>NC_073731.1:25485000-26105000 GCF_023634155.1 Falco peregrinus | reverse complement strand
ACCTCCAAAATGAGATCCTCGCACCGAACTCTCGGTATTAATGCTGAATGAGAAAGCTGTATGGGAGAGGGATGCTTCAGTAGCTTGTTGCCTTTGTTCGCTCGCATGATTTGGAGGTCTGTGGGAGATAATGACTCATTAATCTGTCCTGTATTTTTTCAGAGCATTGACTCATATATTGGTATTTGTTGCTGGGATGTTGATGACAACATAGCGCCGTATTTGACAGAAAAAGCTACTTCCTCCAATTAAAACCTCCCTGTATACACAGTTGTAGCCAAGAGCAGATTTTGCTCGTTCCCCCAGGCTGTCTCAGATTTGTTTCCATCTTTCTTTATTTCTTATTTTCTCTCTAATAACCTGTTTCTGTCTTGTGATATTTACATGCCGGTCCCAATAACATCTATAATTTATAAGCCTTACTTCCAGTGTACTGAAAGATCAAAATAATGTCCAAAGAGCATGATGCAGTCATCTCAGCTTTGATATTACTTTATTTTTAGTTGTCCTCCCTACACAGAGCAGCATGACATTTTCTGTCAGCTCTTGCTACCAAATTTCTAGCCCATGTTGCCTGAGGCCCAAATGATTATAAATTTGTATTTTTGAGGTGGACTATTCACTGGGGCCTATCTGCTTCAGATTTCACTGAGACATTTGCAGCAATCGTTCCTGACAGAGCTAAATATTTCAGCTGCAGTTTAAGATGACAATTTCACTCCAGCCTTTTTGCATCTTTTTCAAGAAGTGTGAGATGAGGTTGCCTTAAAAGCAACAGGACAAATAGTAATGAAAGAAATATTTACTTCTTTTTTTTTCTTTTTTTTTTCTTTCTTTTTTTTTCTGATTATTTCCAGTTAGCAGCTCACTAGCTCTCCTTGCATACTTTTTTCAGCACTTCAGGGCTTTTAAGAGAGGAGAAACGTCACCAGCAGGGAAGCTGAGTCACCAGCTTTAGACAGCAAATGAGTGGCAGAACTGGAACTAGGGCCAAGTTTTCTAATCCCAGTGTCTAAAATGCTGCTCGATGTCTTACCTTGATTTAGCGGGCTAAAAGGTGTCTTTCCAACATAACATATGCCCGACAGTTTCAGTACCTTGAGTTCCTTGTCATGCTGCTGCGAGCCGCTCTCCAGCGAGCTATGGGGAGGGAAGGGACCGGCCGTGTGGGATGCAGCCAGGCAACGGGATGCAAAACTCTATCTGCCCCAACCTAACCTTTCCAAAAATTTGCCTTCTATGACATTTCTGCAATTCGCAGTCCTGGATCACCAGCAGTGCTGTGGTATGTGCAGGAATTGAATGAGGAGCTGGGGCTGCTGAAGGACAATGTTGGTCACGGGACACTGCCGGTGCTATTTCCGTGGAAAGGGCCAGGATTTGTTTATGTGTTTCTATTCTTACATTCCATATGAAACCTAATCTAAAGCACTTCAGTAACAGCTGGAACTGCCTGAAGATTTCTCTGAAAACTTTCATGAGATCAGGTGGTTTTTATAGATAAAACACCTTCCGACTTTATTGGAAATCAGAAGTCCTAATGATGATGCCATGCACTCTGAATTCCCGGCGGGGAGTACATTGAGGCCTGCCATTAACACTGTGCTCTCTAGCCAAATACCTCTCCAGCAGGCATTTAAGCTTTTCTGAAAACCAGTTGTGTGTTTGTTTCACAAGCCCAGTGATGTACGTGCCTGGTGTGCCCAGCTCCTGGGCTGCTCGGCCAAGCACGCCCCAGCATGGCTCCTCCGGGCACCCTCGCCGTGTGCAATGCCAAGGGCTGCTCCGTCTGCTCTGGCACAGCAAAAGTTGGTAGGCAACGCAAAATATTCCATAAAAATGTCCTGGCCTTCACCAGGCACCTTGCATCCAGCCAAGGAGCAGGGCGTGGAGAGGGCAGCACATGTGTGGTAGGGTCTTTGGGAGGTGGTCTGGAAGCGGAGAGTAAGAGGGTCCATCAAGATAAAAGGCATTTCTGGGGGAACCAGGAGGGAAAAGGAAAGAAAAGGGAAAGAGAGAAAATCAGGTATTTGGTCTTGGATTTGAAGTAGAAAAAGAAATAGCATAGACTGGTGCCAGGAAGGTCCAGATAAGGGTAGAAGGATGAACTGTGGGTAAGGAGGGTTATAGAGGAGAAGAAGGGATTTTACACTTAAAGAGGGCTAAAAGAAAAAAAAAAAAAAAAGCGGGGGGGGGGAGGCAGAGGAGCTATGAAAAGGGAAAGAAAGACAATGTCTCTGCCAGCCTGGAGGTGTGAGACCCAGGTTGGTTTATACCCTCTTTAGTATTTGACTATTTAGGGAAACCAATAATTTGTTTTATTTGTTTTTAAGACATTATCCACTGTAGGGCACTTCCTGCTAAAGGAGGGACTTGCAGCCAAGAATTTGGGGTAATAATAAAAAAAAAAAAAATAAGGGGAGGTGAGACTGCGTGTGTAGGATGTAATACCTATGACTGCATAAAACACAGTACAAATATTTAGGGAGCGTAAAGGCTCCTGCAATAGGTCATTTCTGGGTCAGTAAGGCCCATAATCTTGAAGAGACTCAAGTATCCTGACCTGTCTTTTCCAGTGCCCCTATCCACGGCATATGGGATTCTGTGCAATAGAGCTATCTATAGTCCCTACGTAACGTATGTGAAAATTAAATGTCTAGAAAGACTTCCTTAGAAACCAGAGTATATTTGGCATGCTATTTAGTCAATCAGTATTTCAGGGCAAGAATATAAAGATATGGAGTATAGCCAGGAAGGTAAAGATGTACGGACACAGCATGGTGTGACCGGATCCCACCTGAGACTTCCCAGTACTCTGTCAGTACAAACGCTGATTTCCCTCAGGCAGAGGGCTGGCTTGGAGGGATGCGGCCCGTGAAGGGAAAATGCCGTTGCCAAGTCTTGGAGTTAGAAAGGTGTTAAAACCTCAGCCAAAATACAAAGCTGTATTACATAAGGTTTGGAAAAGTGCAGATTGCCTCTCCTGGGCTAATCTGTCATAGCCATCTGGTGGCTTGCTCCTGTCTCACAGCAAATACAAGCTGGTTGAGGTTCGTTTAGTGGGGGGTTTTAGTTCTGGGTTTGGGTTGCGTTTTTTTTTAACGGAGGGTTAAACTAGTGCAGTCACTGTCTGCTGTTTGAGGCAAGAGTGTGCCCCAGGAAAATGACTGCCAGTCAGTTAGCATCCATACCGTGCTGTGTTGGAGCCTGCAGGCTGCTGGGAGCCGCTCATCAGGCATAAAATAATCCCTTTTTTAGCAGATTATGAACTCTGAAGTGTGACAATACTGCTATTCGAAACAACATTCTCTTTTTGTTATTCTAGAAAAAAACAAAACAAAACAAAAAACAACCAAGAACCTGGTGGATGTAGTTGTTGCCCAATCTTTAGTGACTCTTCATGTGCAAACAAACCAGTGGATTAGAGCAGGTGGCTTCCCAGCCAAGGCACCCCACCATCATGCAAAGGGTGACAACTGTGCTTCTCCTGGGAGTGCTTGAAGTGGGGTACTGAGCTGTGGCTCAGAGTAGCCATTCAGGGAATGCATGCCCCGAACGTGGGTCATGGGTATTTCTGGTATAAACATGGTTAAAACTCCATGGAGAAATCACTTTTTATTTTTCTTTTTTAATTAAATCACTCATGAGGAGGAGTCAGAACCATTCGAGCAGGCAGATGAGATGAGAGTTGGATTGAGTAAACAGACGAAACTCCTTCATTTTCTGTTCATGTGGCTCTTGGGACTATCTTATTGCACGCCTTTATGCGGATAAATAGGACAAGCTCTGGCATTGCACGCAGGCTGTGCTGTGACCATAACACTCCCTACAAGTGGAGAGCTTTACCTAAAAATCATTTTGCCCCACCTGTGTGCCTTCAACTCTGTTTGCATGTGTTCCATCAAGTTTCCTTGATGGATGTGCCTGTGACCAGCTCGCGTTCCCTGCTGGCCCTTGGAGGGAAGCTGCTACTGCCCGATCTGCAGAACCAGTCATTCGGCAGCCAGCAAGCCAGCTGCAGCAAGAAACTTCATAAATGTCATTAATTTGGAGGCCTGCTCTGCAGCTACAAGTCACTCCAGTTATGTAGGTCCTGCCCTATTTATAACTTAGCAATCTGTCACTGGGGGCTTTGTGCAATTCTTTGCTACATGCCACATGGGTTGTAATGTAATAGCTGGGTATATTATAAGATTTCCTTTACCACTTTTTAGAAGCAGCAGGTGCAGTGTCAGCAGACAGCTCTGATGACAAAGCGCAGGTAAGGTGGGAGCTGCTGTGCCTAACACTCCCTCCTGGGAGCCAGCCGGCTCTGCTGCCTCCTTTGACGTTAGGAGGGCAGTGGGTCATTACCTGCTCTTGTATCAATAGCTCTCGGATGGGATTGAATATGAGATATGAAGTATATTCATGGAGAAGCATCACTTCTGCAGTAATGTCCGTTGCAATGCTCCCTTACAGTTTTTCCATGCAAAACCTGTGGAGGAGATGTAACGTCACTGCCTGCTTCCCACCCAGAGTGTGGCAGTGCTGGGTGCTGTGTGCATGACCCCCCCATGCCCCCAAGGAACTCCACAGTCTGAGACAAAATAGTCCAAGATGTGGAGGAAATGACAAAGAAATAATGAAATGGTGCAAGTCAGCATCACAAAGAGAGGACCTAGGGCAATCGGCAGCCTGTGAGCTGTCAGGTTGCCTGTGGGTAGCTTGGCAAGAGAATGCTGCCACAGATACACTTTGTAGATGCTGATCGGAGTTTTTATAAAAAAAAAAAAAGAAAAAAGAAAAAAAAGTTTTCCCAAGACACTCCAGCCCACAGGGAGTACACGAGGGGCTTTGGAAGTCAAACCTCTAAATAAAATCAGTCTTGGTGAAAAAAACATGGACTGTTTGGTTATGCAAGTTCTTGCTTGTGTGTTCTGCCAAATCCAGAAGCAGGTGAGACTAGTGCGTGGAGAAATTAGGTCTTTTGTTCCTCCCTGCATGAGGAGATGGAGTGGAGGGAGAAAGTAAAGGATGTGATCTGGCCACTTAGGGGAAATTCTCTGTTGTCTGCAGTGATACGCTCCTTTTAATCCTCAACTGCTTCTTTCATACTGTGTCTGTGCATTCAAAGCTGAGCAAACACCTGATGTGTGAGCTTGCTCAGTCCAGCCAGACACCTTCACAGCTGCTTCATAGCAACAGAGATGGTTAAAAGCGATTAGTTGGAAAGCCAATATTTCATGTGTTTCTTGGGCGGAATGCTATATAAACAGGTCAGAAAATGCTGAAGTTTTGTGTGGGGATAGATTTCCCAGATGCTAAGCATTCATCCAGCATGTGCCTGGCGTTGGCTGGGGCGTGCAGCGCAGAGCACTGTGCTCTGCGTGATGCTAACCATGCCCGTTGGAGCCCTGCGCAGCTCCTGCGGGCTCGTTCTGCAGCTGTTGCAGCTGGTGGGAGCGCCGGGGTTGGTGCTGCTAAAATGAGAACCCCTCTGCTCTGGGGAGGGATGAACTCACACCCACCTCTCCTGTTGAAGGTAGACCCCTGCACGCTTGGCCATGTGCAGCGCCCTGGGAAGGGGGATACATTGCACCTATTATTGCTGGTGACTGGGAGGGGTGGCAGCTTAGGGGGTATCCCCCATGTGAACCTCTGAGGATAAAGGGAAGGCTATTTCTCGCAGTGCTGGCGGAGGGACAGCTGCAGCTGCCTGTGCCTGCCATATTATCCAAGACAAGGTTCTCAAAAAAAGCAGCCCAAAACAATGCTTGTTGATTTATCTTTTCATAAGCCGCTGCTCTAGGATGAGTGTAAATTCAAGGGAAGGCAAAAAACTTCCTCTAGAAAGACTGGTGGAGGTAGTCAGGGGTGAGGACCTGGTGGGGCGGGCACTGAGACCGGGGTGCAGCGGGGGAAGAAGGACAGTGGCACAGGGACAGTGACCTTGGAGGAAAATGGAGGGGCTTGGGAGGGAGCCAAGTGTGTTGGGGCAAAATTCACACTGCAAAAAGAGCCAAGATAAGCAAGCAGTCAGCAAGTGAGAGGCAAAGAGTAAAGAAACCTGCTCTAGAGAGAGGCTGGGAGAGAACAGGGTGGAAGGACCTGAGCACTGAAGCATGTTGTCCACAGGGTCTGAAATGGGGCTGAGCCTTTGTCCTCCCCTGCCAGAAAGCAGCTGCAGAGCCTTGTGTGAAGGCTTGGGCCTCAGCATCCTCTGCTAGCTGAGCGTCACGGGGGGACCCACAGGTGCCCCTCTGCAGCTGAAGGGCAGAGATTTCCTTGGGTGCCTGCATCCTCCTGAATCTCACTGAAGAGACCCGGTGCAGGGCACCACAGGTGAACAGTCACAGCGTTTGGTAGCTGAGATATGGGGTGTGGGGGAGAAGAGGAAAGTTTGCTTCAGTAGCTCCTTGTTGAACAAACCAGAAAAACAATAGCATGGCATCATATAATTGAAGCCTCTGTTACGGTAGATAAGTATACCTTAATTTCTCCCTCCAAACAGCTTTCTGAGTGCTTGACTCTTTAGCCTCGGTGCCTTTTGGTAGATATTTGAAGATGTAATGTAGCTGTGAAATGCCATACAGCAGAAAAGGACAATAACTTTTGCCTACTTTGTAAAGTGTTTATGGGATTCACAAAAGGATCTCCAGTTGGTAATCCTATGTTTTGGCCTTTGAATCCCCTGGTGTTTATTTTCTAGCATGATACAATTCCTTTTCACAAAGGGTTTCCACCTCCAGGGAAACTCAGGCTTTAAACCAGGCAGACAGATTTTGCCCTCTCTCCCGTGACGTCTCTTCCAAGTGAATATTTTTACAGTTTGGCCTTTCAAAAGAAAGGAATCAGTGAAAATGTAATGCTTCTCAGGGGTATGTGTCATTTCCATTGTGTCACAAGATATCATAAAAGGGCAATAATTCACGGGGTCCTGCCTGGTACACAATGACATGAATTCCTCCTGCCTGCAAAACGCGTCCGGGGATGATGTAGCTGTTGCACTGCTGGATGCTACAGAAAGGGGGAAGGGGCAAAAGTTTCAATGAGCTTTAACACAATTTTTATGCTCAGCTTCAACATTCTCATTTTTTTCCTGGCCTTCCAGCACCTGAACATTTTGTCCTTTAGAAAATGGGGAAAAGCTGTCCCTGGGGCTGAATGCCGAGCTGTGAGTGTAGGGGGGGAATATAGTTTGCTGTGTGCAGGTGCTGACTGTGAATTTCCGGGGGGAATGGGTTTTGATAAAGACTGGCCACCTGGAGCAAAGGAGAGGTGGTTTAATCCAGCACACGCACTTGCTGTGTTTAATCAGCATTACAGAGAGATTGAACCGAGATCCCTATGGGATGCTGCTCAGCCAAGTGTGCAGGCGCGGGGGGATGTCCATGGTGAGGTTATGCTGCAGGCAGGAATAGTGGAAACAATACCCTGTAATCCCACCTCTGCCCATGCTTCCACCCACGGGCCTGACACAAGAAACCTTCTCAGCCATCCAAACAATCGCCATGGCTAAAATGGGCTGCATTGTTTCCAAAAACTGGATAAAACATCCTTATTTTTACACGGGATGATTTACATGAAGATCATCGTGTAATCCTGCAGCTGTTAAATTCCCTACCGGGAGTGCAGCCGCGCACATTAGCTCCCAGGCTACAGGGTCCTGCGTGTGATAGTTTCCATAACCTGTCATCTGAGGGGGAGGTGAGGGTTCAACAGTGACAACCAGGAAAAGGGCTAAGTGGTTAGAGGCAAATCTTGCCTCTTTCCTTCAGCTGGATCCACTGGTTGCCAGACAGCAGCAGCACCGCGCGTGTGATACAGTGATTTATGCTGGGGGTTAGAGCTATGCTGTCTGGTTGTTTCTATACCCCGGACAGAGCAATCTTACAGAACTGTATAGAAATGAACAGGCATTAAGACTGCATGTTTTTACAGAACTTATTTTGAAATTCTGGGCAATGCAACCAAACCAGTCTTTCATAGGCAGTTCGTGGTGTCCTTTCTGTACTGATTTCTAAGCCTGCTGATCGTAATTGGAATTATCGGTACAGTTACAAGTCCCGTGGGTAGGTTTGTTGCTGCCCTGTAATTCCTCAAGGACAAAAATATAGGGGCTACCAAATAAAATTAGATGGGTGCTTGGTCTGATCCAGGATGGCTGCTTTCACCATCATTCTCTACCTCTGGGTAGAGAACGTTCCTCCCCTGGGAGATGGGGCTAATGGCTGCATCTGCTCTGCAGCGGAGGACGTGGCTCTGGCTACCACATGCATTGCAGGAGGCTCCTGGCACTGGGTAACCTGTGCCTGAGCTCCTTGTCCCAGGTCCCGGCTTGTCCTCTGTCCTTCAATGAGTACCAGGTCAGAGTTCTGTTAGGAGATGCACTGGGGCTCACCAAAGAAGGCTGTAAGAAAGACACCTAACGGCCTGTGCACACTTGGAGTCCCTGCCTGTCCCTGGAAATATCAGGCTCACCCTAAACAAGGTCCAGCTGGAGCTCCTGCTAGCCCATAACGTAGAATGACAGCTCTCCTGGTCTTGGATCACCTCCTGGGCACGTCTACCCATCTGTGAAGATGCAAGCAGTGGTATTTCCTCTGAGAGTTGCTTTAGCTTTTCATGAAAACATGAGATCTGGGTTTCCAGTTCTCCCCAGCAGACAGACAAGCCTGAACAAGGGGCTGTGGCACCTACAAGGAGCTGTAAAGAACTCGCCTTTTCCCTCCTCCAAAAGCAGCACAGATAATGTTGTACTCGGCAGTGTTTCTGTAATCTCCCCCCTCCTCAGTGGCCGCTTCACAGCAGGAGTCATGAACAGGAGACACACAGAGGGGACACAGGTTATCCACATTAAGAACATTTTGCTTTCTGGGGATGCAGTTTTCACTGAAAGACATATGGTTTCATTTGAAAATACAGCCGTGCCACGGACTTGGTGTGAATTTTGTCTCCTGGCTATTGCAGTTAATACTCCAGTAGGCTGGCTGGCCTGTTCTCACCAGGGTTTATAGTCCCCATGTGCCTCCAGCGCTCAGGTGACTTCTGTCTCCTCCCTTTATCCCAGGGAGATCTGGCTGGATGAAATCCTATTACACAGGTCAGCAAAGCATTTGCTGACCTCATACTCAAGGAGAGAAAAATACCAAAGCGTTTGAAGTTAGAAGTAAGAACAAATGCCCTTAGGTGGGGGGAAGAGGCTTCCTGATGGCCAGCCCTTCCCCAGCAGGGGAGCCAGGCTGTGTAGCTGGACACAAGCTATGGCATTCAAACCAGGAGTCAGAAGAGCTCCTCTTCACCCCACAGGGTGTGAAGTCTTCCCACCAGAGCTGCAGCTCACGCACCTCTGGTGTGTGCGTGTGCTTCATGGGGCAGCAGTCACAGATTGCTCTGTCCTTTATCCACTGGTCTCGGAAGGGTAGAAGGCAGCAGTGGCACCATGGTGGCTGCAGGGTGAGGGACGTGTCTCACCATGGGAGGAATCTGGGGCTGCTGTCCCTTTTCCTGGTTAAGGAGGTGATGGCTGTGACAGGCGTGCCAGAGGCTGGGTTTGGAGTAGACAGGTCTGCTCTCAGCACCCCTTGTTTTTCCTTGCCAGGGCATAACTTGTTCCTGGAGGCACCTCTTTGTCTCCAAGCAGCGCTCAGCTGTTTGCTTACAGGGATGAAGCAAGTGAAAGACCTTTCCCAGCTTTCTGTACAACCTGCTGGCTTATGTCTAGCCTTATGTACCAATCTTAAGGCAAAACATAAAGGGAGGAGCACAGATTCTCTCTGAATTATACAAAAAACAAGGGATGGCCACATTGCACCAATATTACTTGAAAGAAAGTCATATTTGTGCTTCTTGCTCAGCTGTGATGAATGCCCCACTCCACCTCTTGTGAGACTTCTGGGAAAGACTGACTGCCTTTCTGTAGAAAGAAAAATATTTGATGTTTCAAAAAATGACAGATTTTGCGTAACTTTCCCTCAGGCTTGCTCTTTTTTTGCTTTGGGACTCTTAAAATCAGCTTTTAATTAAAAAGAAAGCTTTATGTACAGTAGTCCTCACTACCTGTTTAAAGGCTATCCAAGGTTAGTTCTTGTTCTTCCAAGCCATACTGTTCTAGTCCTTCCCATCACAATTCCCTGTTTAAAAGAGAACCTTCAGTCTTTTCCTTCACCTGTCCTTCTAGTGCTGGGAGGCTGGCAAGGTGGCGGTGACTCCTTCCCTGGACGGTGCAACTGGAGTTGGGTAGGATTAGCGCTCCGAGCCTGCATTAGAAGAGCGCCTGTCCAAATGCTACTAAAGACATGACCTTCAAAGTAGCGTCAAACTTCAGCTGAAATGCAGGCCTGACAATGTGTCAAAGTACAGTAGCATAAATAAGATGTTGGCCATAGATCTCTTGATGACAGATGAAAGTGTAAGTATAAAGTGTGCTTTCTAAAAATAGCATACATGTAGAAGGTGCTGGAAGTGCTGGGCTATCAGAGAGGCTTATAAGTAGGTCACAGATGACCAAAAGAGTAAAATATCAACATCAGCAATGTTCATTGTGGAAGTCCAATGTTTCAGGGCACGTGGACAGTCGGGATCAGCTAGGGGTGAGGTGGCACCTGTATGTGATAAGTTTTTCTTCAAAGGCACGGTATGGGATGAAATTCAAACTGGGGTTACATCTGAAATGCACACAGGTTATCTATTTAACGAAGATGAGGTACTACCATTTTTTTCCCCTTTAATTCCCTGTAAAGGAGGCAGAGTTTTCCTGAGACTTCCTGGTTTCTTTTCTACTCTTTGCATTCTTGAGGTAGTTCACTTCACTTGCTACTGATCTGTTCCTGCTTTGGGTAGTGCTGTAGATGTGTTTGCCTAGTGATGACTCTGATGGAAGATGTGACAAACCACTTGTCTCAAATGTGTATGCGTCCTCTTTACAGCCAAATTCTGCTGCCTTCAATCGCTAGTTCTTCCCTGTTCCTCTTGATTTTGGTGATAGTACTGGCAGAGTAAGGTACTGTTCAGGCTGAGAAGAAGTGGCGAGACCCGGCCATCAATGAGTGCTGTCCCTGTGCCAGCATGGGGTCTGCCCTCATTGCAGAACCGGCATCAGAGATCCTGATACAGCAAACGCGCACGAGACAGCCTGAGTGTGCCTTACATAGCCTGAGAGTTTGAAGAATCTGGCCTTCATTAAACCAAACCTTTCAGTTAAAGGAAAAAAACCTTTTGGCACAAACAGACTGAAAATAAAAGCTGAAGCAGGCTAAGAATTGAACAGAAACTGCTAGTACTTAATATTTGTTTTTTTACCTTAGAGTAGAAGATATGAGAGGTATGAGTTCAGCCTTCAAAATGTTCTCCAAAAACCCCTCCATTCTCCCCAGTGGTCTTTACATATGGAATATTTGAGATAGATACTTGATGATGTTCTGTGTCCTGTACTTTTCTGTGGTACTTACTGAACTGATACACAACACCCGGACTACTACCAGCGGAATGAGTGAACATGTTCCAGTTGTAACCACCATTGCTGTCTCCCATTATTTTATCTATAAGAAACTGGATTTTTCTCCCCATTTCTCATTTCCCATTTTTCTTTGCACCTGCATTGAGACGTTGTCCGTAGGTAGTGTAAGGGTTCTTCCATTCCCTCTCATGCCACAGGTGGGATCTTCAATCAGTGAGAAACTCTAACCAGATAATTCCCTTCTTGCTCATACTGCTTGTTTCATACAGTGAGAGTTGCAGCATTTCCCTCAGCAAGAAAGGGCTAAAGTATTTATTAAAAGAGGAAATCCTGCATTATTTAAAATCAAAAAAAGTTAGCAGAAAATAGGAGCTACCTTTTTGGACCTGAAAGTGCTTTAAGAGACTATTCTTGTAATATCAACACGGTATAGAAAGAAAGCCTGAATGGAGGTTTCTTTCATGGTCTCTTAGGGATTTCTAGATCAAACAGAGTTACCTGACAAGCAGACAAATAGGTTTTACTTTTTGTAATCACTAAGTCTTAAAACGCAACGTGATCAACAGCACTAGAGCTACCGAGGGCTGAGTAAGACTAGGCAGCGAGCTGCTTTTTTTAGAGCACAGCAGCCCTTAGGTTAACTCTTCCGTGCCTTTCTGCCATGCATTTGCTCAAAGTAAATGATTGCAATGTAGTGGAGGATTTCTGGGCTGACACATGGTGTCATGCGCCAGCTGGTGATCACAGTCTGTCAGATGTCTGCTTCCAGTCCCCCCACGTGTCACACTGTCAAGGAAGAACATCTGGATCCTTCTGTAGTGGCCTAATGAGTCTGCAGCCACTGTGCTTGTACATACAAAGGTGATGAACTGGGAAATATTCATTCTTCTGCTGACTGATTCTGCCTGGCTCTGAAGTTCTTTCTGTATATGAGAGAATACAGCTACGTTGGGTATATATGTCTGGATATACACCTGTAGATGTCTACCTACCTGCATATATTATGTACATAAGATGTGAGTATTTTGTTTCATTGAATCCCAGACAAACAAAATATGAACAGACCAAAGCTTATCTCCATAGCAACGTCCTTTTTAAGAATACCTGGTCTGTTTTCCTCACGGATGACCTACCAAAGGCAGAATCCTGCTCATACCATATCCTCCCATGGCTCTTGAAGCAGATCTTCTAGAATGCTACCTTCATTATTGTGTGAGTAGTCATGAGTAAGAGAAGGCAAGCCATCAAGCATTATTATTCTTTTCTTTCATTTGCAGAAATTTGCCATTTCTGTGCACAACCACTTCTTCTATTTCTGTCTGCCAGAACAGACAAATGACTGCCTGGGCTATTGCCACTGATATTACAGTTGAGCCACCTGGACAGCTGATGTTCCTCCACAGAATGGCCAAGCCACCGTGAGACAAGTTGTCTTCTCTACAACACCCTTTGTAGTTCTCTACAGACCTAAAGTATGTTCCAGGGCATTACTTGGCTGACTTGGCAGTAACACATGCTGGGATTACTGGGAAAACAGAATAGAAGGAAACGCAACTAACTGCTGAACTGGGGAAAAATAGGATGACATTTTTCGCTAATCTGCAGAGGGCAATGGTGTTGGGGAAGTGGAGAGCTTTTTCTGTTTGCAGTTGTGAGATGGCAACTTCATTCATTAACCACTGTTATAGTCACTCTTTAAAAAATGAAGTGTTGCTTAGTGATTCAGCTGTGGGGAATGGTGGTTTTCATACACAGCATGGCCAAAACTTCCCTAGATGGATCTTTAAGCCCATCTCATAACACTGCTATCTAGTAAGCAACAGGAGCTCTCCGTCAGCATGAACGACACTGGAATTTCTGGATAAATATAAGAGACTGCAACTCCAATTTTTTGTTCCAGGCACCAAATGATCGGTTGTGATTTTGCAACAAAGACCTAAACCAAGGAATCTGCATTTTCTTGAGCTTCCTCAATTGTGTGTTTAGATAGCAAAATAGGAAGCGATAGGTGTTGTATGACTCTTCTATGGCCAGCATGAGAAATGGTAGGCAAGTAGGGCCACGTGGGTTGGAACAGAGCATCCCATGGGTTGGACAGTATTGGCCAAACCCAGGGACACCTGTTTCCTCTTCACTTGTTGAAACACTGGGCTGCATGGCCACTTCTGTGCAAGCACAGAGCTGCAGTTGAACTTGCTTTTCTCTGGAATGCAGACATAATGAAGTAATGTGAAGCGTCTCTTCATGCAACAGTGTGGTGAAACCTACCAGATTTCTTCATTGGTAAATTAACTCAACTGACTTCCTGAGAATCACCATCACCGAGCACTCATGTCATCTCTTAGAAAGGAGAAGGAACAGCAAACTGCACAGTTTAGCACTGACTCACTGTTTCAGACTTCTATCTTTTTATTTTAAAGCAAGGGGAAGAGAGGAAGGACTGGGAGAGTAAATTGAGATTATTTCTCCTTCAGGCTCTTGGAGAGCTGCAACATTTGCATCTCCTTTTTGGGTTCAAAAACTACTCTTGGCTTTGCTCTGTAGATCCATGGTTGGCGTCAGAGAGAAAGAGAGCTGCAAACATGCCTGGGAGGGCTCCTGCTGTAGGGTTTTGCAGTCTGAAGGAGCATCCCCCCTACATTTCTCCAGTACTTGGCTTCTAGGAGATTGTTTTAAACAGCTTTTAAATCTCAAATGATATAGTAGTGTTGAAGCTCATACCTTGACCTTCAAGGGAGTGATGCTGAACCATCATTGGAGTATTTTTACTGTGGGAAAACTCTAGTTTAAGAAAATCTCCTAGCAGGCTATCAGTTCTGGCATGAAACTGCTAGCAGGTGGATGTCATGATGGAAGGTGTTAAGTGGGTTTTGCTGGCTCACTGGTGCAGCTGACTTGTTCTCTTACTTCCATAAAAGAGAAGTGGGACCTGCCCTTGGGCTTAAGGGAGAACTTGATTTTGGTGTGGGGTGAAGAACATGTAACAGGAACAACAAAGCCTGAAGTGAAGCCTCTGGCTGAGGTTTCGCACGGTATAGCTAGAGAAGTTAGGGCAATGTTATTTTAGCTTTCTACGCCTGATCCTTAGCTGGTGTGGCTGATTTCAGTGCAGCTGTTACAGAAATCATAAGAAAGGAGGTGGAAGATACTCCAAAATGTATGTCCTGCCACAGCCTGAGATTAGCTTTTTAAGACCATCCTTGGAAAAGAGTTGTCTTCCTTGCTCTTGAATTCTGATGCAGCCTCCTGCTGCCATCCTTGCAATGCTGAACTGGCCACAGCTTTGGAGGGTTTTTTCTCTCTCCCTGTAGTTTTAGAGCACCATTTCTTGGCCTGACCTGGATAGGGGAAATGGCTTTCCTCTCCCGCTTTGCAGTGATTATTTACTTTCAGATGGCTTTCATCTGTTTCCTTTCATTTTTTTATTTTTTTTTGGGGGGGGGGGGGGGGGCGCTTAGGGTAGGGGTTTTTTGCTTTCCCCAGCTGAGCCAATGTTAGTATATGCAGAAATGAGAGATATTTTGTGCAAGCAGAGTATTGCCAACTTTTACTGGAGGATCATGCAAAAGTTGCAAGTTTTTTGCGTAGAGGAAGAACGAGTAACAGCCTTGACTTGAGAAGAAAAGCAATCCAGCTCTGGATCCATCCTGGAGAAACTCTTGCCTAAGCTGTAGCATACTGACTCCAGTCTTTCTGCTCAGAGTAAAGAAGAGAAAGTGAAGTTCAGAGCCACAGATCTTGCCTACAGCTATGCCCTTAAACAAACAAACAAAAAAGAAATGTTAGAATATTGTGTTTAATTGGGTATAAGTGCTTTACTATTTATCTGTCTCTCTTTCTTCTACTCCTTTAGGCCTCCTTGTAAATTATAAAGCAGGCATTTCTCTAGAGCTATAATTTCATTTGACCTTCCAGTGAAGGAACTTCAAAGTGACGTTGCATTTCAGATAGGAACATGTTACCTGCAGTGTTGCCCCTGTACTGGCTAGAGGCTGCGGTGGGAGCACTTTCTGAGCCTGACAGCCCAGCACCCACCAGCCACGTGTCCCTGTCCTGTCCTCTGACCCAGCCACAGGGTCAGTTCTGCTGGAGCAACCACCATTCTGTCTTCTCCCCTGCTGCCACAATCCTCGCTCTTCCCACAGTAGCTTCAGCGAAGCACCGACAGGGCATTTGTCGTGGGTGCAGCAGCACATAGGAGGGTACAAAAGCTGAGCCAGGCAGTGGTGGGGGGTCCTGACTACCTGCCCTGCTTCTTCCACAGACCGGGGCCTCCTTTGGGCCGTTCTGTAAGTGATCATTTCAGACGGAAGCACCAAATGCTTTTAACAACATATTATGACGATCATGCCTAACCTTATACCTGACATGCACATAGTGCTTCCCACGTTTGAAAGCAAAGCTATTAATCAGTTCTCACCGCTCTAGCTTGTGAAAGATGATCTTGTTCGTAACAATCCAGTGAGGGAAAAGTGAGAATGAAATTGCTAGTCCTAAAACATTGGTAAGGCTGAATACATGAAGCAAGTTGTAGGGGCAGACTGTGTAGGTCAGCCTTTCTGGATGAATGAAAGGATGGTGGAGGGGAAGGTGCAAGAACCGTCCATTGCCTTGCTTCTCTGTGCGAAGCATTTGTCATTATTCCACCCTCTGGTGCTCTCTGCCTGTACCGGCTGCTCCAGGGTGTACAGCAAGAGCCTTGAATTCACAGGTGGTGGCAAGAAGAACGGTGTCTTACACCCCTGGCAAGTGAAATGGTGTGAGTGAGGAAAGGAAGACCTGCCACCATGGTTTTAAAGTTCTGGCCTGTGTTCCCATAGCAAGTGTGAACTATGGGATGAAGCTGGGACCACATTCAAGCCAGTAATTCCAGCCTGCTGGATGAAATCCTTACCCAGACATAGTAGCTATGCCCCTTTGCTTGCTCACTTCAGCTTCAGCACTGCAAATTTATTGAGTCCATTGGAATTACTCTTGATTTATGCCAGTACTCCAGGAGACAGCTTGCAAAGCACACATAGGCTAAATTCTGATCTGCTTTTGAGTATTGAGGTGCTGCTTCCCTGCCACTGCCATACACACCATTTAGCTGCAAAACAAGAACAAAAGTGCTCAAGGAAGGTTTCCCTCCGGCTCTGGGCAGCGGTGGTGGTCAGCGCGCTGCTGCACGTCCCTGCAGTTAAGCAATTGCACTAGAAAGGGGAGTCCAAATGGGATAGCTCACAGAAATTTTGTTCGGCAACTGGAGGGTGTGTCAAACCTCTGTCTTCCAAAATTTCTCATAACTGTGAGGACCCCAAGGGCAGAGAACCTTAAAAAGGTTCCCCTGTTATAGCTGGGGAGGTGTCACAAGGGTCCTGCCGAGAGGCTTCCTGGCACCTGGGTCCTGCCAGCAGGATGGCAGGGCTTGAGAAGCAGGTGGTAGCTGCATAAGCAGGGGAAAAAATGAGTCACGTTTTTATTCAGATGAGTGCAATGTGATTGGCATGTTTAGCTTAACAGTCGTTTATATCTCGTATGGATTGATTTCAAAAGCAGGTTATATTTTCTTTCCATTAAGGCAATACATAGTGTTTATTCTGCTTAATCAGGTGGCAGAAGGAGGACATAGGTTTGTTCCATTCACTCACCTTTAAAAATGTGTGAATGATGCGCAGCTGAATTGATGGGTGATGCATCTTTCCTAGTCTTCATTGCATTAACTTACTCATTTATGTTTTTTGGCTGGAGCTGGGATGAACAAACTAGGTGAACGAGGAGAGATGACAGGCAGAGCTCTGTCAACATGTGGGGTGTTTTGCCTGTCCTACAAAACTGTGACCTCACTGCAAAGCAAACCTCAGTGTGAATACAGCTCTCTTCCCCCAGCACATCCATGAGCATGGGTTGACAGGTTAATCCTTTTGTGTGCACATGCACGTTACACAGCTGAGGAATGGCAGTAAGCACAGGGTTACCTCCAAATTAGAGAAGAAACCTTTCCTGCCTATCTGTAGCCATGATTATGCTAAAAGTTGTGTTCTCTTCAGGAAATGGAGGCTAATATTTTGGAGGATCTCCTATAGAAGCAACATTTGCATTGGAGGGTCACATGCTCAAATTTATTTTATTATTTCCCCATTTAAAGATAAATATATTTTAATAGCCTCTGCCCTAAATAAGACAGGTTCACAGAGCAATAAAATTCCTTTAAAACGTATTTCTTTGGGCTTAATTACAATTTTCTCCTTGAGAAGTCCATGGCTGGAGTAACACATTGCCTAACAGAGTCATTCAAATTACTGCTTGAAAAAGTCACAGTGCGCAAATGCCCAAAGCATTCACCGCTTGGAACAAAAAGGAGAAAAACTCTGTCTCCATTTCAGTTGCCTGTTGCTGTACCATATATCAAGGTGACTCTCCACAACTGTTTTCCCAAGTTTTACAATGGAGCAGGGAAAGCTGGAAGTGGTTTGTGCCAGGGGGATAGGTTTTCAGCCAGCTTCAGCCCCCGGCAAGTTACCTGTTCCCAGAGCTGCTGGCACCGCAGCTCCCACCTGGGGGCCTGGGGGCTGGTCACCTGCTGTCAGCGAACATCCCATGTGGCTTTGACCTAGAAAGATAAAAATAGCTTGAGAACCATAACAGAGCTTTTGTGAGATGATGGACCGTGCCATGAGTAAGAGCCACTTGGTGGGAACCAGAGCCAGGAGCCGTGTAGGGTCTATGGCACCACTGAAAAGAGAACCACAAGGCATGTGGTGGCTCTATACCCAGCGTTGCTCCAAGACCCTGCTCAAGCATTTCTCTCTGCCTGTGCCTCTCTCCACTCCTCTCTCCCAAAACTGCAGTAGGTATGAAGATAAAAGTAGTGTTTGGATGAGATCTGGCCAAGGCCAAACGTCTCTTTGTGAAGGTCCCTATTCATTACTAAGAAACGTCCTATGGAACATCATACTGCCCCAAAGGGCCTGTCTGGCAGATCTTCTCACCAGGCTGAAGGTAGTGGCTGTCTAGAAAATGTTGGAAGGAGGTAACTCTGAGCCCTGAAAAGCAAACCTGATTTCTCATCAGTCAATTAGTACCTATCAGGAGGATGAGCAACACCCACAGCCCAGCTCCAAGGCATTAAATTCTCAGGAGGTCACTCTAAGTGGCTAATAAATCATCCAAGGCTTACCATTACAGCTGAAATGGCACCTCTGCTGCTGTCAGTAGGGGAGAAAAGGGTGCCACCTTCTTCAGGTGTCTTTGAAAAGGTGGTAGAAAAAATGGCTTCTACTTAGCTGCAACATTGATGCTCCTAAAGCATTTCATTAGTGGCTGCATGGAGGCACACTTCAACAAGAAAATCAATTATCTGCCAGTGTGCTGCTGGAAATGCACAAGCACAGGTGGAAGGGGAGGTCTCCACCGAAGAGATACCCTTTGATCTTCAGAGCAGGTCTTCATAACTATGTACGCAAAAAGTTAAGTGGAAAACTTACTATGAAGATCAGCAGCATCTCAACATGTAAGTGTTTTTAAAGACCTATTAATTCCTTTTCCTCAGGCACCTTGATGTATCTGCACCTTCTTAGCGACAGAGTTGTCGTCCTTCCCATCCACCTCTTTTCCTGTACCTCCCCTCCAGTGCAGCGGAGAGAGCCGACAGAGGCGTATCTTTGAGATGTTGCCTCAGGCGTGAGCTCCTCTTAGCCTAGAGAAGGTCTCTGGGCTCAGGTTGGTGTGGTTGGTGACGGCAGTCCCAGGGGAAGGCAGGGTTGCTTTGTGCACCCACTGCCTTTGGCTCCCGGGAAAGGCTGACCAAGCAGCCCCTATGCAGCTGTGGGGTTTGAGGCAGAGCCATCCTACACACAAAACCTATAGAATAGTGAGCAGAAGGAGCAGGAAACGTCAAAAAATGACACAAAAAAAAAGGTCTTTTCTCACATATGAACCTGTTGTTTACTTTCTTAATAGTGCTCTTTAGACCTGGCTACGTTTTCTAGATGGTGAGTTAATTGTAAGACTAGAAGGCAAGAGTTCACCAGTGCTAGTCTTCTTCTGATGTTGATCTTTGTGGGGAGTTAGGTTGGTCACTTGCATGAAGTCACTCACAACCCCCCTGTGGGTCTTACTTTTGTGCTCTTAGATGGTGGTTTTAGCTGATTTTGAATAACACTTGTGAACTTTTGGAAATACTGCTCTTGCAGTCAAGAAATTTTGGCCTTTGGTACTGAGTGGGGATACATTCTTTGCCTCTCTGCCCAGACTTCCCCTGTAGTTTTAACAGGTCACTTAAGCTCTGAGTGCTTCAGATGCTTCAGATATACTTCCTGGCATTGTTTTTTGAAGACTAAAGCATTTATCATGCGGTGGTGATAGCACACCACCAATTTTTCCATTTTGTTGTCTGAATCCCAAACACGTTTGAGCTGTGCTGAGAAGCTGGTAGCGCGGGAGCTTTCTTTTGTACAAAGTGTAAATCTGTGATTACCCTAATTCCTTAGGCAAACTCATACTGAGCAGTGCAGGTTGCTCCTTCTGCCCTTCCAGTCTCAGCTTTTGCCCTGACCTACCAGAAGAGCAGACCACACCTGAAGCAGAGGTCTGCACGTGGGAGGTTGAGGCACATATTTCCAAAGATGCACTGGAAGGAGCACAGCGCAATGTCAGAACAGTATGTTTGCAGCTGGCAAGGCTCACTGAAATACAGCGTATGAGATCACTGATTTCATCCTTTTTAGGATAAACCTTCTGCAGTCGCTCCTAAACCAGTCAATCTGGTGAGTCTCAAACTTACAGTCTCATCGTAGCTTTGAAATGCCACGTTATCCAGATGACCGATGTACATCAGATGTTGTTGGTAAGGCTAGATCATACCCAACTCATAGTCTGAGAATTTTCCATCAGGATTTGTTGATGAAATGTTGTGAGTAATGAAAGAAGAATCCTTGTGTCAAATGGAGACAGGGAAAAGGTGATTTTCCAGGTGCAGCTGGTTGGGGTTGGGGATATTAAATGGACCAGTATTGCTCCTCAGCTCAAGAAATGGAAAAGCTCTTTTCACAAGCAGCTGGGGAGGGCCGAGGACCTTGTTACCATGTAGGTGGACATATTGGAACCCTTCCCTTAAAGCTCAGGCACTTTGAAAAAGACACACATATACAAGAGGTGAGAGAAAGTCACAGCTGGGAGCGCTGTGTAGCCGAGGTGTCTGCAATTCATTGGAGGGATCTCAGAAAGACCTGGAAAGCAATGTAAAGCTCTAGGAGGACGTGCCTCACAGCAGGGAAGCGGGGTTCTCAGCCCACTAGACTTTCTAAGAAAAGGGTGAGAGACTCATTGCTGATGGTCTTTGTTTTTCTAAACAACGCATCTGATTTTTGAGGGCCTTTATAATGTAAGAGGAAAACCAGAGACCATCCAATGAGTCAAGGTTGAAATTAAAAGCAAACAAGAAAAGAAACGTAGCCTTTAATGCCAGGCAGCTGTGGAATACTTCCCAAAGAGAAATCGACTGGATGGACCCCCTTGATGGGGAAAACCCAGTCCTGAAAGACATGTGGGTCTTAATGGGCTTAATGTTGTTCATTCATGTAGCGAGGAAGCAGTTAAGAAGGAAGACAATTATGTGGTGAAATCATATGGCTGAAGCTGTTAAAAGGGTCAGGGCGGATAGCTGTAGCAGTTGTCTTTAGCATCAGATTTACACAGAAGGCTCTCTTCGCCAGTATTTTAAATTCCCTGTTGACTAAGCTCTCCACAGCTTTACAGGCGCATCACTGCTGTCTGTATTGATCTGTGGTGCTCAGCAGGAGTTTATTCCAGGACTTGTATCTCTTGCTCAGTTAAGAAGTGTTGATTCATCCTTTTGCTGCAAAAATGACTAATAACAAATGCTTTCCAGGAACCAGCCCTGATAAAACAGCCGTAGACATGTAGCTCAGATTCAATTAAACTGATAGGGCACACAATTCAGCTCCGATTTAATTATTTCTCGTCTGGTGTAAATTAGCTTTCTTATTGCAGTGAAACAAATTATTATTTTGTCATGACAATGACTCATCTGCACGCTTTACTACTTATTCTGCCCTTATTTTAACCTAGAAAAAAACCAAGTTTCCTCAAAATTCAGAAGCTGAGTTGAGGAGCTAATACTTACATTAGTATTCTGGAGGCAGTACATTCCTTTGTGATCTGGTTGTGCTTAGCTCTCATATAACACTCCCTGATTAAGGCTGTGTGTTTGACAAAATAGATTAAGTGTGACATCTGCCAGATATACAACCCTGGAGGCAAACACCCCAACCTTTGGGGAAAATTTCATCCAGAATTCTGCATTGGGCTGAATTTGCAGCTTAGGATCTTGCTGCTTAAACAATTTCTGATGCATACTTCTGGGATGAAAAGATACATCTCTTCAATCTACCGCCTACCCACCTCCTACTAGGAATAATGCTTAGTTCGTTTGGGTGTAAGATAGTAAGCACAAACCCAAGCAGAAGCTGCAGAAGTTATTCATGCCTCTGGTTTTCTCTGGCACTCAAATGCAATGAATTTATCTCTGCAGAACCCCTGTGACTTGGAAATGTCAGGGCAGCTTCCTACAGATAGAGAGCTGGAGCACACCAAGGGTGAAAGAATTTCTGCAAGGCACAGGCAATGCCTATAGTCAGGAACTAAATTCAATTCTCTTGCACCTTAACCCGGTGCCTAAGCCACAAATCTGTTCCCTTCTTAGTGTAGATTCCGCTTCTTCAGGATGCAAAGCTTTTGCCCTGCTGTCCCCTGAGCTGACTATCAGAACAGGGAAGATATTTCTTTACCAGCCATGAACGTGAAGTCCTGCAAATTTGGCACAGCCTATTTTACTTTGAGAAAAAGATAATGGAAGGCACTGTGTGTGCAGTCAGTGAAAAAAAATACTTTCCCTCCCACATACCTAAGTGAGACTACCACTGGGAAAGACAAAATCGTTCTGAGGTTTACCTGCCTATCGAGCCCTTGCAAAAATATGAAGTTTTTACTGTTAAATTCAGCCAAGTAAGCAAGATGCTGTGTTTGTCTCCAATAACACCCTCATTCTTCCCCTTTTGGAAAGCAGAGACATATAAATAGTCAACTGTCTCTTCAAGCCGCATTGACCAGCATAATAGCTGTGAAAATTAGAATGCTTTTAAAATACACAATTAGAGTGTGTGCTTTCACACAGAAAGAATGAATCAGCCTTCCCCTTCCCAGGCTTTCATTCTGCAGTAATTCTTCACACTTCCTCACACTGAGCCATGAATGCTAAAGTTCATCCCAGAGTAGTTTTACAACCAATGGGAATGGCTTCACGAAGCACTATCAGTCCAAATGCCAGTCCTCACTGCTCATGTTCGTTGCTGGATTCCTTGCTGGTTTAGCAGCACGGAAACAAATGTTCTTGGGAGCTAACGGTGCCAGTGCTGCCCATCTCCTGGAGGCTGCCAGGAGGAAAAAGCATGGTTTTGTCCAGGCAGGCCCAACATTTCGGACAATCCAACTCAATCGTAGCACCATGCATACACACACGGAGATGCAATGAGTCACTTGGGAAGTAGGGTATATCTTGGCCCCACACCCAGCCCCACTGAAGCCAGCCAGCTCCATCCAGGCATGGGCCAACGTTTGCCTGAGCTAGCAGGGGTGGGATGGGGCTGCCAACTGAAGGGGAGTGGGAAGGGTGGCCCTGCCCCTTGGATTTGGCCTTTTCCTGGGTGCCATTCACTTGAGTATCTGCCCAGTTCTTACACAAAGGCAATAGCCATCTCCTTTAGGGGGTTCATGGAGTTTGCACTATTCCCTCTTTTTTTTTTTTTTTTGTCTTGATCTGAGATCTGCTAGGATTAATGAATTTTCTTTTGTGGCAAATAGGTAAATTAGATTTAATTTCTGCCTCTTGCAGTCAGTGGCATGAGGGCTTTCAGCTTTGAGCAGGGATCCTTGACTAGGAAAGCTTGTGGGAAGATGAAGGTGCTGCCAAGGGTCTTCAAGGTGGGCCATGACCCAGTTCACCAGTGCCCCTCTGAGAGGCTGTTGCTTGTGTGAAACTTCTCCCCCTTCCCCAGCCATGGCCACCACAGACAGCTGTGACTCATGGGCACACTGACCCTGAAGGCAAGAGCTGTCCTGATGGTTTATAAGCCAAATTGCAGATCTCTCTTGGTTTTATAATAAGAATCGAGGTCTTTAACTTGAACAGGGAAGGTGTTTGGGAGCTAGCAGAGGATGCTTGACAGGGTTCATCTTTCGTGCTCCTGGTTCACTAGAAATAACCCCAGGGCTCACGTCAGCAAGGCAGGGACTGAACACAGCCAGAAATGCTGTGATGGCATGTGGTCCCTGAGGACCACAGGCAGCTGTGTGACCCCAGCCTGATCATGGGGCAGCTACTCATCTTTCGCCTTAAAAACCACAGCCTGCAGGCTGAAGACTTGCCAGGTAAACAGAGATAGCCCCAGTGAATGGAAACTGCTGAGGGGTCCCTTGGGAGAGCAGGGTGGGGGGTGGCTATTGAACAGCAATACGGACTGTGTACTCTCCAGTTGCCACCTGGGGGTTTATGTTTCTTGGGGTCCATCCTGATTTCCTCTTTTACTGACTCATCTTTGTGCTGATATGTTGTGCCTGCATCGTTTCTTAGCCCTATTCAGCTGATATGGTTGGTTGGGACAGTACTGTTAAAGCCTCAGCCCCTTCATTGCACGTGTGATGCACACTGTTTTCTCCACTGCTCGCCCTGGTAAAACTTTTCCATTCACCAGACCACCTGCACCCTGCAGCCATGGACCATAACGCCACAGTGAAAGCATGGTCGCTGTGCAAATTCCCCGTGCCAGGAAGGTTGCAGGAAGCCCTGTGTGAGATAGGTGTGTGCCAAGGGATGAGGTGTGGGTGCCGTGTGGTGCCAGGTTGCTTGCCAGTGAGGTCCCTGCTCATGCCACGGCAGTGGTGAGTGTAAACACATGAGTTGGAGATGAGGAGTGGGAGATGTGGGTGCTGATGTCCCCCCTCCTTTCCAGGCAGAGAGGGAGGCGTGTGAGAAAGCAGAGTGCTGCTGCCAGGCTTAGGGCAGAGCCCTGGCAGACTGTGGCCAGAGCAAAGACAGAATTTGGTCTGATGGAAGGAAAAGGTAAATGTGGAGCTGCATTTACACCAGCCGCTAACCTTGCCCTTGGAAGCATTTTTTTTATTATTATTATTTTTAAGATGCTTGATGAAGATACTTCTGTGTGATTTGCATTTGTATCCTTTGCTTTCTATAAAAAATTACTCATTTGCATATAGAGAAGAGGCACTTCTTATACACGATTGTCTACTTGGCGTATGATCTGCAAAGCGAATATAATGTGTTGCTGCTTCTGTGAGCTTTTATTAACAAATACAGAAAGAAAAGTAGGAAAGATAACAAAGCTGGGAAAAATTGCATCTCTATTACGAATATTACCTATCTAGCTGTTGCTGGGTTTTGAACATAAGATAACTTAGGCCAGAGCTTACTGTTTCAAAAGCAGCAACAATAGTGACTACTCCTGTTTCCTGCAGTTTGAGTTTATTATCTTTCATTCTTTCTTTGGAAGTAAAATCAAACAGTTTATTTTTGATCCCACAGAATTGCGAGTTTGCCAAAGTGTAGACAACTTGATGTCTAAACTTTGTTCAAATAAACACAGTCCAGGTTTTTTTACCCCTTAAAACTCATTTTCTTGATATGTTCCAGAAAAATTTCATAAGCTCCAAATGACAAAATGAGGAAAATGATGTGCATGAGTTTTTTTCAGTTGTATCCCAGTGTCGTCTTTATCTGTAGGATTTGCAAGCAAATTAACTTTCAGTCCTATCCTTTCCTGCTATCTTTTCTGCAGCTGACGAGAGATTTGCAAGTAAATAGACCTTTTTCAAAATTTAAAGCAGATTTGGCATTTCACAGTTTGTATCTCTTTTGCATAAATATGTTTTTTCCATAAGGCTTACAGGAAGCATTATCTGACAATCCCACTGGCCAGCTTCCGAAAGGTTTTGTTTGTTCCCATTGATGTAAAAACATCTATAGCCTTCCCACCCTGCCTCCCCATCTCTCCTCCTCCCCAGAAGTCTCGCTTGTCTCATTTCATGTGCGTTTATATCTTTATCATATAAACAGATTTTTTTTAAAGGGGAGTGAAGAGTTTTAAAATCAAATTGTTTTTCCCATGGGAGTCACTGTACTATTATCATCAGGGCTGTTGTCACAGTTAAATTTACCAGATACTTTGCAGTGGGAAACCCTACATTTGCTTACAGTCTGCCAGACTTCAGCAGTTTGGGATAAAATCTTCCCCGCCAGGAATCTGTTTCAGCTCTGTGGTGCAACTTTGTTCCATCCAACATGTTCAGTGAAGGAGTTATGAGCTCTTTGAAAGATGTAGGATGTCATTAAAAGCTGTATAATAATGAATGTGCCACAAGGAGCAAAATAAAGTTTGACCGGGCTATTTAATCATAGCATCTCCTACCATTACAGAACTTGGCTGTGAAGCTCAGTTTTCAAGGGGGTCTTTTGAACACCATTTGTGTTAGATTGACTTAAAACAAATTGCAGGGATATGGCATTTTTCCAGGATCCTTTTTATTAGGAGTTAGGCTCAGCTCACTAGCTCATCATATACCCAGCACTGGATATCCATGCTTGCAGACAACCCCTGCTTCAGCATAATGGGTAAGGGGAGAAATTTTCTTGTCCTCAGCAATCCCCAGGCAGTGAAACTGCAGAGCAGCAACCCAAGACGTACAGACTAAAATCATCTGGAGGCAACGTGTATGGCTCCTGCTGGGGGCCACCTCACCGCTTCCTTCCCCGGAGAGCCCCACTTCTCCTCGATCTGCCAGTTCCCTCCATCCTGTGGCAGATCCTTATCGTGTCTGACAGCACGGGGGATGTACAGATAACGGAGTCGGGATTGCACACGCATCTAATCTCGGTGGGGAGATCAGTCTCACAGCACTCGCTGCAGAGCTGCTGGTGCCCGTACAGGGGAAATCGTGAGGTTTATAAGCCATCAGGAGGGCACTGTCACACCGAGGTCATGCAGCTGTGGCTGGAGTGGGAAAATTAAGCGTTCCCTACGGAAAGCTTCAAATGAAAGTAGGGAAGGCTAGGGAAAATTTTCACAGGAGGTCTCATTTTGGGACAAAACACAGTTCTTTTCTTAGGACTTCATCTTTTTAGCTTCTCTTTCTGCCTTAGTGCCTGACACTGCACTGGACATACTGTGTGACTTTTCCCTCATAAAAGACTAGACAGAGGTTACCAGAAAGGCCAGATTCACCCTGTTGTGTGCAGGTGGATTCTGCCCATGTCCGTCCCCCCGACAGCGTCTCACTACCCCCAGCACAGTGCCTGAACATCCCCATCGCTGCCCAGCCCTGCCTGCCCCAGCCCCAGGCAGCTCGGAGCCAGGGACCGGGGGGCAGCTGCTCAGGGAAGCAGAGAGGGGGGAGAGGGATGAGAAAACTTGTTCTGCACAAAGTTTGTCTATTGCTGCAGTAGGTCTGCCCAGGAAAAAAATATCAGGGGTTCATACAAGTTTCTGTGCGGATCAGTCTTGAAAATTTGAACTGAAATTTATGAAAACCGAAGTGAGAAAAATGAGTTTGGCCTGACGGTCTGACCTGGGCACAGGGTGAGCTTCTGGGCTGTGCTTCTGGGCACCAGCAGGCATGGAAACCTGGCGCTGCAAAACACGTGTACCTGTTGAGCACCTGCGAGGGATCTTTATGGGCAACAGAATAAATGGTCGTGCAAGTACTAGCCACGGGCAAGTGACATGCAAATCTGCCTGCTGGCTTAATTTTAGCCAGACCACAGCTGAATGCCTGCCTGCCCCAGGCAGACTGGCACAGGGCTAACCAATCTGTCTCCATGCATTAGGCTGCCATTAGGCAGCACCAAAGGTGGGTTGTTATTCAAACTGATTACAGACCCCGTGCTGCTCTCCTCTTGCTCTCCTCCAACACTGGTGTTATCCTGCCCTTCCTGAGCCACCAGTCCTGCAGAGTGCAAAACATTTCTTCATATAGTAAGTGATATCTTGCCCCACGTTTGTGGTGACTTGAAACAGAAGGAACTGATGTGTAAATTTCCTGGGGGGTGGTTGGAGGTGTTAGTATGTGGTTCTGCAATATTGTCCTATCTGATCTAAAAGTTTCATAGTTTCATGTCCAGCCCTGCTGGGTTTGTAGGCTTCTGGCACTTCAGTTACCTGTTACAAATTTTAGTAAGGAAATAGGCATCTCGATACTTTTTGTATGTTTGGAAAGTTGGTAAAATTAGACTCCAGAGCTACCTAGGTGTGTTTAGGGAGTATCACTCCTTGTGTTAGACTGAGCAATCTTTTTGTTTCCAAGGGTGTTTTCCTCCTAAGCACTGACAAAGAGAACTGGACGTATTCATGCTCTTTCTGTGGTGGTGTTGCTTACGGTCCAAATGCTTTCTCAAGCCAAGTGGAACCTGTGTCCCAACAAGCACATCTCAGGTGCTGAAGCTCCCCATCACCAGCAGATGCTGGGGCTGTTCAGAGTGGTGCAGTGCCTGCAGCGTAGCCTGGTGGTGGTCCCCCATCTCACTGGGAGGACCTGCCTCTGGATATGCCAAACTCAGCCCGGCAGGAGCTTGCAAAAACACTGAAGAAGAAACACCTAGGAAGGCTCTGTGATAGTTCCAGCTGTGATTATAACTGGGGGAGTAAATTGCATATTGGGTACATGTTTGCAATAAAATGGGTGTGAGTGGCAAATTAGCAGGACCTCTTCCGATGAGGAATGAGCCTTGCAGGCTAATGCAACAAATGCAGTAGGAAAAAACAGATTACAGAGGCATGAAAGATAGGTCTGGAGCCCTCTAACTTCTGTGTCCCTTCTCTCTGCAAAATGGCAGCAACACCCATGTATGTCAGGGCTGAATTTTGAAGTCAGGTCAGTGATGGGGAGGGTTCTGTGTTCAGCGATGTGCCAGACTGTTCTCCACCACTGGCTTTGCCATGTGCAACAACAGCAGTGCATGACTGACGGTGCCCATATCAACATGAGAACTCAGCTGGAGGGAGGAAATGGATTTAAAATTATTTACTTGAAGAAAGATAATTAATGTGCTGCCCACTTTATTCGCTTCCTGTGAAATTCTTCTGCAAGAGCTGTCAGACTAGGCTTTCCACCAACGCAGTTTGGTAGGCTTTCAAAAAGTGTCTCATTCTTTGAGAAAGCACATGTGAGGTTGGTGAGAAACAGCTGCAATCGGGAAGTACCATAATTGCTGAAAGATGAAACATGTGAAAGGATGGCTGTACACTGAATACATGGTTTGCTGAATATAGTCAAGTCTGTTCTGGTTACCTGCACACACTCTCTAGGTCACAGTATCGGCACAGGGTACCTTTGGGGGACCCTCAACCATAACAGAGTCCAAGTGCCTGTCTGTGCTGGCCCTTAGCGATAGGACAAAATCAGAAAAACTTAGAACTGGGCCAGTAACTCCACGCACTATTATGTGACCCCTTGGTTGTTCTTCTCAGTCCTGCCAACACAAACCTTTGTCCCTCTAATGGTCCATGTAGGAGAAATCATCCCCAGGCACTGCTCCGTGACAAGAATCATGCTTCTGGGTGTAGATAATTAAAATATAAATATTTTTGTTTTCCAACTGATCTGTTTAACTATAGTGTCTCCTTGCCAATGCAGAACTTGACTCTGCAAAGTCACGCTTTTTGTTGCTTTTCTAAGACAATTGCTGTGAACGTGGGAATGGCCACTGCCATCACTCACTGGTCCTTTAATTGCTACTGTACCTGCAGAAGCCAAAACACATCTGTACACAGGTTTTACTCTATCTAACACAGAGTCACATAATATGTAAGGGAATTATTTAGTATTTCAGAGACCAGCATATATAGCTTTTTAGGACAGATGCAGCTGGAGGACAAAAATGGGCATATAAGAAAATGTTCCAATTTTACCCTTACAAGGGGTGAACAGAGCAGATGTTTACATCTGGAGGTCAACTACAAGCACAGTAATTCTCCAGCCCAGAAATACCTAACATTCTTCCAGAGACCAGGAGAATAGCTTGTAAATTGGATCTTCAGAGTGACTTCACTAATCAACACAGCAGAAACGCAAAGACTGACATTAAGTGGGCATTAAAAACACACCATTCTTCTTGGGGATGCTCTTCTGAGTGAGATGCACTAATATGGCCAACCAAGCAACCAAACTATAATTAGGCAATTTACCTTCTATTCAGTAAGAGAACAAAAGGGAGGAAGAACAAAAACCTTAAAAATAACCCCCCATTGTAAACAACATTCAAAACGAATGTTACAGGTTTTATTATTATTTTAACTGCCTAATTCCTTCCCTTTGTGAACAAAAGCAAAGAAAATACTTAACATAGACAGAATTCTCTTTCCCCGCCTTTTGCTTTTTACACATAAAAGGAAACCAGTTCTCTGAAATAGTTATATTTTTGACATTTGACTAAGCAGCCAGAGATGCTAAGAAAAATACATACAGGATTTTATGGCTAGCCTTTCCCTAATGTGGTGCATGAGGAACAAGTGATGGGGCAAGCCAGCAAAGCAAGCAAAAAACAAAAAAAGAAAAAAAAAAAAAGACAGACAGACCCAGACCTGCACACTTCTGTGAGTATGAGTGTCTCTGCTGGCTGCAGCACTGTGCTCGCCACCCTGGGTCTGACCCACGTCAGGTCACTGTAGCTGCCCGAAGGGACCAAAGGAGTGCAGGGAGCCCCCAGGCTTGGCTGGGGGTAACTGGGGGAAAGACAGTAAATCATTCAGATGGCAGAATCACTGGAGGTGGCAATGGGCAGCAGCCTTGCCTGACGAGGGGGAAGAGGGGGGATGCAGGGGGAAAGGACTGATCCAAACGTCCCCGGGGGGAAAAAGCGAGCAGCTGCCACATTCCCCCACTGAATGTCACTCCAAGGAAAGCAGGGCATGCTGCACCCACCAGGCAGCCAGGCACACACCATCTGCGCCCGGTGGGTGCTCTGGGCATCGCTCATGCCCCATACAGCCTGCCTGCTCCCCCAGCCCACCTCCCATCCACACCACCTGCCTGCCCCGCAGCCCCTGGCCTCTGCTGCCTGGCTTAGAGGACAAGGTGGAAAATAGGTTTGTCCATGACTATGTGATATGCTCGATACAGCCACTAACATTTCATTACCTTTGCTCCGATTCCAGTGTGTTGGTGGAACCTCCTGCCCATCGCCAGGTAGCGGAGGCAGGCAGCTCTGTGCCTTGGAGGTCACTCGATGCGTGCTGTGTGTTGTGGGTCCCAGTGTGCTTCACCCCCCAGCAGCACCCCGCGAGTCCGCTCACAGCCAGGCACGCGGCAAATATACAGAAACTCGTTGATTCTGTACTGAACTGAACTCCTTTGTTTTTGGTAAAATGCTTTCTCATGAACTTTACTTTGAGCATAGAGGTTAGGTCCCTTCAAAGACTCTAAGGACACAAAGTGTTCCTTACTTGCAAAACAGAGCAGGGAACTTTACCAGGACAAAAAAGAAACTCCACTTTGCTGTTAGAGTTATACAGTGTCTTTTCTGGCTTTTACTTATCCTTTTTCTTTTCACTGGTGTTTTTCATGTGGACTTCAAGAAATATTACAGTTATCTTTGCATCCCACAAAGTCAGTTTATATTTATTCACTTTGCCTCTTTCCACATCCTTTCTAGCAGAAACAGCACAGTAGCCACAGGGGAGAAAATTAGGTAGGAAAATTCTCCATCTGTCTCTTTTTCTGTTTCCCAGGGTTATTTGACTGTGCATCTTTTTGTGGGTGTTGGTGGATCATTTCTGTATGATGCAATTTAAAACAAAACAACAAACCTACAGCTTCATCTACGCAACTAACCAGATGGTCCTCACAAGGCTAACCTTCACTGTGGCTTCATGGGCTTGTGTGCCACAATTTGTTTTGTCTAAGGGAAGACACCAAAGACTTTGACGTTTTTCCCTCATGGTGTTTGATTTCCTGTGGCTGTCCCTTAGAGGTAAGCTAAGTGGCCTTAAGGAATGGGCCCCATGGCCCCCTGCAGAAGCATGGTGCCAGCAAAATTCTTCCCAAAGTGGTGGCTGAGGACAGTGGAAGGGAAAGCTTGTATGCATGTGTGTGTTTATATCCATCTATGGATCCACCACCTTCCCTTAAGCAAGGTGTGAAGATCAGGGATGTGATTGAAGGAAAGGAGTAGATGGGACAGAGGAGCACAAGCAGACACATCACTTTGCTCTGCAGAGCAGTGAGAGCAGATCGTGGTGGGAATGGGAGCAGTGGGACAGGGGGAGCAGCACTGGGCATTCTGCAGAGCTCCCAGGTGATTGTGTCGCAGAAAAAAGATAGGAGCTGTGGGAAGCCTGAGTAGACACTGGTCACACAAGTAAAATAGGAAGAGTCTAAGATCATCTAGATAGAGGAAGAGAGAAACTGGTGAGGCAAATGCCAGAGATTTTGCAGAAATTGTGGACAGAAAGGTCCAGGTCAGGAAGATGCTGTGTGAGGAGAAGGCAGAGGTCTGAGAGACCAAGAGTGTGAAGACAATAAGGGAAGGGAGTCAAAATAACCAAAGGCAGTCTGTAAGGCTGCCAGACCCTTCGTTTTGGTGGTGTTATTCTGTGATGACTCTTCGTCCACCTCACTATGCATTAGCTTGGTGTATTTCCTCTCCACAAATACTACTCTGAGGTTTTGACTTGGACACATTTTGCACAGTCTTCCCGTGGGGGGCTATGGGGGATACCTATGGGGCTGCGGTTGGGCTATTTCCATCACCCGGTTCATCCATTTCATCACTTCTCCCTTGGCTCTCATTGCCAAGGTCACAAGCAGATTGCCAAGCCTGAAGCCAAACATCCGGTGTCTATTCCAGCTCAAAGCTCTTAGCTCCTCTGAGTCAGTGCGCTCGTGTCAAGAATAACCCAAAAGAGATATGGAAACCCCAAAGTCACTGCCATAAATCACACTTGTCCTAATGCCATTTTCATCTCCGAGAGTGGCCTGCCCTTTGTGTCATGTCCTGCCAACATTCCCAACTGTTGGCCATTTGTTCGCAAAGGGGAATGTGAAGTACACGCTCGCGAGAACCCGTCCGATACCAGAGGTATTACATGTTCACATGGACAGGCTAGAACAACTCGTCTCTACCACTTCATCCCTGGGAAAGAAAATGAGCCTGAAACTGCATTAAAGGAGCTGCAGTTTGTTGCAGGGGAAGACCACTTGAAATTTTACTCATGCTAGGTACTTTCTCTGGTTGTAGTTGCAGCATATTGCAAATTAATTTGTCCACTGTGAGTGATGCTCGTAAATTTAGTCTGTTTTTCTCTGGTTGAGCTGTTCATGAAATGATCTGGGTTTCTTCAAATGCATTTGTTATTCATGAGGATTCTCAGAATAGTTTGGACCAACACTTTTCAGCTTGCAGCGTGCTTAGGCTGATAACTTGCAATTCCCTTTCTGCTCTCCATGCTGGGCGATTTGTCTTCCCAGTCAAATGCTATTACCTCTGTCTGCCAGTGAGTGACAGAAACTTTGTAAATAGAAGAGTAATGACTATGGAATAATGATTTTGTTTTGTATGAGGTTTTGGCACAGATTCATGTAGATTTGGAGATTCTAGAATATTTTTATGAATATCTTATTTTCCTCATGGTACTGAGACAAGCTCTGGTGTAAATTTGCAAAGCCAGCTGTCTCCAATCCCCTCGTCCCTGGAGTGTATCATAATAGCAATGTACTGAATTATGACAAGTTGCCTTGGCCCATGCCAGCTCCACGTTAATCACTGTTACTGTTTTATGTTCTAAAAGCTGAAAATATGTCAAAGGACACAGCAAACTAAGACTTTCTGTATAGTTTGCCAACTTGAGAGATCAATTTGGCTCCCCTTGAATCTGGTAGAAAATTCCCAAATCATTGAGGCTCTTTCTTAGCTTACTGTTGCCTTGAGGTGGCACCTCATAACTTGAAAAGTTGTTTTTCTGTTTTAAGAGGTTAACAAAACAAATTTTGAGTGCCGTCACCCAAGCCAAACGCAGGCCATGCTAGGGCCGTGCATACCATTCCTTTCTCCTGACTTGTGTTTGGGAGTCACTTCACTCCAGCCTTTTTCAATCCTCGTGACTCTGCAGGCACAGAGCTATACATTTTAAAATACCTCAAAGCTGACATGAAAGACTTAATTTAGATGGATATTGGGCTTTGACGTCAGATTCCCTGGTGCAGTTACTGCTCCCAGAGACATCGTAGTTCTCTTCCCACCCACTGAAGGAAGAGATGCATTTCCATGTTTGTGGTTCCCATGTTCCTAGGAAGCTCCAGAAAGAGATGACCCCCATTTAAGCATCTGGGGGAAGGAGAAAATCCCCAAGAATATGGCCCATTTTCCCTAGCCATGGCCTTCCCTGGTTCTTTTCTTCATATGCTTTCCACATGGAGCCAGTGACAGAAGTCCTGAGTCAGAAATGATGTTTTCTCTGGTGTGGCTATTATTCTAATTATTAAACTGATAGTGGCATATAGCAAAAACAATGGAAGAAAACTGTGCAGAGATGACCAGAGCTCTGTCTACACTTCATTGGCATCAGATATTAGATGAAGTAACTGCTTGGGTTGAAAGTTACTCTGTTTTTTCCTACTGTTTTAATGGTGTTAACTAGCTGTACCAATACTGAAATCCAAAATGACTTAGGCTTTTCTTCAGAGTATTTTCTGTACTTGTAACAAGTTCTTGTTTACTACTTTCTCTGACACTGCTATGGTGGCGATATGTATTTTGGTTTTGTGTCGGGAATGGCAAAATCCAGCAGGTATATATGGGTTGTGGCACATGAATAAATTAATAGCTGGTAAGGTACAAGGGGAATATACCATGTTAACAATACTGCATTAGGTAGGTGCGTGTTTGCTTTTCTCTTAATCTTGATGTTGTAAATCCACAAATGTCACTAGCTGCAAAAGTATGTGCAATGATGTGGCAAGCCCTCCTTCCCAAAACTCAGTTAGCTTTACTGGGTTCAAGAAAAATAGCTCCTTCTGACAAAATAATTGGCACACCTTTCCTATTGTAAGAGCTACTCTTTGTTTCACCTGCTGTGCTGTGAATGGTATTTGTGTTGCTGTGGTACCTCAGGAGCCCAGCTTTCAGCATGGGTGCCCAGTACAAGGCATGCTGCTGACAAGGAGGCAGGGTGAGTGCCTCCAGGGTGCCACACCTGGAGCTGTAAGTTCTGCTGTGAGGGCGCAAACTGGTGCCTCTGCAAAATGCTGCACTTCCCCAGAGGAGGGAATCAGCTTGGGTCTTGTCTAATGCAGGGTTCTCAGCATGCTGGTCCTCTCTGGGCCATCAGTATTCCCTTGGTATGGTAAGAAATCTATGGATCTTGTAAGATGGGATGGGAGAGACATGGAGCAATTTCCTCTCACCTGGCATCGCCCGAATAAGGTTAAGCAAATGCCTTCTGTTCACAATGCCTCATGTGCCCTGTCTTTAAAATGGAGGTTGAGATAACAAAGTCCTTTTGTGGAGTCCTTGGAGATGTGCTAATGTTTGCGATTGATGCCTTGGGTGAGGTTTTATAACATGTGGATCTGGCAGCATTAACGCTAGGTTTGCCTGAGCTTTTACATGCATTGCTCCTGAGACCAGCCAGCCCCTTGCTGCAAGCTCTCTGTTTACTCTTCTGCTAGATTAATGCAAACCTTTGGGATACCTTTCAGATCAAAGTTTGCCTGTTAGGCTGCCTTACCCAGTCGCTAAAGGCATTAGCTCCAAGGAAACAATTTTCTGAAGTCCTGTGAAATCACAGCAATTTTTTCTTTGAGCATGCCACAGTCAGAGAATGGCAGTCATTTTCATCAAGAGCCTTCAGTGATGCTGGTAGTAGTGCCAGCACAGCTACAATTTGTTCATTTTTTAAATTAAAATAATTTCATTTTTCTATTTAAAATTATTTCAAAGTAAAGGATCCTTTTACAAGACAAAATACAGGCATTTCATTGTCCAGGTTCTGCAGTAAGGATAAATTACAATTAATAATAGATGTGCAAGTTCTGCAATATTATGCAATGTAGATTCACAAGATTTTTCCATGTATTTTGAAAAGACCCATTTCTCTGCATGAGTCATGAACCAGCTATCTAAGAATATAATTGGGTCATATTGGAATTAATGGCAGGCACTTTGGTGAGTAATGTGTGCATTTGTTCTACAGTTTGCTCACTGTGTGGCTATCACAGTCCCTTGCTGTGTTGGTACAGTACCCTGTGATAAGAGAGGAAGGATGACAACACAAGTGGAAAGGAGTGAAGTAACGAGTAAAGCAGGAGGCAGCTCACTCTGGGGCTTTCATCCAGCCTCAGGTGTTTTCCAAGGCTCAGAAGCATTATCTAGTTTCTGTTTTGTACAGGTGTCTAGAACCTACAGTCAAATAGATCAGTTATAACCGTTGCTTTCTGCCGGGAGTCAATCTGAAAATGCAAGTTTTTCCTTACTGAGACTGGAAGCGTCCCCCTAACCTTCTCTGGCATCTTGTATCCAACCACTCCTTGACTGGACAAAGCTCAGAGCCACATCTAATTTTTATTGATGAAACATCTTTCACTTGTCAAATTATCATACCCCCAAACAAGAGTGTACCTTATTTTGCTCAGAAACTCCCAAACCCCAGAAATCTCGCAAATCAGAGACATTTTGATTTTTTACTGAAACTTCACAAGCACTATGTAGTATGTGACATGTTCTTCCATGTATGTCACTAGTTCCTTACAAATATATTTGTCCGCTTCTCAGAATGAGCTCAAAAGCAGGGAGAGGAGGAACATGGCATGTGCCTGCAAGAGCAAAGGACGATATTCTCTAAGCAATTTTCACCTCAGTGGAGATGGCAGGACCTCTGTGGATCACAGGGAAAGGTTCACAGGGAGAGGAAGGGTAAGCAGGGAAAAGAGAAACTGTCCTTCATCAGGACCTTGTTTAACCCATTGCTAGAACTGGGAGTAAATGTCAACTAGTTAAGATGGCTAGCCTGGATTGAAAACCTGAGTTTTGACATGGTGAGCTGATTTTTCAGCTCTGGTCTGCTGTGCGTGGCAAATGGCCTTCACCCTGCACTCAGACATGCTTTCCAAGGCAATCTGCTTGCTGGCACTCAGCCTCACAGAACTGTCGTAAACAGGTCTGAGGTGTCATTGTGAATCAGGAGAAAAATGACCCAACTCCTGCCCAGAAAATGGAGATGTATATTTTTTCCTGATGCAGGTGTTAAGCTTTTCTTGGGCTAGGGCTCCAAGTAGCTTTGTACTTCAGATCGTTCGTTATCAGCATACTGCAGGAAGCCAAATGGGCAGGGATTACACAACCACCACTGACCATTATCTTTACCCATCTCCTATCCCTTCAGAAGTAGTGCAGAATTCATTATCATTCCTTTGTAAAGATATCTAAGAACGTCATGTGGAACCTCCTTCTGCACAGCTTGCTTTCTAGTCAGAAGTAATTATGTAAAAACGTAATTCTATTGGTTTAACTTTGATTGATTCAGACACACTAGGCTTACAGCAATTAAGCTAATATAATGAACAAAGCAGCAGCAGCTACACGGCAAGTTAACAAGCTATAGCCAAAATGTTTAACTGCAAATACACAATGCTGAACTTCTTGCTGGGATTGTTTAAGGACCTCCTAGTTTAAAATCCTGATCAGAGCCAGATCTCTGTTTTCCTTTGCAACTGATTCAACCCATGTCTCTTCATTCACTGCCACCATCCTGTCCCTCATCTTTGAATACCAAGACAGAGAAGCAGCCTGATTCTGAGATGCCTTTCCTTCAGTCTTTGTCAGAGGGAATGTGTTGCTGGTACCTCTTGTGATGGGGAATAGTCAAGGTGTACACCGCATCTCCTGCCTTCCCATCCTTATCATCACTGCATCTGGCTTGCACAAACCAAAGCTTAATCAAAGCACCCACAGGGGTACAATTCAGTGACAACAGTTGGGGACAGCTGAGCCTGAGGCTCCTTTGCAGGAATGGGCATGAAGGGGTAAGCCTATGAATTCTGGCCTCTTGCCTTCACACTGTCAGGCAAGGCAGTCAAGCACAGGCGCTTTTGTATAGAACAAAACTGGGCAGAAATGCAGGTTCCTAAATTATAACCTAGGCCTTTCCCAGCAACCGCCTGGAGGTACTTCCTAAATATATACTCTATTGATGTAACTGTAGATGCTGGCGGACGCAGCTGTTAACATTGGATGCAATCATGGGAAGTTTGCTCTCTTGGCCTGCTAACAAAGGTGGTTTGTCATACCCATGTATACATCAGCTGATCTCGACAAATGAATCACCTCAACAAACAGAGCCATTGTCAAGCCTGATCTCTGAATTTCCTACTTCATACTTGCTCGGTGTTGGAAAAATACAGATGACATCTTAGCTGTAGATCAGAGGTCTTCAGTTTTACCTTCTCAGGCTCCTTCCCTGGTAACTGTTGATCCTGTGGGATCTACCTGATTGCTCGCCAACCCTCTCTAGATCCCCTTCAGAAATCCCCTATTTTTGCTGACTTTATCTGTTGAGCTGTTCCCTTCCACCAGCTTCCTTTCATTTCTTCCTGGTTCACATCATTTTACAGATGGTGGTGAAAGTTATTTTGAGGATCTGGAGTGGACTTCTGCCTTTGGCTCCTCACTTCCAAAGACACACTGGGGACATCTGAATGGAGCCAAAATTGTGTGTCTCTGACCATCTCCATTCCAGAAAAAGCTATGCACTGGTTTCAGGAACTTGCTAAAACTGGCTTCTGTCCCCGAACACTTTAATCTCTAATGTGGTTAGGGCAAAGTCAAACAACAGTGGCAGGTCATTTGAATAAAACATTTGAAAGAATAAGGAGCCCTTAATGTCGGAGGCACTTCAGTAAAGCTAGAGATTTCCCTGGTCGGGCTTGTTTTGAGCCTAGTTTGTCTTGCAAGCTGGATCCCTGATAGTGTGGTGGGGTCTCCATCCTGTCCCATCTCAGCTCCCAGCTCAGCTGGTGCTGTGGCATATCTGGCTGTACTTGGGAATCAGTGGATTTGTATTGGAAGATGCAGAGAACTCTGAATGTGGTTGAGTAACACCTTCATGCTTGATCTGGTTTATTTCCATTTTTCATAAAGTGTAACAGTTGGTGAACAGTGAAATTATTGCCTGCAATCGCCGTGGACTACATACCAGAATCAATGCCAAATCCTCAGCAGTGAACTTCTTTGCCCTGTCCCATTACCCACTTTTGGGGAAAAGCTGTGAGTTTGATAAACAGCAGCAATGTTTCTAGGGCTGATGGCTTTGTGTCACTGCTCTAGATTCACAGGGCCACTGCACATGAAAGTTTAATAGTCACATAAATTTCAGGTGCTGTCTCTCCCCCGTTGCAGAAAACCATCAAATAAATTTATCTCGATGCTCTAGTGCCTCCATAGACATGCTGCAGGCTTTTCCATCCTGTTGTTTTGGGTTTTTTTCCTTTGCTTTTAATGCTTCGTTTAAATCACTGCTCACACCCACAGCTGAGAAAGAGGTCATGAATCCAAGCAGAAGTAACAAATGGGATTTGCTGTTAAAGGACACGATAGCTTCTTACTTACCGGCAGCATGTCGTGGCATTAATCTGCTCCAGTGATGGTACCCGACGCCAAGCTGCAGAAAGACTGCTTGGACGCAGATGAGCAGAAGCCCTGAAGTCCTTCTTTCAGTCTTGTTGCCTGGCTGCCATCATTTCCACAACCTGCTTAACAAGCATCAGCCAAGGAGGTGATCACCGGCGTAGTCACTTTAGGTGGAAAATGCATTCAAGCGTAATTTAGACAAAACCCAGTGAGCAAATTGACCTAGCTCATGCTCAGTATTTAGGTTAGTGTGTGCAGTATCCATGTTGCTCTTCAGGTAGCAGTTTCTACCATACATATGTGTTTTTCCCAGGCCTTGCTGGGTCTGTTCTGCCAGATCTGACTGACCACTCTTTCCCTGGGCTGAAGCCTCAGCCCTCATGCAGGGCGTAGGAGGAGACTCCCCATTTCAGCACTTACTCTGATAGTAAACAGAGATAGACAGACTACACTTGCCTTAGTGAGATAAGACCTGACACCCACCAAAACATCAGTAGTTTGTATGGCCTTATACCCCAAAAAAAGCATTCCACTGATGGGTCCTGCTCCCTGGCCTGCCACCTGCAGCCAGCGCCTATGGAGGGGAATGCCCTGATGGACATACCTCAGAGAAGCACCTCTGGGGCCCCAGTGGCACGTGTAGACAGAGAAAATGAGGAAAATTAGCACCTAAGACGGCAGGTTGTCTGTGAAGATGGAAGTGGGCAGTAGGATGCTGCCCCTTTCTCTTCAAGAGAGGGACATGTGAGAAAAAAATGTCTTCAAAGGGCACCTGAATGCCTATATTGGAAGGGAACTGCAGGGAACAGAAATTAATATCACAGAAACAGGGAGAGCAGATGAGAATTTGATGGACAAATCCTATTTCTAGGACAGAAAAACGCATCAAAAATTACCATCTGTGCAGGATTTTCTAACATTTGGTTTGCTGTGAAAGAAGGCAAAGTGACTGCCACCTTTTAAAAAAATAATACTAATAAAAAATCCCACTGTGCCCTTCACATTACAAAAATTTTTAATAGCTTTTACATAACCTCCCAATTTGGCCCATTCAGGCAGCCTTGGTTTAGGTGAGGGCAGGTAGCCAGGCACAAACTGTGCTCGCTAAATTGATGAACTGTGTAAAAAGCTCATGAGACATTTTTCACTCCTAATTGATTGCAGAAAGCTTCCCTGACATGTGTCACCATCCACCTTGAGGAGAGCTTGACCTGTGGGGGATGGGGAACAGCAAGCTGTGTGGCCCCTTGAAAAATCTGTTTGCTTGGGAAAGCTCAAAATCCTCGGCACTCGGTGCGTGCTGCTCTCCCTCCTCGCCTTTTCGCCTCCAAAGCGCTTTGTAAGAGGAGGCTGGAGTAGCAGCATAGCATCTCACATGTAGCTAATACCTGGTGGATTATTTACAGTGTTATGGAGCAAAAGGCTTTCCCCTGTTCTGGCTATGTAACTATCTTAAAGGATTTTCACCAAGTTCTGTGCTGGTTGTTACAGAGAAGCTGCTCTGACCCCAGCAGGTGACTGCCACTTCAGCATCCCGCTGGGTTTGAGTGGATTTTGGGTGGACTTTGAGAAATACGGGGATTCGGCCATCACTGACAGTGCCTGTGCATTCCTCTGTGTCTGACCTGCGTCCTTTTTCATCCTGGCTTTTGCAGGATTTGTTTTAATGCTTCAGCTGGCTAATTTGCCTGTTGATTTGCTATGGTGTGGAACAGCATTTTCCCTTCACTACTGGTAAAAGTTGTGGCCATTCTCCTAGGAAGTCCTCACCAGCCGTAGCCCTGCTAAGGAGTAGCAAGGGAAAAGCAGATTTGATTTGTCCCCTCAGCACTCGGCTTTTCTCTCCTGCCTTGCTTTGGCCGGTGTTGATGGCCCATCACTGCCCAGGTTCCCACGCGCCTGCAAGCTGCACAAGCGCGACTGCAGGTGCCAGACCTGCCTGTTGCCGTCTCGTGGAGAGGCAGAAGTGAGGTGGGGAGGGAACGAGGGAGTGTTTGTTTGTTGTGCTCAGCCTTGCAGGACCTCAGAGGTACATGCTTTTCCCTTTTTGAGTGTTGAGGTCGGTCTTAAGAGAGAGAACAGCTGAAACCAAGATAGAGAACCAACAAATCTGAACTCTCTGTTCTGCACTTGGCAAAGGCTTTGAGACAGAGGGGAAAAAAAATCCAACCACCACCAAACAAAAAAGCACAACCAAACCACAAAAGATGGGGGAGGATTGCTTTTCTCTGTCTTGTTTTCTAATCACTCTCTTTTATTTTGCTTTTGACCCTGCTTACTCTAGTGATTTTTATCATGCCCACAGAAATGGGTTTTGAAGTGAAACTCTGCACAGCTCCTGCTTCATCTCAAACTATCTGCCTATAGTGTGACCAGAGCCACCCAGCTTACAAAGGCATGGTCACAGCCATTCTCCATGTGTCTAACACAGTAAGGTCATGGTGGACTTCAGGAAATTCCTGATGGATCATGGTCTCAATCAGGCTCAGGAGAAAGTTTTCTACAGTAATCCCGAGCATCGGTATTCATTGTTAGGGCTTCACAGAGGCTGCAGATGTGGGCTATCCAAGACCACCTTGCCGTCAGCCAGTCCTCCCCCCGGAGTCAGGCACAGAAAACACACTCTGCCTACAGGTCCGCGTACGTACCTCATGCGCAAGTCCAGTTCTCCAAGTCTGACAGCTTTCTCCCATCACCCCGCACAACATGGACCCTGTGCTAAACAGGGTGAAGGGTTGTCTCACACACCCATACCCCAAAAGATACTTGGGGAATGAGAGGCAACTTCTGATCATCTTGATATGGAAGGAAAATAATCTGCATTCTTTTGTTTTTCCTAGCCTTGCAACCATGTGGCGTAGGAAGGAAGAGACAGTTTCCACTAGATTTATTTTTTTTTCTGATCCTTCAGATGGTCAGGGGGACCCGTGCAGCTTCAGCAAGGCTTTGAGGTTGTGATGTGCTACAGCCCACTCCAGCGATAGGTATTTTCTTCTTTCAGTGACAGAGCTTATCATCCCCATCTTCCAGAGATCTGCTTGGTCCTCCCTTCTCCCTTCCCACTATGGAGCTATCCTCAAACCTACTTCCAAAGCATCAGTTTTCAGAGTAGGCTCCTTGAAGGAGGTCGGGCTGTGCAAACAAGCCTTTGTCGGGCAGTCTTAACGTATTTGGAATAAGCGTGGAACAGACTTTTTAGAGGTGATGTCTTTTATTTCACTCCGAAGGGAGGGCTGCCTTTTAGAGTCTAAAACTTGCAAGTAACAGCTCCAGCAAGCTCATCTTTTGCTGTTGCTGGGTAGGAGCAGGGTTCTGAGGCTCGGTTCCAGGCACCAAGGGGCTCGACATCACCTTTCACAGCAACACATCCAAATACATAGGAACTTCCCTCCCGATTCAACATTTAGCTGCTTTTGTTGTCAGCCTGTTCTAGGTGGGCTGCCTTCAGAAGACTATGTGTTTTAAGTAAATGCAGCTTTTCTGACAAAGCAGTGAGGAAGTGTGGCCCCTTGCTTTGGACTCATCATCTCAGGGACTGCGGCACTTCCCCCCAGCTCTGGTACTCGAGCTAGCTCAGCCTGGCATGGATGGGAGATGACCTCAAGAGTCATCTCAGGATTTGGCCAAGGAGCCCATGAAGATATTTCTTGGAATTCAGTTCTGCATCGGTTTTAAAAAATATGCACCTACCCTAAAATAACTTTTTGGTTTTCTTATGATCTGCTCCCCTTTGCTGAGGGGCTTGTAGCAGTTACTACATCATTAAAGCTAGAAGCTGATAGACCTTTCAAGTAATTACTAGTGACAAGTCTAAACAGATAAAATAGAATGTTGGTTTCCAACACTGAATGCTTTCTTTCAAGGGAATTGCTAAGCAGTTCCTTTGTAGCTTTCTCATCTGAGCTGTTAGAAAACCTTTTCCTTTAAAGCTGATTATTCAGTTGGAAAGCCAGCCACAGTTAGTGTGTAGCTAACGTTTAACTCAAGATGTGCTTTATAAAGGCATTAGCCTGGGAGGTATGTACTGCCTGTGGGAAGGAGAGTGATGTAACTGCTGATGGATGCATGGGGGAGAAAGGCCACGAACAGCACAAACGAATGAATCACACAAACATGCCTCATTGTTCAAGACTGCTCATTTCTAAGGCAATTGTAGTATAACTGAAAGTGTGTATTGTAAGAGGGCAGGTACTGCACACACTGGGGAAGTGGAGCGTGATTTGGGGATTGCAAGTGAATGGTGGCTGCTTATGAGGGCTCTCCCTCAGTAATGTACCGCTAGTATTTTAAGAAATGCCTTCCTTAAAAATGTCCTTGTCGGAAACTCTGGGCTTTGTGAACACAAATGGGAAAATGTGTAAATTTGTGCCTTTTACATGAAAATGTTTTTAACTCTTCTTCCTTAAGGAAAAATGTACCACGTCTTGCAGCAGAGCTTAGCAGCTATATGTGGGGGAAAAGAAAAGGATTTTGGTAGGAAATATGGATTTTAATTGTGCAGTCTGGATTGTGGTTATGCGGTGAATACTTTGGAGATCCTTTATATGATGTCTGGGAGAAGGCAGGACATCCCAAACCCAAGTGGGCGCTGGGCACTGCTGTGGGATCTGAAGAGGACTGCCTTTGGCAGAGAGCTCAGCAGAGACCAGTGATGCCCTGAAACTCCCCTCAGCTGGGCAGGCCTGCTAACAAGATCTTCCCAGGCATCCCCTTCTAGCTCATCTCCATTTTTCTTTTAGCCTTCACTTTATGACACTCCAACTTGTTTGCAGCAGTGTGCGTGTTAGTGTGACACGTGGAGCCCCAAAACAGCCGTAAAGTTCACATAGGGAGCAGAAGAAGAGGGAGTATGAGGTCTTGTCCTCTTCCCTGGATGAATCTCCAGTTCACCTTGCAGACTGTGCAACAGAGAGGGTCTGGCGAAGGAGCAAAAAAAGCCAGAGAAATCAGAGTTGCTGACTTCACTGCATTGTTGACGTGGGACTTGACGCTTATAAAGCTTTCTGTCTCCATAGCATGTCCCGACACGATGTTGTGAGATGGATGGGACCCACAAAACGTTCTATGTGTCTGTCTCGGGAGGCAATATGAACTGTTTGCCAACAGATGGTGACTGTTTCATGGATTTAAGTTGTCAAATGGACTCAAGCATTAAATGAGAGTGAGGAAAGGTCTAGTTAACCTCTGCCTCTCCCGACATTGTACATGAATGAAGCATGGGGTACAAAATGACCCTAAGGATCCTAGCAGTGTCATGGGACATGTGCTGACATAGAAGGTACTGATGTTCCTCAGGAGACCAGCCACACTACTTGCCTGCCTTCTGTAAACTTTAAATAGGGATTACTGGCACCTAAGTCAGTCCTAGCAAGAAACACAGAGGATATCTTTTCCTCACACTCATTAAATTTTCAAGAGATACTGAAATGCAAAATTATACACTCCAAGCAGCCTGGGCAGACAGAGAGACTGTGTCTGTGTTAATGAAGGTAGACCTGTAAGGTTTGCTGCATTTACAGCTTTGAACATCCAGACTACTTTACGCTCACTATATGGAGAAGAAAATACCAAATAGACAGTTTTATTTTATCAATAAATGAAATGGGTTTGGGTGGGAATTATTAGTGCTTGGGCCAGAGCAAGGAGGGAATGTCTTTAATCTTGTAGAAGTGAAGGAGTAGAATTTTCTAATGATGCTCTTATAGTACGCTGCAGGGACTTGCTGGAAGCCACCCAGAATGAAACAGGCTTCTTTAATGTATCTGTTTTCCCATTTGCCCCAATCCGTCACTCCAGAATTAGCACCGGTGTAGTGAGGACTTGTGAAACTTTTTACTCTGGCAATGCTGCAATAAAACAAATGCTTTTCTGACCATCGTACTCCAGCTAAGAAAATGTGAATAATTCAGAATCTGGTTTCTCTCTGTCCTCTCTCCTCCTTCCTTTCCCACTTTTATTCACATAGTTTCTCTGATTCCCACACTGGGGGATGTGTATTTTTATACATGCAATGTGTATAGCAAATTTTTGGCCAAAGGGAGGTTTTCCATGGTCCCCTCAGATAGCCTTTAAAAGAAGCCTCTGGTGTAACTTTGGGGTGAAGGTGGTGGTATGGGGCAGTTTCTGGTCTCTTGGAGGCTTGGTCCCTTCTGCTGGTGGAAGGCAGACCTCGAGGACAGCCCAGCCACTGGCACAGACCATGGCAAGGCACCTTAGCTTTCCTAAGGGGTCCTAAGGTGACTGGTAGTAGAAGCAAAGGTCTAAGAAGAGGAGACAACCTCCATAAAACCTTCATCTGTCAGCCCTTAGCCATGACATCAACCACCTCAGTCCTCTTTGGGTCTCCGAGGTGTTTCTCAGCTTCTCTCTTACCCTGCTGATTCTTCTTACTTTTTTTTCCCCCACATAGTTTCTTTGAATCCCATTCTAGAGGGAATGGGGGAGGCGGGGAATATACTAAAAATTAATATCTGGTGGCTGAGACTTCCTATTGTTCCTATGGTCTTGGATTATTTTTTTTTTAATTCTCTCAAGTAATTGCCTCATTGAAATCCTGAAGGACTCCACCTCTGGGTTAGACAATTGAGTGCACATATCTCCAGGCTCTTTGTCTTTCTGCTAAAGAAAAGACTTTAACCCATTGTGTCCATTGATCAGTCATTTATATAAAGATGGTGAAGCTGCAGGGTGCACAGCAAGCTTACAGGAATAGTACAAAAGCTTCTCCGTACAGTGAGCAAGTACCTACATGGTGTAAGAATTTTCTCCTTTCCTTTCGCACTACTAACAGCCCGGCCATTTACTGTGAATAACTAGGAGTGGGAAACTGGATGTACTTAGTTTAACTGGACCCAGTGGGACCTCTTCAAGGATTCATCTGCTTAAGATGCAAAAGCATCCAGAGGATGTTCAGATGATGTAGATATTTCCATCTTTGCATATTCATCTTGAGATATCCTACAGAAATGTCCCTGATCTTTTCCCTTCTGCCAAACGAGCTCCATAAAGATGTTTGTCTGGACCCCAAAGTCACTGTGGGAAGCACAGACCCCCATAGCCCATCACACAGTCTGTGCATAACCTGGCCTTTCCCTTCACAACGTCTTGCCAAGCATAAAAGTGTTTTTTTCTTAATCCAGAGGCTCCAGGCTGATGTTTAACACAGACATGTTAAAATCTTGTGGAAATTGCCTGGGAGGTGTTGTTCCTTTTTATTAAAAAAGGTAAACAAACCCTGAGAGATGTAAGTCAGGTAGCACCATGCGTGACTATTTAATAACAGCGTTTGTGATGTTGTAATTCCCGTGGTACCGCCCGGCTTCTCCTTGCTATAGGTGGTTAATTATAGCATCCACAATGCTCCCAGCAGTGAAGCAGAGGGACACAGCACGGCCTCTTTCTGTTAGACTTTCCCCCCCACAGCCTCCACTCCCCCTCCTCTCTGCAAGATAAAGAAGCAAATCCCAATTTAGTCATCAAGGTCTGAGACACGCAGTGAATAATTCAGTTCCTCATCTTCACACATGGACTCAGCTGTACAAACAATCTCAGCTGTTTCTGAAAAGTGCACAAATACATTTCCCAGTGTTTTTCTGGCATGGGATATATTGCTGTAGTCGAAAGACGTGAAATGTAAAGAGAAAGGGGTCACGGATGCTTTGCTGGTGAAGCAGCAGGGTGAAAATCCAGTAAGCTCGAGCTGCCCTGTGACTGGGGCACCATGAGACACCAGCACAATCCATCAGTTCATTGTGCCAGGAGGAACTCTGAGCTGTGTGGCTGAGGCGTGCATGGGACCAGGGGAAACAGTGACGTTTTCCTCCTGCAGTTCTTCTTGACATCCTGTTCGATGCATCTGCTGTGTAAAAGGCACCAAACCCCAAAAGGTATGAAATCAGTCAGGTTCGTGACACAAACACATAGCTCCACGATGGATGTGGCCATCAGATGGCCACGATAGACATGCAGAGGTTTCAGTATGTGTGTGAATGCTGCTGGACCCTTGAGTCACCACAGCTGCGAAGCGTGGTCAGGGTGATCTTTATTTTCACTAAAGATGACGAGACTTATCATGCAGAGGATGGCTGATCAGCAAGGGCAGTCATGTTGTAGCTTGATAACCTGCTGGCTTACCTACCTTTGAAAGGGGATGGCCGCAGAAGAGCCACTCTGCTGGTGGAGTTCAGTTCACTCCTGCCTCCAGGGTTATCTGGGATGTGTGCACACACATGAAGTTGGCTCTAACGTGGCCTCTGATGACACTTTTCTCTATTCGTTGCTATTCATTTGTTATACACTAGTATGTGTATCCTGATGCTGGCTACATTTATCGGATAGTAAGTACTGTGAATCGTCTCCCACCTCCTGCAAAGAAAACTGCAGTATTAATGGAGGGCACCATCCTATGTGAAATCACAAATTTGCTGTAAGGAATGACCATCCCATGGGTATCAGTCAGACAGTGGAACTAAAATTTACACAGGCTAAGTACATGTCTGCAGGCTCTGCCAGCGTTAACTTGCCAGCCTTTGTGGGTTTTAAATTTAATATTTATTCTGGATTCTGTGAGATTCCGTCTTGGCTTGAATTTTGGAGAACATTGTAACTAGAAAGTCAAGATGAGCCAAGGTGTTTGATACAAAGGGGAGATGGCTTCTTTCTTTTAAGAAGTAGGACTTGGTTCTGATTATCGACCCACCCTGTGGGTCTTGCTGCATGGGTTTAAAAAAAAATATGCATCGAATGCATAATCAAAATAGGGTATATTAAAATACATAAATATATAAAATAAATTAAAAAAATAGGGAACACTGTGATTTTCAGGCTGAGTAGGTCACCTCTTCTCCTGGCTGGGGGCTTCCTTGTGCTGCCTTTCATTGCCTGATACAGAACACGTCAACTCATTGCCTGGCACACACCAAGAAAGAAGCTGTCTGTCAACAACATTAACCTAGAAGATCAGGAAGCTTCAGTTAAAAGAGTTTATTTGCAGTGTACAAACGTGCAAGAACAAATTTCTTGGTAGTATTAAGCTAAAGGGACAATCAGTCACCTGCAGAAACAAATCCCATGACCAGATAACACGGTAGCAGATAGGTGCAGCATGGTGATGGAGGTGTATCTGTAGGAAAGCTGTGCGTCAGATCACCTGATTCAATTAGCCTGGGACTGGATGTGTCATGACATCTGGTGGGATGGTGATGTCAGTCACATTTCAGAGCTGGTTCCTCTGCCCTTGTCATTGCTGTGGGGCGCGTCTTTGCAGAAGTGCTGGCCCCAGCACATATAGCCTGGCTGCACCCAGCTGCAGGTCAGCCCATGGCTGGGCCCATCAGTGGCCAGCAATAGTGGACCCCTGGGAGCACGTCCCCGCTCCATCTCTGCCTGCTCATCTCGTCTCCCTTCCAAAGCAACCGGGGAAATCCAAGGCATGGAGTCGGGCTGTCAGCAGCCCTGCAGGTACCACCCGTGCATGTATCAGGGTGTCTCCCCTCGGTGGGGGACAGTAATTTCCCACCTGCTGCGCTTCTGCAGGGAATTCTTTGCATCTCGCTGAAAAGCGCTTGGAGGACAAGTCCTCTGAAGGTGCAAAATAGGAGTTAGTTGGCGCTGAGACTGGTTAACATCCCAGGATGTAAAGGTCTGGGACAGGTACGCATTTGAAATCTCCTGTGTTCAGTTAAATTGCTCTGAGCTTTGGGGGCTGAGAAACTGGGCTGGCTCTCTCCTGAGAAGTGTTTCACATTAGTGTCCTGCAATCGCTTTGGAAATAAAACTAGGTGTTTGCATAAGGCTGAGGGCATGGGTGCATGAATGGGTTAACCCACAGCAGCTCAACTCGTTCCAGTTTCCAAACAGACTGTGAGTACATGATTCAATTACAAGGAGCCATTAAGGCCACCCAGCAACAATACATTTACTCCTGGCTTCTTGTGGGCTGTTTTCTCACATGATGAAACACCTAACCTTTTGATACACAGCCTGCTCCCTTCTCACACCTCTCACTGAAGGGTCTGCTTACTGGGTCGCTCCTGCTGCCATGCACTTTGCTCCAAGGTTTCACCTCAAGTTCAGGGTCTCCCTGTGTGTGGCCAGAGCCTTTGCTGTGTATTGTGCACGTAAAGGTAAAAGCCACCCACCTAGCTGAAAAGCAAATGTCATCTGGTGTTACACATTCATTGCAAAAAATAAGAGACAGTCATGTTGCTTGGTGTCTCCCTCCAAAATAAGTGTGTGTGGTGTGGTCTTTCTTCTCTTCTCTCCTTACATTGAAAGAATCTGTATAGTTTGCTCTTTGCAGGGACAGGTAACAGATGTGAGCGGGGTCTCACATCAGTGCTGGGTCATGTTTGGGCAAGACCTTCCCCTTTATGGCCCGGGAGGACGTAAGGAATCGAAGCAGCCTGATGGTCATACACTTACTCTTGTACCTCGCCCGTGTTCGGTGGGCCAAATTCATCCCAGTTTCCCCACTCCCCACAGGCATTACTGCCAGCACGGGAAGGGAGGGCTAAGCCACCATGTGCTAGTGGCAGCATCTCCCCTCTGCCTCGGCGTGGGCTCCCACTGCTGGGGCTCCCGCCCCTGCCCAGCCCTGCTTCTTCCCGGTGCCTCGCAGGGATCTGCTAATAGCAATGAGAAAGTTCCTGGTCCAACCCCAAGCACTTATTCCCAGGTGATTATTTAGCACCATATCAGCACTTCGCAGCCCTGATTTTCCTGACTGAGAGACAACTAATTACAGGAACAGGCACAGCATAGATTTATTGCCAAATGGGTAAAACTTAATAAACAGCAATGACATATTGGTTCATTAGTATCTCCCTCTGTTATGTTTCTTTTCTTCCCTGAAATGAGATGGGATGGGCAAAAAAGCCTGAAAGCACCTGAAGAGGAGGGCATTAACCCTGGAGACAAGGAAACCATTCAAAGCAGGCAGGATACTTGGCCTGTAGAGGCAGCTATGTTGAACCAAGGAGGTGCAGGAGCATCCCACTCGTGTGGCTCTTGAAGATGCTCAGCTCTGGCCAGGGGCAGTGGTAGCAGGTGGATGCAGCCGTTGCCTTCCCTGCTTCTTTCTGCATCCTCGGCCCACCCCTCACAGGAAAGAGCTGCTTTTTATTCCTAAAGCCAGCACAGAGTATAGATAGTTGGAAATTGCCAAGACACACTGGTGCATGCGGTGTGAGCCCTCGCCACACTGTGGGCTGGCTGGAGCCAGTGACCCGTCTGGCTGGCTCCGGGTGCAAGCCAGCTGGGACAGGCAGGGGAACGATCCTTTCCCACACAGGGTGCTGCCCTGAATTTTTTTCCCCTTCCCTCATCCCAGCTGTCATCACCTTCCTCTGCAAAAGATGAACATCTTGTGAGCAGGATTTTGCCCCCTCCCCCACTAGCAGGCAAGATTTCTGGGTCTTTTCCAAAGGCTCCCGTGCCACATCTGCTCTCTTGGAGGATATTCGTCCTTGGGTTAGAGTCTCCTGCCTGCTCACCAACAGAAAACTGGGGTTCCTGGTCTCTTCATGAGGCTGAAGGCTCCTTGCTGAAGGGTCATAAACCCTATGTTTGGGGAGCCCAGAGTTGTCCCTGCCCACTCAAACCCATCTGTCTGAATCATAGCTTCTGTGGGAGCATGGGAAGTGTCGAGAAGTCTCAGAGACTGATCTCCAAAATCAGAGGAGTGGCTGGCTAGCTCAGAGGGCCCCAAGATGAGCTGAAAGACAAATTATCACTATGAGAGGGATCTCAATTGATGTCTCTCTCCTTCCAGCTGGTGGACTCAAGTTAGAGAGAGAATGGGAATCCCGGTGTCCCAGGAGGCAGCTGTCCCAGACATCTTTGACCAACCTTCGCCCCAAGTGGTCTATCCCAGGGCTTCCCAAGCCCCACACATCATGCGTACATGATTATGCTTGCCGTGTCTTTCTGACCTGATATATATTTAAGTACCCTATTCAAGGTAGAGCTGCTTCTACATGAGAAAACTGATTTGAACAGTTTCCTTGTTTCTGGTGTTAACATCCTCCTTTTCAGGTGGGATACTGCTTTCAGGCTTTCTTGCCCACCCCATCATAAGGAAAAATACTCTTGTTTCAGGAAAGGAAAAGAGAAATATAAGAGTCCTGGTCCCCTGGAGGAAGAAAAGGCTGCAAATACTGAATGGAGGCAGGTCATCCCTCCAGTTACATGCAGGTTCCTCCTGCATGTGTGTTTGTAAGGACAGGCAGTGCATGGGCAGAGGTAATACAGAGAGAGACCACCCAACAACTTTCACACAAGTCACACAGCTCAACCGTTACATACACACAGCAGTACAGAAAAGCTGTGTTTTTCCATAGAGCTTTAGTGGGAGGGGGATTATGAGATCATTTTATTCCTAAATTGTCCAACACCTGCAATGCTATCAGAGAGATACCATGAAAGCATGCTTCTTATGGGCTTAGAAGAAAACACACTAATGGCAAAATCCTAAGGTAGAGAAGTATAGCTGTTTGGAGAGGGAAGCCAGCTGGATCTTATTATAAGGATCCTTAGTGAGGTAGGTGGGTCCTAAACAAAACACCTGGGAGAAGATTGGTGCTATATGAGCATGGCTAGTTGCTACTGGTTTTGTTTTGCTGCTGGAGGTTGTTCAGGTTGGTGAGGTTCAAAGAGTTGGTCTCTTCTGTCGTTCATTAGAGAAGCTGTTCCTGGTTGTAGAGTTTGGAACAGGAGTTTTCTTTATGATGTTTGGCTTTTAATGATGCTAAGGACTTTGGACTGGGGTGTAATGTAATCTCTTAGACAAGGCAATTTGCCTTATTTTGTAGACTATGATTAAGACAGGTCTTCTGGTGTTATAAAGGGAAATTATTAAGTTACTTCACACCAAAAAAAAAGCGTTATTTGACTTCTATGGTGGGCAAATACCAGGGAGTGGCAGGGATGAAGTGGTCACAACTAAACAAGCTGTTAGTGATAACTGTTGGATCTACCTGTATGGGCCAGTAGAGTACCCTTGCGGTCCTCTCTGGCTGGCTAACAGCGATCAGGTCTGAGTTAGAGTTTGAGGCAAGTTAAGTGTGGAAACTTTTTAGCTTGTATTGTGCAGGGGATCAGCATAGGTTATGACAACCTATAGTAGTGCTCCTCTCTAGTCTGGTCTCACAGTTGTTAATCACTAGAGGGTCTTGGTCAAAATTAAAAAGGCTGTTTTCAAGCCCTTCAAGAAAAAGAGTGAAGGAACATAAAAATTGTGAAAGATTGAGCAAAACAGCTGAGATGACACCTAATGTGCTTGTACTCATACTCTCTGTTTACTCATGTAGACAAATATAAGAAAGTCTGAAAAAATAGAAATGTATACTAGCATTAGTCTTCTCTTGGATTTTTTTTCAAGGATATCAGGTTTCTGAGCAGGGGGCAGAAAGCTTCTGAGTAAACCATTTGGACTACCACTAACGTTTCTAAAACAAAATCATTAAACCCCTCAGTTATTGCTAAGACAGGTGAAGGAGTTAAAAAATAACATCAACACTGACTGTGCCAAACACAGCCAGCCTAGGGCTTCTGGACCACTAATACTTGCCATATTGCGTACATCTCACTGGACCATAACCTGCTGCTTGAGTTGTTCTGTGCGATGTGTTAATGCTTTTCTAAGGAAAGAGAGGAGTATGTGACCTCCACTTTAAAAATTGCAGGGAGGACCTATCCTGGACAGAAAATCCTCTCCCTTTGTGGGAGATCCTCAGCAGGTGGAGGACTTCGTACACCGTCTGAGAAGAGGTAAGTGCTCGTCTCTGGTCCCCAGTTGCTTGGTATTTCAGGGGTGACTTGTGCCAGAGCAAAGCTGGACTGACCAGGATGGTGCTGTTACTGCACTGAGCAGAGAGCACTGTCCTTGCTCTAATTATAGTTTAGGGATCAGGAAGACGTGTTCCTGTGTGTATGTGCACAGGCCTTGCCTGCTGCGTAATGCAGCAGCTCTTCAGGGAAGATTGTTTCAGTGGTTGCTTTTCACCAGTTCCCAAGTGCTCGAGTGACCAGGAGCAGAACTATCAGAAGCCTAAAGTCGAGTGGGGGTCAAGAACAATAAACCATGAATTTGTATCACCTGTCCCTGGAAATGGGGAATGCTAGGGACAAACACAAAGCCATCTACAGAAATCCTGGTTTATTCCAAGGAAATTTTTATCGTTTTTGGTGGACTTCACCATGTATGAACAAGATGAATTTTGCTTCAGTCTTCAGTGCTTCCTGCACTGTGCGGAGACAGATTGTTCTGAAAAGAGAGCCGAAATCCGACCAAATCGACACAATTATTTCCTAATAATTAATTAAAAAAATATATAATGTTATTTTCAAATAGTGGAATTGTTTGGTTACGCTCAGGCGCAAATTGCGGCCGTTCAGGGCTGTGTTGGCTAAACTTTTAACAAATATTACCACCTTCTGGGCACGCCGCAGCAGTGCAGCTTGTAACCATTTATCCCAGCGAGTAAGGCGGCTCTTCCCTGCTGGAGCAAGGCGGTACGCCTCCTGCCTTGGAAACCTCTCTGATTTTCTACCAAAGATAGATCCCTTGGCTTGATCAGCCTGGCAAAAAACTGGCGATTTGCATCGTCACGTGAACTTAGTGCTGAGGGGCGCTGCGTCGTGTTTTGGTTTGTACTTCCATGCTTAGAAACCCTGCCTGTACAGAATTCACACACTGTTCGTCGCTTACTTCTCGGTATGTTTTGCTCCTTAAAAACATACGCGATATGTGGTGCCCGGGGTGTTGAGCCAACAGCTGATCCGACCGCCTACCTTGATCGTACATGCTGAGCAAGAAGAGCTGTTGTCTCACCCCAGTGGACCTACTGGAGCTGCTGGTGATGTGGTGGGAGGGTAAGCTTCTGCCATCGGTTCAGCCAGTGCTGTGTGTGGTCAAGATTGGCCACTGGCCAGAGCTGGTTAAAAACACACTGAAACTCACTTATTTCCATCCTCCTCCCTCTCCTAGGCTAGAACTGGGGGGAAATACTGTACTTTTCAGGCTGGTTTAGCTACTAGCGCTGCAAGACTGGGATGCAGACATCAAGTATTCCTTTACCAACCTCCCAGAGGCTTTCAGTCCTCTTGTGGACATCTGGTTTCTCAGTGCTGGCTGGTGAACAAGCAGGATATTGGTACTTGGAGCATTCCCTACAGAGCTGGTGGGTACCTGTGACTTGCAGCCATCATCAGTTTATAAATCTTTATATTATGGTTGACTTCCCCAGCTTCTTTGTGTTGCGTCTTGCCTAGACTGGTCTAAGGCCAAGCCAAAGGGTAGTGGGAGGAACAGCTGCCCTTCCCCTTGGACTAAAGGGAGCTGCTGAATGCTCTTTTGTTTAGTAATATTCATGAAAATAGGTCCATCTTTTGAGCAAGCTCTAGAAGACCTCACTGACCAAGAATGGCTTTGCTGGGACTTCTGGGACAAGTGAATGCTGGGATACCCTGTGATATGTGGTTTTGAGGGAATAGCAGCAGCAGCCCACAGCTAAGAGAGGATAAGGAGAGAAAAGCAAGTTAAGAGCTTCAGGGCAGTGTTCTGACAGTGTGCGTGTTGGGGGGAGGGGTGGGCCTTTCAGTCATTTGATTCTTGATTTGTCAAACATGAGGCCTCCATAGGTAGTCTGGTGCAACAGTATCTGCTTGCATGGAGACAACATTTCTGAATCTAATGCTGTCCTCTGGCAGACCCTACCTCTGTGCTGCTCCAGGTACTTGGTTTCTGCCTTTCCTCAGTGTGTTCTCCTTTGTGCAGTGATTCTGTGTGAGTGTTGCCTGTGGTGACCAGTTAACCAGCAGCTACACTGCAATGGTACAGGCAGAAAGGATGGGATCTTCTGTATGAGCATCTGTCTTTCAAGGCACTGGCAAGAGTAATAGCCTTATTTCAGGGTTATTAAAGTTTTCTTCTCTTTTCCATCAATAGTGGCTTTTTTTAAATCATAGCTACTTTTTAAAGATATGTGGGAGGGTTTCCTGGTTTTATAAGGATACTAGCTGAAAACAAGTTTTAAAGCACTTAAGAGCCTCATTTTCCACAACCACGTGAAGCCTCACAGGGTTACTCAAACTTATGGGCTCCTCATGTTTAGGAACACCAGAAACGGCTCCTGGCCCAAACCAATGCTTCACAGAGCGATTGTATGTAATTTTTCCTCCTTATCCTCACAAAAATTGTCTTGCCTGACCTGAGAGCCCAGCCCAAGCAGCCACCCCACATGCAGGGCTCCCTCCCAGCGTGCCCACCCAGCATCAGATTGATTATGTTTGGCAACCCAAATGGCTATAAATCCCCTCCAGGAGTAGAAGAGGTGTGACGGGCAGCAAAGCTGCCAAATTTGGGGGTTGAGATCTGGGAGCCTTGTAAGAGCTATTTTATTTATGTGGTTTGGATCCAAGTAAGTGAATTTTCACCATTTCCATTGTGCTAGGGGCACTGTCCCTGTGAAGGAGCTGGGTGGTGTGACCCCACACCTGCCCGTCCCTCCTGTGCCTGTGCCCAGCAGTGGTCCTCCACCCTCGTCCGTTGGCAGCCTGGAGCAATCCCTCCTGGCCTGGTGGAGACATCCTTCTTCTGAATGTCCTCCTGTCCTCCCGTCACCAAATTATAAGATATTTTTTCACCTCTAGAGGACACTGTGGCCTGCCGCATGCTCGTTCCTCTGCGGGACTCCGGAGGTAGCAGCCCTGTTCAGTGGCTGCATGGCGTAAGCCAGTGGTGGTCCCATCACACCCAGGTTGGGAAGGGGCTGGGTGGTTGTGCAGGCTTGAGTGGCTCTGCCACAAGCTGCTGAGTGTCGGGGGAACTTGTCCCTCTTCACCTGCTCTTCCATCGTTATACAAACCCATGAGACCCTGCTGGCTTCTGGGGCTGGCCAGGATGAGGCAGGGACTCAGAAGTGCTTTGTAGGTGTTGGGGGGTGGGGGAGGCATTTTCTTGCTCTTGGCACACATCTGTCCAGAGGTCCTCTAGATTTTTCCTTTTCAGCCCACTGTGGTGCATTTCCTTCCTTCTGGGTCTTAGATTTTGATCCTGTTGCTGTCCCCCTCCATGATACCTGGCAGGCAGGGAGCTGTCAGCTTGAACACAAACCCAGGGAGGTCTTCTCTTTTGCTGTAGGGTTGCACTGCTTTTCATTTGCTTTCTTGTCTGTTCACAAGCCTTGTTGACTTAGGCTTGTCTCTTCTTTTTTTTTTTTTTTTTTTTTTCCCCTTCCCCTGTAGGCTCATTCTGGTATCTTACATTAAAATACAGAAACTTCCTAGAAATCTGGTTAAAAGGTGTCTTTTGGTATTCAACAGAGTTATGCAGTACATGAGCAGAATGAATTTTAAAAAGTAGCGGCTGTTAATCAGGATGTGGTGGTTTACCTGGAAGTAGACAGTGGAGTGTGTGATCATAAAGCAGCAATGCTGCCACGATGCTGGGGAAGATGCAAATCTGCTCCAAGTTGTTTATGCCATAGGTGTCCTGGTGCCACGTTGCTCCTCCTTGCAAGCTCCTTCCAGATTGCACACAGTGCCTTGTTTTGCCCGGCTCCTCTGAAGCATTCGTCAGCAGAGCCACACTGTGATGCTCTGCCTGGGCATGTAGGGCTGCAGCTGGGGAGGGCTCTCTGTCTTGACAATAACCACTGGCAGCATTTTTGGACATAATGGTGGTCTCCCCTCAGCACGTGTATAAGTAATGTTGAATGCCCAGTACAGGCAAGGCTGATGTTTTTAAGTCTTGTGGTGCTCCTTGCAGGTGAAGAAATATTTGGCTTTGCGAATCCGAAGACCAGCAGAGCTAACAGTAGAGCAAGGTTATTGCATTTTAATTGAATCAGAAATAAAGTCCTCATTGAGTGAGGAGGATTTCTGTGCCACACCAAAATTTGGCTATGGTTTGTGCATCCATGGATGAGGAAGGGCTGAGTTCTTCCCACAAACGCTGTCCTTCCCATGAAGCACATGAAGCTTTAAGTCAAATCTGAACTGTTTCGGGCGATTTCAGTTTCACAGTGAGATCACAAATCCACGGGAACCTGCCACTGAAAACAAAACCAGGCAAGAGGTATCAAAGTATGAATCATGATAGGACCCCAGGTTCCTACTGTATTTTGTCTTCTGCATGTTGCTGGTGACAGACATTGGGTTGCAGAGCAGGAAAGTGGGGCGGGGGGAGCGGCAGGCAAGCGGCATTTTCTACATGCAAATAAGGATGAAAATCTTCCTTAAATTATCTAGCCTGATTTTTGAAAGAAACTGGGGCAGGGGAGCAAGCAATGGCTTCCTGTGCAAAACAGCTGCTTCTAATTGCCAAAGTCAGGCATGTTATTGGTTTCCAAGCTTTCTGTGAGGAGCAGCAGTGTAAACCCTCTGCAAGTGGTAAACCTGGGCACAAGATAACGGTGGTGAAGGCAAAAGCTGATTGCATTGCTACTGCTCTGGCACCGCAGAAACAGTCTGCAGAAGTGCTATGGAGCAGAAAGAGATGGGATCACTGTTTCTTACCAAATGCAGGCACTCAGATTAGTGTGCCATCATAGGTATATCCAATTTTCCAATGCTATTTTACTACCCTGTGCCCATGATCCACCTGCTCCCTGCCATGGAGATGGACGTGATGTGGCGGCAGCAGCCTCGGTGCATAATGCAGGCACTGACCTTTCCCACAAACACTTTTCTCAGCAACCCTTGGAACATCTGCTGGCCCTGGAGAGTCTTGAAACAATGTGGGTTTCCTGGCCCTCTATGTGGTTTTTCCTCTTATAGGAAAAGATATTCTAGAATATCTGCACTGTTTTCCAGTTGCTTTGTCCTAATGTTAGCATGTGTGTGTTATGTCTGCGAGGGAGCCTGTAACGGTGGAAAGTCGTGGTGACAATAAGATGATTTAGAGGGAGATGTGTAGGAACAAGCTATCTCGCTGCAGAGTGATGCCCTGTGAAAGGGGGGTTCTGCACAGCAGGGTAAAATCATGTGAGTTGGGTGGGTTCCTCTCAACACTGGGTTTCCTCCGGGGTTTTTAACTCTCTCCCCTTGCAAGTCTCCACATTTGTCCTGTACTCCTTCCAATACCACTTGTAGTCTGACCTGCTGCAGCCCGTTGCCATCCACCCCACCTTCATCTTTTCCTGAGCTCAATAACTTCTCCGATGAAACCGTATCTCTGAGACAGACATTTATCTGTAAAACAGTACTAGCAGAGCTATTGCTTTGCTTGTCAGCCTGTGTCCATCACGGGATACCCTCTGTCGCCCTGACTTCAGTGCCACAGGTAACTTTACTGCTGTTCATCACATTTAGGCCATTTTCCTCCTGTGAAGATGCACGTATTCTGTAATCTAGTCGCTTCTTACTGAACTAAGTAAATTAAATGCTTTAAATTCCACTATAAGGCAGCTTCTGCAGCTGTTAAATAACACTTGTGGGCTGTGTTTTTTACACCCTCTCCAATTTTTCAATATCCTTCTTACAAATGTAAATCAGGACTGGAAAAAATGTTTCAGTATTTGGTCTTGCCAAAACTGCATAGAGAGTTAAAATAATGATAGTATGTTTTTTAATTGTTTTAAAAACCTATGGTCTGTGAGTGGTAACTTTTTAGCATTCTTTCTTAATGTGTTTCCTTCTGCTACCTCAAATATCCTGACTAAATCCTTTCCCCTAAAATGTTACTATCTGAGGTTTGATTAAAACTGTGAAGAATGTGTGTGAAAATGGTTCTGGTAAGCGATTGTTCATGGGAGCGGGGAATTATCACTGTTTACATTTTTAAAAAAAAATTTCCCCAAAAGGTTTGACGGGCAGTATGGAGAACTTTATTTTCTACAGGAGCCAGTGGAGTCAAGTGGCTGTGGGGAGGAGGAGGAAGGGCAAGGTGGAATTTTAAGGCAGGTTTCCCTAAAATTGCAAAGGGGAATATTTTCAAATGTAGATGATTGTCCATGCACTGGTGCTCCCCGATATGAACAGCTGGACGTTAAAACCCAGCCACGCTGTTTGTTTGTGGCTGCTGCCTTGCAGGGCATCCTCTGGCTGGCGTGTGAGCGACTGGGAAGAAGCAGGATTTCACGTTTGCTACTACAAGCTCATTCACTTGGTAACACTATCTGTGATCCTCTTTGAAATCCCCAAAGCAACTGGTAATAGCTGGGTCCCAGGGAAAGCGATATGGCAGGAGCAGCCCGCGGGGAGGCCAGTTGCCTAGCATTGTGCTCAGTGTTGTGAAACAGTTGGCCGAGCCATCAGACTTGCTCAGCTAAATGAATTAAGTAATCGCACAGTCCTGCAGAGAATATTAGTGAGGAATTTCCATATTGCAGCTCTTGATATTCCCGCCTCGCAGCCCTGTTACCACAAATACAAGGTTTTGGCTGAGCAGGCAGTAATTTGATATTAAATGAGGTTCTTATTAAGCAGATGCAATGAAATGGGGCAGAGTTTTATGTTGCATTAGTCAACTAAATGCTTTTTATTAGCGTTCATTAGGATGAGGGATAACTGAGTGCAGGGTATTCTTTAGCCGAAGCTTGACCCTTCGGAAGGAGGGTAATTAAGCAGCTAAGAGCTTGGGAATAGGAGTTAGGCCACACACGGAAAACATACAGCAACTCTCTCTCTCCCTCTTTGGGGAACCGCCTCTGCGAGAGAGGTCGTGAGGAAACTTGGGGGATGGCCCGCTCTGCCTGGGGACAAAACTCCTCCTTGTCTCATTCTCCAGGTGTTAATTTGACAAATCACAAAGGCCTCTTGGAAAGTAACCCATCTGCTCAGGCACACGTTGCTCTTTCTGAGTGTATCGGGCTGACAGCCATGGAAATAATACCTTCTTCTTTTTTTTTTTTTTTTTTAGTTGCTTAGGAGAGCTAGCATAAAAGGAGATAAAAAGTCTGATTCTTAATTCTGGCCTGTTAATAAGTATGCACAAATGCACGCGTTTGTCAAAGTTGGCTCCACCAAGGTGGTGATGACCATGCCAGTAGCTTCCCAAGGGGATGTCCCTGCTCCATCAGGGAAATGGAGCCAAGAAGTGATGGAAAAGGCACCCAAAAATCAGAGGTGCCTCTCTGCCGGCCCAGGCTGGTTTTGTAACAGTGAGCTGTGGGCTGTGTTATCCAGCTTGCTTTTGTCCTGTTTAGGTTCCTCTGTATCAAGCTTTGTCTCTGTCTCTCTTTAACCTGTGCATTATGATCAATGAATTGTTCTGTCTCCCTTCTGCACACTTTTACCCCTCATTATTTACACCCTAGTCCATTTACCCATGGGATGCTTTGTCAAGCTGGGCTTTTTGTCTTCATTTACTATTGTCTGGCAGGGTTCAGCAAAAAGGAGAGTGATAATTTTATGAGAATTCCCCATGCTTGGTGTGCGTGTGAATTTGTGGTGGGTGGCTTGGGTCTTGTTTGCAGCAAACTGAGATGTGTCCTCTGGCCTGGGCTTGTTCTGGTCCTCTTGAATTTGAAACCGTACCCAAAGCCTAACTGGTTTGAAGGGAATAGGATTCAGCCAATGCTGAGACCTTGGCAAAGCTCCCCTCCTAAATAAATGTGGTGATAAGTGACCATTTTAAGTTCTTGTGAGTCCTCATGAAGACACAGGCCTACATGTGGCTGGTGGCCCTCTCTCTAGACCGTTCCCTAGCTCTGTGAAGCTAAATCACAAGTGGACAGCAGTGCCTTCTGTTTTTCCAGAAGTCTAGAGTGGGTTCCACCTGTGCAGTGAGACTAGTGATCCACTTGGGGATCTGGGAATATTCCCCTTTTCTTAAAAAGGAGGGATGAAGGTTTTGAATAGAACAAACTGCATTAACAAGCTGTCAGGCCTGCCTGTAATGTTGGTTTTTGAAACGGCAACCACAAGGCAGCTCTTATTGTTGGGGAGAAGAGGAAAAAGAGGGAAGAAATCATTCAGCAGGAGGTGCCTTTCTGGTTGGAGTTGGAGGAACCTATTCTTTTCCCAAACTATGGGAAAGGAAATGTCTTGATTTAGAGGATGAAAGAGAGCCGCACCTGCAGCGGAGATGTAACACGAGTTGCATGGGTTCAAGCCAAACCCCTCAACAGCCTTGGATTGGCACCTATAAGAATCCCTGGGCTGTATTTTGTGCTCCTGCTGCTTGTTCCCCCTGGCAGGTGCCAGGACCTGGCAGAGGTAGCTGTTTGCATCCCACTAGCCAGCCTGTGTGAAGGCGGAGGCAGACCTGGCTCTCCCGCTGCAGGCACCGTGCTGCCTGGCCCTCCAGCCCTGTGTGTAGGGCGGGCTGTATCCTTGTCTGGCACCACATATGCAGACACAGAACTGGGCATGCAGATCCTTGAAAACTATTTCCTGGAGGAAATTTATTTTTTTTTCCTGTTCTAATTCACTAATGAAAATTACCATGACTGTACTCACAGGGGCAGCTTGGAACGTGCACAAAGATCTAGGGTAGGTGTGAGAGGGGCAATGAACCAAGCCTAAGCATGGAAAACCAAATCTTCAGGGGTAAATTACTAAAACCATACAGTTTGCTGGCCACAAAGGTTTTCTTGGATTGAGGTAGTCTTTTAGATTTGGCAGATGCAGGATGCAGTTCAGCATTTCCTTTTTACTCCTGCTCAGCGCTTGTTCTTCCAGCAAGCCCTGACTCGATAGTCTCCTGGTACCATTGTCAGTGGTTGTCGTTGCTTCACAAATGTAATCCAATGCAAGGGGTTGTCTATTGGATATTCTTCTCTAGCTGTGTTGCTTGGCTTCTTGTTGACAGATGGTCAGTTGTTTTCATTTTGGTTCCCACAATCAAAGGAGGTACTTGAAGCCACTGAGCCTTTCCAAAGGGAAGGGAGCAGAATGGTAGCAGATGAACCCAGAACAACAATCTCGGGAAACAAAATGGAAAATCTTTTTGTGTTTTATCAAGCCATGGAGCTTTTGTAGGTGATGAATATTCCTATGAAACCTGGTTTAGTTATGTGGTTGCTACCTTAGTTAATGGTGGAATGTTTCAATGCAATGTTCATTTGTGCTCATCTCTCTCTGTGAAGCTTTAGGCAAATTGCTTGATTGTACCTACCTGAGGCCTCCAATTCCCTGCATCCTCATGTTTGTTGCTTATAAAATGTATTGATGTCACAGCATCCACAGGCAGAGCACTTCCAAGTGTTATCACAGCTGATGGCACAAACCAGAAATGTATTTGGAAGGTCCTGTGAGTGTGGTTCTCACCACAAATTTGTGTGATGTTTCATTTAGTCCACAGCTATAAGACTCCTTATCAAGCTTTAAAATAAATAAATAAAATTTTAAATACCATCTTTCCTAAAATATGTCCCTGCTGGCATGAATACCCTAGAATGAGAGGTTAAAGTTTGTTTTCCCCAGTTATCCATGCCAATGAATATTTGACTTATGAAAGTTCATGGAAAGTGAGCACCAAAGGGTCAGCAGCACATCTGAACTGAATTCAGTCTTAAAGGTGAATGGTTATAGATAGAAATAAGTTTGTGGCATTTGCCCAGCTCCTGCAAAGAAAAAGAAGAAAAAAAACCCACAAAACACTTCTAAAATTCATCACTAATTTGCTTTTTAATATTTTGCTTTCTGCATGTGACTTCCCTGCTGCCTTTCTCCTTGGTACCATTCCTAAGTTTATCCTCTTCTATGACAGTGGTGTTAAAATACTGAGGTGACAAACCTGGACAGGCCTTGGTTTTCCACTTTCAAGTGCTCTCTGGGTAGGGCAGCCCGTGGTGTTTGCTGTTTTGATAGCTGCTGGGTCACATTACCTGTCTATCCCCTGGCATTGTAGTAGTAACCTGGCAGGTCAGCTATTTCAATGCTATTTCCCTTCGCTACCTGGCACCAGCCATACAGCATTTTTATATACTGAATTATTTATGGACTCGTAATTATTTAGCATCAATATGTCAACGTTACAATGCCCCTGTTGGCCATAAAGGAGCAAAATCTTTCTCTAATTAAAATTACATGGTCCGTGTCAACTTTCCTTGGACTCAACCTTTTAAAACTGAGCTGGGAGTTTGAATTCCATCCTACCAAATACCTGTGTTTTAAGCAAAGACTAAATACAGAGCTTTCTTTCAGTGAGACTGCTCTTGGAAGCCAATAATTTTATGTGTTTTAGGGAGGTTTATGTTATACTGGGGAGTTTACAATGGACTTCATTGAACTGTAGACCACAGTGGCAGTATTTTTTTTTTATAAGCAGCTTCTAATAAGGAGGAAGCAGGGTATAATTCAGACTGTCAGTGTTCCTGTCTAAGGACAAAAGCTTAAGATGCCTCAATGATGGTTTGAAAAACTGCTGAATGTTGAGAGCAACCTGGTAATGAAGGTAGTAGGCTAGTTTGTTTTAAATAGCGCACAGCTGTCCTCTCTGAAAAAATATTGCATCATTTGGCATTGTAGAAATATACTGAACCACCATATAATTTAATTACACGACCACCCTGCAAGTTCCATGAGCCAAACTCAATCCTGGCGTAAGCGGGTGCAAATCCCTCTGGGAATTGCACCCGCTTACGCCAAAGCTAAATTTGATCCAGTGGTTTTTTTTCCCTTCTCCCTGGGAGCTTCAAGGTACGGAGATCCACTTTGTACTGCACTGTACTTGGAGCCATTAGCTCTTTTCCACACACAGAGGGACTCTATACTGGATGCTGAACTGACTTTTTTTTAGAGCTTTCAGGAGAAAAACAAACAAAAAAAGGCTTCTCAATGCGGTGTACAGAGGTAGCTAAGCATTTAAAGTTATCGTAACCAGAAAGCAAAATCCATCACTTTCTAAGTCACATCTGCCATGGAAACAACATCCAACAGAGGCAGTGATGGCCCTTGGAGAGGGACCAGAACAGATCAAGCGTCTATTAAATGTTTCACAAGACTGCTCACTTGTTGATGTGCCTGTGATACGTAGCTCTTCATCTTGTACTTGGAGAAGTAAAGTCTGTTTTTGTTTAGGATCTTCGCTTTATTCAAGATGTGAAGCTGCCACTCTCACTTGAAACTGACCTTCACTCCTTGAGCAGTCTTCTTTGACAGGAGGGGGAAAAAAATTATTCTAAGAAGCTTCCCACATGCTCTGTGCGTGTGCCATACTGCTCCCCCAGTGATTATTATTTTTTTTCTACCTTGTTATGCCTGCATATTAACTGAATGTTTAAGACCTAAAAAAAAACAAACCAAAAAAACCCAAAAAAACAACAAAAAACAAAAACCACAACAGTCTAGAGGGCTCGTTTCCACACGGAAAGACATCTCAGAATGAGTAAGAACAATAAAATCTTTGGGAGATGGGTCTGCTGAAAGAGAATGCTTTTATCAGCTTTGCTTTTAAACTAAAAACCTCTACCTAGCTCAGGCTAACTGCTTGTGGGATGCACGTGAATGTGTGCAGTCCCACAGACCCCAAAGGTGGCATGGAGCCATTGGAAGGTGCAAAGAAATTAATTCAAATTTTTCAGTCTTACAGGATGTCTTGGATAGCTTTAGCTCACTCTGCTGAGCCCCAGCGAGACAGCATGAGTATGCCAGGCAGAAGGACACAACCCTGACTTGCTCATTTCCAGATCTTTATTGTAAATATTTGACTGAGATGGGAATGCAGCAAGCTTCATGTATGATGTCTTCTGAGAGCAACAGTTAGTCAGGAGAAGCCTTGTTCTTCCCAAACACTGAGAAACAAGAATCACTACTGAGTGCAAAGGCGAAGAAAGGCAAAAAACACATCAAACAAGTACCCAAAGCTTGTAAAATAGGCATGTAGTCATGACCTTCCTACAGTTCCGCAGACATGTGCATGCACACATCAGCTCTTAACTTCAATGGGAGTTGCTCACATGTGTCTTTGGACAGATCTTGTCCCTAAACTGATTTATGTCCAAAGGAAACTTGGGCTCCGATTCAGGTTCAAATCAGGTTCAGTGTGGAAAATCCTGAACTTGGAGCCAGACCCCAAAGCAGCCCTTCAAAGAGGCAAACAAACAGGCCAGAGCAGCTTTTCTCCCTAGCTAGAGCTCTCCAGCCTTGTGCTCTAGCACACCCCTCCGCCTCCCCAGCTGAAACACAATTATTTTTAAAGGGATCTTTATTCCACCCAGGAGAATACAGTGCAGGCAATTGGCTAGCGATAGTGCCTTGGAGCTCAGCCACCTGGGGCAAGTGTGAGACTGCACATGGAGGGAAAGGGAGAAAGCAGAGAAAGCAGCAAGTGATGGAGGGACCCTTCTGCTGCAAGAGCCTGGGAGATTCATCCCAGCGACTCCCAGAGGTTTAAAGCTGCTCTGCTTAAAGGGGCCTATACCATGTTGTTTTTCCCGAATCGGCTGTTGTTGCTGGTTAATTTGGGGGTGGGGGGGAGTGTTTTGATATTTTTAGCACAAGTAGATGTCACCCTGCACTTATTTCAGTATTGCCTGCCCTGCTGACAGTGGGGAATGAACTTCTGTGATGACTGTGCGTGACTGGGCAAAGATTGGACTTTGGCAAAAAAAGGTCAAACAAATATGACCTGTCCTTTTCCTGACAAAGTAGTGAAGGTGCTTAGATTAGATTTATCTGTTTCTCTTCCTAGAGCACGTTGCTTATTCTTGGTGTAAACTATTAAGTAACCGAATTAAAATGCGGTATGCAGTTACAACTAAGAGCATCCACTCAAAATTGATCCTACCACAAACCCCAGCCCAATGGCTTTAGGGATGGGCCAACCAAATAAATATCAGCTGTGGCACAGCCAAGTCATGTCAGTCTCAAACCCAGGTCACTGGTACCTTCACCTTTGATTCAAAGCCAACCCTGCTCCCATATGGAGCAGCTTGTCTACATATTGCTCCTAAATTGTCAGTGTTCCTGTCATCTCACGGAGACATTGTATATCACCTGGTCTGATGGTGTGCCATGTTTCTATACTCTTTGCTACAACCTGAGCACCACCTATTTATGCAGGAGTGCATCCAGGTGTATCCTAAATAGCTGGAATTTTAAATCTTGCACTTATCTTACTCTATACTTTCTCGGTTTCAAGGCATAGGTGACCACTAAAGATTATTTTGAAGACTACTTTTGCTCCCTGTTCTTTCAGGTAACTTCTCTTTCTCGTGTGTGTGTGTGTTGGTTTTTTTATTCACCCTGCAAATCAATCCCAGGAGTTCAATGGGGGAAAACAAGCATATAAATGTATATTCTGTTCTTTGATAGTACCATTGTAATCCATCCCAAGAAAGGAGTCTATCGCTGTGTTTCTACAGGCCCCACTCTGCTCACATTCTTCTGCTGGGGGGAGTAACATAGTTGTGCTTCTTGCTGTGTCCTGTCCTGGGCCAGAGTCGTAGCCTTTCCACTCACCTTTTTGCAAACTTCTACTTGAGCAAATGACTTCCACAGTTTTACAAATGACTCTGTATATCAACCCTTAATACTCACTGTCACAAAGTAAGTGAAGACACGAGATCAGGAAGAAAGGTGAATCCAAGTTAATACTAAAAACTTCACGTGATGAAGTGATGGTTTGAAAATGTGCTGGTTTCTTGCTGATTTACTGCCTGGCCTCATTATCACCGCTACGCTTCCTTTTTCTGTTTCCTGCTTTGAGCTTCGCTTGTCGTGTCATTTTGAATCAACACCACAGGTTTTTGGGGAACAAGGTGCTGAGTTAACACAGCACCTTTTGGAGCATTCAGAAAAATGTCAGACATCAGAATTTCCCTTTTTTTTTTTTTTTTCTCAAAGATTAGAGCCAATTGACTTGACTGCAGTATCTGTGTGTATCAGTCTCTGAAGGTAATAGAATCCGGGGAAAGCTTATTTTCTCCCTGACTCGGGCATGGACCTTTCTTCAAAGAGATACTGCCAGTGAGGTGCTAATGAGAGCTGACTGTGTGGGATTGACTTGTGATGCTGGTGTCCACCCATCAGGAATGATGACAAATCCATCAGCTTGTTTTATTTTAGCCATTAACAGGCAGAGCAGCTTCTTTAAATAGCCCTAAAGTAGTAAATATAACTATTACCTAAATCAAAAGCAATTGCCTAAGTGTTTCTCTATTTATACAGCTGGAATACTTTAACTTAGTATCAGTGCTGCAGAGATGTATAATTAGCAAATTTTACTTTTAATAGATATGTTAGAGGGAATGACTTGGTAAAAATATTAAGGAAAACAGAAGCTGCTGGGCTGTACAAGATCTTCATTAACTTCATCAGGTTTAGTGCTCTGTCTTCAGTTGAAAAATGTTTGTTGCCATGATCATGCTGATTATTCTGGGACCTTGTAAAAGGGCAGCCTATAGACTGTTGTGGTTGGATTCACATAAAATCAGAATTCTGCCAAGGCTGATGCTGTCCAAAATTATACGGTGGTGTTATCCTTACTCCAAAGTGCTCACAGTCCAAATATTTGTTATGGAAATGAGAGGTAAAGCTACCTCCTTGCAGGTAATACTCTACTAAAAGCAGGGCTGGAGTGAAAGCTGTAGCCTCTTGATTCCCAGCCCTGCATCCTGTCTCTTTGCATAGTCAGCTTTTAAGGCAGTATACTGACCCTGTTTCTCAAGGACTACTGCAAGGAAGGCCAAGTGTTCAAATCAAATCAATGCATTCCCATTTAACAGCTGGGGGAAGAGAGGAAATGAAGCATTAAGCATTTGCGGCTGACCCCCGGGAAGTCCCGAGCAACATGGAGCAAAGGGATCTAGAGGCTGGTTCTAGACTTTATTGCAAGACATCCTTTGCCAAAAGCGGCCCCACTGCAGTCTTCTGGTAGCTGCAAAGCGTGGTGCAAACCTGTCTTTGCCTGCTAGACATCAGCCCAGAGACATGTGTGGCTGCAGGCGATGGGAGCCCTTGCCGCTGCTTTCAGTCTTCAATACTTACCCAAGGTGCCGCTCCGCCAATGGCGCACTGCCTGGCGGCTCGGAGCGGCTGGACCTGCAAATTAGGGCATAAAGCAGAAGAGGTTTTCAAAAGCACCAAGGGGCACTTAAGCAGTTACCTTTCAGCAACACCTTTGAAACTCTCTCTTAAAGCAGTAACTTCACAAAGGCACGAGGTGAGTTTCGGTTTAGAGCCTGCCCCCTGCTCAGCAGCAAAGGACGTTTGCTAAAAAGCCACCCACCATTTCAGACATGATGCTGCGGCCCCTCAACTCAATGAATAATGCTTAACAGCATGAATTTTATTATTCTGGCTTTGAAGGTCCCACAAGGCTCCAAGTTCATAGACAGAACCTCCCAAAATACCCAGTGAAAGTGCAAAACCAGAATTATCTTTGCATCCAGTATATCCCTGAAATTTACTGGCTGTTTATATTGCTAACTGCTACTGCTGGGAGGAGTCCTATAAATAACCTTGACAATGTGTGGGTTCTAGGGAGAAACACATTGCATGAATAACGATCCATTTGTAACCTGGAGACTATGTGAGATCTCTGCCTGCTACTTCTTACAGTGTTTATTTGGGAGAAACTACCTCCAAGAACCGGGTAAAGGAAAGCAGAGTATGTTCTCATTAATGTTGAGATGAGGGATGGTCAAGCTTTTTCTTATGTAGACAAGAGCTGAATGTAAATAAATCTTCCAGGCCAGCAAGCTTCAGTCCCAGACCCCAGAAGATTATTTGTGCACATATGTCACTTTGGAGGAATACAGGAGAGAGCCACCAGTTTCTCCAATGCACAGTAGATCCTTCACCCCAGCAGCTCATATTCTTTCCTGAAATAGTCCCATGTGGGTTTGATTATAATTCTTGCGTGACTTCTGGTTAAAGACTAACTTGTCAACATGACCAGGCCACCTCAAACAGATCTTACTGTGGTTTTTTTTCCAGTAAGAGAGGCAGCCGAGGGAGGAAAGAAGATGATACAGAGGAGTATTATGTTCTTTTGAGGTTGGTTTGCTGCACCTCTGAGTAGAGAGACCACAATAAGGAAGACAACTTTGAGTTGAAATAACATACAGATGGAAAATGGAAGGATTCCCTACTGAACTCACATATCTTCTAACTGCTTTTTTAAAAACATGAAGTCCATGTTATTATTCGCTCCCTTTATTTAATATCCAGTCTTTTTTTAGAAGTTCATTCATCTCAGTTTCTCCAAACCGCACAACTTTTATCAAACAGAAAATACCTTTTTTATTTTCTTAGCAAAATCAATTAGCAATGCGGTACAGCAATCTTTTGTACTTCTGATGTCTCAGGATCTGCAAGCATGGTCTCAGTAAACACTGAAGCGGGATAACCACCCTGAATGTGCAGTTGTGCAATGAGCACCTGTAGTGCCATGATCTCTCTTCTGGGTTCTAATTTGTTCCCTTTGCGCTGGAGTTTAAATGCAGACATTTCCAGCTGATTCCCAGGGCTATCCTCCATTAATGAGCTATTTTTAGATAGAAGACTCACTTGGAAACATTTTTCCCAATAAAATTGCTCCCACTGACCACAAGTATGTAATACAGTGGCTTACAAGAGCTGATCCCAACAGTGTGTTTATCCCTTTTCTTCCATGTGCCTCTGGTGGTCCCCTGCCTTGTTCCAGACCCTTGTTTGTTTGCAGAGATGGAATCAAGGAGTCCATCTTGCCTGGAAGATTAGTGTGACTTCAGTCACAGGCCACCTTTGATTTTTTCAGATCCAGTATCAGCCAACTTTTCACCTCTTGAAATACCACAAATAAAGCAGCACTTGTTCATTAAATCCTGCAAAGTGCTAATAGAAGTGACGGCCCAAAAGAGCAGGGGGACTTTTCACATTGCTACAGTTACCCAGTCAATTTTGACTGACAGAGGAGAGGAGGGGTATGCAGATGGAAACAAAATGCATTTGACCATAATTAACCTTCTGGCTCCATCATAATGTATGGAGCACCTGCAAAACTGCCTGCTAAATTCTGGTTGCGTTCTCCCCTTTTGTGCAGATGGCAAAGGGTCGGGCAGAGCACAGTTGGAGGACTGAGGCAGAAACTGCCTTGACACTCTGGGTAGTCACTGAACAGCACAAAGTGGACAGCTGGTTGGCCGTGGGCACTCTGGCCTCCGTATTACATGCACAAGATGGGGCTGGGGGGCTCAAAATGTAGGTACTGCTCCTGCTTTGCCATGAAATGTTAAGCAACTGCCGGCAAGCCATTATGCACTGACCTGTCTTCGTTCAAGGCTCAGGGTGCTACTGAAATAAAGAGCGATTATTAAGGGCCAAGCTCTGGATCTGCACAGAGCCTGAGAAACTGGATGTTGGATGTCTTTGCATCCTAAATCCTATTTTAAGTTACTTCCTTTTTATAGCATAATTTCCAGGTGGAGGGATATATTTCTGTGCATTGAGTCTCCTGTTTTCCTTCCTTGATAAGAGTTTTAAATAGCATGCAAGAATTGTCAGCGGGTAGCTCTCTTAATTATTTAGAAATAATTTCTAAATTACGTAGAAATATTTTCTACACAACTTAGAAAATTCACAACCTTGGATCACCCCCCAGGGCCACAGGCTGAGCTGGGTGGCAAGGCTTGGCTGCAGCCCCATGGTACCCCCCAGTCCCCTTGGCATCACCTTGTTCCTGTGCTGCTTTCCCAAGCTGGAGGGGAGTTGCCTTCAAGGGCGCTCTCATGAGTACAGCCAAGCAAACCTGAGCTGTTGGCTGGGACTGTGCAACTGCCCGTGTGGATAATACTGATCTCTGTGCCCTATCCTTGTCCTCAAAACATTAAAAAGTGTGTGTGGGCATTGAGGGAAGGACTGGGAATTTGCAGGAGCTGTGTTTGGGCAAAAGAGAATCTGTATGTTTGGATTAAGCCCTTTCTTCCTCTTTGAAAGGGAGAGCCTGCAGTGTGTTATGTCAGCCTAGATGTCAATGCCTTCAGGTCTTTGCAAAGAAACAGAAGGCTGCAATGAAAGATATGCTGGGCTTTAATTTTGAGACTATATCATCTCACTTAGGCTGTTGCCAAGATGGTATGATTTGACTTGGATGTATGCCACATCTCACTGGTGCCCCCATCAGTCAATCTGGCTCTTAATCATCATCACCTTTCCTGTTGAGGAATGATTTTTATCTAATGACACTGTTAGCCAAGACCATGCCCTCTTCTGCTGTGTCCACCTGAAGTCCTTGCAGAAACAAGTAAGCAAGGTCTTTTCCTTTTCCTATGTTTTTACTCTTATCCAAATCTGCCTTTTCTTTTTCCCCTCTCATTGCAGATAGGATGAGCAGCAGCACTATTTCTGGATGTCTATATTCTGCTGTAGTAATCAGGTACTTTGGACACAGGTGTCCTTATTGTTTCAGTCTTTTTCAAGCTGTTCCACACTGTATACTGCTCCAAGGGCTGCTTTTCACTGTTGAGGATTTTTTTCTTTCTTTTTGACAAGTATTTCCTGTTTCAGCTTTCAACAAAGATGCCATAGACATTTCTGTGTATCCCTCTGTTTTCAGCTGTGTGTTGGTTACCCACTTGACTGGCTGTACTTCAACCCAAAGGTGGTTACCTTTACAGAAGCACCAGTTGTAAAGTTGGCATGGAAAGCAGCCCTGAACTTAAAGTCCATGCTGGGGAACAGATTTCCATGGTTGCCTTTTATATATATATATTTATTTATTTATTTAATTTTTGCCAAAGACAACCATGAGATCTATACCTGCAGTGCTGTTTTTCCTGCCCCTCAGCCTCTCCACTCACCACCACCACCCCCAACCTTTGTAGCTCCACAATTGAGACTTTTATAAGCCAAAAACGTCTGGTAAGAATAACTCCACTGAAGATTTTAATTAGAAATATCATTTGCCCTGACCAGCACTAATGAAGCAGATTAAGCATGATCATTTGCCAGAGAAGCACTGGAGACAGTGGTGGTTCTTTGCACAGGTGGCACACCAGAAGGCCTCCTTTGCCAGGCAAAGTAGGTTACATACAGCTGCAGACCTACAGAGCTGGAGGTTGCCTCTTTGAAGGGCATAGACAAGCTCAAGTTGTCAGTTATTTGGCTTGCGGGCTTGAATAATTTTGTATTGATAGAATAGGGAAGGTGACTGTATGCTTTTGTTTGGTAAGGGTTATGTATATATCGTACACACACGAACTGCAGCAAACAGAGAGATGCTGGGTGTCTTTGCATTAGTTGTAGCTGCTTGTCTTTCTGTGAGCTACAGGTTCATAAACTGGTGACAAAAGAGTCCTGCTATGTGTAGGTGCCTGGAAGTCACAAAGCAGCTTTTCCAACTTGATCCCACTCTTAACACTTATTTTCGCTGTGGGCCGAGGAAGTAACCATGCACTGTCTTCTAATGTGCTAGTCAATAGTGCAGGGAAAGGGGAAGAGAAATCAGCTGGAAGCCCAAGAGCCCTGTACTATAAACCCTTTTATTTTGCGTCTTCTGAACCACCAGCTGACGCTATGTTCCCTGACATTCCCAGAAGCTCATGTTAGTCTTCCATGAGACCCAAGTGACAACCATCGTCAGTTGAAAAGGTCAGGGGAAGGCCCTATTTCAGAGCCATGATGACCCTAAGTAGGGTGAGAACACAGAGGTATCCCCCTGGGAGAGCTAAGCCAAACTCATCGAGTACCCTTGAGGTGGATGGCCACCCTCTCCCCATGGCACACTGTGAAGAAGAGGGTGATGGCAGCCTTCAGGAGCTGGCATCCCCCAACCATCAGCCACCCATGGCAAGTTAGGCTTGCTTGTAAGGAAGGCTCCCACCGCTTGTCTCTTGTGAGTTTGTGGAGATGGGAGCAGTCAGTGCCTGCTTCGCATCTGCAGGGCTCCTTCATCCTGTTGGGCATGTAATAGCCCCAGGCCCTGGGGTTGTGCATGGATGGGAAAGGAGACTGTTCCTCGAGGACCACAGTGGCTGTTCTGCTCGGGTGAAGGGTGCGGACAGCCCATCTCTGGACACGGGCTGCAGAGAAGGAGCTTTGCCCCTCTGGCCAGCCTTACCTGGTCCCATAGGGGGAGGGTGCTGTGACACCATGCCAGAGCACCGCAAGTGCTTTGATCAGACCCCAGGTAGTGGGATGCTGGTGGGGAGGTCTCCTGGCAGGCTCCACATGGACATGGCCACATATCCACTCCCCACTATGCTGCCAGCAGCCCCACCGCGTTACTGGCTTTAATTTAACGTCAGCGAGGACGGTTGGGTCCTGGGTGCCACTGTGGATCTGTGGTGTCAGTATGGGTTGTGTCTTGTAGCAGGCATGTCTCACGTAATTTCATTCAAACTGGGGATGACTCTGCCCTCAGGCTTCTCTGTCTTCTCAGTGCCACACATAGGAACTAACTTTTTTTCGCAGCTAAGAAAACAGCTGCAGGAATCATGTTCTACCAACCAAATTTCTGATTCCAAAATATCTTTAATCCAGGACACCATACAAAGAAAATATATTCCTATTTTAGACTATTTCTCTTGGGAAGGGAAAGGTGAAAGGTTTTACTGTGGGTTTTCTTTTTTCTTTTTTTTTTTAGTTAAAAGGAATTAAAATAATATCATAGAAACTTTCTATAAAGAATAGGAAAAAAGATTGAGATTGGAAAATGCCAATTGCTGAACCAGGACGGGGGATATGGGAGGAAAACTTGCAAATAGTACTCTGACTATTTCTTTGAAGTCTGACAAGTATCTATGACAAAGAATGAACACAGGAAAATATTTCAGTTGTATTAAACTAGCCATGCAAGAAAAGAAACGAAACAGACAATTCTCATCGCTTGGAATATAGAAGAAACTGCCAAAGTCAGCAAGCCAAGCAAGGTACATAAATTCTGCAGGGAGCTGAACAATTCATTTATAGTTGCACTAATAAGCTCTAGGTAGAGTCGTATTTCTGAGTGTGCGTGTGCAGATCGTGTAGGTGATGTGGTTTTTCCTTTGAGCTGGGCGGAGAGCATTTTTCCTGTCCTGCAAAATTTTGAGATTTCAAAAAGTGTTCCTTTTCCACCCTGGGAAGAAAGCTGTAACTTTTCAACACACTTTGCTGAGAATAAAAATAAAAGAGAGAGGGAGACTGAGAAAAGAGAGAAATGCTCTTTGATACCGTGTCTTCTCCAGCCACCCTTTCTAAGGACTGCCAGCAGTACAAGCACAGCTTGCACTTGCAGGGTCTCAGACCTGCCCCTTCCCTGTCTTCTTCCCACCATTCATGGGAATGCCTCAAAACGCTGCTTTGGTTCTTCACCAGTAAGTCTCTCACCGAGTGGAGTTAGAAGGGGAACCCTCCTGGCCCTGGTTAGCACCCTGAACCTCAGCTCCTTTCTTTGACTCACTGCTTCCCTCCTGGAGTTAAGAAGCTTTTGCTGCCAAAATTGTAGTTGAAACTGGTGTGCTTATGCAAAAAAAAGTTAAGGTTTCAATCATTTGGCTTTTTTCTTAAAAAAACGAAACACCTTTTTAAACAAATATCTGAACCTGTTCAATTTTTTTTTCCCTATGTTTTACTCCATATCTTTCCTTGAGTGGTCCATATGAAAACAGGAGATTCCAAATACGTGGAGCACTTTGAGAAGAGTAGCTGTTTAGTGGAAGGAGGCACCTGTCCAGTCATAAATTAGTTCTTGTCATGTAGATGTGATTCTACCTTTCATACCTCTCCAGCCAAGCTTTCTTCTGTTGTATAGCAATAGACAACAAAACAACCTTCCTCCTTCCTCTTTTTCATGAGTGTTAAATATTGCTGTCTAGTGGCCAAGTGCAGAAACTAAACTTATCTATATGAAGGGCTACGGCTACTACTTTCCTGGGTCAGTCCGGTGTTGTGCTGGTTCTGGCGATAACTTATGGTGCTCTGGTCTCTTCCAAGGCTTTTGCTATGACCTTGCTACTGGGCCTTTACTTCACAGAGCCCCGCAGGCTTTCTTACAGTGACAGATGTACCTTCTGTGCAGGGCATGCCACCAGCTGATGGCTGCTGTATGCATGTGTGGTCACAGGCTGGTTATCAGAGCCTCACCCAGGGAACACGCCTGTTTTGCCAGTCTCTGTATGACTCTTTGCCCCTAATCTCAGGGTGAGGTGTTATACCGTGTCATCTCCTTGAGTTCTATCTCTCTTTTTTTACTGCTGGCTTTGGTTTTTTTGGTTTGGTTTTTTTTTTTCACTGTGGAGACAGCAAATGGGAAGCACTGGACGTGATAAATATCTACAAGTCAGTTACCAGCCATTTGGAATTTCACCCCAGGCTATTGTATAGCCATGGTTGAAAGAGGCAATGTTCTGAGTAGCTTTGTAGCTTGCTTATCCCACTTTATATCCTGTTACATGACCCTGCTGTAATGTTCCTTCCCCATTTTCTTTCATCTCAGTGTTCTCTCTGAAATTAATTGGAGAAGACAGTGGAAGAAGGGAAAAAGCATCTGCCCAAAGTACAGACCAGGTGGTGACGTTGGGGCATGCACAAGAGTAATGGGATGGGTAGAAAACTGCTGGAATTATATGCCGGGCTTTCAAGCATGTCTTACAAGAGATTTCTGCTGGTTAGGAGGAAGGAGGACTACGGGAGGAATGATTAGCTAGGGGGACAGGGTGTTTGAAGGCAGTCTTTGAAGACTGGTCTTAATGGATGGTTTAAGTGGTTTTAATGGATGATGATGATTTGCTTCAGAGGAGAAGGATTACAAGTGACATGAACTGAGAGTCCAACAGTGTGTTTGGTATGGCTCATTTGGGGGAGTTATTGAGAAGTTTTATTTAAGGATGTAATACAAAGAAGTGTCAAGAATGGAGACATTTGCCACAGGCGGCTCGTATAAATATTTGCACTGAGAGGATGAACTTCCCTAGCTGCTGTGTAATTGATGACATCTACTGCTGCAAGAGTACTGTGCTAAGCAATTTTGGCACTGGGCTGGGGCTACGAATGCTGTTTGTTCTGCTTTGCACTGACTTGGTCGCAAAGACCAGGGAGATACCCTCAGGACTAGGGCTGTCAGGATGCCAAAGCAGGCTGGGCTGTGCAAGCACACAGAACCAAGGGGAGGTTTAACTGGGGACGCTTGGGCCATGTGCTGCTTGTTGCTGATGACTGTGTGTGGCTTGGGCATCCTCTTCAGGCATGTCTTGGGGCATTTAGTGGTCCTGTGCCTGGATTTGATGCTGCCCTGGCTGCATGCTGACAAAAGGCATGGCCAGAAAGCTCATGTGCAGGCAAGGTGGTTTCTTCTGTACCGTCTGTTTGCCTATGGATCTGCATCAGCAGCTGGCTCACAGCGCCAGGAGACCCCAAAACGCAGCACAGAGGATTGCAAAGGAGTTTGAGGAGGGAGAGAGGACTCTGTCTGCAGACACCAAGTCGTTCATGGTCATTTTGGGCAAAGACAGCACAAGGCTGAGCCCTGGGACACCATCAGGCACATGTATGAGAGCAAGCTGCTCAGACATGTAGCAACAGCCTTACGGCCCTACTGCAAGCAAGGCTGCAGGCGAGGACAGATCACGCCAGTGAGGAGGACATCCTGGTGCCGTCAGCCCACAGTCAAAGCCAGGAGGCATTGCAAGCACCCAAGGAGCCAGGCAGCGAGGGCACCCGCAGCGTGCAGGGGAAGCGGCAAAGGAAACAGCTGGGGCTGCTGGGGTGCAGTGGCTGCTGCTCTCGTTTCTCTGCCAGATATGAAAGTTGAACCATAATCCTCATGTGGCAAATGACCATAAGACTCCGGCTGTCACAACACATGTGGTGCATATGGGGGAGTTGTTAGGTACTAAAACTTTCTTGAATTCACTTGCGCTCTGTTTTTAGTAACACTATTTCATAAACAGACTTATGTCAACTTTTTCATTTTGATTAGCCTAAATCTTGTTGTTTTCTTTTAAATACTCTGTTTCACCTTCCAACTGAGTAAATAAAGGTTTACTTTTGGAAACACCTGAACTTCTACAGTGAAAGGCTGTAACCCTGGCTTTTTCTGACTTGTGGTCAAACACATGGTGGCTTACCTGGCTTTGTCAGCAGATGGTTACAAAATGAGAAGAGCTTTCTGTGCAGCAAGTTTTAAAATGCCGCCCTCTGAGCATAAACTGCCATCCAAAAGTCAGTGTGTCCTTTCGGTGCAAATGAATTCTTTCGAAGCTGGTCTGACAGTCAGCCTGAAAGCTGCCACAAGCCTCCTCCTGGCTTCCCAGAAAACCTCCTCAGTAGGCTGAAAAAGTCAAATAGCATGAATTAGCACTCTGTAGCTGCCTCAGCTTTTCAAGCAGAGCTGGAAAAGACTGCTTACTCACCATATTTAGTCCTCTCAAAAATGTGTTGGCCTCTCAAACAAAAGCAGCAACATCCAATACTCATGACACTGCATGATTCTTCCACTAAGTGATTTGTATCTTTGCCTGCTCCAAGAGAGGCGGATTGAAGTAATGACTTGTATTCTTTGTGTTTTTGGTTTTTTGGTTTTTTTTTTTACTTCTGCAGATATAAAATGAGTAATTCATTGCTCAGAGGTATGAAGCTAACATGACTAATCATCTGACATTGAACTTTTTTTTTTTTTTTTCCTAAAGACTTGGCTGGTCTGTGCATGAGAGTATCATGTGGATGAGATGATCGTTTCTGACTCGGTCTGTGCAGGTTTTCAATCACGGCGCTGTAAACACAAGTAGAACTCTGATGAGCAAATTGGCAGGAAAAAGCCAGACTGTCTGAAAGGAAGCAAAATTGAGGAGGACAAGCATTAAGTTTCAAAAGAGACTATCAGGCATGTGCAGTGTGACTCCAAATGCATTTCATTACTCATTTAAATCAGGAGACATGTGACTAGCCAAGCTATGACACCCCCCACCGCCACCACCCTTTTTTTTTTATTGTTACCTGTAAGAGAAAACTTATGTATTATTAATGTGATAAATCAAGGGTACTTCCATCAGACTTTTAAGTATTCAGGCTTTTTACATGTATTTCTTTAGGAACCTACACTGATCCGATGCCATGTAACAGAAGTACTATTTTCTGGGAGGGCAAGCAAACAGGTATAAGCCTGAAAAAGGGGCATGATATTGAATATAAAGCTAGGGGATGTTTGCTCTTTGCCATATTTAATGCTGAACTTAAATGTCTACGTATAGTGTGCCTGCATAGCTTCTGGATATAAGCATCTTTGTGCATTAGCTTCTTCTTTCTCTTGTTCCTATGGGTACCCAAGCGTTATATCTACTGGAGGAAGACACATAGTTGCTCAAGTGCAAAAAAGTAGCTGTAATGGACTAACGTAGGTATCCAGCATACTATGTTCCTTCTTTTTCTGACTTGTAAATGGAAGATCTTCCTTCTCCTCTTGTTTGTCTGATACAGGTAAATAAGGCAGGGGTTTGCTGAGCTGCGCTATCCTTTGACGAGGCGTCTGGATCTGTTCTTCCCATTTCTATACTTGACAGCACTGCCAGTAGAGTCCACCCAAATGTCCTATATAGCTTCAGTGGATGGTGTAGGATTTCTGGAATACCTAAAGCTGTACAGAACAGCCAGTCCCATCCTGAGCACTTGCAGCGCAGTCAAAGGGCCAGCAATTGCTTCATTTTTCTGCTCCAGCAACCTCTGCCTGTAATGCTTTAACAAAGGGCCAGCTGTGGAAATGAGATTCTTTGACAAATGGTGCTATTCGTCATTTTGTTTCTCAGCAGCTGTTTAACTGGGTGTCTTTTTTTCCCTAAACTTTTCCACTGGTACAGGCTTTGCCAGGGCACAGGAAGGTGCTTTTGGCTTTTTGTCAGAAGTGTGAGCAAGGAAGTTTCCCTGTGGATTTTTGTCTTGTGCCTGAGTCTCATGTTATTTAGGTGCATCGGGTTTTCATTCATCATCTGCTTCATAGCAAAGTCTGGAAATACGTTAAAGCAAACTATAATAATTTCTGAGAAATTATTAATTCTGGAACAAATGTGACAAATTTCATCTTGTGTTTGGCTGAACTCCGCCTGAGTGACTAACTGCTCTGGGAGAACTTTCCAATTGTCCCTCTTGAAAGTCAACCTCTTTGAATTAATACAGCATCCTCTATTTTGATTAAGTATGTGTCAGCTTATTGTTAGTGTGACAGGGAGATATGAGTCTGTTTGTTTTCCTTTTAGTATTATACAAACAAGCTAATTATGACTCATGCACAATACGTGCCTTCAGGGCGTGATAAGGGACATGAATGATAAAGCATTAACTGGACTGTGTGCAGGCTTCTCGTGTGGGTTAAACAAGCAGGGACTGAGTAAACAAAACACAATACCCTCTCTTCCTATAATGTCTTGGCAATTCCTCCTTTCCAAGGAATGAGGTGTTCTTTCAAATCTTATTTTATGGTGAAATTGAAAAAGATGAGAACCCTATGCAGTAGGTATCACAAGCCTAATCTAATACCTCGTCCTGACTCTGCCTCCTTACAGATTCCCTGTTTTCAGCCTATTTGCGGTGTGATTCCTTCCTGTCCTGAGTACTAAGATTTATTTGGCAGCATTTAGAACAAATGTGTATTCATTCTGTCCTACTACCCTGAAGCACCTACCATGGCTCTTTCTAATGGGCCAGAAGTTGAGCCTTCCCTGCTATATCCTTGTAAAAGAGAAAACACCAAGACAATACAATACATAGAGTATCTTGTGAGCCACAGAAGCAGCACGTTTTCTCTTCTGGAAAAAGTGTTGTTACTTGGTGCTAATTTCTTTGCTTTTCTTGCATCAGTTGGACAAACACTACAACCATGGCAATCCATGTAAGATAACAAACCCACTGCAGGGTGTCTGAGTATATGGAAGAAAAATAACACAGAAACTTGCAGAAAGAACAACCAGGTGCAGATGGAGCTGAAGCAGAAATATTGGTGACAGATGTTCTTCCTGGCCTGCTGGAGGAGTACGCACCAGACAGCATCTTCATCATGCTGCATGACATCTCCTGCTTTGGAGAAGTGAGATGTTACATGATGACTTTTACAACTGTGTAATGCTGCCAGAGGAGGTGAAGTGCTGCAGCACCTCTGCCTGTAAACACCTTCTCTGTAGCACTGCTGGTTGGCAGGGGGACCATAAAGAGAGGGAAGGCTGTTTGGAGAAAACATGCACCAGCAGATCATGCCGTTGACTTGTGAAGCTTGGCAGCTACCCTCCTTGTAAACACTTTCTCCATGGGGCAGTAGACTGTAAATAATGAAGGAACTGAAGGTGATTTGACCAGAGAAGGAGATGAGACAGATGTCCACACCTGCAGCAGAGCAGCTCTGCTATTACATGTGATGTTGTGCAGGGTGGGCTTTACCTTCCTGAAGAGTTAGGGATTGTTGCACTCCTCTGTACCTTCATTAGCAAATAAAGTAGAAGCCATAAGGAAAGGGTAACATGCAACTTCCCAAACCCACCAACTTTTCTTCCTTGCTTCCAAATCTCTCCAGAGGAGAAGCCAAGAGAAGGCGGCCCTAAGCTTTAAGAAACTTCTGCTACAACTGCTGTAGGATTTTCAATCCCTGTAAAGATGTTGTAATGTAAGACAGGTACACACACCCTTCAGTGGATAGCCTAAGCTGCTGCTAAAGTACAGAACATAGATTTGGTTTTGGTATAAAAAGGAAGATTCTAACTTTGCAGACTGGAAGTTAGCCTTTGTGAGCATTTGTATGATGTGACCCTCTGGTTTTCTGTGGATATTAATATCAGGTGAAATAAGGATTTTCAAAGCATGATTATAAGTTAATATTTGCATTAGCAATCAAGTGGCAGGGCTCTGTGCTACGTGCAGTTTTTCTTCTTAGCTCAGAATTCCTTTTGCACTTGGAAAATCTTTGCACTGATGATCCCTCGGTTATTTTGGAGAGAGGTGACTGCAGAATGGGTGGACTTTGTGCAAAAAATCTCAAGATTCAATGGGCAAAAGCCAGCAAAGTAAAGGAGAGTGCAACATGGCTCATGCTGCCTTCACTTAGAGCTGGAGCCGAGAACCAAACAAGAAGCTGATACTTCCACCTCTTCCTATTGCTATTTCAGAACAGGAAAGTCTTTATCAGTGTGCAGTCCTTTGCAGATCAGCCTCCATCCCAAAGACTGTCTGGAGTTTTCATTTTTCATTGGGATTTTCCCTTTGTAATGAATCTTCAATTTTTAAAATCAGGAAAGAATGCTTCATGCATCTCAAAATAAGGCATAGGATGCTGTAGATGTTCTTGCACTGCTCAACAGTGCTATTTGAAGATCCGGCAGCAGTTTTCAAAAGGGAAGATTAACAGGAGTTGTGAGGAATTGACAAAATACTTCATGAACACCAGAGGAAAACTTGGAATATCTTGTCACCAGCTTTGGAAAATTTTACAAAATTGCTACTCTTCTCCAGGCAAAGCAACTGCTCGAAAGGTAAAAAGGCGCCTCATTAAAGAAGGAAAAACAATTTTCCTTGCTCCAAAACAAAAGTACCATGATAATCAAAATGCTGCCATTTCACCTCACTGTTAAAAAGGTCACAGTTCTGGCTGGAGGCCATGCTGCAAAGCAATCTGCTTTGTCACTTGAATAAGTTGGCTTAGATCATGAAAAATCCTAAACTGGAGCAGCAGAGAGAAAAAGGGCGAGTGTGTTACAGCCTGGGAAAGGAACAGAGATTTAATAACACTCATTGCTAGTTTGTACTGCGTTAAGACAAGAAAGAGAAAACCAAGCCTCTTCCAGGATCCCCACGCTAGCTCGGAAGGCATTTCCACAAGGCTAGTTGTGCTTTTCTGTTGTGCCAGTCCTGACCAGCGTGAACCGTGTGGGGACGAAGTTGTCCCTGCTTGCCAAGAACAACAGAATGGATGTGCAACACCATGCTAAAATTTACACCAAGCTGACAGACACATTCATACTCAGCTGGCTGCTCCTCAGGGGCTTGATCCAAACACTGTCCATGCGGTTAAGTTGTTACCACTGTTTTATAAAAAAACCCCAACAACAACAACAAAAAAAACCAACCACAAAAAAATACCCCCAAAAAACCCCACCCAAACCTTTTTGGCAGGGGAAGGAAGTGACAGGAGCTTGAAGCAAGAAATGTGCGTATGTATGTTGTTGTGTGGAGCAGAAAGGAATATATCCGTGGTAGGTTTAGCAGTATGTAGCTGAAGGAGGAGGAAAGCAATATTTCTGCATGGGAGTTGGAAACTGCTGGGGTTTGCGTTGCAGATGGCTTTGCCCGGGGCTGCCAGTGGTGCCAGGCTGGTGGTGGCGGTGACCTGCTAGGTCTGTGTGGTGACCAAGCCACATGGAGCTCAGCTCAACCCCACCTTGGAGGGAAAGGGGGTGAGAAGCTGTGCATCCTCTGATGAGGAAATGTGTGCTGGAGGAGGGAGAGTGACCCAGATCACCCACGCTGGGCTGGGCTGGGCCAGGTGTGTGCTTAGGGTAGGTGAGCATGGTGCAGTGTCATCCAAAAAGGTTCTCCATATTTGAAGACTAATCTAGGGAATAACAAAAAAAGCGAATTACGAATGGTCTGAGAGAAGTACTGAGAAGAATCAGGACTGGGAGGAAGGAGGAGGGTTTCTGCTGTCATGGTTGTGACGGGCTCCTGGGGCTCTGCTTCAATCAACACAGTTTATCTTGAGCCACTGGCACCCATTGTCCTCAGTAAGGAAACCTGTGCTTGAAAGGGGCCTCCAAAGCACCAGAGCCGAGGGGACCAGTCAGGGAACGTACTGGGACTGAGGACAAAGTGGCCCATCCAGCTGGGAGCCGTCAGATGGGGGTGAGGAGAAAAGGGCAGACCTGCACGTGAGGGGAAGAGAGAAAGAATAGACCAAGAGCTGTGAGCTGCAGGTGGGAGAAGGAATTACGACAGTGGGATTTGAAGGCATAAGTTGTCCTAATGTCAACTGGTTTTTAAGGACACTGTGTTCTCTTGGACATGTTCATTCACATCCCTTCTTTTTCTGGTGACCTTCCAGCTCTTCTGTAGTCCAAGCAGATTTGGAAAGCTGTTTTTCTTCCACCAGGTAGAGAGAGACCTTTCCTGCATTTCACCCGTGTGTCTTGTGTCTGTCTTAAGGGAAAATACAAGCTTTTTTAAGATATTGTTTTATTTTTTATTTTATTCCTCCTCTGAAATGTACTAACCTTCTCCTCCTGCTCTCTAAGCAGCTGCCCCTTGGGATAGGAAAAGGAAATTAAACAGCTAATGATTATGCTTTAATTAGGCTTTATTGGAGTTAACACAGCTTATGCTCTGCATATGTGCTGCAGAGAGTTAGATACTTAAAAAGTCCTGTCTTTGCTATTATGAGTTTATGAGAAAGGAAGCCCAAGGAAGATCAATACATCCTCTGTGTAGATTACAAATGGTTCATGACGTATGTCCACAGGAGCTGTTTTTAGTGAGGGTAGTCTAGTTATTATGGATTTGACATGAACTTGGCCTGTTGCCCTGAGGGAATGCAATGTAGGCATAATTTGGTCTTCCTGTAATTGTCTATTTAACTTGGCAATCCAGAGTAATTTTTTCCTGTGAAATGAGACCGAGACGTCACTAAAGCGGCGGTCAGATTAATTAATGAGACATAATAATACTCCTAATAAAAGCTCATGAGCTGAGTCCTCTTCCCTCCCCTTTCCTGTCCTCCCCTGCTGTCCTCCCCCTGCTGAGAATGCAGCTTCCCAGGAATCCATGAGTCACACTTCGTAAAGGAGTTTCTTCTTTAGTTGACGCAAACAATACGGCAGAGAAAAATAATAAGTGCAGAACCATCTGTTTGATGAAGTCCTTGACATTTTATTTCATTTCCCCCTATTGCATATTAAAGGAAGTAAATAGAAAAACATTTGCTAATTATACCGCTGTTTACAGATTGCTGGGGTGGCTTTTATTGTATTTATCAGAAGCTCTAGCCTGTCCCACAGCCCCAGCTTCGGCATCCCCCCCTCTGCTTTGTGCGAGAGGAGCACGACAGCAGCCATGGGCACCCAGTGAGGCTTCTGAGCCCTTCGCCTCCGAGCAGCTCGCGCAGGGGTGAAAATGTGCCGCTTCCATGCAGGTGGGAAAGCTGGGAGAGGTGGCAGGGCCGCGTGGTCTGAGGCAGTGGCCAAGCCCCGTGCCCCATCCCTGCGGCAGGGCGCTGGGAGGCAGTGGTTGCCCTTCCTTTCTGTGGGACCAGGGGTTTGCGCTGGGGGTCTGGGCTTTGTGCCTGGGCTCAGTAACGCTGGAGAGGGAGGTCGCACGGCAGCAGCGTGAGCAGCAGCTGCTGCCTGCCATTTTGAAAGAAATCTCCAGAATAGGCTGTGCTTGCTACCTCCTTCCAGTGTGTTGGCCCGTGCGCTCGTTTCCCCGGCTGGTTCCCTTTGTAGGTAAAGTTTTATGGCTTAAAAGTGGTCCCTGCGTGATACAAAGGGATTAACAGCAAAACACAGAGCCTCATCCCTCCCTCTGTCCGGGATTTGGATTTAGCTGATGGCCAGGGCAAGCCAATGCTATTTGAAAAAAAGTTGGTAGCCAAAGGCCAGTTATATTAGGCAGCTATTTCCTCTGCAAAATCTAAGCTATTGGCACTCATTGAAAGTGACAGCAATGAATCAAGTGGCTGTGAACTACAGCCACTTTTCTCCCACCACACCATGTAAGGCCAGCACGAGAGCAACTTGGCCTAGCCCCTGACTGGGAAGGGAAAGATTTTCAACACTGAGGAGGACACGGTGACCTTATCTAGGGATGAGGACACTAGGAAATTCAGAAACACCAGCTTGCCTTTGGATGAGAATTCAGTGCTGATGAAAGAGTCTATTTCTGGTTATTTCCTTGGGTACAAAAGACTTGATGAATTATCCAGTCCACCATGTGGACAGATTTAAGTGATTTTTATTACTTATAATTCCATGAAGATTCTATCAGGAACACTGGTTGTCCTGATGGGCTGGGTGTTTTGACTCTCCTCTCTAACATCAGCTCATTCGGACAGGTTTATGTTCCCCGTGCCATAAAACTCTCAGTTCAGAACACGAATAGTGGGAGATATATTTTTCCATGGCTCTAACCCATGGTAACACATATGCTAACTTGGCTCCAGGGGATGCACATTGCATGTTGGCGTGTTCTGTCCAAAGTTATCACGAAAGGAGTTATTTTAAAGCTAGAGGAAGATGGCTGTCTGATTGTGAAGGAGATACTGGGGTTCACACCACTGCTTGAAGCACCCAGCACGTGAAAACCATTCACTAGAGCAGGCCCCAACTGGCAAGAGCCATCTTCTGGACTCCAGGGCAACAAATCTGGGAAAGTTCAAAACTGAGACACGCTGGCTGGAATCCATTTATTACAACATGTTGACTACATGAAATAACGTAGCTTATACAGATAACTTCATAAAGCAGTTATGTCGTCTGACAAGAACTATTGTGCAGTACAGAGAAGCCTCTGTTGGTTCCCAGTTCGTTTTATTTGGAGGAATCTTGGTGTTTGCAGCAATGGTCTTAGCCGGTAGATAGAAGCGCACGTTTCTTTCCTCATGATATCGTTCATTCTGTCTGGTGGTCTTTTGTGGCTTTCCTTCTACAAATCCTTTTTTGAAATGTGATTATGCATGAAGAAGAAACAATAGTTAGCTTCTGGTTTGTTATGGCTGCTTTGGAAATTTTTTTGAGGATTTATTGTACTAATAATGTCCTATTGATTCATGGGAAGGAAAACATTTTTTCTTGGAGTTATGTATAAGGTCTAATAGTTACCCCGCTATGTTTATATATACCCCACTATCACTTTTTTCCCTGTGGTGATTTAGAAGCAAAATGGGGGGGATATATGATGCAATAATTTCATCCTACGCTTATCATACAATATCTTCAGTATTCAAAGAACTTTTAATTTCCATCCTACAAAACTAGGATAGCAGCTAGGGCTGCATCAGTGTATGATGGTAGAGAATGGTCAGGCAGTAAGTCCTGAAGCAGCCTTTTTTAATGAAAGCATTAATAATGAAGCTGTGGAAAGTTTCTTTCCACCACGTCTGCAAAATAGGGAATGCATTCCAGTCACTACAATGGCCGAGTTTATTTCATCTTACTCTGACTCAGATCGTTTCTCACTCTGTAAAAACAGCCGTGTAAAGTGTGTGTATTTGTGTGCAATGTCCTTACGAAACCTTCATAGGCGATGCTGAATGTGCAGACTTCTCTTTGCTTGCTTCCTCATGCTGAGGGTGCTCACAATCCCCGACCGGCCCAGCAGAGCCCATCTGTCCGGTGTTGCTGGTCATGGGCAGTTGCTGCAATGCCGCCTGAAACATGAGTGCTGAACAGGTGCCACCTTCCTGGAGCGACACTGAACCTGGGGAACTGGAGCTCCCGGACAGACCAAGGTTACATCCCACTTCAGCACATCACCCTCCTCAGAGGGATATTTTGACTCCTTTCTGCCCTCAGTCTGATCTTATCCCTACATTGGGTGGTGCACTGTGGCTGCTCCTGGGATGCCTCCAGCTGAGCGGCAGAGGTTGGAAGAAGCCATGAACCTGTACTACTGCAAAAGCATGTTGTGCCTCAGGGATTGTTGAAAATTTAAATCTCTTACCTCCAAACTGAACCCATGGCATGTTAGAGGTAGATTGACCTGAAATTCAAAGCCCAAAGGCAACCCTGAAGAGCCACCTTTCAGACCCATCAATACAGAATATTGCCAGCCACTCCAGGTCTGGTTGCAAATGTGCCAGGAACTAGTACTGCTGCCCAAACCATGGAAATCCCCAGCACATGAAAGGTTTGGATTTGTTTCTCTAAGTCTCAAGGACTTTTCAATTGTATATAATACCTGGGATGAGACACAGACCTTGTTCTAAGATGTTCAAATATATCCAAAGGTGTGATAAAAAGGTGAACGAGACACTCACCGTGACCAGATAGCTGCCCTGATTTTCAGAACTATGTTTCTCTGGGTGATTGCCTGGGGCTGAGGGCATTGTGCTAGCAATGGTGAGGGAGACAGCTGATCCCTTCTCTTTGTCATCCATCCCTTACAGTCTCATTTATAAAAGCAGCCACGTACCTGCTGGGGCTGCCTGTCGGCTTAGTTGGGGGCAAGGTTTTGTAGACAGAAGCAGAAGGAAGAGGTGCAACCCTGGGTCGTGGGACAGGCAGAGCAGAAGGGGCTGCAGGAGAGGCGAGGAAGAAACGCTGACAGCTTCCCCGCTAGTTGATTAGTAGCGCTGGCGTGCTTTCAGAGGAGGTCAGCCTCCGCTCCCATGCCCAGCGGAGGAGATCCACGCTCGCTCCCAGCAGAAGGAAGAGGAGGAAGGAAGGGGGCTTTATTCAGCCACAGTAATTCCTCAGGCGCTCTGCAGACCAGCTGGATCCCACTCACCAATGGACAAGGGCTGTGTCGTTCCTGCAAAAAATGCTTCGCTTGCATGGGCTTGACTTGGATGCATTGGGGTAGTTCCTGGGTTTGACATTCCTCTGTTTGCGAGCTAACATAAGCAAATACGTTCTTTTGATCTTCCATGCGGCTTTGTGATACTATACATGCAGCTCCATGCTTTCTTTCACAGATGTCAGATTCAGCTGCCACATGGGACCTCCAGGAGAAACTGTTTTGTGTGTTTTTAAAGGAAAATTACCCAATTATTTTGATGGAGTTAATGTGGAGACGGTGACCTTTACATTCAAAGCTGTTATACTGCAAATGTTCCAAATACATTATGTGCTCTGCTAACGCTGCTGACAGGTTCTGCATGATTAATAGTGTTTATAAAGCGTGTACAAGAGTTTGGGAAGCCTAGGACAGAAGAACTGGTATGGGATTTATTTTGCTCTAAACATGATAAATATACGGTTGGACTTGGAGTATTTTTTTTCCTTTCTAGAAATGACTTAATGATGGAAAAGAAAATCACTAATTCATTAAACGAGCTGTTTAATTTTTCTTGTAAGAAAAACAAAAGCAAAGCATATTGGTAGTGGTTGCTCCAATATGTACATTTAGATTGATCATTTTTAAAGGAAGACTGATGTTTTTAATACATGGTTTTTACTTCAAGTCTGGCCTGGTTCCTGCTTCTCTGGAAGGCTGTAGGAACTCTTCCGTCAACTGCACTGGGTCGTGGTATTGCCGGGGGCCACACACAGCTTGAAGGAAATTTCAGGGTGAACCTGACATGTAGGTAACAGAGACAGGTGTTTAAATACGGGGGAAAAGGTATAAGGTTTCCCATTTGTACTACTGTGAGGATGTGATTCAACAGATAGACAAATGCAAGTAGCTCTGCCTACTCAAGAGACATCTTGGGAAAGACTCTTTCTCAGCTTGATTTTATAACAAAACTTCATGGCTTGTTCTTGAGCTGTTTTCCACATGAACAGCATGTCCAAATACAGAATTCTCCTCTTCCCCACCTGATGCTGTGGCAGGGCTCCCTGCCCTTCTGCACATGCTGTGCTGTCCTGCACGAAGCCATGGGCCTGCATCATGGCTCCAGTTAAAAACCTGTATAACTTTGAGGACTACTGAGGAGCCTTTACTTATCTCCAGCAGGATAACCCGAGCAGAAGCAGCCCCTCTCAGGCAGGTCAGTGCAGATGGGGAGAGGGGGTCCAAGCACTCATGCAGTCGCCCACTGAGCTCCGCGTGGAGGTCTCTTACATGGATGGATGGGTGGATGGACTGACTTGCTAGTTGGACTCTAAATTGGGATAATGTAATGTTTACAGCCACAAATTTTCAGGTCAAGAAGCGGGATTATTTCTACATCACTTTGTGGCTAACACTGCACCAGCATAGGCACACTTCGTTGAATCCAATGATTTCTTATTCATAGGATAAGAATGTGAGTAACATTAAAGCTCCTTTATATTGTTCTGGCAAGGAAAAAGTGCTCAGAAACACGTGCAGATTTTGTTTACACTCACTATATAGCTTCTTAGGGCTGTCTGAGTAGAATGAGGAGGCTTTTATGTAAATGAGTAGGGTATGAGCATTGATCTTGTATATTTCATTCTACCACACACATTAAAAATAATAATAATCCAGAAAGTTTTTATGCTTCAGCTTTCCACTGAGCCAGAGCTTGCCAGAAGTACTCAATACTTTCACCGTTAGCTCTGTATTAGCTGCCATACTGATTTTAGAAGGCTCAGGGGAAAAACAAAAGCATCTATAAAGGCAGTCTAATTTTTAACACAAGTTTGGGCTTTGATTGTAAAATGTATCTCATTTGGTCATCTTGGTTTTTAAACTTCATACCATTCCCTAAATTCATCACTTGCTGCAGCTGCTCAGCACTTAGCACCTGTGCATTTACCCCTGAGAGACTCCAGACTGAACCAGAAGATTTTATTGGCGTTGAGGCTAATGGCTAAACTTTCAAGATTTGTTTTTCAAATAAATGCGCTTTTTTCCACATTATACTTTCAGCAAGCTGAAATAGTTAGAGGTTGCTTATGAGAAACCCTCCATAAGGCTCTTTAATGTGGGGATCTAAAGAGAACCAGATTGAATTCCCTTTACAGAGTGAGAGTTTTTAAAGAACAAATATTTAATGAGTATCTCTCTTCTGCATTAAATACCGAGGGTCTTTTGAGCACACGTTTCAGCCTGTTTCTTCTTAATGAAGAAAAGCAAGGGATGTATTTCATGCTGCATTGTGAAAAAAATGGAAATCAAATTTGTCTCTGTGATTTTTTTTTTTTTTATTTTTGAAGGCATTTGAATTTTATATTTTTCCTGTCTGTATACATTAGTTTATAAACCTTCTTATCCTTGGTAGTCTGGGACTGTTTAGATCCCCCTCTCTCACATATGCAGATATTCTGCTTATGCTGCGTGTATGGTAGAGCACTTTATTATTAGTAAAGCAAAAGCCAGTAGGAACAAAATGGCAGAGATATTCCGAAACACAGCCCCTTCCAAAAGTCTGGAGCAGTTGGAGTGTTGATCTGGAGCAAAATGTCTGTGGAGCTGAGCTGGGTGAAGAGGTGGCTCCCAAATGCCCATGTAGAATGAACCATGGGTGGATGCCTGGCCTCCAAGGCTGCTCTCATCCTTCTTGACTCTGTCTCAGCAGTTCACTGAAGAAGGAGGAGGAGGAAGAAACATGGTGGAGGGTTTCCATGTGTCTCTAAACATGAGCAAGGGGCACCTAAATCTCGCAGCTGAACGGCTGAAGTCTGGGTCTGTGGGACCTGCCAGTACTTGAGTCTTTCTAGTGTTCAGCACCTGCCACCATCAAGGCAATTGCATGTTCATTTGGGGTGGAACTCTCAAACTAAGGAGCCCAAATATGTTACAGATGGACTTCCAAAAGGGCAACTGTACAGGGTAGATATTTTCCAGCTAGCAAAAATCCTCCTCACGGGAAAAATCATACTTCGGGAATAAACAAAATCAGAGCTAATAACTATTCAGGCTTCTGGGTAATATGCGGGTACAGGTTTAGTATCCATCCAATTTTAAACAGCTGCACATTATCCATAATGTAAACAATGGTAATAATTTTTCACCAATTATGTGAAATTTGTATTTGATTTTCCCAGATCTGCTGAAACCTGTTTTGTATCGGTAACAGCATTCAGTGAGTTTCCTGCTCTTGTTTGAGTAAAATCTGATATAAGATGAAGATTAAATGCTTAAAGCTATATATATTACTTTTCATATGTTACTATATGCAGCTGGAATAATTGGTAATCTCTCTGTGAAGCAACTATTTTATTTACTATGTTTTATTTGCAGCCTTTCTCTTCTGTGGTTTCTTTATTTTTCACCTGTGTATACCTTTTGCTGCAGAGAACAGTACTTATGAAATATTGAGGTATTCATTGTTTATCTTATTGCTGGTTCTTGCATTTGAGCCAGAACAATAAACAGTACTCACATTTTTAATCGTTATTCAGAGATTGCTGGATGACTTCATCATGTAGTATGAATTCATCATGAATCACTGCAACTGAAGGAAACACGAGGGAAGAGGAAACTATTATTAGGCAATATATTATCAAATGAACTGTAACGATTTCCAAGATCTCTTCAGAGAATATTCTGCACAATCAGTGCTTTCCTTTCGAAGAATTACGATAAGCAATTTGTTTTTTTCTGATTACGCTGTAAACCATTGTTAGAATTTTCTATGGCAAATATTTTTAGTCTTTATTCTTGGTATAGCTGAAAATCTGCTCTCTCAGGTTTCCTTCAAGGAGAAAAGCAACTCTTCCCTGTCTTGATGTGACGGTGCAATGAGGTCCTAGTTCAAATTCACCGTTTCAGACTTCTGTGCATGCCTGTGCAGTTTAATTATATTTCAGTTTCCCTCTCACCTTTTAGAATTTCTGCTGTACTCTGATGGAAATACCTTAACTGTCTTTCTCACAGAAAACCATATGCATTTTGGCTTCCTCTATGTATAGAAAGTGCCTGGCGTACTTTTTGAAAGTAAGTGCAGGTTAGGGACCGTGTGTGTGTAAGATTAGATAACAAGATTTACAGCCTTCCCAGGGGAATTAATTGAAGAATGCTCCATAACAAGTGCATTAGTCATCATTAGCTCCACCTCGATCTCAGCAGCAATTATTGCTTCTTTTCTTGAGGCTTTGTGTTTTCCTAATTGACGTGCACATTGAAAGGCCTTGCAGTAACACTGAATTCTTTGCGGGATGGTTAACTTACTGATATCGCGTATCCCGTATTCAGGATCCTGTAATAGATTTTTCTCAACTGCTGCCCACATGGGAGCTCATCTGGAAATGTTTTTAACCCTTCCTCGAGGGTGGATTATTCACTCATGATTGCTATAAGGAGATTTCTGTGAAACCAGGAAAAGCACTTTTTCTGCTGCAATGCAAGGGGAAAATCCAGTGAGTTGTGTGGCGGCTCGGGGCGAGGCAGTTGTTCTGGGATACAAGGGCTCCACAGGAAGATTGCTTGGATCCTGACTGAAGCAAATGCCTCTCCTTGCATACTGAGAACCAAAAATCCCCAGTCGTTAGATAGGTCAGGTAAGATACTAAGGATTTTGCAAGGCTGTATTTTTAGTGTTTTGAGGCCGTTTGGTACAGATCAGTATAGACGAGGTTTGATGCCAGTGAAGCCAACTGGGTGAATATCAGTCCAGAACTAGTGCAAATGGGAGTTCAACAGAAATGTTTTCCTTCTGAGGCATCCTTGTTCCCTGTGGAATTAGCCAATACTTTTAGAGAGAAATCTGCTGTCACTGCGCATGGAGAAAGAAAGCAAGAGACAGCTGCCAAAAGCTGTGAAATCCTATCCCACGCTTCCCCATACCCTGCTTCTAAAAGATCTCTTAAAGATACTGTTTTAGGAGAAACAGCAAACATGCACTTTTTAAATTTTTCCTCTTTCTTCTTCTGTTCTTTCTTTCTATCTGTAATAACAAACTTTTCCAGGGCAAGACCTGAATTGTCTTTGACCTCTCCCATCTCCAGATGCCACATGTCACAGTGCTGTTTTGAATTTTGGGTCTGAATGTTTTTATTTCCCCCTAGAATCCACTTTTGAATGCAGCATTTGTTTCCATCTTCAGTCAGTGGAAATGAGATTTTAAATCTTTATTTTGAGCTTCTGGCTGTTCTCTCTTGTCTCCTCTCTTTATTTTTTGGAGATCTGAGATTGTCTGTGTCTGCAAGTGACTGTGTTGCATGTACCTCTCTCTGTTGTCTCTGACTTTTAAAATTATACACCAAGTACTATACAGTACTCAGGGGCCTTATAGAAGGTAGTAAATGAAGGTCAGGCTTCTTTGGATGAGAACACTGATTTAAGCAAAGGATTTCTGTGAATACAATGTGAATTGTGGTAAGAGGTACTTCTCTTATGGGAAGACTTTGTGAGTCATGATTACGCATGAGCTAATGCCATGGTGCAAAACCCCAGCATGCCCCTGCAGTGCTGGCAGCTCGTGAGGATCCTCAGTGTCACACCCCGGTATTAAACTGTCCGTGTGTTATTGCCAGGCTGCTGCCTTGATGCATCCACTCTTCTGGCATCATCCTGCCAATGGCCTTCTGCTGTTATCCTCCAGGAATCAGCGGGAAATACCCTCGCGTCCTATTTGTTTGGTCACCTGTCTTTTCCGTTTCGATTTATTGCCCTGCTGCCCCTTGACTTTCTGGGTGTCCTTTGGCAAAGGTATTTTCCTTGCTTTTTTCTTCTCACCCCACTTGCTGCCTCAGACTGGGAAGACTGCAGAGTAGAGGGTGGGGGATGCTGCACGTCCTGCCTTGGTGCCAGCTCATGCACAGGTCACGCTCTGAGCACTACTGCCACACAAATAAATACTGGCTTCTTGACACAGACTTTTAGAAAAGTATTTGACAGTGCATCTTAACTCCAAATGGGACTGGGTAGCCATTTCACTGCCTTGTCTTCATGCAAACACGCTGAGTAAAGCAGAACAGCTCTGGTGCCTCTGTACCAAAGCAAAGCTGTCACAGCTCTACTCACTCCTTCCCAAAACAAAACCGGGAACAGTTAGAACCAAACCAGGCGTTAAAGCAGATGCTCTGGACTATGGAACACTACTTTGACCACAGGGAGTTATCTGAAGGAGAGGTTTATCATATAGAAGTCTTGGCATCGAGGCATTCTTAGCCAATAAATTGGGTTTGTGTCTTGAAAACTTTGACCAGCTTCATAAGCAGAAAAAAATAGAAGCTGTTCTTCACAGGGATTTTAGTTGAATCAAAGTTGTTGATGGAATGACTGTCGCTTGTCTTTCTGTGTGTGTTTGGGGTTTTTTGGTGGTTTTATCCTTGTAGGGCAGTCTGTTTCATCCTCTTGTGGTCTCAGTTTTTGCTAGGATAGAGCAGCACCCTGCTCCCTTTGACTTTTATGGCAAATGAGTTATTTGGCTATTGGGCCATTCATAGTAAGAAAAGCTAAGGAAAAGGTGTGTCATATTCTCCATGAAATGAGTGCTGCCTCTACTTTGTATCTTTGGCAATCTAGCAAAGGGATGTTAATTATTGATGCATTTTTAAAAAAAAAAATCTTTCATATTCAGGTGATGAGCAACACCCATCCAAAGCTGAAGTAACTTGGATATTGCCATGGTACAGAAGCTCAGATATGGCTCTTGTATGCAGCACGACTTTGTAGACACCATATGTCTTCATTGCTGTTTTCAAGACTAGATAGAATAACAGACTTCTAGGCTACAGTAAACCCTTGTGATTATCTGGTCTGACTGATTTTATTACAAAAGCCATAGATTTCATCCAATGACACTGGTCTTTAGCCCAACAAAGTGTTTTCGATCTAGACCATATTTCTTCAGAAATGTATTTGCAGTTACAGACTCCAAAAAAAGGAGATTTTACTAAAGTCTATAGTGATCTGTTCCAAGTGCCTTATTCACACCATTATAAGCATACAGTTTATCTCCCATTGAAACATTTGCTGGCTCCCAAATTCCAACCATTGGATCCTCTACCTTCAACTAGTGAAGGAGGGACTCTCACATATTAGCAATTTTTTCCTCACAGACAAGTTGGGGGCAAGGCAGCAAGCTACCTCTTAGCTTTTTCTTTCTTGTGTCCCATATATTTTCTTTGAGGTTCTCATGGTAAAGGTAGGTTTAAATTGCTGTGACCACACTGCAGATGGATACGACCATGTCAGACTTCCAGCTTGGTGGTCTGGGCAGGGCATAGCCCATGGTACACTCATACGGGCCTGCAAAGCTGGGAAATGCATGGACTGGACTGGGCTAGGTCCCACATCTCCGTGGCTGCATTAGTGGCCCAACTTAAGTCGGGTAGGTTTGCAAGAAGTGCCTTTACTGAAAGGGGAGATACAACCTCATTCTGGTGACCCTTTCAACCCTCTCTGTGTTGTCAAGAGGCTTTGTGAAGGATGAGAGCCGTCTCTCTCTGCTGTGGGCAGGCAGGACTGCAGCTGGATTGCAGCCATCCCCATCCTTCCCTACCTACAAGTGTGCTGCTGTGGCACGTCAGAGGGAGCAGCAGCATTTGGAAGGCAACATCCCCTGCGAAATGAACGGGCTGAGAGGACCAGCAGCACCTTTGCCATGTTTTGCTGGTGTGAAACCAAGGGGCGAATGCAGAGGGAGGCCTCTTGAGCGGCCATATCCTGGCCTCAGCTTCTCCGTGAGGAGCAGGAGAAAAAGCAGGACCTTTATGCCTGGGAGCTGACTAGCGGGCTGGCTGCTCTTTGAAACATAGCGGTGATGAGACACAGCACAGGTCAGGAGAGGATCAGATCGGTGCGATGAGGAGGGAAGGAGGAAATCAAGTGGCTTGTGCATCCCAGAGAGCAGGTGCAGAGTGTGCAGCCCGAGGACAGGGTGGGAGACGGAGAAGGCAAGAGCTGTAGGTCCTGGGGAAATGCTAATGGGGAAGAAGAAAAATCATAGGGAAAGACGGGGAGGGAAAACCTAGGTGATTGCCGAGACCACCGTGATGTTCAGCAGGTGGTGCGGCAGCCTTTGGAGGCTCTGCAGGGCGGCGGGGGTGGGGGCTGCCCTGCTCCCTTAGGTGGTGCTGGGGGCAGCTCAGGGGTGGCAGGGCATGCAGCGTGGCGGGTCCCTGCTCACCTGCCCAACACCTCAGCGCAGGGGGGGTGGTCTCCCTGATGCATTTTCTTTTAAGTGAAAGGCTACACGCCACCGTGCCCTGCACAGACAGCGGCACGGCAAGGTACCTACCAGAAAAACACCCTTCATGTAGGCTTTTCCCTTCCCAGCTAAGCTGCTGTGTGCGTTTGATGCGCTAGTAAGTGGGTCCCTCTGCAGAAGTAGCTGCATTTTGGGGACAGGTGGAGTGATTTTGGTATAGGGCCTAGCCTTCCCTTTACCGTGCTTCAGCCATCCTCTGGATAAAAGGCAGCGTGTATGAGTGAAATGAGTATGAGCGCTTGCTTTCTGCATGGCTATCAGCTAGCTACAGTGTGCATAAAGGCACACTCACAATTTTTCTTTGTCTCACTTACTTTGACATTAAGCACAGATAGACTCTGTTTTAAGGACTTATAGAAAGCTGTTAGGTGATCTGGCATTTTCAATTCCTCCTGAGTGCCAAGAACCCTGTCCCAAGTTGCTTAAGATAACCAGATGTTTAAGTGACCTAAACACTTTTATAAGTGGTACTGTAGTTTGTTCAGAGCTGCGTGACATTCTGGGTGTCCTTTATTCTGCTTTGGCTCACTTCCCTGGAGATTTCCCTCTAACTTCAAAAAAAAGACTGGCCCGTTGCTATTTTGAAATTTAAGTTTTATTCCTTAGCCTAATAAGTGGAAGGCTGATTGACTGATTTGATTGACAGTGATTTATTTTCCAGTCGGCACTTCCTAGCTCTTTTGTATGCAATTCAACAGCATGGTCTTCTTGATAAAATGTTTTGGGCAAAGCTAAATAAGCAGGGGGAAAGAGGGAGGGAGGGAAGGCGCTTGCAAAGTGCTGGAAGATTTGGAGGAATTCCTCTGTGGGGAAAAACAACAAAGGAAGGTACAAGGAAACCAAGTATTAATTTCCCGCACCACCATTAGCCTGACACCTGTTAGCCCTGACCATTACCCAGAGCTGAGGGGGAAAAGGCTAATCTCTACCACATTTATATCAACAAACTCAAACAAAAAAGCTGCCTAATTATCCCATTGAACCTGTGTCAGCTTTAAGGCCAGCTCGGTTTCGCAGGCTGGCCACCTGCCAGGACCAGCAAGCTGGGGTTCATAAGCTGCATGCTAATGACAACGTCCTTTCATTCCAGCAGCGGCATAATTGCCAAAAGCAGTTTACAGGCTCATTATTTTTATGGTCATATTTCAGATGACGAAGTCAAAGGTCAGCCCAGGGTTTACTTGGCAACGCATTGGAAATAGCTTGTTTAGCAGAGATTGCATCTCAGTGATAACGGTGGGGCACCTAAAATAGCTGCCTGTTTTTCCTGGGCTGTAAGGGGAGGATGACCGAGGAAGGAAGCAAAAATGACGATGAACCAAATGTGGCTGAATGTTTAGTGGCTCTGCTATGCTTATTTTACTTCTGTTGCTGGTGGTGTTGTGTTTCTCAGTAGTCAGCCTGAGTTGCCGATATGACATCCAAAGCCATGGGATTCATTTGCTTAAGGTAGACAAGATTTGAAGTCCGGGTCTCACAGCTGGCACAAGATGCAAAGTTCATAGATTTTGGTCCAAAGCTTAATTTGCCTGAGTGTTTCAGCTGAAGGGAGTAAGATTGTTGCAGTGTTTTAGCTTTTTTCATTGCAGAAGCTTGATATTTGGATTTGAATTTGCCTGTGTCCAAAAGTCAGAGAAGTTTTGGATTGTTTGTTCCCATACGGTCAATGATTATGCTTGATTTCAGTGGGCAGAGATCAGGTGTGGACCAGAGCTTTCCCACAACGGCACTGACTGCTCAGGTCAGTTGTCTTTGCTCAAACCAAAGTTAACTCAATCTCCTCTAGCCATGCTTGCACTGGCAATAAATCACACTTACCAAGTACTTTTTTTAAAATAAACTCCCATCTGTCTTTGTTAATTAAAAATAAATTGTAAAAAGAGAAGCCAAAAAAGGAGGAATTTCAGGTCTTTAGGTTTTTGGCCAGTGAGAAAATTTGGCAGTGACAGCTTTAGGGGGAAGTGCTGAGGAAAACGGGCAAGTCAACCCTCATTTGTCTCCAAGTGCCTTTGGAGCTGTGCACAAGGTCTGAATTAAGGGCGTGCTTGGATTTCTGGCTGCCTGTACCAGGATTTCCTTGCTAAGCTATGTTCTGTGCAAGTAAGAAACCCAGGCAGGCCATCTCCCATGCTACCGAGGGCATGGCCTGGGGCAGCTGGCATGAAGGGCATGTCATACCTGCCTACAGCTTTAGGCTTTTGGACAATGAGAAGAAAAAAAAAAAAGGGGGATACAGCTTTAGCACACACGTGTGTGTGTAGATGCATACAATAAAAGTGAATCTTTTAAAAGCTCTTGTTAACAAACCAGCCTGATGAGTATCACGGGTCTGGGTTTTGCCATAATATTCCTCGGCTGCAGGGGCTGACTACTGAGATGTATATTCACATGTAAAGCAGTAAGAATACAATTAACAATTCACACAGAGGAAATCACTGTCAGTTGGCATTAGTTTGATGATTAATGTGAATTATTTTTTTTCAACTTGATTTCCCCCCATCCATGCTGGAGCTGTGTCACCCTAGCCTCTGGGAGAAGGAAAGTAAGATCTACATATTTTTCTGTTTCTGTGGTTTCTATGGCTGTCAGTCTGGCACCAGTACACAATTCCCAGAGAACATCACACTGCCGCTGTCTGGGTGGGTATATAAAGGGAAAGGAAGGGAGTGCGGAGGGAAAGTGCTAAGCTGAGTGTACAAATACCACACCATAAGGAAAAATAGGTATCCCTTTCCATACTGCCCGTCCTTCCGTCCTTTAGCATGGCAATTTCCACATGGACCAAATGACCACTACCCAGCAAGCACTCATGCAGAAACTTGTAAAAATCGTGCAAATTAGTTTGTATTTCAAGTGCAGAAACCTCCATATCTGTCTGAAATTGGAATCCAAATGTCACTTGTGTCTGTCTCAAATACCAAACCCTTGTGCTGCAAAAATCACTGAAGATTATTTCCTATTACAAGCAAAATAGTTGAAGACAGAAATCACATATTCAAACACAAGTATGCGATGCAAAAGTTGAGGGAAGGGCACGTAAGAAGCATTACTAAAATACTTCTCCCAGCTTCACTGTGTGTATTAAAAAAAGCGAACGAAAACAGCATCTCTCTTTAAACTACGGTTGAATTGTATTTACTATAGTAAAACTACAGGAGCTTGGTGCATTATATAATAATAAAAAAACGCCAGTTTATTAAGTCAAATAGTAAAACTATAGTCAGTCTCCGCTCTAACGCAGTAACGTGGCAAACCATGGTGACTGAGGCTTTATAGTTTCTTTAGCATCTGCAGTTAGTTACAGCGGTTTTACTATCTACATTTCAATATACTCTTCTGATTAAAACTCCTCATAGTTTTTTTTTATTAGATTTTCTGTCTACATATGTTTGATTTACCAAGACATTGTGAAATAGAGAAAGTTGCTTTAAAAGTTCCCTTGATGTCTTGAATTGTTGGTGAAATACAGAAATAGGAATAGGACAATGGGAGGAAGTGAAAATCCTCTTGAGAACCTCCACCATAACGTATCAAATTGGGGTGGGCAACTTCTCTATGGTGGATACCATGCCTATGGTAGAAACCAGTTTTCCTCAGAGGCAGCTTGGGTCTGGTCAGTGTGAGACAAAGGAGCCAGACCAGGCTTGGCTGGGGCCAGCTGGCTAATTCTCTCTTGAAGTTTGGTGTCGCAACTCACATAGTCCCACAAGTGTTGTAAGAAGATATGGAGCAATTCAGTTTGGGGTTAATGGCTAGAAACCTCTGCTGACTTCTTTGTCAGGGCAGTTGACTTATGTCTGAGCTGAACACTGCGTTCTGGCTCAAAAAGTGGAGGCATGGGTTAGCTAGGGAGGTAGGGGGCCAAAAACATCTAGACGTTTTAGATCTCCTGGCTACAGAATAGGAGATTCTAGTCAGGATCACTCATTTCCTCCAGATTCAGTATGTGGAGCTTGGTGCTGCACTCTCTGTATTTCAGGTAAGGCCTTGAAAAGGGGGTGCCACTGGACATTAGGAACCTGTTACTCTGCTTCTTATTAAATTGTGGCTTTCCTGCCATTCATCAGAGTTTCCCTTCTTTTAGTGGCTGGCTAGCTCTCTTCATCCGTTACCATATTCAGTGTTCCTGTTGAAGTGTCCCACACCAAAGTAGCTCTTCTCTGCTTCAAAAAAAGCACCTTGGCTTCAGAGAAGCAAGTGGAAAATAGCCTGTTGATGTCAATGGGCAGGGAAAGGAATGGGTCAAATACCAGCTTGTAAAGGTGTTGCCTGTGAAGTGGCCCTGATGGTTAGATAGGGTGTCTGGAGTTTGTGGGGGTTGCCGTGGCTGGAGGATGCCAAAGGGACTGCATAACAACAGGCTCACACGGATTCTAACTTGGGAGCAGGGGTTATCACACAGGGATACCACCCAGCTTCCATTTATTTCACTCCCCATGGGACAGCACAAAAACCCAGAAGCAGAATCAGTCATCTTTCTCCTTCACTTCCAGAGACCCTTCTTGACTGTATGTAGCTCAGGGAAGATGGCCTGAAGTTTGCAGCCTTCTGCTTGATCCTTACCGGGTGTACCCATTCCTCACCGCCTAGCAGGGAGCCACAGTTATGGGGCCCTTCTCTTTTCTATTTCCCTCTTTGTCAGTGATGGTCCCCCAGGGTGGCTGGCAGATGATGAGACGCCTTCAGTGTCTGTCAGCTCTTCACTGATGGACACCACAAGTGGAGCAGGGGTCTGTTTTGAGGAGCAGGGTATGGACAATACATTTCAACAGGCATGAGAACCTGAAAGCCATCCACCTGGAGCAGGGGGTAGCAGCTGAACTGAAAAATCTCAGGATGCTCTGATTCTAAGAGGCTATCAATCCAGCATTATCAGAAACACCAGTTGTACAGTTCAGATATTCACTTATTTCAAATCATAGAGAGCCATTCCAGGGACCTCTGTGCCTTTCTTTGTTAGCTTCTCTCTGGGTACCTTCTGGTTTTGTCAAAAATAATAAACAAGGCGTTTTATGGGTCATGCTATAGCTTTAGAAAAGTCAAGATGTGTTTTCTAGCACCAATGTCATGTGACAATTGCAAGGGAGCAAAGAACATTTCCCCTGTTCTGTGTCAGAAGAACTTAGACAAAGGAGAAAATCTCATTTATATCCTTTCTGCCTCACTGCAAGGCTTCCGACCCCCCGTCAGTCCTCCTATCTGCGCTTCAGGCTTGAAAAAAACAGTATGCGGTGCTTCTAACAAAAACAGAGACACAGAGTGCCACTGGAGGTCCTGTCACCTGTCTGCTGCAGATAAACAGAAAAGGGACTTCAGGACAATGTAGGATGCTTTCCTTTACCTGCATATAAACTCTGATCAATTATTTTTTTATATAATAATTTCTCCTATATGTTAACTAGAGCATAAATTTTTTTTTACAAATTAACTGCTTTGGTTTTTTTAAAGCAGCTGCGCTTTTATTCTCATCTGAAAGAACATTAATCATGCAGCTGTTTTCAAGTCAAACATTTTCTAGTTTTGGACCCATTTTGTGTTACTGCAATACAGCTTTTGGTTGCGCGATATGTCAGACCTTAATTCAAATAATGAAAATACAGGGAATTCTATGTACAAGAAACAGACCCCATCCTTGGCCCGCTCAGGGTGAAGGCTAAGCCCACTCCCAGGCATAGGCAGGCAAAACACTCTGGTTGCTTTTAGACAGCAAGTGAATTTTGTGTGTGTGCTTTTTGTTGTTTTTTATTTGGGTTGGGTCGGTTGGTTTGGGGGGGGGGGGAGGGGGACACCACAGGGTGTTTTCTGATCCTTCAGTCATTTTACTGGATAGGCATACTGACACTGGAGATCAGAATATCTGGATCATCTATTAAAATTTCACCAGATCACACTCTTATGAGATTTCTTGTAGGCTGGCAGTGTGCCAAGAGCTTCTCTTCAGGTTATGGTGGTGGGTTTTGCAAATTGCAGCAAACACCTTAAGCTAAACTTTTCAGGGACAGAGAATCTGATTTACTATATAGAGGCGAAGGTGAGACTAAAACTCATCTTGGTGCTCCAGGTAACGATGATAATGTAAGAAAACACTGCTGCCAGATATTATTTGAAGTGAATGTGCTACCTGTCCCTCTTCCTCTCCATCTTTGCGGCATGTTTGCAAGTGTCTCATGTAAAACCCAAGTCCCAAAGCTTATCTGCAACTGAATCTTTTGTTTGCAACTGCTTTAAAATGGAGGGGGAGTCCTGTGCATTGACACCAGTAAAACCATTAGATAAACAAACCTTTATTTCCTACATTTCCTTAGGACTTCAGATCCTGCTTTTTTTTTTTCTTCCTCCTAATGCTCCACTCATTAACAGGTTCATTTGATTCTTTCCTTGGGAATTCACCAGAGTTTGCCCTCAATCTCAGGGCAAATACTTTATAAGTGACCTGCCGGATGGTGTTCGTTAACTGCTTCAGTCCCAACGGGACACTGATATACCCTTAATTAGGATGTGAAGGAAAAAACTTCCAAGTGCTCCAAGATGACTTCAGAAAGTTAGCTGAGAAAGCCTAGCTGTTCATCTTCCAAGGTTCAAGGCAAAAGTGGAAAGGGAACAAGAAAAAATCCCACCTCAGGAGTGAAAAGGAAAAGCAGAAACATTAAGACGACAGTTATGCACTCTGTCACATTTTTTCTTTTGGTCTTTTTTTTTTTTTTTTTTTTTTTTTTGTGCATTATAGTATAAAAGAAATGTTGAACTCTCCAAAAAATTATACTGGGGCACAGTGTGAAGCCACCTTCATGACTTTTCCATTCTGCTTCAGGTACAAATACCTGACACATGCGAGGAGCAGCCACGCTCCTTGCCTTGAGGGAAGGACTTGTTTATTCAAACTGGTCCTCTTGAAACAAAAGCCACAAGGTGCCTTACATGATCAACAGGACACCGGCCTGCTGAACCAGCCCCAGTTTGCTGATGCACAAGAGTTCAAGCCCTAATACCCCTTTCCTGTGAAAGGGTGGAGAAGTGGGGAGGGGGAGAATTTGACTTTGGAGCTATAGCTTAAGAAAATGAGCCCATTCAGCAGAGCCACTGGAAAAGCGCTTACCTTTAAGCACCTTAACGAGTTCCTGCACCCTCACAGAAGCACTTTCCTGGACTGTGTTCGGTGTTCCAACCATCGGTAATATTCTGTGTCTCTCACGCACTTGTTACATTTGGTTGAAATTTAACACACTACTGTATATTAATAATCCTGTAATGTAATAACATCAGGGTTATTTCCCATAACGCAGAACAGATGGCGGCACCCTGAAAAATGGTGCTTTATCAAGTAGTTCTATGAGGGACTGATTTTGCTTCTTATCCTTTCTTCTTCTTGAGAAATTTTCTTCACCTTCCAGTAGTTTTTGAAGAGTTTGATTTAATTGATTAGGGTGCTGTTTACGTATTTTCCTTTTTTCAGCCCACCCTGCTGAGATGGGTGGGGATCTCCTCTCTCCCCATTACCGGGTTGCAGAGCCTGGGTCCCTCCTGGCCTTTGCTGCAGCCAGGGGATTTGCAAACACCCAGCTGAGACCCCAGCCAACAGCCCTACGGTGCAAGGCACCGCGCTGCTCGGCCTTGGGCTTGGGACTTGTGCAGGAGCCAAACAGACCTGGCAAATATACATGCCTGGGGCTATGGACTGTCAGATGTGCCTGTGAAATGAGGTGGATTAGTTTCGAGGATCTTTCTGCAAGGTTTCATAAGGTCCTCCATGCTGGTTGGTGGAGGGGTGCCCCAGCTAGCGCTACTTGAACAGCTCAGGAAGCAAGGTGGTCTTGCGGGCATGGGGCTCTGCTGCAGGGTGAAAGATCTCTTTCTTACTGGCTTCATTATTATTCTGCACAACACGTTGTCTTACTCTTGGTACCTGAAGTACCTCAGGGTCTCTAGCCTGCACATTATGGCTTTAGCACACCTTTAAGCAGCCATGTTCTGTAAGTGGCCTGTGAAGTCCTGCAGATCTGAGCCCCGCAGAGCTCATCCACGAAGGTCTGCTAACCAGGGACAATGGGTGCTTCAGCTTCACCCGCTCAGTGCCCACCAGCACTAAGCTTTGCAGATATAATCCTAAAATATTAACATATTAACACTGTGGTGTGGTGAATCATCTTTTATTTGGGATTCTTCATGCATTTCTTAAACATTAATTTACCTTCCTCGTTGCCCTTGTACCCAGCGCATTTCTAAAAGCTTGTCCCGATGGCTTGTGTGCTTTACAAGCACATCGCAGACCTGGCTGCAAGCTATGCATTACTTTTGAGGATAGCATATATTTGATCTGCTTGCTCTCTATTTTCACTATCACAGGTTTCCCAGAGAGGGAGAAGTAGCCCAGCCTATAACCTCTGCACCTTCAACCTCTCCAGCTATTACTAATGGTCCTCCTTCTCCTTCCTCTACTTGAGCCTGGTCTTCCTGGATGGGAATGACCTCCCCTCCACCCCCACCTCTTTTATTATTTCCAAGACATGCTATGCATAAAACTGCAAACACCTGGCAGACATTCCAGGGAGCGATCTGTAGTGCGTCTCCTGCACTGCGCAGGCATCTGAGCTGAACCTCGTTTTAGGGATCCCAGAGGTCCTCTCAATCAATAATCCATGTATTTTTATGAGAGCTAGATTACAGGGATTTGCAAAGGGGGTGATTAAGTAATGCTTCAAAGAGCAGTTACTACTAACACCTGCAGAATTAATAGGGATCTATTAATAGAAAGTGCACGATTTATAATAATCCCTTATTCATAGAAATGCCCCTTGATTTATGCCCTTCAAAATAGACAATACTTTCCATATATCCAACTGGATTTAGATAGATGTGACTTTAACATCTGGCTGAGTGATGACATTTCAACTATGCAGACGTCATGCAGGGGGCCCAGAACAGTTAGCTAGAAAAGGGATAATAATCATGCTCCTTACATTGCTCACCACCTGCGTGTTCATGCTGTGTGGAAATGGTTTCCTGTGCTGATCTATCTCAGGTGGTTATCTGCAGGTGCCCCAGTGAGACAGTCTGAGCATTGTCAATCACTGCCCAGGCACTGGGGAAACCAGTATTAACTCTTTTGTGATATGATGAGGCTAGACACAGACTCTGGGATGCAGCCCATCCTGCCATAGTCCTGGAAATGTAGGACTGATGGGTTCCCACTCTCAAAAAACTTTGAACTTAAGATAGGATAGGGATATATCTTCAGGACAAGAAAAGAGCAGCACACAAGTGAGTGCAAGTTCCCTGAAAGGAGATCTCAAACTAATAATAACATCTTGCACTTAGCCAGTACCTCTGCCTAGCTCTGTGCTGCCCTCTGAAGCGTTCAGAGCCATCAGAAGGTTGAAGAATTCTTCCATTGGCCTTGGGCCATGCTGGGTTTTGTCTCTGTTGCTTGTCTTCCTCATACTGGTGAATTGGAGACTGTGTAAAGCTCTTCCCGTCAATAATTTTGCTCTTTGTTAAGGTAAGCCTGCTCTGCTGGATTGCTCCGTGTTGCACAAGTGAAATGGGACCAGAAAACTGATTCATATAGATGGCTTGCAACTCTGCTGAAGGCAAAATATTAGTACTGCAAAGAAATAACTGGGCTAGATGCAGCCCAGCAGAGTCCAACATGTCTGTCACCCTCCATGAGCAAGGTGCTCTGGGTTCCAATCGGTTTTGGCATTGGGACTCTTCTCCTATCTCAATAAATAGTTTCTCCCATTCCCATTTGGACTTGCACTTTTCCACTTCAGTAGGTTTTCTCTGGACTTATGCCATCATCCCTGAGAGCAGACTGGATACTCGGCAGCCCCTGGACAGCTTAATTAAGGGCTGGAACTCAGCATAAATCCATGCAAAACTCTTTATTGTTTGCTTTTGTTTTGTTTTCAAGGCAGAGATCATGACGACAGGTCACTGCTGGATATGCTATAAATTATCTGGTGGGAGAAAGTAATTTTTCAATGACATGTAGCTGTTACTCCAAACCAAACTTTGATATACTTCTGAGTAAAGTCTATTGGGAATGTCCAGGCATTTCCAAATCCTGTCATTTTTCTTGTCTGTTTGAGTGGGAAGCAGTTCTGTTTTGTTTCGTGACGTTTCCCGTTCCAGCATATGCAGGTCCTGCCTCCATAAGGCACCACTCCAGTACTGCCTTTCTCCACCTTCAGGGCTCTCAGGAATGCTGAATTTAGCCTGGTTATGTCTAAATGCAGTGTCAGGGATGGGTGAAGGTTCACACTGATTCATGCTGGACCCCAAACAGTTCTGTCACTATCCAAAAGCCCTACTTTTTCTCAGTGCGTGTGAACAGCCACCAAGAGTGGTTCCTGTCACCAAAGACCCTGTCCACATGTAAAAGCAGAGCTTTGCTGGGACACATGGACCCAATGTCCAGATGTCAACCACAAAAAAAAAAAAAAAAAAAAAAAAAAAGAGATTTTACTGAAATTTTACTGGTGTGAAAATAAAGGCATAATTTGGGGGCTAAAATTTGGGTATATCTGTCCTGCTGTCCATGTGGAAGTATTTAATCAAAAAGTGAGTTCATAATCATGATGCAGTCCAGTTTAAACATAGGTTAAATGGGTTAACTTGTTTCCCATCACTTTGGCCACAAAGTGAGGAAGCTTATCCACTTCTTCCTCCCCCATGCCTTGCAGCACCACACACTTAGACATCTAATGCTAATTAGATGAGTGGGAAGCTGATCTACCCTTTATTCCATCGTGATTAGTTGTTTTGAATGGGAAAGACAATAGAAGTATCCTATTTATTAGTACAAACTTTCTGACAAATGTCATAGTATGTAAAAATAATGGTGTGACAGACTCTTGGAAAAGAGCTAGTCTTTCTCCTGTGTCTCCTACACTACTTCTGTCATTTAACCCATTGCTTCCCAAGCAGAATATATCTCAGACTCTATAAAGGGGCCATAATGTTCAAGGAGACCCAGAATGGATTAAGTTAGCATAAAATGTATGTAATCGTGCAATCAAAATCCTGTAACATGCAAGAAACGTGCAATGAAGTAACACAGAAGAAAGGTACTCCTCTTTTTCATTAGACATCCTGCTTTATTTTCAAAAAAGGAGGGAAGAATTAGAGAGTAAGGAAAAGCTGTCCTTGCCCTCTGGAATGCAAAATGTAGGCTAATAATTTATATCCTCGTCAAGCAGAATTTGCTAGTGGCTGCTGAAATGGCTTTTTTGGTGAGGTTTCTTAAATATGGGTTGTCTTTCTGTTCCTACTGGATTGCGCTCTTGGCAAGTCACTTGTCAGTACTTTAAGAACTTTGGTTATGGGGCTGCAGAGCCTCCTTTCACAAATCAGGTAAATCGTAAGTAAATTTTGTTGTTTTGTGGGTTTTTGCAATCTTTTAATGGTTTTACTTTATTTTATTTTTTTAATTACTTTTGTCCAGACGTTGCATTCCCTGCAGGTCATGAGACATGCAGTGTGTTTAGCAGTGATGCCTGCTGAAAGAGTTTCCGTCTGCTGCTTGTCATTATAAGTGATGTGCTCCTAGGCAGAAAGCTACAATTTGCTGGTTGGTGTTTGTCACTGCCTTCAAGAGGAAACCTCTCATCTAGAAGCTAGGGGGAGAGCTTTTCAAATTCACTGTCTTACACAAGCCAGCTAGAGCTTATCGCTCCCCATGTGTCTTGCCCTGTCTGTGGAACCCATCCATTTCAGGCTCTGAGTTCTTCTTTCATGGAAACCATTATAAAATTCTCTTGTTTACTAAAAAGAATAAATAGAACTGGGTTTTGGTGTGGGAAAGAGGGCCCTATCTTTTGCACTTTGCTTTTTAGGAGACCTGTCAGGCTCCAAAAGACTGAGAAATTACTGTTAGGAAAACCTTTGGGTAAATAAGATGATAATTTCCTCTGCAGTCTCCTACTTTCTGTCCTTTGGGTGGGACAGAAATGCAGCTATGCTAAGTAAAAATGCCCAAGTGGGATGAGTTTGAGGGCAGAGTTTTTAACAAGTCTATTTTAAGACAAGACCACTCTGGAAGGCAAGAGCAGTTCCCCAGGGGTACAGCTGGCATCGTGAAGGCAGGAGTGAGACTGGCAGCCAGACAATCACCCCTTGGCCAGCCATGCCTCAAAGGTGGTGGGTGGGAGAACAGTGAAGGCAGTGGTTTCAGCCCCTGCATAAGGGAAAGCTGCTTTGTCCTGCACTTGAGTAATCGATTCTCCTTACCTGAGCCCACCCTCCCCCCAAAACCGCACGCATAAATGGAGAGGAAACAGGATCTAGCCCTCCCAGGGGGCAGCAAGTATCCTTGTAAAACAGGGTCTTTATGGGATGAAGGAAAAGAAAGTTGTAGGGGCTCCATCTGTGCAATAAAAGATTTAAATATACTCTGGGACCAAATCAATAACTCTTAGTTTAAGCCAGGCTTGCTGCTGTTTTCCTTTTTATTAATATTACCCAGTATTAAAAAGACCGAAAGTTCGTAATCCAAAAAAGTTGATCCAAAAGTTAATCCAAAAGTAATACAAAAGTTAGTAAATTCTACCCAAGTCAGCCTTTGACCATCAAGGCAATTTTAAACCTCCTACCCCACTGGTTCATGCCTCAGTTTACCTGCCCACAAACAGGACAGAAACCTCCTCTGACTGAGAGGCAGTGGCTGTGCAAAAGGGCTTTGAGGAGTTGGATATCATGCGTTGGAAGGACACTGGAAAAGAACTTCAAAACATTGAGTCAGTAGAGGTGTGGTGATTAAGGGAAGCTGAAGATCTGCTTTTTGATCATTACATCCATTTACGGTGGGATTTTCACCTTATCTTTAGTGTTGTTTTAATAGACCAGAGCCTTCCCTGCTGTAAAGAAGCACAGCTCTGTTGGGGTGTTCTTTTTGTGCCAATTGAAGATCCTGCCAGAGTAAACAAGAATAAGGCTCCAGCCTTTTGTATTATAGGATGAAGGCAAAAGGTGTATTACAAATTATAGGATTGCTCCAAGGAAAAGGTGTCCATTTCAGGAAGCCTCCTGTCAGCTTGGAAGCCACCATTGCTAGCTAGGGACGTGCTTCCAGGAAAATATCTCTCATTATATTAGTTCATGTCTTGAAGACTCTTAAATGTACTTAATTTTATTCACTTTCTCAAAGTGCAAGCGCAGCCTTTCCACTTATAACAGCTGTTTTCTTCTTGTACCTGCTTTGTTTAAAAGCCTGACTTTTCTGGGAGACAAGATCGAAGGTCAAACAACCTGGTATTTCTTATACAAAGTTTAAATGGGAGTTGAAACATTCTGTGGTGGTTACTGCAGGAGAACCAGCGTTCACTGCTCAAATCACACCTATTTAAGAGAGACACCACCAAAGAAGTGCTGTACTTACTGTTCATCTCCTTTTTGGGTGATTGTAACCTCTCAAAAATTCATCTCAAATTCAGTTTTAATCTGCTTAATGACTTCTTCAAAAGCTAGCTGACTAAGGTTACAGAGGTTACAGGGACGCCACCCCACAGGTGGTTCCTCCTTGCAGTCTTTGCACAGCAAGATGTTGCTGCAGAGCTCAGGACAAGAGAAGGGTCCAAACTACAACATTTGGCTTCGAATTTCAAATATCCTGAAGCTTGAGGGGGATTCAGTTCTGTGGTTTTATTCATCTCCTCTCTTCAGAGCTACTAACAGATTTTAGGCTTTTCTTTTTTTACTTTTTTTTTCTTAATTTTTTTCTGGTGCTGTGGACTTTTACTGAAACATTGAGGACTCCAAGGAATAAGGACTAATGTTACTCTGTACACAGAGTTTCCAAGAACATCGTAACATGAGGAGATCTTTCTGTTGAGGAGCAGAGGTTATCTGAACTTAAGATACTCTGCCAGCTGTTACTGGTGTGTAGTCTGCACAACACAGAGGGGGATTCTCATCCCTGAGCTGAGATACACGCTGCTGCCAGTGCCTCCTCTTCCTCCTCACCCTGTTCCTTTGACTTAAGTCAAGACTTCCAAGTCCTGTGCTTTTTAAGTATGCATACATATCCTTCTATTTGCAATTCTGTCTGGAATACACCAGTCTTAGAATTAATTACACCAGATATAGATGAGATAAATACTGTCATCATAAAGTTATACCAGATTTTTGTCGGCTCTCATGGTGCTGGTGAGTACGTGAATGGCTCAGCTGGACCCTGAAGTTAAAGTAAGAAAAAGTTGATTAGTTTCCTTCTCACTTTTTATCTGGAGAAGCATTTTCTAAATTAAAGCAGTCATATTGCTAAGCTCTTTAGAGTATAATATAGACTTGGACGACAGAACCTAGTAATACTGCAGGTTTATAAATCTACTCAACTGCGTACTGAGCCATGTCCCTTCTAAGTTAAAAAAAGAAATGTTCCACAGTTGCTTGCTAACCCCTAATGCACTTTAATATTAAGCAACCCAACCTATTTCTTTGGCTTCTGCTGTATAAAATGAGGTCACCGTTGGCTGTAGATGCATGCTGGAGTAGGACTGTTGAAGAGTGTCTGCTGATAATAAGGATATCTATTCACAGCTGATAATACTAGTTAGCACTTCTGTAGCACTTCAGTGCACACTCTCAAATCACTTCACATGTAAGTAATACTTTTCAATCCCCTCACCATACCAGGCAGATCTGAAAGAAATCTTATTCAAGTCACCCATATAACAGGCTACGTAGTGAAGAGGCCAAGGAGAAAATTCCCTAACATTGACTGGACAACACTGTTAATTTTCAGCTTTTATTACAGTGCTTCCAAACAGTCTCCAGCATTTTCATGATGTTTTCTTTTATAACATTGTGCACAGATCTGCCTGCTACAATAGAAAACACTTTAAGAGATTCAGCAAAGTGGAAAGTTATGTTCCACCTACAGCACATTAATCAGTGTGTTTATTTAAGCCTAAATGCTTGAAATGTGCTTGTCTTATCAAAAGTGTGCTGACCACACTAACAAGTGCCTTCTTCTGGAAATATGGCTTCATAAGGCCCGTATGACCTGCCAGCACTGTCCATTCTTTGTACTAATTATGGGCTCCTCCCTAGGGGTTGGAAGTTGCTTTTGGTTTGCTTCAGGATCCAACATTTCAGATGCTAAACCAAACCACCTGTGCCTGCAAAACGGATAGAGATCTCAGGCGAACTGGTCATCTTTCATGATCTTTCCATTCCTTCCGCTTTGGCCAGAAACACAAAGCCATTAGTCTCTCCCATGCTATCGTGGTGCCTCAAGTCCTGGAAAAACAGAGGCATTCAGGCCTTGAAGGATGTACTGAGGGAAAAATGCAATTGAAAACCTGTTTTCTTTTTAACTAGCTTCAGAAATCATTCAAGCTCTGACAAAATTGCTCAAAGTTATTTTGTTTAACCTGCTTGCCTGAGCCTGTGGCACATGGGTAAGGACTGTTAGCTTTGCCGCTGATGGAAGAAACCTGATGCTGTGTTAATCATAGAATTTCTGTGGCTATGATGTCAGAAAAGTAGAGCTAATTGGGATTTTTTGGCTTTTTTTCAAGAATGGTGATTTGCCTAAGGAAGAATTTTGTAGGAATATGCTGATCTTGACAGAGGTGTCATTGGAAAGGCTTCTTAGGAACATGATGGAATTTTTTTTCAGAGTCACTCACAGAGTGATGGACATCCTTGTATTTCCCATACGCTCAATGTGCTCTGACACATCACCCTCTCACATCCCTGTGCAAGTGCCTTACTAACGGATCTACTAGTCCTTGTCCTCTGCTTCTTATGCAAACATTTAAATGCTTTTGTTTCCTATTCCACAGTAGGATTAAATCTCCTAGATAGGGAAAAGCACTTGTTACCTAATGCTGCTTCAGTGGGCTGTACACGACCTTCTAGCCAGCCAGAGACCTAAAATCCCAGCTCTTTTAGGACTTGCCCAGTATGCCCATGGGGTTCAGTAAGCTTGGCTTACAGCATCACTGTGTTTGCTCCAACACCACAGCATTAGTGTCATTGCACTTTAAGCATCGTAGAGCCTTTTCTTCATGCTCCCAGCACACTGTTGCAGCAAAGAACAGGAATCCTGGCCCTTAACCAATATTTTTCTCATGAAAAGTGCTAAGGGATCATTAGGGTCCACCCAGACCAGACAAAACTCTCATTTTTAAGGCTTCATCTGAAACACCCACCCACTGTGAAGTGAATGGGACTGAATTTATCTTGAGGAAGATAAAGGCTGAGTCAGCCCAGCTGGGACTTGGACCTGTGGTTAGAGAAAAGTTAGGCACACCACACTTGAAGGTTAAACCACTAAGACATCCCCATGAGTTAAGGTAAACATACCATCATTTACCCTTCCTATCTTTTGCTTGCCAAGCTATGTATTATGTGCATAGCAAAATATGCGTATAACTCAACTGCTGGAATAAACATGGGAGACTCTGAAAAAGCTAAAGTACACTCTAGCTGGCTACAGGGACAGCAGAAGCGCACGCTTGTTCTCATAAAAGGTAAAGCAACTCAGCCTCAGTTTCCTAGAAGGGTCTTCCACCTCCACCACAGATTGGGTTTAGTCCCCTGCCCCAAACCCTCTCTCTGGGGAGAGCAGGCTCCTTCCCCCTCGGCAATGCCACAGTGTAAGGCAAGCTGCTTCTTTGTCTGAGCCGTCTGATGGGGAAGACAAATAAGAGCTGGGAGGATTGTTCTGAAGGGAATACAAGTCAGCTACATTTAAGCCTGCTGAAGAGAAGCTGTTCAGGCTTAGTGCCTAACATAATAACAGGAGGAGAAACCGGGTCAGGAGCCATTGCCCTCCAGAAGCTCAGTCCTCCTACTGAAGTCAAGAGGGAAATTATCATCGAGTGCAGTGGGACAGGAACTAAGCCTTGGAGAGGGAAAAGTAGCAGTACCTTTAGCAGGGCTGCCTTAGAAAAGCCTTTGCCTCCTGCTTTCTCCATGCTGTTTCCCAAAGCAGCACTCTGCGCCAGCAGCTGTGTTTGCTGTCGAGACTCACCCACCCAGAGTAATTCACCTTGATCTCGTCACTGAGGAGCTGATGGGAATAAGAGGTCAGGCAGTAAGAACCATAAAAAGAAACAGCATCCACAGATGGAACTGCATTCCCATTTTTTTCCATCTTCCTTCTGATACCTGGGTCTTTCAGCTTTCATTTGGGAGCCAGCATTGGTGATGTTGTGGTGCAGCACACTTTGCGTGCAGATCTTTACCCCCTGTCTCCTCATCCCCTCCATCCACTGCACCATGTTACCTTACCTAATTTATGGTCTGTGCATCAGATTCAAAATGCTTCAGCTCAAGAATATCAAGCATGTGCTGGGTAATTTAATTCTGGTTTAACACTAAAAACAAAATGGTCTTTAATTTTAGGCAAATTATTAAGTTCCAGGCTTTGTTTTGTTTTTACAAGACATTAATATCCATTAAAAATGAGTACGTTTTCCAGGTGCATAGTTTCCTCTCCAAAAATGGTTTCTTCAAGTGTGTGTTTAAGTCTGTAGCTCCAGCTCTGCTCACAGGATCCTTTCTCTTTAAACGTACCTGAATATGTTTGCCTTGGCTGTAGAGACCGGGCAGTATACAAGACATATTGTATACCCTGTGCTTTGCCAGATGAACTTCAGCAAGTTCATCCTTTACCTTGAGCTTCATTTTTCTGAATGTGAAATAGGGATAATATGGGGGAAAAAAGCTGTCTGAGCTCATAACAGAGCCACCTGAAAGCACTAGGTGAGGGTGTTAGCGTGCACGTTATCCCCAGTCCTCTACCATGTCATGGGCTGCCACGTAACGTGCATTGGAGCTTGCCTTGTTTTTCAGGGTGCATGTTTGCTCCATGAATGATGTAGCCTCTTCCTATAAGCCCTGTATTTTGTCTGTCTTCACATACTGGCATGAAGCAGGAGAGCACAGAGAGGATGAGATTCACTACCAGTTATAAAGAAAACCTGCCTCTAAAGCTGGGCCATTGCCCCATTTTCCCATCCCTGAGCATGCAGACTGTGTTGCACAGGGGTGCCAGCTCCTCAAAACACATGGGAAAAGGATATCCCTTGGGACAAGGCAGGCACTTCACTTGTGGATGCAGAGATGGACAAGTTGCCCAATTCCTTATCACTCTTTCTTAACCTGGAGGCTTTTTTTGGGAAGGGAGATGGGTACAGCAGCACAGAGGTTGCTCCAATGCAGTCCTGATCCACCACCTCCCCGCAGTGGGGTGTCCCTGCAGCTGGGTCCTGCCATTCACCGCCCTCTGGGTACAAAAGCTGACAACTTCACTAGCCCACTCAGTGTGAAGCTGTTCAGGTGCAGCAAGCTGCAGACAGCTATCAGTGGGGGAAAGGCCACCTTGGGCAGCCTCTGAAGAGCAGACGTGCTGCCCAGCTGGCAGCTGCTGGGAGGTCGCATTTCAAAATCACCTGCCCTGGCTGAAAATACAGGAACTCGCCTGTCAGCCACTGCCTGGTAATTACACCAGGCTCATCTGCACCTTCCCTGGCTGCATCCTGATTGAAGTTTAACAGGTTTTGTCCTGAGTGTTTGAAAAATAGGCTTCTCTCAGTTAAGAATCAAGCCAATTAATATAACAGCTGAGTCAATTAATAATAGCAAATGCTTTATGCTCGGTTGGAAAGTCTGGCGGTGCAGGTAAAATAAGCGTACTCACACGTATGGGAGCCGTACTCACACCTCTGCAGGAGCCTGATGCAGCCTTGCTCCACCAGCAGAAATCTGCAAAGGGCAGCTCTGACCCAAGTCACCAACCATAGCCATGACTGCAGCATTCCTTGTGGCTTCTCAGGTGCAGCCCCCCAACACCTCCAGCAAATCCAAACTGAGCAAATGCAGCATTTGAAGTGGCCTCTGACAGATTGCAAGTCAGGCTTTAGCCTTGCTTTATTTCTCTTAAAAATCCACTATCTAGGACACTTGTACAGTCAGTGGAAAATGGGAGAGGGGTACTCTCCTCATTGCTTGCTACTAATAAGAAAAAGATTTCCTAAGTATATGAAAAGCATTAGTCTCAGCATAATGTTTCTTTTATGCAAGTGTCTGTGATTGCAAGGGAACTATGGTGTAATGCTAACACAGAAGCAATGACCAGAACAAACCTTTAGAATAATAGTTCCAAAGACTTTTCATGGCTTGCTGTAAAGTATTTATTAATTTGGTTAAGAGATGGCCTTATGCCATATCCTGAATCTAACTATGTCTAAGAATTCTCCTGGATACTCCCTGGAAAGATTTGTCATTCCCATTACATGATAATGGGACAACTCAAAAAACAGATCAAAAGATGGCATTTTCAGAGAAGAAAACACTGAGACTGCTGTCTTCCTTACTTAGTCATGGCCATGTACAGCAGACTTAACTCTGGCCTTCAAGCTGCAGTTGGAACTTTGTTTTCTCTGGAGTCGTTTGCAATCTGAAAAGACATCCAATTTGCTAAGCGGAGGTTGTTTGTAACTGTGGGAAGCAAAACTCATTTCTCTACTGAGCCTGATTCTTTTGTGCCTTCACTCTAACCACTTCTTGGTTTGCTGCTATTTTTAATTGCAGTGTAGCTAAAATAAATAAAATGCTTGCCTACAACAGAAAAAGGAACAGCTTCAACCTCCAAAACGGAGGTGGCTATTGTTATTGTAATTTGCCAGCCTGTGGGAAGCTGAGATGACAGATCTGGCCCAGCTCAGATCCTCTTGACTTGTTTTGACTAGAAGACCCCCAGCTTTATGCCTGCCTATGCCTGCTCATAAGTGGACATCTCAAATGTGAGCACACCAGAAAGAGCTGCCTTAAATGCAGTACTTCTGTGAACAAATTTACAACATCAGGCCACTGAGGTAACTTAGACCAGGCCCATCAATCTATGAACTATCATCCTCCCCAAAGAGACCGCACAGAAAACATCGAGTATTCAGCAATACATCAGCAAAGCTAAAATTGTTTCAGTGTGATAACATGAATCACAGTTTGGCTGTATGCTCCAGAGTCTGATATTTTCCTAAGAAGCCTGTTGGAATATCATGGTATTTACAGCACTGGGAGATATAACTGGGTTTGTACCGTGGCTGTTAGATGATAAATGATTAACTACAACCTTGCAGAGCTGTGCACCATAGCAGTAATGACGTTGACTTCTATATTGGCAGTTTTTCCAGACAATTACCAAAGGCACAGTGAAACCCTGCAATATCAGGTACCAGCAGAGCCTGAGTGACATTCAGGCATCAGTGTTTCTGCAGAGAAACACATATCCCTCTCCTAAACCCAGATTTCTACATGCTGGTTTGCTCTACAGCAGGGCTGTGACCACAAAGGCCTGGCAGACACTACCGGTGTTTTTCCATGCTCCAACTATTCACTGAATTTTTATTTGTTATCTGTTTTGTTTATGGTTTGTTGCAATAATAGCTAACCCCTAAGACTTGTCTTAGGAACGTGGGAGCATCTCACCTTCATGCTGTACTGAGTTGATCCTAGCATGCATCCGAAGTCAGAAAGCCAAGAGCTTGGCTACTTTTTTATTAGTGTTGTTTTTGTCATTACTGATAGCACTGCTGAAAAACAAGGCAGAGTTAAATGACCACTGAGGCACAGTTTCTTTTTCTTAATATAACACTGTTCTATAGGGACTTGGGGAAGGATTTAGATGAATCGTGTACAGTAACACTGAGCACCTTCCAAATACAGTACTTTGGTGAAAGTTGTTCATTACTTGTTTAATAAAGATCATGTGCCCTGTTATAAGCATCAAAACTTCAGTCCATTAATCTTGGGAGAAATTTTCCCTCCAGTTCAGATCTTGACTTGAGGTAGGGGGAAGGGGGGCAGGGAATGGCCATTGAGGGTTTTTTCCACTTTCAGAAGAATGGCATGTTCCTCAGGGAGACAGTAAATTGAAATTAAGGCTGTTTCAGTTGGCCTACAGGATATGCCTGCAAATGTAGACATATCGAAATGGTGAAAAAGTCTGTCTGTGCCCATTCATATAAAGTGAATGGGTTGTAATGTTCTCCAGCCCTTGGGAACGGTGGCTAGATTGAGGAAAGAAGGCAGGAAGAATGAGATGGATTTGACATAAGTATATTTAAGTGCACTGAAGGCTTTCTCTCCTCCCTGTGGTTTAATGGTATATTCCACCGGGGTCTACAAGGAAGAAAGAGAGTGAATCCCTACAGCTTTTCTTTTTAAGGATAACAAATCTTAAAACAGGTGTGAGCACAGAAAGATCCTCTTATGTGTTGTTTTTAAGTCCTTCTCAGCCAGCCGGCATTCTGTGTGTATTATTATCATTCCACAGAACGAGCACTGGGGAGAGGGGACTGGGAGGGGAAGAGGAGCTGGAAAAAATAAATGACTGCAAATGAATAATATGAACTAAGTATGCCGGTCATGCTCTATGAAATTTATTATACTGTGGTTACCAAGAAGACATATTAGCCAGAGTAAAAAGCACAGAAAATAAAAGGTTGCACTGTAGGGAAATACCTTCTTGCCTCTTGGCAACACGCAAAACATGGGAATAAGCGTGACGGGAGCTCAGGCTGCTGAACAGCTTCCCTAGCCGAGGGGGCAGGCTTAGGCCGTCGGAGCACAGAAAGGTGTGCTCTGAATTTGCTTTCAATAAAATATCACGTGTGTGTCTATGGGCAGGGGGGGACTCCCTGAGGTGTTTTGTCTGTGGCCAGTGAAGTGGTGGCTTCCCCCCGTGAGTGCTGATCCTGGCACTGCCACCCCCAGGTGGGGCACAGGAGAGGACACGGTACCACCTCAGCTTGCATTTTCAGAAGCCGCTTGTGAAGTCCTCCAGGTCCTCCCTCCAAGAGTACACAAAATGATATGCTCATTGACCAGGCCCTGCTTGCCAGGACTCCCCGCTTGCTGTGCACCCTGCTGGGAATTTCAAAGGAGATGCCTGGATGTGGATTCCTGCTTAGAAAGAGGGACTAAGCACAGCTGGTGTCTCTGCCTCTTCTTTCATGCTCCCTGCCCAGCCCCTCTGGGGAAGACTGGGGCCGACACAGCAAGCTCCAGTTGTCGCTTTGAGGGGCCTAGCAAGGTTTATAAGTCTTTCCCACCTGTGGGACGGTGCTGTCTGAAGTCAGAACCTTGAGGGGTATTAAAAGCATAGTAGGTCTCACTGAGTCTCTGGGTGTTAGGAAATGTCTACTGGGAGATTTTGCCACGGTTCTCATAATCCTGGTGAGGACTAAACAGTCAGTGGTTTTAAGGAGTGCGATCAGCCACACTGCAGGAGTTCACAATATGGTAACTCTTAATAAACAGGAAATAAAATTAACTTCCTTGCTCCCATTCCAAAGTGTTTACTAAAAGAGGAGACTAAACCCCAAACTCCAGAGCAGGCTTCCCCAAGTGGTTGGACCTTTGAAACTTGGAAGGGAACTTTACAACCTTTGCCCATATGTTTCTGCCCCCCTTCAGAAGTCTGGCAACTTTGCAGAGGTTTCCCCTTATAGTTGTGAATTTCACATGGAAATTTAATGGTTTCATCAGGAGTTTTGTGTTTCAGTTGTAATAAAAGAAGAGATAGGAATCAAAGACAGTTGTTCCAAGGGAGTGGAGTCTGTAGTGTATAATTACAAGTCCCTCAGCCAAGGGCAGATGCTTGAACTATTTCAATTCTTTTATTACTCTCTAGAACATAGCCAGTGAAATGTTGCTAACATACAAGGCTGCAATTGCCTCTCTTGTTTTCCCTTCTCTTTTTCCCTTTTGTTTGTCTCTTGGACGTCTCTTGGACAGGCAGGGAGAAAGCAATGCTCTTTCCCTGGATATAGCCCAGCAACACTATTTTTCAGTGAAAGGAATTTTCACCTCTAGAAAGTTAACACCATTTTAATCCCAGGTAAGATTTCATGGGTTTGCCATGAGCTACCTGAGAAGGTTTTTTGGCTCTGAGCAAGGGGGACCACCATGACTACCTTCAGTCAGGCTTGAGTGCAAACCCTAGGAAATATGTCACAGAAGCTAAAAACATCAGTTTTCTGGATGCAACACTATGTTTTTGTGCATAATCTCTGCTTAATTAGTTGGTCTCTGTGCTACCGTTGACACAAATATAAAACAGTCCACCTGTTTAAATGTCATTGCTGTTGACACAAGTGGGAAGGGTATTCGGAGTCCAGATTTCTAATGAGGATTTGTCTTAGGCCAGCTAAAGTAGACCTGGATTTCGTTTCTCTGGTTTGTTTCAACAGTTGTCTCCATTACATGCTATAATTCCTGCATGTAGCTTTTTCAACCTGGCATAAGGACAATAGGTAATTCAAATATCTATATTGTCCCTGCACCCTATAATGGTATTACAATGACAATTTTATTACTCTCATAAAATTTTTGCAACTTCCCCACAGCACATTGTAATTTCACCAATGGTTGTAAAAGGTCTTAAATTATATTTGTACAAAATTGAGATGAATGGGTTTTAGTATTAATGCATTTCTCATTGTGTAATAAGAATTTTTGTCCCTTTCCTTTTGCCAAGTGCAGAGAAAAAGCAACTCAGTTTCAAGTATTTGTCAACTCCCATTAGAAACATTTAATACTAATAAAATTTATGGATTTAGTTTCCAAAGGATACTGCCAGCGAAGTTCATGATTACTAAATCAGTACTTAAATACAACCATTGTTCACCTTATAAATTTATATATGTTGTTTGACGTATATAAAGTGCAGCTTTGGAGGCTGAGTCAGCAGTGGAGGAGCTTTTTGCTTAATTCAAACTTATAAAATAAAAGAAAACTTATTACCAACAAACCAGCAACAATATGTTAAACGTTACATAAACATTTCCTAGGGATGGCGGGCAAAATATACCCTGAATCAAGAAACAGGTGGAGCTTGCTCTGTTCCTCTGAGCAAGGCACTGTAATTTAAGCTGCAGGTAATGAGAGCAAAGTGGGGTTTCATAAATTTGCTCTGCCGCTGCCTCCTGATTTTAGAGAAATCAGCCTGCATAAGAATAAAGTACTGAGCTGTGAAGTGCTGGCGTCCTTGTGAACGCAGCTCCCGGTTTGAAGTTTCAGTCTGCCTGATCAGTTATCTACATTAAAAAGCCTTGTCCAACTAAACGTGCAGTGAAGTGCGAAGGTACAGTTTGAGTTGGCTGGAGTCCATGCAGTTGTGATGAAACAGAAGGGGAAAAAAAGGTGGCATCAAGGGAAGGGTAAATTCTGCTCTTGACATCTTCAGCACTGGAAAAATATTGCAGAGGGGGAGAGGAAGAAAGCTGAACATCTTGATTTTTATTACACATAAACACAGCACTATTTCAGAAGCAGGAGTATGAAAACAAGTTTCTGTTCACGCTCTAGTTTTACTTGCCATTTCAGTCCTTCCTGGAGTTTCTAAATTCAGGCAAATCCACCTGCAAGGCACAAATGAATTTATCGTTCAAAATAGTCAAAGAAAATTGACTCAAGTAGACAGACTTTAACAGAAAAAGAATTGGCTCATGCAGCACAGGAGATTACTAAAAATACAGAAAGAGCAGAGCCCGTTTTATTTGCAAGAGAATCTTCTGTGGACTTTTTGTGTTTTCAGTTTTGACTACATTTGTTCAGCTGGCTGCAGCTTTTGATTTCTGCATGTTTTGATATTCTTGTATTATTATTTTGGATAATAATCCCAACTTCCCTGGCTAGGACACTCCTTTTTTTTTTTTTTTTTTGTTCCACATATAAGGAGCAAAATAATTGATGCTGTAACTCCCTCAGGCTCACTGAGTGCCTGGGAGAAAAATGGCAACAGCGTTTCATCTGAAAAAATGTTGCTTGAATGAAAAACAAAAAGCTGAAGCCACATGTTTGGAGCAAATGTGCTTTAACTAATGGATCCCAGCATATTATTAACTCACAGTAACTCATAAATATGACAAGTGGGTTTTTTTTCATTTTACACCAGTGTCCAATTAGAGCCAAATGACGACCCGTCATTTGTGGCTGAGCTGGTGTCCCTGAACAGTACTTATCTCCTGAAGGATTGTCTGCAGGCCTGAGCCCGGCCGGGGAGGTGAGCGGGGAAGAGGGTGGCAGGAGCAAGCTGCGAACACGAGGAGACATTACAGCAGAGCTCTTGCGCACGAGGCGAGGAGCAGGGTGTCGTCCATCACAGCTTCTAGAGCTGGCACCCGCGGCCGTAAAGCTGACAACAAGGAGGAGAAACTAAGTCTTGTGGGGCTGCGGTGGGAGCAGGGAAGGGCTGAAGAGGGAATTATTGAAGGAAAATTTCCTGACAAATTAGTTTGTATTTTCTGTTTTTGTTTCTGACACGCGGAAGGAAATGCTCTGTGTTTTCTTAAGGAAGTGCAAATTTCTCCACTTCATCCATTTTAAATCCTCGCCCTTAGGCCTTTTGTACTGAAGCATAAAGTTTGGAGGCCTTAAATGGTAATAACGTTTCCCTGTAGAATTTGGCCTCAGAAACCTACTAACAATTCTGGAGGGCTAAAAAGGAAAACCATTTTAGAGCAATTTGGCAACATCCATTTATAGGGGGGTTCATATGGAGCATCAATTTATTCTCATGGTTTCTTTACCATATTTGATGAAATATAAGATGCAATTGGAACAAGCGGCTAAAGAAAAAAGGCCATAAACTTTGAAATGGTGTTGTAAAACACACAGTGTGTTAACGTGAAATAAGTTACAGACTTAAAAGAATTTACAATGGCTTGCTCATATAATAGTAGTACAATAGGCTTGCAAGTTGCAGATGTTTTCTGGTAAATCTGGTATTTTAATACATGTTCTCCTTCAGTGAAACTGTGAGATTTGGATCTGGATAATAATACCTCAGTGACACTGGAAAGCAGAGTTGAAGGAAAACTAGTGAAAGAGGGAGGAGGAGAAATCAAACAAAAATAGAAAGCTCAGCAACTGTCCACTTAAGCAATACTCCAATATATTTCTGTGTGGAAAAAGTGTTAAGTTTGCAAGTCAGTCAAACAATCAGGTTTCTTCTGCTTTCCCCAGCTCAGTGGCCCTCATCCAGCGAGTGGGATGTGCGTTTCCCGGGACTCTCCACCCCTACATGGGGTAGGAAGTTTGGCATGAATACAGTAGGGAAGGGAGAGCAGCTGGGAGAGGAGACAGACCCTGGGCTCATATGCCAGCATATATTCCTCTCCTGCACAGGTCCCAATTTGTGGCACAGGTCCACATCAGAAAAAGCTTGTTGCAAACTACCAGGAGCCACGTCCGTCTCCAGGGGCAATTCCCAAACCCACAGAACTCATTTTGCCGAAGTCACTGCAATTTTTATTTATCATTGGGGTCTTCAATGACAGCATGGCCACAGCCTTATAGCATACCACATAGCAACTGTGATTTAAATTTCAATCTGCAGAGCTGTGGTATGGAGAAAAAATATCAGCATCTCATCGTCAGCTGTCCTAAGTCAGCCTTACAGACCAGCACGTGGCCTTAATGCTCCCACCACTCTGTTGGGAAACTGGGACCTAACCGATTTCATGCCTGGGAGAATCAACCCCAGTGCTAAAAGTGCTGGAGCTTGTTCGTATCCTGGCAATGGACACATCAATTTGCAATCGGCAAGCATTGCAGGAGGGCTTACACGTGCTGTGACTGACAGCGTCTTTTTCCCAGCAATGCTAGTTTAGAGCAGAAAGGTACGGTTTAGCTATTAGTTTCCTTAGAAAACTGGGCTCAGCCCAATGTTTGTGTCTGTTTCTGTAAGCTGGCAGAGAGAAGGATGTGCAGCAAAGCCGTTGGTCCTCAGTAACCACCAGATTCTCTCTGAGGGTTGAATTCTCCATCATCCACTAGCCACATGGTGGAAACTTTGTTCCTCTGTGTGGATCTCTTCCACATGGGAGCAGAGAGCATTCTCCCACCATGCCAGTATGCCACCAGCCAAAGGCTTCCTTCACACTGGCCGTAAATGCAACGTGGTCTCTGCTGTCTACAAGTAGGCAGCAGCAATCATGTGCAGCTTTCAGCCCAAGTACAATCAGCCCTGTGACATCTCCTTTATGCAGGAGCCAGGCCCATGTGAAGAGTTTGCATTTCAGTGCTTTTCCTGCTGCCTATATCAGGATAGGTCCTGCACACTGGAGCCTGAGCCCCCCAAAACAGGGAGTGTTCCACTTCTGGGTATATTTACACTTTTCACCAACAAAACAGGGATGTATTGTTCAAAAAAAAACAAAAAAAAATTGCGCTTAGTTCTTTGCTGACATTTCAAAATTTGTCATCAGTTCTTCCCCCTCTCTTAGTCTGGGTGTAGTGCCGACGTAACACACATGGTGCAATGTGGATGCATCAAAGAGAGAGAGAACAAGAGAGAGGAGGGTCATTGCACCCATTTTTCAGAGGAGAAGCAGGCAGCCTCCTTCCACCCTAGCTCTGGTAGTTGTAGAGCACCTTGCCCAGATTTCCTCTGCCATCAGTGGAGGCACTTTGACAGTGTGATTCCCCTCACTCCATCTTTGGCAACAGCGTGAGATTTCCAGCATGACTGGGACAGTTCTTTTCCAGCAACGTGAGTTCTGACCCAAAGACTTGTTCCTGGCACATAAAGACCAGGAAAGGCAGCTGGAAGCAAAATGAGAGCAGGTCCCTGTCTTCTTCCTTGAAGACAAAGCAACATTTTGATGGAGAGAAGAAAATCAGTGCAGTTGTCTCAGCTCCGCCATAGATACCAACCTGAGGTTGTCAGGCTCCTGTTAATGGCTGCAGTCTGGGCTTTCGGCTAGCTGTGGATGGCATTTGATCTCTGGGCCATACTGCGTGACTCATTGCTGCAAAGATGACAGTGCAAGGAGGCTTAGTGCGCTGTTTTACATAGTAGCTCTATTGAGTCTGTTTTCTTATAAAAGGAAACCCCTACACACTGGAGCAAAACTACTTTTTCAAGTAGAAAGAAAATAGCGGAAGCTGCTGAAATTAAACTGTGGGGGAAAACATCCCCCATTATTTTCTTTGACCACATTGTTTTGTTTTTTAATAGATGTTTGGAAAAGTTCTGTTTCTAGAGTGAACATTCATATGAATCTGCTACCGGAAAGAAATGTCACAGAAAATCTACCACAGGATTAGAGAAGTCAGGAAAAGGGAAATCAGTCAAGTCAATATTGATAGGGACAAATCTCTGTTTAGTTTAGTTTTATGTCCCACAAAGAAGGGGAAGGGAGGAGGGAGTGCCAGGGAGGCACAGAGAGAGGGAGCTTTTCTGTATGGGTAACGATTTCCAGGATTAAAGTTCCCATCCAGGTTCCTGAGAGGGGGAATAGGAAAAAAAAGAAATGTGATCCATAAACATCTTCTCACAAACACTCTGAAAGGCAAACACCCACTGGAGTCATACATTGCGTGCATTTGGACGTGTTAAGTAATCTCAGCCACCTAGTTGTCTTGCAAATGCCCTTTTTTGTGGATTGTGAGCTTAGAGAGAGGAATACCAGAAGGAACCTCATACACCAGAGCAGGGCAGTGCCACAAGACTGCTCCTGATTTGCAGCAGTGGGATAAGATGAGAACTGGGCATTGCATTTAAGCCTACAACATTAGCATTATATGTACTGTGTGTGTGTGCTCTGCTTTTCACACTCTCTATAATCTGATTCAAGCACATGTGCACTCTACTCAACAGAGACCTATTTTTTTCCTCTTGTATAGTTCAGGCCTGAGGTCACCTACAATATGAGACAATGCCAGTACAATATTTCTTTGTATCAGACTTGCCAAAACACCACAACTCTCCACTGTGTTTAAAAAGAAAAAAAAATAAAGAAACCACAAGGAATTTTTATTTTCTACAACCCCAATCAGAAGGCAGAAGAAGCTGCCAAATTATATGATAGAAACTCCTACGCACAGAACCCAGTAGAGTTGTAAACTGAACTTCTGTAGCTTTTCAATTGTAAATCCAGATGCTTTTATCCACAATTCTTTTCAATGACCTTTCACTTGAAAGTCAATTTGTCAGTCTACTTACAGTGTCTGAAGAAATCATCAAAGCCACAACACCAAGTCATTCTGAAGATGTTGTTCCCGGCACAACTGCAAAGTTGCTACACTTGTTTCCTGAGCCAGGATGCTCACATCTTGCTCCTGCCTGCAGGACTTGAACATGTTCCTTATTCCAGTCAACAGCAGCAGCACAGAACCTTGCCCTTTGTAATCTAAAGAGAGGAAGAAGAAGGGAAGGAAAATTACTAGGAAGCACAAAATCAAAGCCATTTCTAGTTGTTATGCCTGACCTCCATCAAGGGAATTCCCTTAGATAAATCTGGCTCTTTGTGTAGTTGCACAACTTGGGCTACTCTGAAGGAAAATACAGCTCAGATGCAATGGAAATTATTTAATAACTTTAATGATGCTACAGCGCAGATGAATTTGGCCTCTGGCTGCAGGATGGGTGCACAGCATAGTGCTGGCCTTGATTTCCCCAGCTGAGCACTGACTCTGAATTCCCCATCCAGGCGGGCAGAGCAGCACAAGGGATACTCATGTCTGCACACAGACCCAGTCACTGCAGGACTCACTGGCAGAGAAACCATAGAACATCCATTTGGAAAAAGCATCCAAGAGCTCAGATATGTTTCTTCCACTTCTTGGGCCTGAAAAACAGCCTTTAGAATTTCTGAAGTTCAGGCTCAGTTGTATTTCTGGTGCTTTCTAAGTTTGGGTGAGCCAGAAATATGTGAAAGCAATATTTGGTGAGGGTTGGATAATCTTGTTTGTTTTTGTGGCCAATACAGGACCTGCCAAACAGTGAGGATATAAAAAAGAACAAGGAAAGTTGCATGCTGCAGGAGGGTGTTTTAATGTGCAGTTTCTAACATGGAGAAAATTTACATGTAGGTTTTGAGAAAAAGCTTCTGGGTGGTTCTAATTATCACCTATCAGCTGATTCCATCAATCCTAAGGGTGGTTATGCTCCCAAGTGTTGATTAATTTTACTGTTATTAATTCTTATTTATTTTAAGTGCTGACAATGTAATCAGCCCAATGAAGAAAACAGAACTAAAACTCCTGCGCTGCTGAGGTCACAGGCTACAGGATAGGAATCAGCAAACAGATGATCTGAGTAGGCTTGAAGAAAGTGCTGATATTTTCAGAAGATATTTCCCTCTTCCCCTTTTTAGTTAGCAATGGACGGGGGAAAACATATACAACTTGTGGGAGCTGCTGCTCATGAGTCATGAGGAGAGGACTCAGGGGTACAGAGAAAGGAGCAGAAGACGTAAAGAGCTAACAAAGCTGTCTGGCAGTCTTCAAATGAAGACCAGGAGAGAGAGAATAAAAAATTAGATCGTCAGCTAGTGCAAAGCTGCCCAGGGTGAGGGCCACCAGGGCCATGCATTTCTGGTAGGGAGGAGAGCAACAGTTTGGAAAATACAGTCTCTGTGTCTTTGGACTGACTAATTCTCCAGTCATTAATGAAAATATTTAACGCTGGATGGGAAAAAGGCCAGTAAAGATGACAGTTATCCCCAGAGATGCAAAAATCAGTCCGGATAGAGCCAGACCTGCCCTCAGCTATCATCCAAACCTTATATGGAATTGAATTAAAAACTTTTCAGGTTTGGAAAAACAAAGAAAAACTGGGTGAGTTTGGAAGCACAAATACAGGAGTATCATGAGGAAATCTGTTCTTCTATTACTGGCTCAGTCAAAACCAAGCAGTATTGGAAAGCTCATGAGAGAGTCTGTGTTTGTGTGATTCTAGTCTGATTTCTACAAGAAAAAGGGGTCAAAAGTTTATCCAAAGTTTAACCAGTATCTGAACTCTCCAATGCTGAGCTGAACTGAACCTCTAACCCAAATCACTCCTCCAAATGTGATGCTATTTAGATCCACTTTTTCAGTTAACCCACTTCATGCTCAGTTACAAGACTGCCTTCACCCTGTCTGCTCCTCCTTACTAACATGCATCTTTGGAGTTAATATTCCTACTATGGGGATGCAGCAATTGGGGCATGCCCTCCTCCTACTTTCTTTCCTTGTGCTCTTCCCACTTGGCACCTGGGCATACACATTAACCCATTGTACATGTCCTTTACACTCGGGTAAGGGACTCAGCAGGGGAGATGTGGGCTGGATGGCTGCAATCACCCAGGCTGCTGTGGCTGCTGCTTTCCCCGCCGATCTTGGTCTCGCTGCTGTGTGGTGCTTTCCTGGTTTACTAGTGGGTATTACTCAGTGCCTTTGCCTTTTGACAGCCCAGCCTTGGGGGCAGGGGTCGGGGGTCTGTGTGTGTCTCCAAGAAAAGTCCATCACGAGAAAGCTATGGCTCACGGTGTCACTGCAGCACAAGTGCACAGGCATGGTGCCTAAAAAGTATGCCAGGGTCTAAATACGGGAGAAAGTACAGGGTTCCGGGGGCAGACTGGGATGGGGAGATTGCTACTTTTACCTCAGACTGTCTCTGCTGGCACCCATAGGTTCTGCTTAAGGCTTTTCTGCATTATCTGTAAATCATAGTGTAAGGAGAACAATACATTCCATCTCTTGCATGTCTCAGTGCAGATGCAGTTTGAAATAGCAGAACTGTGTTCCAAACCAGCCAGGCCAGCCTAAGAAGCAAAATAAGTTCTTCTTGTAAAGCAATCCCCAGGTAGCTTTGTCAGCTGTAGGGACTTTAGGCAGCAGTTGTATCTGCCGCCGAGTTGCTGCTGCTTCACAGCTCTGAGCTGCATACTCCGCAGCAAAAATCTGGTAAGGTTCCACATAGCCATGAGAGTAAAAGCAAATCCTCCAAATTATTTAAACTGTGAGAAAGTAAAACCTGGAAAGTGAACTCTGAGGCTGTATAAATGAGGATCCCAAACTCGCTTTATAATTTAATCCTTAGACTTAATCTCTAAATTGATAATTGTTGTATTAAAAGCAGCAGGCTCTGAAATTTATTTAAACAGATACTGGAACTGTATCCCCTTATAAAAAAACTTCTCAGATTCCCCTAGGTATTTGTATTTTCCTGGCTGACTTTTCTGTTTCAATACCAAGAAGAGATGCAACTTATAGAGAGACACCACTTCTCTTCTGTCAAATACTGCACATTCCAGAGTGCTTGCTCATGCTACATCCTTCCCTATGGAGCGGCTGCCTAACTTTCCCAAAGCTGATATTAATATCGCAGACCATTATAATACAGTTATTTTCATGGAAGCCAGGGAAGCCTCCCATGGAAGCCTGGGAGGAAGTCACATGGCATTAATTGGTCCCTGGTGCCCATAAGGTCTCCATTTAGTTTGTTGTTTTTACTCGCATAAGCAACAATGAAGTGAAAAGCTGAGGAAGTAACAGTGATTGTCTTAAATGAGTAATTTTTTAGTACCTGTTTTGTTAATGAATCATTGTTCCTCTTAATTGGATGAACATATTTATTAGGCAGTGCGAGGATACACGCACACACATTCTCCACCAGCCAAACAGTTTTCACACCTTCTCCACATCTGCAAGGGCTGGACTGCCCTGGGTACTGGCAACAGCGTGCTGTGTCTAATGCCTTTGGGCCAGGCATCATCCCAGCTCTGTGTCAGGAAGGAGTATGATGTGGTGGCTGTACAGTCATCTTCCTCTGCCTCTGTGCTTTGCTGAGAAACTCAAAACAGTAGCAACACACGCGTGCGCGCGTGCACACACACACACACACGAAGGATCTTTCTTGCCAAATACTTCTGCTCCTGTCACCTGCCAGTTCAAAGCAAATACAGCTCTTCCACTGGTGCTGCCTCCTATTAACCATATGTGCCCCGTTTTGAGACAGCTAGAGCCAAGAGTGGCAGACTTGTCTGGCTATAAACTTGTCAGCGCATGTGCATGTGTGTACACTGGAAAACAGGGCGTTCTGTGTCTGGCTACATGCAACATGAGTGCAGCAGAGAGGTGGGAAAGAGCACGATTCTGCAGGCAAAGGGCAGCGCTGAGAGTCCAAAGAGCTGAAGTCTCGTTGGTGACATGTAGCTTCTACAAGAATTAGCAAACTCCCTTAATACTGGGGTCTAATTATTTGCAGTGCTCTAAGGATGTGGTTTATAGCTCTTTTGTTAGAGCTGGCTGGAAAAAAAAAATCCTGTCAAACAAATTTTTCAGTAGAATATTGTATGTTAGCAAATTTTTTTGTTACAATATGTACTTTCTGACAATTTTTTTGACTTTGCATTGAAGACCTGAAAGTCCTCAAAACCAAAAAGTTTTTGCTGAAAACAGCAAAAATTCAATTCAGAAATGCTACTGTGGTACCTCACAGGAACAGAATTTGGCTGCTTCTGTCTTCTCAAGGATGTAGAATCCTCAGGTTAACACCACCTCCAGTACGCATCTCAGGGAGGACTGCCACCGTGCACCTTGACATCTTCCCTTCTAGGAGGAGCGCAGGTTAGAAGTCGGTCAGCTGGGAATGTGCTCCAGCAGCCATTCAAACAAATGGGTGGATACCTGAGGGAACTAATCCACCAGTGTCATACCAGCAACTGTCCTCTTTTTTTTTTTTTTTTTTTTTTCTCCAGAATTTTTCAGGTTTGGAGGTATTTTGGGTGAAAACCCAGGTTTTCAAACATCTATGAGAAAGAAAATATTTTCCCACAATATTTAAAGGAAAAATGGTATTTGTGTATTTCTTTGTATTTGCATATATTTGTGCCTACATTTCTTAGCCTACAATCAATGTGAAAGAAAACCTCTGGCAAAGAGAGTAAAAGACTGCATCCCTCTAATCCACTGAATTGAAAAACTATCCTGATGGTTTTGAACACTGGCATTGTGGGGCATACAGTGCTGGACATTTTAGCAACAGCACCCAATTTTCCCCATGTTCACTTCAGCTGCTTCCAAAGCTCTCCTGTTGCCAAAATCTTCAGCTTCTCTTTTGCCCATCAAAAAAAGGCTCCACTGGCATCATCAACAAAGCCTGCATATTACAATCATGCCTGATCAACAAACAATTTTCAGTAGTATCAAGAACTGACTAGTAGTGCTGATGGACATGTTTTCAGCAGGTTGACACTTCATCAAGACATGCTATTGAACAGTATCAGCGCCTCTAAAAAGTTACAGCTATCCATGCCCCAGTCTGCCTGCCTTCTCCTAAAGCCCTGCCCATTACAATCACAGAGTCATTTAGGTTGGAAAGGACCTTTAAGATCATCAAGTCCAACTGTTAACCTAACACTGCCAAGTCCACCGCTAAACCATGTCCCCAAGTGCCACATCTACACATCTTTTAAACCCCTCCAGGGATGGTGACTCCACCACCTCCCTGGGCAGCCTGTTCCAATGCTTGATCACTCTTTCAGTGGAGAAAGTTTTCCTAATATCCAATGTACACCTCCCCTGGCACAACTTAAGGCACAACTTAATCCTCTTGTCCTGCATTGGGTGACCAAGGAACCCATCAGACGCAAAAAGGCCTCACAAAAGAAAAAGCTGGTTTTTATCTGAAATCAGCCATTTCAGTCCAATTCTATTCTGTAAAGAACTGAAAGGCTTTTTTGTTTTTATTCCAAAGCTGAATGAAAACAATTTTTGAACTTTAACAGTTGTTGCAAAGTGGAATTGTCATCTTGTGGACAGCACCACTGAGCATATGGTGTTACTGTCAAATAAATCTCATTTAATATCAAAGTGAACAATGTTGCACTGATCACATTCTTCAGTGAATTTTTAACTCACTCAAGTCCTATCTTTTCTCATCTAAATAGACCTTTCAGAAATCTAGGAGTTTTCCTGCAGAATTGAGTCCATTTTTCTATGCAACATATTTTGCTATGCAAGCTAAACATTTTGTTATGGCATTTGATTTGCTCTGCAAGGGGCACCACAACAGGAAAAAGCCTGTTTGCTTCCTCTTCCTGGGAGCATTGGACATCTTGCAAGAAAGCTTGTTCATCAAACTTTAGCAAGCTATGTTTCCCAAGCAATTTGGATAATCTGGAGAAACATTCTTAATTTTTTCCTAAGGGGCCTAGTCACATCAAAGCAACCCTGCATTGTTAGTGTGCCTTTAGATATTTGCTAATGAAAGATCCCTAGATATCCAACCATGGCTGACCAACTGTGGCAATTTGTACCTTCACTTCTGCAAATTTCTTATCAATATGAGATTCCTTGTAGGTCTCAAATCTAAGCTAAAAAAAATATTTTAACATGTTTGAACTCATTACATGCCTGTGAGGTACAGCAGTGTAACTATGTCCAGTACACCCAAGGGGAGCTAAGGTTCAAGGGTGTGAAAACTTACATCCTTGAGAATTTTGGTGCAGAGACCCTTAATGTCAAACCATGTTTGAGGAGCTGGACCAGAAGAGGTCCTGAAAGTTACTCAGAAAATCTGGAGCAAAATAAAGTAGTGGCCTGGGGTTTCTCAGCACCCAGCTCAGGTGAGGCAAACACCTGCATCAGCTGTACCTTTCTCATCAAGGTCCTAAGTATGCCCAAATGTCAAGGAAGCTCTGAGGCTAAAGCACTACGCTTTCCCTTTGCATTTCTTTATTTTTAAAAGAGAGATAGGATAATTGTTCTGCAGTTGTTTGCATTCAGTTTTATTTTGAAACTTTCTTGTTCTTTCTGAAATAGGAACTGCACACATATAGAACAGGCTGAACAAGTCATTTCAGCTCCCTCTGTCTCAGTTTCCCTTTCTGTGTAGTGAACAATGAAACTTCTATAAAAGTGTTGAGTACATATGGAAAGAAAGATTGGTTCAGTCAAATTTGACACATCTCACTATAGACTGCATGGTTTTTTCTCTGTGTCCGTGTTCGTGTCAAAAGATATGGGACAATTAGTACTCACAAACTAGCACCATACCTTGAAGGGCTACATCTTCGCCTGCTATGAACAGGCACAGCTCCATCCACGAAGCTGTGCCAATTAACCAGCAGAAGACCTACAGCTATAGCAAGGAGCAAAGGCAGGCGCAGCACTTCCCAGGGTTTTATGCTGACTTCAGCTCCTCTTGTCCAACACTTCACAAGGGGCCCAAGCTAAATAGGAGACCAGAGGGTAAAGGGCAAAAGAATGATACTAATTCACAAACAGCCTCACGAAACTATTCTTATTGGCCCTTTAAAAAGTTCTAACTGTCTGCCAAAATAACTACACATGGATGAGGTCACCATGAGCAGTCAGCAAGCCTTGCTATGCAAGAGAAACTTTGGTTCACATTTTACTTAAATCAATAGAGGTGTAAGTACAACAGAGGGGATCACAATCTGGCCAGCTGCCACCGTCCACCTATTTCCTTATCAGGCAGTCACCAGAAGTGGACCAATTTGTGCTTCGGTCTTAACTTAGTCGTGTCCATCTGTTAAAAAAATACACGTGACCCAGAGATTGTTTCCGTAAGCTGCTGATTCCCAGCACTTCAGGATATGAAAGTACCATTGGATTCACTTGTCATTACCTGCTGCTTCATACAGAAAGGACCGACCTTGCACACAGGAAAAGAGCCTGTTTTACTACTATCAGTCAGGGTGCTCTCAGTGTTTTCTTTTCTTTACATAAGCTATCTCATTAGGCAAATAAAAGAGATTGCTGAAGAATACCACCTGCTCTTCTGTTTACAAAGGGAAAAAAATTGCTTTCCACCCCACAGCTTTTTGAATCTCATAAATACATCGTTTGCATACCAGATTACTGTTCAGTTCCAGATCATATTTTATTCAAGTGTATCTTAGACTTCCATTTTTTTCTTTTGTCATAACTTCCCTGTCCCATATTTATCAAACAGACCTTTACTAACAGCTCGTTTTTTGTTTGTTTGGTGTGGTATGGTTTTCTGCCAACTACAAAGATTATTGATTTATTTATTTAGTTGGTTTGGCAAATGGTATAACTTCTTTCTCACGTAATTTTTTTGTGAGTTCTCTTTCACTCTTTCTAAATACATCATTCCATTACGCAATGAAGCCTGCTACCTCTATACGCCTCCCACACAAGAATCACTTCGTTTATCACAGAGATGCAGCTGTGAAGCAGTTATCATTGTACTTTGTTGCTTTTTTTAGAGAACTAATAAGGATAGTTTTATGAGATTGTCTGTGAATCAGCATCTATAATTTTCCCTTTGCCCTCTGATATCTCTGTCTGAGACCCTTGGCAAAAGCAGAACAGAATGAGCACAAGTTAATACAAAACCATGGGAAATACTGTGCCTGGATTTGTTTTACTCAACAGCTGGAAGGGAGCAGCTTCAGTGGTGGTGCTAAGCTTATTTACACCAGGTGAGGACTAAGGATTTCAACCAGATGAGATAATTAGCATATGTATGCTCTGAAACAAATAGAGAAAACCAGGCTAACCAATTCAGAAATACCGGTTCAGTTAAACCGGGTTAGTCTGAGCTTCGGATGCTCAAGTTTTGATGTGGAAAACTGACTTAGTTGAGCAAGTGGCTCCACGAGGGCTAGAACTGCTTAAGTCAGGTCTAAGATGTCCTTGCCAGCACAAATTTTCTGCAGGCTACAAGGACTCAGCTCATCAGCCTTCTCCTCAATAAGAACACTAGCATGGTGTCTGTAGGAATTTTGTTTCTTCTAAACCTCCTGCCCTGTCCAATCAGGTTAAGTTGAACTGCCAGGTTCAAAAGTACTTGAGGGAAAGGACAAGCTAATACATACTCAGACACTCACACGCACATATGCGTGCACGCACACAGAGAACACAATTGCATAAACTCCATTTCCTTAGGAAGTAAAACTAACATTGAAGTACATGTTTACATGAAATAGCAAAGCAAAGCAGCCAAGGCTTTGGAAGGCTTTTAGCCAGATCCTTGTGTTCTGTAAATCAGTGTGGAGGGCAATGGAGCAGTACCAATTTGCACCGATTTGGTGCATCTGGCCCTTATTCTTGACTAGTCCATTGTATATCCAGCCTTTGCAAAATGAAAATGTCAGGGTTTTGAGACCAGGATCAAAGATGTGTTGGAAAGAAAGTTTGCTAGGGAATTGAAAACCCACAAGGGATAGACCATGAAGGCTAAATAATATTATTTTAAAGTAATGGCTACAACATTTTCAGGAAGCTTGCTTTCCCTGGATACATCCCATTTTAAGGCATCACTGTTCAGTCTCATAAAGAGTACTATCGCTGACAAAATAACTTCCAGTTCTTCTTGCTGTTTCAATTACGGCATTGATCAATTTGAAATGTCTGTTTGCTTGGCATGACTGTAAGTGTAAATGATCTGAAATGTGATACGGCATTACAAGATGATTTGAACCACGCTTTACATCTTTCTTCCTTTCTTCAGAAGGGTGGTGGTGAGCCAAAAAAAAAAAAAAAAAGAAACCTGATTTAGGGAAGCACCTACAACAGTTATGGCCTGCCTTCATTCAATGTCCTGGATAAAGTGGCTATGTTGTGTTTCATTTAATAACAAAACTAAAACAAAAAGAACCACAGAGTAAGTTCTTCTGACCACAGTTTATTAGGCAGCCTTTGCTCCCAAGCAATCTGTCTGTAAGACCTTTGCAAACTGCTGAATTTCTGTACACACAACTGTGTCTCTGTCCCGGAGCAAACCGTTGCCAGGCAGGACCCTGAGAGAGTGGTCCAAGTGACACATATTTCTACATTTCATATGCTTCCAGGTAACTGGAACCTTCAGCTAGAGTCTTCATAAAGAAACAAAGAATGAGGCCCAAAGTGAATTAAGATTCATGCCCTCTAGGCACAAAACCTAGCTCTTTAGAAAATAATATCATCTAAGATGACAGGGAAATGTGTTTATAACATGCTCACTCCACAGTCTAGAAGAAAAAGGTCAAAAAGCAAAAGGCCTGACCTTTAGGTCAGTGGCTTCTAAAGACTGTTGAGATGGGTACCCAACTATTTCTTTCAAAGTTGACCATTGGCATCAACATTACCATACTATAATCTTACAGAGAAAATAATTTGATGCATTATCCAAAAGCAAGGGTGTCATGTGGAAGACAAGGCACCTTGCCTATAGTCAATGAAAAAAAGACATCTCAAACATGAAAACAAAGGCAGCTGTTTTGGTGTGGTCTTTGTCCTTGTCTAATGAGCCGATCTGAAACATAGTTCCCAGAACCTGCCTACTGTGGGTGAGACTTTGAACAAGAAATCAGGTATTGTTACATGTGCACGTTCGCAGAGGCCAGGCACCAGATTTAGAAAAAGTCACTAATCTGGTTAGTATGGAGATTGTCTGAGCAGGTTTTACTTGTTCTGCATGGGTCAAACATATCTCCTGTAATACCAAATATATCAAAGCATGATGTGTGAAAATTATAACCCACTTTTGCCCAAGTTTTTTGTTGACTAATAGTTTATAACCTTTTCTTAGCTTGTTCCTTGTTTCTTCATGGTTCAAGAACCACAGTAGAGAAATTAAGATCATACCCACCTGGCCGTATTCTGGTCCAGGAAATCATAGTTCTATGTAGAAGAATCTGTAACCAGTTGATCACTGGTTATAATAAAACACAAACTCAACGATTTCCTTGCCCCAAGCCTACCTCAGATTCAAAGTACTTCTTGTCAAGGCCTTCCACCCTGTTGTTTCTGCTACTGACTAGATGTGTACTGGAACCTGGCTTACCCAGGAGTGCTGGGAATATCTTCTCTGAGAACACATTTCATACTCTACAAAATAGTTTTGATCTAGCCAAGTTCCAGGAAAACATAAAATAAAGCTGACATCAGCTCAAAATCCAGGATCCATGCACCCTTAGACTTTTGGAGAAGTTCAGGCATGGATCCTAACTTGGCCACCCTCTCAGCTGCTTGATAACTGGAAATTAAATGCTGAAAATGCCTCCAAGAAACTTTGTGATGTGGCTCACAGGCATGATTTGAGTTGTTCCTCCTCCAGCAAATGATGCTATCAGCCTGATGCAGAATGAAACAGCCCTACTGCTGTTCAACTTTCTCTTCACTGCTGTTTCCTCATGAATCCAAGTACTGCTCCAGCATTTCCCACAAGGGCACCCTGTTATCCACAGCAATTAGATGTATGTATGTAAGGGTGATACTGAGGAACTCCTTGTGCAGACTGTCTCCTACCTTTTCAGAACATTTTCAAAATCTTTGTCCCAGTTGATAGAAGAAAATGAAGCTGTATGGCTTGGAAAATTGTCTGAAAAGATGCAGTGTTTGGCTTCTTTCCTCAGATCCAGAATGTACTATGTGTTCCTTGGATAATGGACAGCTTGCTGGGTAGTTCCAGATAAGGTATCCAATAAGTCTATTCTGTATCCCCACTTTTCTTGCCTTTGTTCCAGAGAAAATTGGACAAGTGCCTGAGAAATAATTTTATTGTGAGGAGAGCTATTATGAAAATGTACTCTGCTATTTTTCATTGACCTCTAAAATGAACTCCCTAATTAAGTGCAAATGGGAAACTGACTTGGAGCAGGTTGTCTCTCATCTTGGACAAGACAGACAGAGTAAAGTTTATGAACTTGATAGACTGGACCTGCCAAAAGTTGATTTTGCTTTTCTTCCATACACTGCACGTAGAATATCTATAACATGTTGCTGAAAATTATGAAAAAAGGGGATTCCTCAGACATCTGTTTGCACTGAAAATCAAAAAGGAAAAGCAGATGATATTCCATATGATAAACACTTGTGCAGATTAATCTTTTATGCAGCAGCTTTTACCTTCTTTTTAAAGAATCTTTTCTTCTTATGAAATATGAGTATATTACAAATTAGTATCTGCATGCATGCTGATAGAGCTACCAGAGATTTACCACTTCAGAAATGTTGGGCAAAAATGTATGGCATTGGCTCACATGAATGTGCCAGGCCAAGAAGTGATACCGGAATAAAGAACCCACCATAGTGGTTCACTTCTACACAGTCTGAACAATGGCAGTCCTGTATCAGAGAACCACTTGTTCCAGGATAAGGTTGCAAGCCAGACTTCAGAATACCCTAAGAGCTGGGGTGGGTAGCCCTACAGGTTGCCATGCTTCTAGGAGGTCCCCCTGGTAGGCACCCATGGGCAGGCACCACCATGGTGGCCAGAAGCTAAAACCCCTGCAGCTCAGTCTCAACTGCTGTCCTGTTTCATCTGCCTTGCTTCCTCTACACTTTTGTTGGTTTTTTTTTTTTTAATTGACCATGATTTTGTGGCTTACCCTCATTTTATGGCTTTGATCTGAACACTAGATCCACTCTTGTGGTCTCCACAAATGCTCTTTCAGCTCATGTGCTTCGCGAGGGAGAGGGCACTGCCCGGCAGATCTGATGTCAGGCCAATGGACTACAGTGTTTCTCTTATTACCAGACTGTAGGGCATTAAGAGTAATGGAGAACAAGAGGACTCCAAATACAACTGTGAAAGCTAAGATAATTGAAATACAGGCCATAGAATGAATTTAGCTTCTGTCAGAAGATTTCCAGTTTTTTTCCAGACCTCTGGCTGTAGGTATGTGACTGTGTTCCTGTTATTTCCCACAGTGGCGAAAACCAATAGTAGCTCTGCTGGTATCACTGTGAACTAGTTGGAAGATCAGACTTGAACTCAAGAGATTTATTCATCTGTTTTATTCAAAAATATGTAGTCATCAAAATCTGAAATGTGTTTTGTACCTATTCACATATATTCAAATACTGTTAAGTAATACAGATGTGAAGTCTCTTCACCAACCCTTGTAACACATCTGCTGGAAAGATCACCTTTCACCAGAAAGGAACGCTTTCTTTATGAGTGACTAAACTCCTTTGAAATCTTTTTTTTATTTCCCAGGGATGTGTTTTTCCCTAGCAAAAAATTTCCTCTTGCCCAAATAAGAAGCACCCATTAAGTTGTCTCTTGATAAAATCTTCTTTTGGCTCCTTGACTTTACCCGTCATTAGCGACTAGCATAGTATTGTCAGGCTTCTTGGTATCAAAAATGAAGGGCCATTTTCCTCTTTTGAGTCTGCAAGCAGAGACAAGCTAGAAAGTAGAGTTACAAATGCATGAGGAAACTGATACTTCTCTCATTGCAACAGACTGTTGTCGTAAATGATTACACCAATGCCAGTGACATCAAAAAGAATATCTGCAGTATTTTAAGATGAAGAAATAGGGCAAGAAATGTCAAGTGACAGAAGAAAGGTCATTAGAGCAGATTCTGGGGTTAGAATTTGCTCACACTTCTGCACCGCAGTGCCTATGAATGTTTGTTGCATCTTTCTTTGTGCTTAAGTGTTAAGAAGCATCCAAACATGAATGCTTATCATACGTAGCATATCTAAGTACTGTATGAGTGATTTCAGAGTGTTCTGAATACAAGGGGAGCAGGACTTCTCTAACACAGATTTACTACCTGCCATTTGGCAAAAAAAGTAACTTTCCATTTTTAGCATTCTCTCACAAAATGCTGAATGGCCTCAATTCTCCTGATGCTTAGAACTTTGTACCACATGGCCCTAACGATGGTAATATGATGTGCATAAACCAAATGGTGCCTCACAAGTGTACAGATGGTACTTTCACTGAAAGTCAATAGTGGCCACACACGTGCAGGCATGAGAAGATATTGCTGTAGAAGCTGCATATAGAAACCACATCTAAATTTTACTGTGCTACAAAACTGATCCTCAAAACTACTTTCAATGGCAAATGTCATCATTTAGTCTAACAGATCAAAACATGACATGGAAGTCCATCTGCGCTATTCAAAGCCCTTGTGCTGCCAAACATCTTAAATCTAATTTGATTATTTTTTTACATGTACTTATTAGCACCTAATTCTGAGTTACATCACTGAAATCTTTCTTAGGACATCGGCATTTCCCCAGTAAGTCTATTTTGGCTTGATTTGTCTTTGTCTTGATTTGGCTCTATCGTGATCTTTCCCTCTGGATTTAATATAAAGGTATTCCTGGAACAAACACCTGCTGAAGTCCCTTGGGCATTCTGAGTCCAAGAAGAACAATAAAAAAGGCTTATCTTGAACGTAAGACTTGGTAAACTGATTTCTTGTAATAGGCAGCAGTGCATCATGATTCTGAATTGGGGTTGTTCCCTAGAGTGAGCCCTGAATGTCAGGTGTCATGAGAGCGTGAGAACACCCACCTAATAAACAGAGATCCTTGTGACAGTCTCTCCACCAATTTTTTCACCTCATAAATATGTCACTTCAGCTCCATACTCTTTTTGAGAAATTTTCCACCAACTCTGATGAAATGGAACTATCCTGAAAGTACTTAAAGACAGAGCTAGGATTCCATGTATGCTTTTGCTGGAGAGAAGAAATATTAATAAAAAAAATAAGGTCCCATTTTGGGTTCAGATCTATTAGACCATCATGTCCCATCTTCATTTTGTCCTGAACAGACTGGCTCTATGGACAAGTGCTGCCATGTGGGAGAGAGAGTTCGATCAGTTTGTCTCTGGGTTTTTAGAGCTGCAGACAGTTTGGAGAAACAGTAGGCGGTGGATTAGAAGAGACTGGAAATCTATTTCAGGTTCTGTTACAGATTTCCTGTGTCGCTCTATATGCAATCTTTTAGGTCCAGCCTGTCAAAAGTCATCAATTAGATATTTGGAAAATTAATTCTGAGAGTTGGTTCATATGACATCCAACTGCACCTCCTCAGTTCATGGCTCTTACAGAATTCCGCAGCATGCCGTACAAATATTGACTCTGAATACCAAATAAATATATTTTTAATCTTTTTTTATAAATGTGATCTTTCCTTCACATCATAGTAAAGATAAACTTGATGCTGGATATGTAAACATTCTTCAGAGCAGGACAAGGATTACTGAAAGACTTCCAGATAGGAAGGGCTTGAACAGTGTGGAACTGTTCGATTTAGAGAAGGCTAATAGAAGAAATATAAAGAAAAATTTTTAAAACTAATCTAAGGAATAAAGAATGCTGTTGCTTTGCATTTCTTTATACTTCAAAAGAGCCAATGGATCATGTTCTGGCAATTAGATGGACTACTGAACTAAATGAATTTCTGCTGGAATCCCACTGGGCAATTCCTACAGCAGACACGGAAATGTGATGTGTGATGCAGGCCAAACTGAGGTCCTGCAAATGTGTTCTCAGTCATTACTCATCTTAAGGGAGTGCAATGCACTCTTAAAGATTTGTAAAGTGCTTGAGATTCTCTTATACAGGGTGTGAAAAATCCTAAGTGTGTGTGAGTGCATGTGTGTCTGCACATGCTTCTTTGAGAGGGTTTTAATTTATGGACAGAGACATTTGCACACAAATAAACACAGCCATACATAGTTTCATGTCCTTTTGAATTAACCCATCTGGCCAGACCTCAGTGTCATGGACTGGATTCATTCAGATAATGAAAGAGGAAAACAGAAGGATTAGTGAAGCTAAATGGAAAGTACAAGTGAACCCAGGGAAGCTGAAGGTGTCTGGACCTAGTCTATAGAAAATGTATTTTAAGCATCAGATTTTGTCCCAGTATCTGCCTAGTACAACTCTTGACACAGTTCCCATCACAGCAGTTCTGTGGGCTCTGTATCATGTGATGTGGAAGCTTGCACACCCTAACAAGTAGTCCCCTGGGCAGCTACTTTCTATTTTCTTTGCCTTGTTTTCAGTACTGTCACCACAGCAGCAGTTATGCTCAAGATGATGTGTCATGTTGAGTTACAGCTTGATCATGTCACATTTCTGTCATACTTTGACATTGGCTTCAAATTCAGCGATCATCTTCCATGTAAAGTCAAAGTTATAAAATGCAGTCCTTCCCATGTGAGTAAACATGATAAGTAGAAGATATTGATTAAAAAAATGGGAATGTAAAGTTCTTTAAAATATTGCTAGCATGGGAGTTTAGCCCCATAGTTTAAAAGCACTTGATAAAGCTGTTTCCATGCTTAAAACAAGCTCTTAGCAAATGAGGCAGTATTTCATCAGGGTTTATTTATCATCATGGTCAATCTGATCAAGTTTAGTAAAGGAGATAAATATAGAGGGGTTTTGTTCAAATATTAAACATCTGGTACACTGGCAGCATTTTCATCGCGACTTAAATAGCAAAATTGTGAGTCCTTTTGCTCACAGAAAATCAGAGTAACTCAGAGAAAGGGCGTCACTGAAGCCAGCTTACTAACTGCTTGCCAAGGGGATTCACCCTGACCCCATAGGAGTTTTCAGTGCCTATGCTGTTGTTGTCAGCAAGCTGTAGAAAAGGATCAAAAGGAAGATGTGTGCCTAAAAACTGGAAACGGACTTAAAACTCCTCAATCAGTAGCTGCTGAAGACCAGACTTGCCATCAGATGTTTGCAGATATGAAAGCTGCCTTGTTCTATTTTCATCCAAAGTTTTTCTTCTATATGAAATAAATGCATGGATTGAAGGAATACTGAGCTGAAAAGTGATGCTTGTACCTTACTCAGAAATTTAAATAATTTCTTCTGTTACCTTCCCCTTCAATTTCCTCCAGATTTAATAGAGTCTTTGCCTCCATGAGCACAGTGAAATTCAGCTTTGCTGATCATGACCTAAACACCACAGTCTTCAGCCCACTTGGTTAGGGCTCCTGCTAACTTCAGCAACATGGTACCAGGGCTCCAGTGATGTTTTCTTAAAAGCCACTTTTCACATGTGCTAATCTGCTAACCTCTTCTTTCTCCTCCTAGTGGTTATTACAGTAAAAGAAGTTAAGGGTAAGGACAATATTTTTAAGGGAAACATGGTATTCTTAGTTTCACTTGTTGGTGCATAAAAGCTTGGAAGTGTGGGTATGTGACCTGATTGATTTCCAAGTACACAAACCATCTGCCAAGATCTGAGCAGACTTTATCAGGAAGATGGCTCAGTTCTCTGCCTGTGCCTGACTAGTCCAAAGGGCTTTTCTCTAGCCCAGATCAGGATCTGCAACCATTTATAGAGCCGTTCAGAAAACTGAATTTTACAGACTTTTTTTATTTCAGTAAAATGATTCACAATCAAAGAACAGAAAAGGCTACCAAAACCTGCTGTTTCAATTACTGAAAACAAAACAAAAACCTCCAAAAAAACAGAAACATATTTAACTTACTAGAAACCTCAAGTACTGTTCCTAAGACTGAGTATGTTTGTTTTGAAGTTCCCTTTTACTGAAAATTTTCAACTAGCTTTTAATGAGCAGGGCCTTGGATCTGCTGTTGTTGAAGGCAACAAGACATCTGGCACAGGATCAGTCCTGCAATGATCAAAATGAGGATTTCCCCAGATGATCTCTTGCATAGGAATACTCTACACAAAAGTTACTGAAGAGAGCTGAAATAGAGCATAATGGAGAAAACATCCAGAAAACTTTGAATAGGAGGCAGCAGATATTCTCAGCATAGGCATCTGTACATTAACGGTGACCCAGCTTTAAACAAAGCTTACAAGAAAGACCCTCTCCTGTTCCATACTCTTTTGGCTTCAAACACTGCAGATAAAGATGTGATACCTATTCCTTTCCACAGCACCTGGGACAAACAGTACTGACCTTCCCCAGAGTTTTCATACATCAGTATTGACCTGATCCTCTGAAACCACTAATCCTTGACTACTTCTGAATGAAATAGAATATTAAAAGAGATTTCCTCCTGAGCCCAGTAAAGAGCTTGAAATTCTTCCAACTCTGCTAGCCTGCTAATCCTTAAATTATATATGTTTTTTTAATCTGGTCTAAGTGGGTGTCTCTGCTTTTAGTCACTGACAGACATGCCTTAATTTTGGTGACTGTTATCCTGGAATTTCTACAGCTGTACAGCCTAGGCTCATCATACGTCCACCATAAAATAAAGAGGACTGACTTAGATTTTAAAAAATGGGTGCTAGGCTGGGCTGCACAAAAAGACCTTCCAAAGGTTTGGACTTCAAATGACAATAGTCCTTTGGGTCTTTTAGAAGATACTGTCACCGGAACTTTATTTAGGCTCAAACTTAGTGCCTGGATTCTGCAAGCTTAATGATCTGCCTGTGGCTTGCAGGGCCAATACTGGGAGCCGGCAGGCATTCAGTCCATTGGAAAATTGGGCCAGTTATCTAAATCCGGCCTGCAGAAATCTAATCTTAGCCAGAAGTTTGCACCATTTGTCAGCACACAACTCTTCCTTCTCCCCTCAGAGGTTTTCCAGATTGCACGTATCACATTTCACTGGGGAGTCCTCTTATTTTTTGAGTAGCCTTATGCTACTTTTTTGGGGGGGTTGGTTGTTTTTGTTTTTGGCCAGCTCTGTCAAGAGATTTCATAAGGTAACTTCATTAAACTTAAGGAAGTTACCACACTGACAGTTTGCAGTGTGTTGTGAAAGGTGTAGTGACTTGGAAAGTCTGACTCGTTGTCAAAATGAAATGTGCTAGTGCTGTGTGTAAAAACCTACTGGCCCCTCAGGGAAAACAATGAAAATATTCAGCAAAGACACAAGCCTGCCTTTGTATTGTGTGTTTTCTGTTTCTCCTCTTCTATCTTTTTAGCTGTGGAGGCCCTCTGATAGAAAATTAAGGCTTTAGGTGTTTATGTTCTTGGTAAAGCAGGGCACAGAACTTGTCGCAATAGGAAATCAGCCAAATATGGGAGTGTAACTGCTAAAAGCAGTTAAACTTCTCTCATTTGCAAGGAATCTGAAGTGTCTAAAGGAGTTGTGTTCCATGGCAGCCTTCTTCACAGAGTCCAGATGCTGGTCCATGCACTGACTCACACCAGGGCCGTAATGTGCTCCTAGCAATTCCCAGGATGTCTGGAACTAAGGAACGTATGACCTGGAGCAAGTTCCCCGAGGACCTAAGTCTATGAAAATGTTCACTATCAATGTACCTGTTGTAAGAGGCTTCTTACATCAGGTGCTTAGCTTAACCTACAAGTGCTTATATTGGTTCCTACATCTTCTAAGCTTGTTGCAAGGGAATGAAAATCACCTTTTAAGCCAGTGAAACTGCCAAGGAAGAGGGGCAATGGAATTATCTTGCCTACCCCATGCCCATCACCACGTGGAACAGGAGTAGTTGCTGGTGTTAATATTTGCCCTTCCATGCTCTTGATGCCAAGACAAAACTCTTTTTCCTTAAGGGCTTGCTTTTTCCTAGAGGCGATTCTCTGGATCCAAACAATGCACAGTGCCTTGTGTAAGGCTGAACTCCACCTGAATGTGCCTGAAAGGTATAAACAACACCAAGCTCCAGGAGTTCCCAAAGGCGATATTTACTCCCTCTTCTACTTTTCATGTTAGATTTCCCTGTATGAGATCCATGGTGTTGATCTTTGTGATAAGTATTGTAGGAGGGACCATACATGGTTCTTCAGAGGACCAGGCCTCACCTTTACTTGTGCATTAAGCCTTTAAGAACAAACGGAGAGACACACACACCCAGGCAAAGAAAGGAGACAGCGCTGCATAAGCAGCAGCTTATTTCAGTTTCTCCCAGTTACATTGCTGTTTTGTAAGAAGACTGATCTGTGCCTTCAAAGAGCAGGAAAATCCAGACCTCACTGAAGCTAACAATGAAGCATTCATTTTTTTAACAAAACCCAGGTTTCTCTGCTCTCGTTCTACCTAAGTGTTTGAGGTACATTGGAATGTTATACTGCACCTTTGAGGGGAGAAAACCCTTCCCCACCACAGTAGCTGATCAAGTTGGACCCTGATGAACAGGGGTTTGCTCATTTTTAGTTTTCTTTCTGAAAAGCTGCCATTCTTTTCCCTGACTCATGTTAGACAATACCACATTTATTTATGTCCGGTTTCAGTTGCTCTCATGGCAGCTCTCTGGAGATGGGGATGGTGCCGATTGCATTTTAGCTCACGTGTGGCTCTGATAGATGATCCACCATTAAACCAGTAGTCCTTGCTGGCTCTTGAAAGAAAGATTAACAGGTAAAAGTTCAAGATGTCTGTGTCTGGCAATGCTTTCACTGCTATGCCATTAACAGACAAATAGCAGCACAAAATCTTCAGCGATAAGGCAGTGTATTTTATGAAGCAGGAAGCATAAATTACACAAACATACCAGTAGATCTTTAAAAGGCAGTGTTGTGAAAGTCATTTGCTGATTCAAAACACTTTCTTCTTTGAATTTTTCCTCATCTCTTCAATTTGTACTCATTGTTCTTAACAAATAGAAAGAAGCAATACTGATGAAGTTGCATCAGATGAAGTTAAAACCAGTAGGAGGTCAAAGCCAAATAAGCTTATTAGAAATTAATTTGTTCCATTTTTTATTGAGAAACCATTTATCCTCTATTGATAAAGCAAGAGGCTAGCGTTATGTCCATCTCAAAGCAGGCTCTAGCTTTCTTTCTGTTGCACCCCTCTGCAACTCTGACATTAAATACAGAGGGTGCACAGGCCTGCATGGTTTCCTTCCTTTACTCCAAAATAAACCATAAAAGTAACACATTGCTGGTTTCTCAGGTGCCCTGTGAGTCAAGTGAGAGGGGAAAATGGGTCAACGGGTAGCCAACAGGGACAGTGATTCAGAGGGGACTATCTGGGATGGCGACCAGGCCCACTCCAACGCCCAGGCTCAGCCCCTAGGCCCTGACCCTGGTCTGAGCCCAGGCGCAGGCCCTGCAGGTGCAGCAGGCCCGCAGCCACGGCAGTGCAGTAGATCCTGCAGCAGTGCCAGCGTCCCGGGGGAGCTGGCAGCCAGGGGGATGATAGAGCTGTCTGTCAGTTGCTGCTAATCCACTAGAGGCCATTGTGACACAGAGTAAAGGGTGCCTGACGGAGCGTTTCACTCCAGTGCTGCTCAGCCGCCCTCTTCATTCAGTTCAAAATGTTAAGGAGTTTATTTAGTGGATATGCAAGGGGCGGTGGAGCGGAGATGTGATTCCTCTGTATGTTGCAAAATTTCCCGTATATTATGCAGGAAATTCTCCCAGGCAGAAGCATTGATTTGTGCCTGTAGTTCGTGTTTCAGCAATACAGCGTGTGTCTTGTTGTGGCGTTTTGAACAGGATGTGCAGTACTGTGCAATTATTTGAAATCTAGAAAAACAACCCAACGATTTCTTTTCCTATTTACAGTATCTTAGAAAAGCAGTTGCTTAAGGATTGGTGAGGAAATACTGTGATGGCAGTTAGAAGTTCATTAGTTTGCACTCTCTCTCTTATTTTCCATGAAAATGGAAGAAGAAAAGGGTCATTTTTGAAAGAGAAATGTGTTTCTGCTGTGGTGAGCAATCAGAAAACTTACATTTGCTACTGATGCAAAGGGAACCCTGGCAAATGGGAAGGGGAGAAAAGGAATCAAATCAGGGCATATATATATATATGGCTGCCAGGAAGATAATACAATGGTGAGAAAGGAACAAAAAGAGTTATCCAGAGGGGCAAGGCTCCTGGCCCCACGAGCCTGTGCATCTCAAGGCAGACAAGAGATCATCTCTAAGATCTCCTCGGCCTACCATCAGAAGAAAGATCTGATCCATTTTAGTTGTCATTTCTATTTATCCCTGCACAGGCACCTGAAGATAGAACAACAGTATTTGATGAAATGCTGTAAGGTGGTCCACTGAGTTTTATCTTCCATTGAAAAGAAACCCTGACAAATTGGCAAATTAGTATTAGTGAGATAATTCTTCATCTCTTTTCCGTTAGGTACTATACACTATACAACACAAAAAAAACCCTTCTAAAATATATATATATACCCAAAGATATTATTTCAGAAATCAATATAGGAACATTTAACATCTGCATGGAAAAAAACTACCAGAAAGTCTGCGATGATGCAGTGCCATCATAGCAAACATTGGGTTTTGTGGTAGCAATATCATGATCTTTCTTGCGTTGGGATTTAGGGAGCAGTAAACCTAATGATCCTTTCTCTGATCTTCCTGAGACTGGCAAAAATCAGGAACAACTCCACTGAAGTCAACAGACTTGACAATCACATACAGGTCCTGGGTACAGGATCAGGCTCCCTGTCTCAGGGTAAACATGAACATTGCCTCTCTTACCTCTTTTACCTGAAGCACCTGGAAACACATTCATGTGCAGAAAATACTTCTCTGGAAAACAGGGTAGCTTCTTGCATGTCTGAAGGGACTGATCCCACCTGTTTTTATGGCAATGGCTGCTCATTTTGTGAGGGTGTTGGGGAACTTGGTCAGAGTGGCTGTCAGCATCAAGTCTAAAATTAAGCAAAGCAGGAAACACTGATTTATTACACAAAAAGCAAATCTTTTATTTATGAAATGGAAAGTTTGCACACACATGTTTTCAGACAAGAATATTAAGAGGAGTATGCAAGAGACAGAGAGCAAAAAAGGAATGCTTGCTAGATAGGCAGGATTTTTTAAATAGAAATACATTAATGAATAAAGCATTGAACCTGCACTGTAGGCCCTGTGTTTTTAAAGATTTAGAAAGCTAATATAATATGAATCCAGCTATATAATCCTGTGTTCAAAAAATGTGAAATAATAATAACAATGTAACCTCATCCTCCGTATTTCCTCATTTCCTTAGGGCCACAGTTTCAAAAGGTCTTAAAAAACATAGCAACAATACATTCCAACACTTCCCTCCGATTATGGGAAAGCACCCTGCCCTCCAAGCCTAGGTAGGTGTTGACGTGCTCAGTACCTCCAACCTTTTCCTCTACGAGCAGTTAGAGGAATGGGTCACATGTGTGTGTGATAGGGGTCAGGTCTTTATTTCAGTTTTTGGGCCTGGCCCAGCAAGCATTTAAAATTAGCCTTGGGGTTTGTTATCTGAAGAGCTTTCATGGGTTTTCACTGAAATATTGTGTGGTACTTAGCACTGCTACCAATAAGATTTTGGGGAACAGAGCTCCCTCTGCAAACTTCGATATTAATCTGCATATACAAGAGAGTGCATTTCCTTTTAGACTAAAGGACAACCTCCAAGTTGGTCTTTTAAATGACCTGTGAGGCCCTCATCCTGTGATAATACCACCCTGCCTTCCCTAGGCAGATTCCTCTATCTACATAGCAGCCTTGGACTCTTTCTGGGGTTATGCACGACCTCGGGGATCTATCAGCATGGAGCTTGCTGGAAGATGGATGGCTTGAAGAAAAGTGAGGGAAGAGTCAGACTTGGTTGGAAAAGTTTAGCAACTTCTCTTGGGAAAGCTAGAAAAAGCCTGAATAACCGACAGGAACAGGAGCAGGCATGGACAGACCTCTAATACAAACTCTGACTAAATTGAAGAGTCCTGTGGACCTCACTAAACCACAAAGCAAACACAGTCTTTTAATAATGATCATGAGTGTCTCTACTTGTACTGAATATTTCATTCAAGAGTCTTGGGTGAATTTGTAGGTATTTTCTTTTTTCTGTGCATGAGTAAACTGAGGCATTAGAAAGCATTTGGCAGCTGATTTTGTGCAGATAACACCTGCAGATCTGGATCTATAATCGAGCAATCCTGATCACTATATAACTGCTTCACAGTGCACCTAGAGAGAAAAAAAAAAGGAAATTATTTTTCTTTAAGCAATATAAACTAAACCATGGTTGTTGTGGTGTTTTGCTTTATTTGAAAATATTTGGATCTGGGTTTCCTTGTCTTTGAATGTTCTAGGGCAAAATGAACTCTACTCTAGTGCTATCATACTCTAAGTAGATTCTGGAAACTAATTTAATTGGATCCATCCCTTAATTTTAAAATAAGGGGATGTAAAATTATTTTGAACTGTTGTTTCATCAACTAATTTTAGTTCAGGTAAATCCTCTGAGGGATTTGGCTGTGTTCATGATTTTGTAATAAATAGTCAAAACACTACTATCAAAACAGCCTTTCCACAGCTAGGACAAAGCCACATCACCACCACAACGTTTTGGTGACTTCAGCAGCACATGTTATGACAGAAATGCCTCAGTCTTGAGAGTAGCTACTTCCCTATTTTTTTAATTGTCTCTTTGTGCCAAGAATATTTGCCTTTCTTCTTCTTCCTCTTCTTCTTCTTTTATGCACATGAAACAGAGTTCTCCATTACATTGTGCTTCAAATCCGCATTTTCCAGTGCCTGGAAAAGACAACTTCTCAGCCCACACTGTAGCTCTCTGAAGTAAAGGTTTTTGTATGCAGTGAGGAGTGCATCATGCTTCAGCCATAACTGGAATGTGCACAGCTTTGTGAAGTTTCTCAGAATGACTCAAAGAGTGGAAGCAAATAAAAAACCACAGAGATATTTGTATCTTAAATGTGCTTCAAGTAACTGCATTATTACCACAGCACCTCCTAGGCTTCCCATTTTTGCAGATTGCACATTGTCACCACTTCCTAAATAGCTGTATTTATTTATTGAAACTCAAGGGTTTTATTTAACATCTCACCTAACAAACACTTCTCCTTATCCAAGTCATTTAGGCCCACATCTCCAAATTTGGGTGCCTATAGCCACCCACCTTAATCCTTATTTAGATATGCATGCGAGTAGCTTCATTTTTAAGGGAACCAGCGGAAGCGTTTGTGAAAAACATACTTCTAATTTCTTTGATTGCCTGGCTTTGAAATTAGGACCCAGTTAGAATGCCAGGTGATACAAGAGTCCTGAGCTATGGCAGGGGCTGCAGTCAGAACACTCATATAAATTAAATATAAGCTGGGTTTGAGGTTTTGTTGCCTACAACCGGGACACATGGAATTGAGGTGAGATTGCTGTAGGAATGAAAGTTACGTGGTCATGTCTTGCTGGAGGGGGACTGCAGGGCATAATTCCCATTAACCTCTTCCAGGATCCCAGCACTGGCTGGCACTTATATTTGGAAAAGCTAATGGGAACATCGTTGTGTACTCAGCCACTAAACCTCAAAGCCAGTGAAGGGAAATGTTTTGGGAGAAGCTAGGAGCTAGTTGGAAACTTTCTGTGAGAAATACCAGAGATCTCCCTTGCAAAAGGCAAATGTGTCAAAAATACTTCTTGTCTGTGACAGACCACACACTTGCTTCCATCATCTTGAATGCAATGTAAGTAGGGTTGGAGGCTGCAAGGCAGACACGCAGCAGGCTGGGTCCAGTGGAGCCATGGCAGCAGCTGAAAATATCCCTCGGGTGGCTGATGGCTGCTGTGTCAGAGAACCACAGCACTCCTGGTATGAGCAATGAACATCAGCGAGTTGGGGAAGTGGCAAATTTTAGATTTTAATTTTGCAGGTTTAAGCCCCTGCCAAGTCTATAGTGTCAGCCAAAACCACAGAATTTCAAAATGTGCCTTAACAGCAAACCAAAAAATCAATATGCCTTCCTCATTTTCCCGGAGCATGACAGAAAGCCCATTTAGTCAATAGCTGTCTCTCTGTCAGTCTCAGTGGGCATTGTATAAAGTCTTGATGGACGAAAATGAACAGAGGGAAAATGAAGAATATGCTCACACCCAGAGGGCACCTTTCTGATAGGAGCTCCTCTGTGAAGGAAGCAAATGGGTCTCGTGCCATGTAAATAGATAAAACACTGCAGTCTTGCATGTAAGACATCAGTAGCAATGCATGTTAAGGACTACCTATTTAAGTTCATTTCTGCACAGTAGATCAAGTAAGGAAATGCTGAACTATAAATTTCTGTTCATTTACAAATGGGCACAACAATAGGTAAAAGCATAGTAAATTAGGAGAGATTAGATTGACAGCACTGTAGAAATCTTGGTTGGTAACCGTACTTAGATGACCAAGATCCTGATAGCACTTATGTAATAAAACTGCTCAAGGAAATATTTTCAGATTAAAGGGAAATGATAAGAGAGTAAATTATGTACACAATTTTATTCAACTATCCATAACTGTGGTTTAAAATGAAAATAGGAGGCCAGATTTGATCTCTAAATGAGTGCAGCTCCATGGATCCAGCTTGTGATTTACAAATAATTTATCTGAAGATAAAGGACAATGTGTAAAATTACTCATTGTTTGCATGGATTAATGTTAATTCATATATATACATTTTTTTGCACTTTTCACACTTAATGATGGAAGTTTTGCAGACAAAATCAAAAATACAGTCTCTTGAGTCAAACTGTTTCTACCACTGTGTTACTGAAATTTCTAATCATCATCTCATGACAATAGTTTCAAGGGATTTATGAAAAAGTAGCAAAGAATACACTTTTCTGTAATTTACTGTTTCCTGTAATTCATCATACCATTTTTTTCCCCAAATCGCTTTGACTTTTTTCAGGAGTATCATATATCACAGTCCTACTGCTAGTGACCCTTTTTCGACTGATATTCTTCTGCCTTTATACATTGTTTATTAATTGCTGTTTCATTACAAAGACAACTATAAAACTAAAAGGCAAAGTGAGAGACAACTTGGTGGGGTAGGGTAGTTGACTCAAAGGCTACCTCTGCAGGGTTTTGTTTGGTTTACCAAAAAAAAAAAAAAGATTTAGTGAACTTAAAAACTAGGTATCGCTGACCTAGTAAGTGAAATTCTATAGTCTGGGCTGCATAGAAAGTCAGACTAGATGGTCTACTGATCCATTCTGGTTTTATGATACTTAAATCTACTTCAGATCTATTGAAACCACTGACAAATGTTAAACATAGCCACACCAAGTACATTTGGAACCGATTCACCTTTGAGAACCATAACTAATGATGTAAAAGCAAAGCAAAAATAATGGTGTCAGTATCAAGAAGGAAATGCAAAGTAACATAACATAAAGGCTGGCTAAGGTAGGAGTCCACATTAACTGGTTCACCTGTGAAGCTGATGAGGAGTGGCACAAGCTGTCACTTTTTGAGTGATTTGTCTACTAAGCTAGAAGATGAGAAATAATAAGGTTTGTTTGGGGCTTTTTTTTTTTGTGGGGGGGAGTTGCAGAAGCAGAGCAGGGAGGGTTGCTAACATAAATAAAAACAAACCACAATATAATGAGGACAGGAATTACTGTCCACAGAGGACAACTTGAACATATTAAACACAATATTCCAGAACTTTTGGATGCCCATCCGTGGCATCCATGTAGTGTTAGTACCTTTACAACTAAGTCACTTGAACAAAAGGACAAGGAAATACAGCTTAGGGTGCAATGTTTATGACATGCCTTTTTAAAATCTGCACTTTCATAATGTATTTATGTACACTTTGAATCATCTTTCAGGATTCCCAGCAATTATTTGAGGGATGGCTGAACTCTCAGCAATCTTCCTATTGTGGCAGAACATGATCAAATAATTAAAGAGGTAGCTAGCAGCTGGAAATTTTGCATTCAGTTTCCAACACTGACACAGTCTTCATGTATGTCCATGGTGAAGACACACAAGCTTTTTATCACCCAGTTCCTCTTCTGTGCTTTGAGTATGTGAAAAAAATGAAGTATTTTTGTTTATCTCTCTGAAAAAGCATCTCTGATGTCAAACCTGCCAAGTACCTCCTGACCCACAGCCCAGTTGTTAATGTCTCTTTGTGAATTGCACAGTAAATGTCAGTCTGAGTAACTAGACCTCATCCACAAAGATTTTTAGCAACTTACATGCACTGACAAGGAACCAGTGTAGTCCTGAGCTCCCATTCAATGAGCTCATGTTCCCCTGGTAGGTGGTAGCAACCTGATGAAAGTTTTACTAGTTATATATCTGGTTTTATTAAAAGAAAATTACTCTTAATTAGAGCAGTTCTAGGAAATGGGAAGTGTTGCTAGGCATGTAGTAATTACACAGCTAGTCAGAGATAAGCGTAGGGGACCAGCAGTGCAATGCACAGTATTCTGCTGGTGGAGAAAGCACTGTCACAGAAATTACAGCAAAAGAAGCCCTTACCCAGCTATACAGCTTTTGAGAATTTATGTATAAAGCACATTAGAGCTTCATTGGAGCCACGCAATCAAATCAACAACTGAAGGAGCAGTACAAACCTTTCTTGGAGCCACAGCTTGCCCCCAAACCTTTTGAGGAACAACTGGAATAGAAAGAAAAAATAGAAAAGGCCTCAAATGAAGATGCTGCTTGGCAGTACTAGCACGATTTCTCAGAAAGGGAGACTTTCCTCCTTATTGTCACACTTTGCCTTTTACATGTTGTCTTAACACCTCAGTGATAGGAGACACATTGACCATCACTTCATATTTGATAACCATGAAATAAGCATCAAGAGCAAACCACTGCATTTCAAGTGCTGCTCAAACCCTGTTTCTCTATTAAAAGGCAAGAACTGTTTTTTCTCTATTTTTCATGCCTTCACAGGTATCTAGGTCTCTCTTGTTTGAAATCAGCTCCAGGATTATGTGATCAAGGTACAGCATTTTTGCTTTTCTTTGTTGTTTGATTTGTGGAATTGCCTAGAAGAAGGTCAGTTTCTTTACAATCACTATGTGTTTTGTTTATTCTCTGAACTAACTGGGAATGTCCAAAATTTGTCCTGCAGTGCTGAGCTGTGACCAGTCATGGAAGTCATATGGACAAAGTGAGGATCTGATCCTTGCAAGGTGAAGTGACTGGGAGTTGAGGGTATGTTGGAGATATTTTTTTCCCTCACGGATATTTCCTCACACAGTTACAGAGTCACTAGTTATGTGGCATTTATCTGGTTGCTTAGTCATTATCTTCACCCCATGACCTAAGTCTGCTGATGTTACATAGCCTTCAAATCATCTCAGAAGACCTGTGGTATGTACTTTAAACACTTAAATTAGTTTAACATCTGAGTCTATATTTATTTTCAACTTTGAAATTAACCTATGACTATATAATTGTTAGTATCTTTTTGTTACTTTATCTCTTTGTTAGCATTATCAATAACTTCTGTCACATAAGTGACTGAATTTCAAAAGGACTCATTTCACATGCACCCTGGAACAATTCTTTTAGGATTGTCCTCCTTGTGTCCAGGGATGCCTGCACCAGTTCTGTCCTCCTCTTGCTTTTACGTTTTATCCATAAAGGAGTCTCATCCACCTCTTGGTGCAATGAACTATGTCTGCAGCACATCTGTGAATCCCAGTATCTCCATTCTAAGTCCAGCCAAAACCCTCTGAGAGTCTGTAGCACAGATGAGCTCCTGGGAACATATTTTGCTATCAGAAGGGTGTGTCATGCCTAGGGAGCCCAATCTGACTCATTGCACTGGAAAAAGAGACAATTGTCTGCACCCCTAAATGGCCTGTGAATGCCTTGAAGAGGCATCTTGCTAAGTTGTGAAGGGCAATTGATACGCTGTAAGTGTTTTGAGAGCTTCAAATTAAAAATACCGGACTTACATACTTTTTCCACCTCCTTGGAACTTCAAGGGGTAAATGCATTCATTTCCTTTCATTTTGCATCCATCTGATTGCTTTTAAACATAGTTAGGATCAAATCTTTGCCAACCTATGGCAAAACTCCCTCTGACTTCCATGAGACAGGGAATTGGCCCCTAAGAATTAGTGTCTTGGGAGGATGCATTGAAATAAATGGTGATTGTCAAAGCACATTGGAATTTAGAGCACATTTGTTGCAAAGATAGAAGCTCACTGGGGTATCTGATTGTCAGAGTCAATTTTATTTTCCTTACTGCACATATGCACATATTTGAACCTTGTCATGCTGCAAAGGGAAATACCTCATTAGATTTCACTAGGGTTTCTTCAGAGTTGTTTATACACTACATTCAATAAAGATATTTTTTGTTTAATAAATGAAATACTGGAATGGCTTGTTCTATCAGGAAATCGAAGGAAGTGTATTTATCTCTGGTAAAGATGAAGCTCTACTTTATAGGGTGCAGAAAGCCTGCAATGTGTATTATTTTTCAAATAGTTGAAAGATTTATAGTAGTAAATGGATTCTTTTTCAGTCTCTTGATCTTATTATCTGCAACAAAGCAAATGTTACAAATAAAAACAGGAGTAAACCAAGAGCATTTAGACATTCTGTATTTTCAATTACGATTTTAACAGAAATGAATCACTTGTCCTTTTTTCATTTGGAAACAGTTTTACTTCCCTTTTCCCCACTGGACATATAATTTTGATTTATAAACACAGCAATCTGGAGCAAAGGGAAGTTTTAAGCACAGTACATACTCCTGCTGAAGCCTAGTTTTATTTTGCTTAGAATTTTTATCTTTATTTTTTTATATTTTCAGATCAATTTTATCTTTCTACTTTAGAGATGAAAAACATGGTTGCAGGCGACATATTTTGCCCATTTCAGATTCACACAGGCCTAAGGTTTCATCTTGCACTCAAGGCCTCATTTTATAAACATGGTGAAAAGTTCTTCCAGTTAAAATGTGCTTTTAACTGGGATAAACCTGTCCCCCCATGTTAAGACTTATAAATCTTCTCCACAGTGCTATTTACAATCCAGCTACTGCATGCTTACTTTATTGACTATGAATGAATAAATCAGTTTTCCACATCACCCCATTCTCTCTGCTGATGTTTTGATTTGGTGTCTATCCAAAAGTCTCTGATCATAGACACATGATTATAAAACCATCTCTCGCACTGAAAACTATTTAAGAAACAAGCAATGGAATTAACTTCTTTTAGATATTGTTTTACACTGCACATTTGAACTTGGGGATATACATTTTTCACAGGGCTCAGTTCTGCTGGGCAGAACACTCTGATAAGACTGCAGAAGCCAAGAAATTAAATGAGGGTTTTTTTCATCATTCACTACTTGGCTTGAGTTTCAACAGCATAGAATCTATGTGTTTAACTCAACTTGGGTTCTTTGAGTGGATACAGGTGTCTCTGTCCTTTAAAGATTTTTAAATCCTTTGAGAGTTTCGTAGGTTTGTTTTGATAAAGTTGGGATTTATATTTTTTTATTGCACCACTCAGGTGGAATTTTGCAAAACTACAAGAGGGAAACACATTGGCTGTCAAAGACTTACACAGGGTTTTTTTCCATTCCCTAAGAATGTAGGAAATCCAGAAAAGTATTTTCATTCACAACTTACTCTTCAATTTTGAAAACACCCTGGATAAAGCCTGTAGGAGATTCCTAGAACTACTAGGAAACATTTTATATACTAGAATCAGAGACTGGCTTGGGTCTCAGCAAAAGCATCTGTCATTCTTTTCTCCCCGTTACCTTAGGAAGAAAGGGATTGACATGAGCATTTCTAGATCTGAATCAACTTCTTTCCTTTGAATCCTGGGTAGAATTCAAAACTAGAGGGAGCCTGCAGAGCGCAGGCAACATCTAGTGATGGAAATAACATGAAGACCAGCCTTGCAAGGCATTTGATCTCACAGGAAAAGAGACCCTGAGAGCTGAGCATGATGGAATTCAAACCCCACGTGAAACATTTGCTCATTTTCAAAGCCAAAATTCAAATCTTATCCTACAGCTCATCCAGAGGCGAAAGGCCACTGCAGTGTGACACTTGACCATTCCCTTTGTAGGACAGGTATAACACAGTTTGTAAAGTGAGCGTTATATAAGCACATTGTAATCAGAAGAGAACAAGTGTCTTTTTAATTTTAGAGAACGTTAGGTAGCTGAAGGGAATGTGGGACATGCAGAGGCCAGCAGATGATCTGTCTTGGAAGATCATGGTTCTTTTACTCTTGATCTTGCAAAGATCTGTAGTATCAATATTACCTATTTCAAACAAGTCTTTTTGTGTATACCCAGCTAAGGCCTGTGCACCTAAAAAGATTGCATTAAGTTTCCTGAAACCAAATTCCTATATTTTATTATCTGAAATAGAGAAGTACCATGCTTGCCTACCTTATTCTTCAGATGACCTTCAGTCTTATTCCAAGGGAATCAGATTTTGTTGTGCACTGAGAGGTGGGTCTGGCAATTGTAGCTTAATTATATTAAGCCCTTCATAAGATATGTTGAAAACAAATCTGTCACTGAAAGCCCAGGCAATATTTATTTCAGTGTACTGAAATATTCTTGTCCAGGTTTCAGTGGCAGCAGTTAAGGTAACAAGGAATTGAACTGAATTTACCTTCAAGAAAAAAGCCGTTTGAAGTTAACACAGGACTGACTCAAGCTGGTGACACAGGTGATCTTATGCTCTCTGTCATTTCCCTTCTTTTCCTTTACTGGAATAAAACATGGAAGAGATACTCTGTTGGGATATTGTGCTCATCAGCCCCTCAGTGGCACCGTTGTTAAGGGTTATGTCTTCCCTCTGTGGTTTGACTGCTACCCATCTAAACTCTAACCCTTTTCCTGAATTGCCTCAGTTAGGAGCACAGTTGCGCTATGGTCTTACTATGTAATTTGGTGGTGGTTTAGTCAAAAGAGAAGTGAGGACAATTTCACTCATTTAAGATCTCAGTTGTCCTCTTTCTCTCTCTGCTGGCTTTGTAAAAGAGTGGCAAGGCACTTAGAGAAGCCGCATAGATCAGATGAATCTGGGCCTCTGGTTTGTATTCCCAAATTTTTCTAGAACAGCCATCAACAAACAGCACCAAGGCACCAAAAATACAGCTAAGAAAAACTAAAATCCAAGCCAGAGAAAGTCCAGCAATTGTCCATTGTAGAGAAAAATGAGAAGATTCAAATTTAGAGGCAGATTATCTCTCTGGGACTATTTCAGATGGGAAAAATTACTCTGTAACAAGAGAATAGAACATTAAAATCCCAAAGAGCAGTAACAGACAAGACATTAGCTTAAACACCTCCTAAAAATAGTGAGACTTTGTCCTGGAAAACACTGACACCAACATGTGGCCTATCACAGAGACAGGGAGATACAGTGCAGAAAGACAGTGAGGATATGAAAAGAACAATGATATCACAAGTAAAACAACAGTTACAAGGAAAGCTGAAGACGAATGGTAAGAGAGCAACAGCAACAGATGTTTTCCCTTAAGGTCATAAATGAAAACAGAAATCCTGATGCACAGGAGCTTTTCTGGAGAAATACATCTATATCAGAGCATGAAACACTAGCGAAACAGAAACAGATCACAAAACACAAAGAATAAAAACAGAACAGCCTCCTTTCTGCAAAGAGGAATAGAGCAAATACCCAGGTAGCTGGTGATGGGCTGTTGTTTCCAGGGCAACGATCACATCTCTTCCCATTGAGACATGCTGGGTTCTGGTGATGTCTTCATGACTCACTGCCCAAGGGCGAGGTAACTGGCGCAAGATTTGGCCTGCGGTTGATGTGCCATGCTGTGCTCAGCAATGGGAAGCAGAGGGAAGGGAAGGGCAGCAGCGCTGATTGCATGGGCTGAGGCAGAGAGCAGGGCTAGTACCAGGGGCAGGAAGGTGGGTCCCCCTCACCAGTACACTGCCAGAGCTTGTGAAGCTGGCAGTATCCTCACTGAGTTCAACCAGTGTCACACCACACCTTACTAGTGAGTGAGTGAGAGCAGAGGGAGCCCAACAGCGTTTAGTAGCTCTGGCTCACAGGAGGATACCATAGCAGCTTCAGGGAGGGCCTGATCTGGGATCACTGGTGGTGCAGAGAAGCTCCATGGAAGAGACAGTGTTACAGGTGCTGATATTCTCCCTTAGACATCTGTAACAGGCCATTATGAAGGAACTGAAGGGACCTTGGTTCTCACCCACAGTGTCTGTTTCTGTATCCCTGTGATGCAGTTTTCTTGAGCGCATCATGATGTTCACAATACACTGTGTCATCGTTTATGTGCAGACAGGTTAATGCACCCACAGACAAGAGATGACTAAAATTTGAGATCCCTGCAATTTTCATTTTTCATTGTGGTGTTTCTTGTCAAGTGCAACACAATTCCTCTTTAATAGGGCAATGCTTTTTAGACAAAGAGGGCCAAACAGGATCCTCTCCAAAGTCAGCCACCTTTAGTCCTCTAATCAATTAGAGAAAAGCTAAAGCATTCTCCATCCTTCCTACGATCACTAGAGCAGGCTAATTCTTCTCTTCCATGTCTCCCCCTGGCCACAACCACTGCCAGCCCATCATCTCCAAGCAGTATGGTCTGCTGGGGTACTGCTGGACCCCTGTGTGCTTCATCTTGGGCCATGAGGTGCCCCTTGGAAGTCATAACAAGTTGTATATGAAGTGTCAGAGCACAGACTGCGCTCAAGTGAACGCTGATATGTTATTCTATCCTAGCAGGCGAGCACACCGCTGGCAGCTGTGGGGTGACCACATCCACAACCCTGATTTTCCACATGGATCTCTGCTCTTTATTTTTTCCCTAGAACATCCGCATTTGATCTCTGCTCAGGAAAAATGCAGTGAAAAGTGCTTTCTCAGACCAATTCCCTTTCAAGACTGACATTATCAGTTTGGAATATTTGCAGGGCTATTGGGTGTCCGGAAGAGGGAATGGCTGGGATCTGAGTGTACCGTTCAAGCCTAATCCAAACACCTCTCCAGATTTAGCTCAACCTATCAGGAAAGGTAATTTAGCACCTGGGTTAGATAGGGTTTGGAGCCTGCATTTGGCACGCCAGCCAGCCACCTCTGAATGGACCTTCCAGATGAGATATTCTGTCACAAAAAAAAGTTCACGGAGGTGTTAAGTGCAAAAGCATTCCTCAACAAATAGCAAATAAAAAGAAATAAAAATTAAAACACTTTTGCCAGGAAACAATAGATTTCTCTGTGTTTTTCAAAATATTGTTTGCATAAATAGCTGGGAAAGAAGGAAAACACAAGAAAAAATATTACTGTGATTTTCACAGTTCTGATAAACATGCAGAAGAGCTCTGGAAACCATCTGGTTGTGCAGTCAGTGTAGTGCAAGCTTTGCTGGGCTATAGACATACCTGTTGAGTACAGGAGGCTAACAGCGCTTTATGCTATACAGCCTGACTGATTGTCAATGGAAACAAGGGTATATGCATGTGTGCGCGTGTGAATCGTTGAGACAGCAGATACAATTTTAATGGACCTAAGGGACTTTGGATCCTGTGCCCCATTTTTATAAGTGGCTTCTTGTTGGGAATTCAACCCAATGTCATGGCAACACTATAAGAAGTTGCCACTCCTCAGCCGAAGCACTTTTGAATGCTTGAGCTGAGAGCTCATCCTGCTCATGTGGTGTAACTCTAACCTCAGGACAGCCCCATCACGGCTGCAGTGCACAGACATCAAGCACAGGCAGCTTGTCAAGGGATGGGTGGTAAATTGTTACACTGCCATAACTCAGTACTGTATGCCAGCACATGGATCCTGCTTTGGTTCTATATGCGTTTTTTAACAGGACTCCTAAATTGCTTGGATAACTTAAATGTTTTCTGCCTATTTGGGGGGCGGGGGGGTGGAAGTAAGATAGAAAAGCTGAATGCTCACAGTTTGAATCAACAGGAGAGCTGACCATGAGCAGATTTGTGAAACATTATAGCACTGTTATTGTGGGTTTCCAATTGCAGAACCAGGAATAAAGCTGACACAAGATATAATCAAAGAAGAAGTAAAGGACTGGAAAAGACATAATGCTAGTCAACATTGTTTTATGAAGAATCAGTCTCCTCGGACAGATCTGATTTCATCCTCTAGTGAGATTATAAACTTGCTTGATAAAAGTGACTGCATAAATGTGACAGACGTTTTAAGGCTTTTGAGCATTACTACATGACATTCAGACTTTCAGATGAGTTCATTCAGAACATCAGCATGTGATGTTCTGAATGGTCTTAAAAGAGCCAGCTAAGCATCAGGGCCCGAAAAGCAGTGGTCATCATCATATGGGCATGGACAGGGAGGCTAGGTGCTCTAAACTCCTCTTTTGGTTAGTCAGGAGAAATGGCTATCTGCAGAAGTCTCTGTGTTTCAGGAAAAAGAGCTTGCCAGATGTGTATATACTCTATTAAATATCTGCAAACAATGTCACTCACCCAGACCCAAACTTATTATCCTGCCATGGCTTAAACTCTCCTTTGGATATTTCCAAAATAACTATTTTGGGGAGGCACTGAAGAGACACTGGGAATCAGTTTCTCAAAAAAAAAAAAAAAAAAAAAAAAAAAGGAAAAGACCTGTTAGTTTGAGGAATAAACATTAAAGGACACAAATTATTTGGGGTTTGACTCTTAGAGCTGTTCTTCCTTAAATATGAACTTCCCAATTTCATATGCCAATAGTATTTGAAAACCATTCTGCAAAAATATGTCTCTCTTGCCATTATAATACCATGGTACTGGTGGTCCCTAGTTTTCCTCCAATATTCACAGTAAGCAGACTTACACCTTGAAGTAGATCTCTCTTGAACAGTCTTGCACAACCTGTGACTCATGAGCTGCTATCATTATATTTCTTTCATTATTTTTCTTTCATTATTTTTATTATTAATTACAATGCAAACAAAATGAAATGGGGGTGGGAGCAAGAGGCACCTTGTGTTTTGATGTTAAGATTGTAACAGTTCCCTTCCACAGGAGAAGGTAAACCACATCACCATTGTGAAAACTGGTGAGAATAATATCAGTATAAACTAAAGTATAAAAAAAGCTGAGTATAGAGCAGCAAACCAAAGACATCAATTTCAAAAATGAAAACATATTTTTCCCAAGCTAGTTATTTATTTTTCTGAAACTTTTTATTCTTTATTTCTGTGGCAGAAATACTGGCTTTGTAATCTATGATGTTGGTGTAATATAGAAGAAATTTAATTCATTAGTTAATGTACATTTCAGTGTACCTATATCCAGATTTTGTTATTTTAAGCTAAAATCAGGAAATCTGTGGGAAGAAGGTGAAAATAACCACAGATAACTGAAAAAACAGCTGTAAAAAATCTTGCTTTGTATCTTAAATTTTAGACTGAGCACTCATTTTATATAAATGTTTATGGGGAGGACACATCAAGTTCTGGTTGTTCTGTAACATGGCAGAGTTTGTTCAAATCCAAACGACTAGGGAGATTTTACTTGATCACTAGGAGTATGAAAGGCCAGTGGCTGGCTTGTTGGCTGAGTATTGAGCAGCAGTCCAAGGTGCTAACGGCACGGTTCTCTACTTCACTGATACAAAGGTGTAAAAACAGGGCAACTTTTAAGTTCAAGTTTGCATTCCTGAGGAGAAAGGAAGGCGCTGAAACGAGGGCTGCTGTTACATATTCAAAAGCATCAGCTTCCCTCAAGCATCCAAATGACATACCACCATTTGTCATCAACCTTGAAGGTTCTTCCACTGAATATTAAACTGATTCAGACCCTTTCTTTCAAAACAACTCTCCTTCTCTGTCCTGCTTCACAACATGGACAGTCTCAGGTGCTGTGCAGAGTCCCATCAGTCAATACGTCAAAGAAGAATTGAGCAAACCGCTTGGTCCAGCAGTGTAACCTCACATCCCCTTGCTGATGCCCGTGGCATAGCTGTGGCACCTTTGCACTAGCTAGCATTCAATATTAGAGCCAAATCTTCCTCTGTGTAACTGCTGCTGGAGATCTGCAGTGTTTCTGCTTTCCCTCTCACATCCCTATGAGCTAACCACATACCCTTGCTACTGCTGTCCTGTAACTGCCTTGAAAGGAAAACAAAATAGAAAAAATAAAAAAGGATCAGAAATCCCCTAACTAATTTTATCAGCTAGAGAGCTGGCAAGCAGAAGTGTATGTGCTGTAGAACCGAAACAGGTGTGGTTTGAGCATTTTCCATATTTGGTCTTGGCAAAAGTGTGAACAGAGGGTATTAATTTCTCCACAGTGATAATGGGGGTTGGAATCCATTATCTGAAATAAAAATTCTTGGTGGAATTCCTCATGTACTCAAACGGGCAAGGAAAACAGATAATAATGGTTTTCTTTTTTTTTTTTTTTTGTTATTAGAATTTTTTTTCATTAAGCATTTCTAAATGCACCAATTTGTGAATTTTATTGAAGGATTTTTTTGTTTAGTGTGCTTTACATGTGAAAACATCCCTGCTTCTCTCTTAAAGTGAGCTGGATCCCATGGCTCTGTCTCAAACAAATACCCCATGCATAGGTTTGTGTCTCTGTGCGTACGTGTGTGTGCCTCTGTGCTTGCATACCTGCCCATAACGTGTGCGACACAACCAGGTCTGGTGCACTTGCACAGTAAGAACAACCTATTGTCACCAGCACCTCTCTGCAAATGTAAGAAACTGTACATAAACCGTCTTCCGGAGTCAGAGCTGGCTGATAAGTCTTGGTAGGTAAATCAGACAACATGATTATTGCAGTGCCTGGTTGCTTGGTCGGATCATTTTCTCTGCCATCTTTTCTGACACCGCATAGCGCTGAGCACTGCACACAGCAGAGTCTTTGGTGCCCCTAGTTTTGGGAGAGGCTGCAGCTGGCAGGTCACTGACAGTACAAGATTTAAGACACAAAGCGAATGAAGGGCCATTTGGTATTACGCATGGCCAATTCTACCTTTCTCTTATTCTTCACTCCCTCCACTCTGCACAAGCCTCCCATAATCATCCTGACCTTGGGGAGACACAAAATCCCTGTCAAGAAAATTCTGCTGTATCTGTGCTACCTGTGGATGGTCTAGTTGATGTGCTATATAGGGTGATGATGGTATCCCACACATTTCTGTTCAGTGGAGAACACAAGTTACTCTTTTTCTTGAACTCCTCCAAAGACCCTCTCAAGACTCATTGCTTTCACAACACAGAGAGTGATTTGGCCAGCTAATAGAGGATTGATAATGCTCACAAGTGTGCCTGTAGCTGTGCCGTGTAAGTGAAACAGTCAAAGGAAAACATGTAGCCAGCTCTCAGAACAGGGATTAGACTTCTCATACGCCCTAGCTCTTCGGCCCCTAGGCCAACCGAACTCTTCAACTCCCACACTCTGACTGTTACAAGAAAGCTCAGCATCTTTGTTGAAGTTGCCCTCAGGGTCTATAGGAGGCACAGGTTTGTATCTTACTCAGGTGAGCAAAACACTAGTTGGAGGTCCCCTCACTTGAGTATTCTGCACACCAGGCCATTGGCTATAAAAGCAGAACACTTGTTTTGGCGGTGTTTTAGTGTAGAGGAGTGAAGGCAGTGGGTTGATGAGCATTGATAACATGCAGCTGTGGCCTTGCCTCCAAGGCAGTGGGTTGATTGACATGGATGATGTGAAGGTGTAGCTTGTTCCCACTAAGTAGTTAAATAGCCCTGAGGATTATGGGAGAGGTGGTTGGATGGAGGAGGAGCAACAGTGTGCCCTGGTCTCTGAAGGAAGGTGAAACAGCACAGACAGTAGAATCTGACTGACGGTAAAAGCCTTGTTTGCAGCCTAGTTGTTTGTGCTGCCTCGTGTGAGGCTGGCTGAGTTGGACTCAGACTACAACAACTGGCACCCAACATAGCTGAGACAAGCGGGAGAACCTGCAACCTGTAACAGACACTGTGAGAGGTGAGCTGTTGACAACTAATCGATATGGGTGTATTGCAATATTTGTTGTCCATCTTAACTCAAATTGCAGCATTTTAGAAAAAGAAAAGATGGTCCTTTTCTCTTACGAAAAACAAAGTTTGCTGCAGAGTTTCAGACACTGACACCCAAATGGACAGACAGCCTCTGTGCCATGCCAAGTGAGAAACTGAGGTTTCTCCTACGCAGGCTGTGATCTGTGTGTGGCCTTTCACCAAAGCTGGGGCTTCAGGGCTCCCAAAAACCAGTCAGAGCAGCAGGATGTTCATAGATTTACAGATACTCAAGAAACATGGTTCTTCAGACCTAAACTATGTTTCAGTGGTTTCCTCTTGTTACATTTTTCTGTAAGGAGAAATAGTACAACGGTAGTAAATTATCTTTGGGGTTTGGGGTTTAGGATTTTTTTCCTATGTCACCGGTTAGTCTTTGGTAAATAAGACACTACAGTTTAAATAGCCATATTGAAGTGTATACTCAATATGATGTTTATTGCAGCCTAAGGTCTGAATATTTGAGACATGGATTTTGTATCCCAATACATGTCATGACTCTAAGTGCTCTATAAACACTGCATTTCCATCCTATTTGAGATCAAACTTCTCAGCTTATTTCTGGAGCTCCTAAAATTCTCATATTACTGCTCTCTTATTCAGCAGTATCACTCATAGTTACCTAAGTTTGAGGGCTGGACTCAGTCCCTTTTATGTCTTCAGCATCTTAACATCTGCATAGTTTGGTTAACGTAGTGCTTCTTAGTTTTGCCTTCAGATTTGCATTGATTTCACTGTGCTCGCTTTGGTTACGTTTTCCGGTGGCAGTATTCTCCTCACTGGCTGAATTCATCTCTGTCAACACAACAATGCCCGTCAATCACTTATACCCAGACTTGGCTTCTCGGTAGCAAGTCCCATAGGAAAAGCCAATGGTAAACGAGGGGAATTCTCAATGAAAAGCCGGACCACATTTACTTCTGCACGTACAGGCTTCAGTAACTTTTTTCATTCATTGGCCAAACAGAATATGCTGGAAAGCCTGTAATCCATAGATGGCCAAAGGATACGGGCTTATTCAAAGGCAGCGCTCAGGAAGGGTGGGGTAATGCCAAAGGCCTAACGTAGTGCTTTACAGCTATGAAATCCCAGCAGTTTTTGCCAGCTGTAGCAGGACTCCACTGTGTGGGCGCCAAGCCGCGGGGCCACACACAGGCTCCGTGGCTCAGCACCCACACAGCCAACATTTTCTTAAAAAAAAGTGGGGGGAAAAAAATGCTGAATCAGACTCTCAGAGCCTGACCAAAAAACATGCACATAAACTATAATTTTTATTATAAAAACTCTGGTTGGGAGCAGAGATATTGTAGAAAAGCTGGAGAAGAGGGGAAATATTCCTAGTGTTAAAAGCAAGCTAGAGCTCATGGTGTTTGACCACAATAGTTTTCTTGGCTGCTATGGTTCTATGACTGATTTAAGAGGGTTTAAGGTTAATAAACCATAGTTGCATGTTATTATCTGTGTAGTTCTTGCACTCTTGCTAGCAATGCCATTTATTCATAGATTTATGATGAACACCATAGTAGTATAGAGGATATGTGTTTTTTAGGAATGTTTGCTGGTGGAGGGAAAAAATGAGATCGGGGAGGGGAGAGGGAGACTTGATATTCTAATCTGTAGTGCTGCTACACCCAGGCCATAGAAGGCATGGGTCCATAAGCTGGCTCAAAATCTAGAATGCACAAAAACAAACCCCAACCAAAAACAAAACCCTAAAATGACTCTTCCTCGCCTAACCAGCATGACCATAAATTCAAATATATCAAAAAGCATTGTTGGTGTCAACATGATTGACTGATGGGTGGCTGACAAAAAGTGGAGGTAAGTAGAAGTAGCAAAATTAATTGTTGTCCCTTGACAAAACAGGTAGCCTTTGCCTTTCATAGATTCCACAAACTGATTATTTTTAAAAAAGAAAAAAAGTAGGGGTCTGTTTTTTTTCTTTTAGTCTTTCATTGTTTCAAGACTTTAAAGCCATACTATAAGAGCTGAAGGATGTTAATCTGTCATAAAAAGCTTAACACACAATGATATAAATGACAGGAAAATGATCTACAACAGTGTTAAACCACAGAATACTTATTAATTATTAAAGCCTCAGCTCCAAAATATTCTAAAGGAGTTTTCCTGCTTTCTGTTAAGTCAGGAAGAGAAAAAGTAAGAAAGAAAGAAAAGCCTATAGTCCGTTTCCAGTCTCTCATGCTTTCTGAGCTGAACTCTGCATACAAATCTATATTTGTAAGACACCCTCATCTACCAGTTAATCAAAGCCCTGGAAATTCAAGGAAACCTGTGTTTATGGAAATCTGGCATTTCTGTAAAGTTTTGAATGAGAGCTAAATAGAGCAGTTCATCTCATTGAAACTAATGGCTTCTGCCAAGTGGTTTTGCAGTGCTGGGTCTTCTGGCACAGTCAGCATTTAGGAATTCATTTATGAGCTGGGTTAGCTGGAGACTCTGGAATTCAAATTTATGTCTAAGACTTAGTGGTTTATTCCTGATAGGTCTCTGTAAAGAAATTGTAATCAATTTACCAAACTCGGACTTTGTAATATGCAGAATAGAAAGCTAGTCTTTTTTTCATGATTTAGGGCTTGGGATTTTTTTCCCCTCTTTCCCCAGTGGACAATTGCAAACTGTACACATGTACATTGTGTAACTGAAGGGGGCTTTTTAATCACCCATTCATACTTGCTTTTGAAAAAGCTTTGTCCTTGTGCTCTTGACTTGACTTCCTACGGGCCTGATCCTGCTCCCACTGAAAGTGCTCACATTTTCCTTTAGGGGAAGAACAGAATTTGACTTCAGATGAAGTCACAGTTGCACATAAAAAGCAGAGAAAAGTGTGGCTTGTCACACGAGTTGATTTTATTTCAATCAGTATTTGCATGAACATGCAGTCAGGCTCTATTAACTACTTGTTTGATTTGCTTTAAAAATATGTCTCCAGGAGCTGGCCAGCATATTTGAATATTGGGGTTTTTTTTCTGAGTCATAAAAACCTAGACATTTTTAGCAAGCAATGAACAAGAATTGCTCTACACTTTCAATGCAACTATAAATTTGCTCTTTTTTTTCCCCCTTTTAGAACTCCTTTGAAGAACTCATTGAATAAATTAACAACTTGGAAAGCTGCCTACCGTTTTTGTTGGCTTTGGGTTTCAGGGAGTTGCTTGGTAAACAAAAGTCAATGGATTCAAATAGTAACAAAGTAATTTAGATGATTAATCAAGTGTTAAAACTAGCTTAACCTCTCCTGTTTTACAAACTCTATATCACCCTCACTAAACTAATAGAGGAATAAGACACCCGTCTGGAAATCTCATCTGAAATATTAGATTGAGAATCAAAAATTCAGCCAAGCAGTGTGGTTTGTAGGGATATCCTGGCGGATAATAAATTGCATTAATCTTACTTAAATTTTCCATCTAAATCATGTCTTGAGACCATATTGCACTGAGGGGAATGTACCTAGCTTTGAATGCATTGTGCTACTGAAAAGGTTATTAAAAGGGGAAAAAAACAGATAATGACTTTTTCTTGTTTTTCTTCTGACTTTTTCCAATATTGAGGAACCTATGTTAAATATTCTGGCACCTAATGAAGAAAGTCTGCTTTCTCCTGCCAGTGCTTGTGTTTTCTAATAGAAGATAAGAAACTCACATACTCAGAACGCCTGAGGCATTTTTTTGTTTGTTTCTGGCCAGAAATTATATGTGTGGACAAAAATAACCCCAGAGTTTTCCCAGCATCATCAGAGCTAAGTATTTTCCTCACCTTACTCATTCAGAAGAGTTTCACTTTTCCAGCTACCCAGAGTATGAAAACAATATCAGAAAAGCTCCCCTGGGTTTTTCATCAACTTGCAAATCTGAAAGGAGTCCAAAGGCTATGAAGTTCTACCCATCTTTTCTGCTTCTGTCCACCATCTACCACACCAGCATCATTTCGTAAGTCTTAAATGAAATGAAAGATGTTACAATGAAAGGAAGAGTTGCTTTAAAGCACAACCCCCTGAAAACTGGGAGTGGAGCTGTCAGCCATGCTGGCAGATGGAAGTGGAGCTCTGCAGGCAGGAGCATCACTCAGCTTGGTGTGTTTGCCATCAAAGTTGATGGATGGAACCATGATGATATCCTGAGTGCTCACAGGGCATGTGCCTGGATTAAGGCTGCAATGGGCAAGAGCAAGGCAGGGGCTCCCACTCAAGCAAGTGGCAAGGGATGGTGCCAGCATGGTGATGAGGAGACCAAGTCATCTAGTGTTCAAGCCAGGCTGCTTCTGCTGGGCTTTGATGTTTGCCTGAGGTCCTTACTCAGGTAAAGGAGAAGTATGAATTGAAGATGAAACTACTGCCACTTGGGAGCAGAAAAGATGTAGATGTATTGTAGGAGCAGGACACAGCTATGGTCATGTTTCTATATGGTAGGAAGGAGGGAAAAGAAACATGATGGAAGCAATAAGCCCACAGAAATCGGCAGGATGGGGCTTGACGTGCTGATCAGAAGAGGTGGCAGTGTGGCTGTTGCCAGAGCTGTCCACAGAAAGATGCAATTATCACCAAACACATCAGTAACCACATCATTTGGGGCTAAGAGCAAGATTATTTCCAAAGAACATTACACAATATTATGCAATGTCATGCTGATGAACAATTTTGTTTTTTTCCTATGAAAATTTGGCCTTGGAAGCCTGAAAAGTTTTCAGTAGCTTCTGTCAGTATTTCATCCCCAATCCTAAGTCTTAGACCACTGTTGAAACAGGTATGCAACCAGCTGGTCTGAAATGAGAGAGGAAAATGGTCCCTCCAATGCCTTAGGACCCACCTGATGTGTATGATCAAGCAGGGGCTGAGGTGGGCAGAAATGTGTTTGGCCACAGCTCCTCCCAGCCATGGTCCTTCAGACCTGGGCTAGCCAGCTGTGTGAGGAAGGGGCAGGGTTAGATCCTCCTGAATGACTCTTGCCGTGTGTCTCATGATGGTATCCGAGAGGCTTGCTTGCTTTTGCAAATGCTCTCAACTCCATGAACGCTGCAGTCACCATAGCAAAGGACTGCTGACTTTCTGAAGCCCTGTAAGAAGGGCTGTCGCAAAATATGTTTTCCACTCTTTCTGCAACATCAAAAGCCCAAGCAAGTCAAATCTATTTTCCATGCAAATTGTTTTTGCACAACTAGGAAAATACTGAACCAGCAAATTCTTCTTGGGAAACAAATTCCCATTAAAATCCATGAGGCAAGCTTCCCACTTGTTTCTATGGTGTTTCATTATATATTAAACAGCCTTATGAAAAGAAAACATCTCGGTTGTATTTAGAAGCATCAAAACTTTAATATGGGTCATCTGAGCTTGAAGTTTGTACATCTTCTTACACAATTGTTGCAATCATCTCTAAACCGACTTTTTAAACTCTGGTGAATCAAAATTAAAGTTATGCTTCAGAGGTAGTAAATACTTTCAAGGCACCTGAAGACCCTTAATTCTTCCCTGAAGTCCAGGCATGCAGAAAGAGAATAAGGGGGGGGGGGGGAATTTAAACAATAATGAGGCTTTTAAAAATCAATTCATTCTCATTTAAGGTCATAAACTCTGAAATAGCAGTCTGACTTGATTTCAGGAGAGGATTAATGTTGCCTGGGTGGTTTTGCCCTTCCTTTTTTCCCTTAATGTGTTTGGATTTGTTGTAAGTGCAGCCTTGACTGGCGTTTACAGTGCTTGAGTTAGGGTAATTATATGACCATGCTGGGCTTTTTATCTTTTGAATATGGATATGTGTTCTCACATCTTGCCTTCATTTTGATGTAAGGTTTTGTTCTTCTTCATGTCTGGCACGGTATCATAGATAGGTGCATGAAAGGTCAGGCCAGTTCTGAAGTTTTCCAAAAATTCAGGAAATTCCAATTCAGAATTAGTTTATCCCCTTATGAATAGCGCCGTGAGTTGGACCCCATAGACAAGCCACCTCCAAGCTTGCATCCTGTGTTTGGGATGATCTTTTCTTTGACAGGGCTAAGAAGAGCAGCAGGAATGCTTTCCACGCCTGAATCTGCTGGCGTTGAGTTTAGGGGTGTGGTACTGACATGCAGGCAAAATCATCACCCAGGCTGGGGACCTCCTCCTCCTTCCAGCTGGCGGTTTTGTGAATGGTGCTCCCAGCCCCAGCCCCTGGGAGGGATGTGGAGATCAGGATGCATACTGGGAGCTCAGCTCCCACATCTCCCACTGCAAGGGGCTGCTCTCACATCAAGTGCCACGGATAACAAAGCTCCCATTGATCTCCAGGCCACAGGATCAGCTTCATACAGGCCTAAATTGCTCATCTGTTTTTAATGCCAAGAGCAATTTGTTTTCTTTATGGACAGTGTGGTTGCAAAAACATGTTGTTTAAGATTAAATTATTTCATCTGGACAATGGCAGCAACAACGATGACAAAGAAAAAAATGCTTTTGAAAATAATGAAAAAAATCAAGTATCTTTTTTTTTTTTCGCATAAAAGAAAGTAATTATATCCAGGCATCCACGCTGACCACAAATGCCAAGTTTGTGCTTGATGCAGTTTTAACTGGTTGAAATATTATTTCTAAATAAACAGTTTAAAATGGAAATTCTGACGAAGCTTTGACCATATTGCTATTACTATCATGTTAAATCATTGTTATTGTCCTAGTGGTGTCAGTGCATAGCTACAATTGCTTGTGGAATGAAGGAAGCTCAAATCCGAAAAACTCAGCTTCCCATATAAACTGCAGAGTATTCAGCTGGAGAAGAATTACACCAAACCAACTTTTTAGCACGAAGTCATACTGGATTTGTTATAATAAACAAGTTATTAAATGTAGCTTCTCTCTTAAATCATTTGCGTGCTGTACAGCTATTCAAGGAACTCTGGTTTATTTTTAGTACCCACACCTTATCTAGGATGCTCATCACAACAGCAATAGTTGGCAGAGTGATTTATAAGGCTGCTGTCCACACTGACCTTTATTTCTTGGTTTGCTGGAACTTTTTTACTGGAATGAACCTTTCAACAGGGATTTTTGGGGGTGTCAGCTGTTACAAAAAAGCTTCAGCAAAGTATAACTGGTTTGGTTTAGATAATTTACTTGGATATTATAACATTTGGAAAGCATGGAATTAACTCAGTGAAAGTGTGGTTATGGTGTTAAAACTGGACATTGCAGCGCTGGACTCTACTAACTGAAAAGTGTTTTTTTTTCTCACATGGACTCACAGATTTTTATTAACGAAATTAAGTTCACACTCTTGTCATGTATTGTGTAGCATCTACCACAAATATTTATTATGGTGTCCTCCAGCTGCTGCATATAGTGTTCATGCAAGCCCTCCACTTTCTGCTGAGAAGGCATTTAACTGGGCCTAGTCATTAAGAAGCAATACACACCAAGGAAGAAAAGCAAAGTTTCTGCCCCAAAGTATTCCCAGTGATGCCTGTTGACAGGTCAGGACCCCACTGCCCTAGGCAAGGAAGCTGGGATCCACATCTGGCACACAAACCCAGCACTCCTACAGAGGAAGTGATGCTGCACCACCTTCAGCATCGTCTGCTGGCATCCTAGCTCTGAAATAAACTTTTTTTGCATATGCATGAAAAAAATTTAATGTTATGTGCCCGAAGATCTGCACAAGCTGCAGACTCTTCTTTGGACACATCCCAGCAAAATTATTAGGAAAAATTTCTTTGCCAAAAGGGTGGTCAAGTGCTGGAACAGGCTGCCCAGGGAAGCGGTGGAGTCACCATTCCTGGAGGTATTTAACAGACACGTAGATGTGGCACTTAGGGACTTGGTTTAGTGGTGGACTTGGCAGTGTTAGGTTTACAACTGGACTCAATGATCTTGAAGGTCTTTTCTAACCCAAATGATTCTATGATTCTGTGATTTTTTTAAGCTATCCATATGTTTAGGCACTTCTTTACCATTAACAGCCAAATCACAGTCTACCCAGCCCCTTACAAGCGCCTCTGAAAATCCATCAGGAGTAGAGGGTGCTTACTGGCACGGTCATTCTGGGAAAAGCTGAAAGAGAAGAAAGAAACCAGCCTCAGAGTGAATGCAGGCTGTGATGCATCTTGTTCTGACTGGCTGGCTGCAGCAAGTGTGTGTGAGCCAGCCACCCTACCCTGCTCTGCACAGTTGTGAGCTAAGGTGCTTGTGCAAAGTCATCATTTTAAGTGGCACGTTGACAGGGGATTATCTATGGAAACCTGTGTCTGAGAAGGACGTGTATATACATAGCGCAGCACACAGAAGGACACAGACACCACTGTCAGAGTGCAAAATCATCCAGCAGGCTTCTTGCAAAGCCAATCTTTTTGTCTTAGAGGAACAGCCGTTTGAAAGCTACTTGGCTGTAGCTTGAAAGCTCACTTTCTCATCTAATCACTGGTGAAAATGACTGCGGTGTCCAGGTGCTGCAGCTGAACAGTTTGGCTTGCTCTGTGCATTGCTACTTCCTTCCTGAGATGATAATGAAACTGTATCAGCCCACTGTGATGGCCACTAGGAGGAATTATTCTTCCCCTTCTCTGTCAGCCTGTTCTTATTTTTCGCCAGGTCTGTCGTCCCCATGTATTTACCATCTCACACCCCTCCTTTTGTCTAAAATAAATGGTCTATGGGAGGGTGAGAGAAGGGGTCTAGTGCCTAGTTGCCCCCACTGCGTATGAATTACAAGTCAAGGCAGAGCACAGATGGACAACACTCCTTGAGGTCCTCATCTCTGGAGAGAGACTGACAGACAGGTTTGGAAAAGTGAAGGAACAAAACCTGGAGAAACTGAAACTACCCTCAGCCCTTCATAATCCAGCGTTCTAATATTCTTCGCTTGGAAATCAACCCCCATGGCCATGTGTACCTGTCACAGCTCTGCAGGCATCAGCCCCTGGGGACTCCAAGGCAGGACTCCAAGCTGCCAAGGCAGGCAGAGTCAGTCACTCCTCACCTCTGGTTTTGTACAAAACACTGAGCAACGGTCACAGACTCAAGGTATGAGGCTCCTTGGGTATGAACAAGGGGCTCCTTGGTGCAGGCTCCAGGGCAGGCTGGACTCCTAGACCCTTGCACACCATAGCCTAGCTGTAGCAAGCTGTCAGTCAGTCTGTGGATGGCTTGTCTGAAACCTCCGAACTTTCTGGCTTGGCAAGCTGGACACCTTAAAAAAAGTGCTCACTTCCAAAGGTGCTGGCACCTGCAGTTTTCTCAGAAGTTATGTCTTATTTTTTCCCCCCTAACTTCACTAGTTCAGTTCTTCAGCATGCATTCTTCTAATTTCATTGGAGAAAAAGGTGGTGTTCTAAACAAGACAGAGGCAGAAAGGGGGGGGTGGGGGGTGGGGGACGAGAAAGAAGATGAATTTCCAATAGCTCAATTTCATCTTAGTATTCATTTATTTTAGTAAAATAATCTGAAAGTTTGGTTTATCTTTATGTCTGAAAGAAAGAACCTGAGTTCTCATTAGCACGGTGTTATTCATGAGCTCTCTGGTTTTTACTGAGTTTGCTGGAGACTAAATATGAAGTCAGAGAGGTGCCAAAGTGAGTGAAAACATGTTTTTCTGAGCAACGCAGCAATTAGGGCTAGGTGTGGTACAGACCTAACTTCAGCTGGAGGGTTGCTATGCTGCAAAGCGGTTGTTCCTTGTCCCACAGCAATGGCATCCTTTGAATTCTTCTCTAAACTTCCCATCTTTTGGGCAACGCAGACTCAGTTTTAATCCTGGTTGCAACATGACTAGACTGAACTAAAGCCTAGAGCTGAAACACTTTTGAACTCAATCTAAATGCAAATCTGGACCTAGCTTCACAGTTGGGACATGTCTGTGGCCCCCATCAGAGTACACCGTAATAAATAACAGCTGGGGAAAGGGGTTTCACCCCTTAGTCCAACAGCACTTTATAAGAATGGATGTACTGTTCCTTCTGTTCTGCAAATGAAGAAACCGAGGCACAAGGTGTTTCAAGCCATTATAGTCTGCAGCCCAACAGTCATTTTGGTGGGTCACAGTCAGCCCACGCAGGAGTCCTGTGCAGGCAATAAAGCCGCACCTCGTTTTAGTTAGTACGGCAATGGCAGCCTGATTTACACACTCCTCTGCTGCTGGGGTCAAAAATTAAGTCACTTTTCAGCCGTGGGGGCAGACCTGCCAACTGTAATTAAAAGCTTTCCTTTGAAATATGTGTCAGACTTTACACATGGTGAAAAGTGCTTCTCACAATATGAGCTTTCAGGCTCCTGCACTGAACAACATACATGCGGCTAACCACTTCTCTGTTGGGTCCCAACAGCATCTGTTCCTTTGCCAACGTTTTACTGGCATTCCACTGAAATCGGTGTAGCGTGCGGTTCTGCCAGGTAGGGCCAGAAGCAGTTAAGAGGTTAATAAACTCAATCCAACTTCAAATGAAGACACAAACCTCAGAGGTGAACCGAACAGACTGATATCGAATGAGGAAAACAGATAGACCTTGTGACGATTTGACTAATTGCAGGAGAAGTTGTCTCATGCAGATGGTACTCTTCTCACTCCTCCAAGATGCGTGCTGGCTGGCTGGGAGTCATCGATCACAGCTTGCACGAGAGTCTTAAAACCCCTAATTCAGGGAAGCAATCAAAGGTAACTGTGTCCCTCAGTCGTCTAGACCCCTTTGAAAAGCCTAGTGTTGTCTCCCTGTTCTGGAAAGAGCTACCTCCAAAATTTCAGCTCCTGCTGGGAAAGTGTAACACCATGGTGGCTGCCCCTCATGCTCTGACTTCAGCTCCTGCAGCGAACGCCTCACCCACCACTTTTCAGGTGGATTAAGCTGTCTGTGGACAGTTACACAAGAGGCTTTCTTGTGAGATTTCCAGAGTGCCTTGTCTCCAGCCAAGTCAGAAATACTGCTAGCACAGCCACCTTGTGGCATTAGAGTATCTGCACTTTTGGTCCCGGGAGACAACAGGAAGCACAGAGTCAAGCCAGGATTTAAAATAAATACATAAAAGTTAAGCAAATATTTTTGAACCTCTCCAGCAGGTTTGGGTTTTGTTTGATTCCAAGTAATAATAATACTTAGCACTTATAGTGTACTTTATAGTTTGAAAACATTATGCAGACTTTAACTGCTTGGGTTTTGGGCAATGGTCTGGATCAGCTCATTTGATCTGAATTGGTTCTCCCATGCCTGGAGAGTATATTTGAGAAGTCAGAAGAGAGAAACAGGAATATCCTTTGTGCCTTTTTTGTTCTTCTCTCAGTTTTTGCCACTGAGCCCATTTGTAGGAAATCATTCCACCTCTTTCTACCTTATTTTACCCAACAGAGATACGTGTTCTCCAGCCTCACTTGCAGGCTTGTTATGAAATTTAATTTCAACGATGCATCTAATGTCCCCTGACAGTTACTATGCAGATGCAGATGTTTCTCATTCTTCCTCACTTGCCTGGTGAAAATTAAAGCTTAAATTGTGAATTAAATATATACTGGCAGCTAAACAGCTCAAACTATTCACGATTACCTATATTGTTCTAATAGTAATCTCATCCACTGTCCAAGGCGCAAGGGTTTTGAAAAGGTTACAGTAAAATATGTAAATAGATGAACCATATGCATGAAAAAAATTCTCTTGGGTCCTAGTGTATGTCTGTTGTGGCTTGAGCTCTCCTTCCAAGCCTTGTTTTTCCAAGAGTCAGCTTTAAAACTCGGCATAGCTACTGGACCAGTTTATGATCTAAAGACATATTTACAAGTTCAAACCACTTCAGGACCTAATTATATTCTGGACATGCTACAATATTTGAATGCCAAAATGTCCGTATTCTTTGAAATGAATATTTGGTAGCTTTCTCAAGAAGACCTCGTTTCACAAACTCCAGTTACAACAAATGAACACATGTTCCTCTTTTTGTTTCCTCTTTTTTTGCTGAATTTGAAAAAAAAAGTAATCATACCGCAATGGAAAACACTTCATTTTCTCATTAAAAAGTACATTTCAGCAGCTTTTCATCACACTGTCCTGCCACTCAGCTTTCTGTGAAAGGAGCTGCTATGAAGGAGAGAATCATCTAGCAGCCAGTGCGGCATTGAGAAGGGACACAAATGACCACAGAAAAGCAAGCAGAGCCTTTCTCCATTGACTCCCGTGGGTGCAAGGAGAGGCTCAGTTTAAGGGGAGCAGCAGTCACTAACCAAGGCTTCTTGTTCCTCAGTCAGGTTGTTTAGTCCCTCACCTTGACATTTCTCATGGAGCCAGCAAGTGGACAGCCTGAGTGGAGATAGATGGAGTTGATCTCACTGGACCTGGTCCTTGCCCCATACACCATATACAGCTAAGCCAGGCACTGCTGCCCTGATTCCCAGCGTTGTGCCAGCAGAGGGGCAGCTGGCGAGCCTGCTGGTCTCTCTGGGCGTGAAGGCTAGCTAGGTGCTTTGCTGGACGTGCTCAGTCCACAGCAGATCTAGCCCAAAGCCATCAGAGAAAGAAATCAAGAGCCAGAGGAAATTCCTCACTGACTTCAGCACGCATTTGGTGAGGCTCAAAGTGTGAGACAGCAAGACAGGACAGCAGCAAAAGTGGGAGCTCTGGGAAGAGACCATACAGCTGGTCATGCCCCCAGGACAGGAGGCTAAGGCAGATGGTACAAAGGAGCCCAGCCCTGGCATCAGGGAGTGTGTCGTGTCCCTGCATGGTGCTGCTCCAGCTGGGGAAGAGGCAGGAAGCTGCTGGTGGGAGAAAGCTGGAGGCCGAGCTGCTTTGCATCCTCAGGCCCTAACGCAGAGTTACTCGGTAACCAGTCTACAAGCAATGGGTGACATGCCAGCCCAGTGTGCACATGTCAGAGCCACGTCTGAGTGCAACCTATTTGCCATATCTAGAATCAAGTTTTTCAAGTTTTCCTTCTCACAACTGATCATTTACCATCCCTATGATTTTTCTCGCTGCTTATTCTCCATAGACGTTGCCACCTCTTTGATCTCTACATAAATACATGCAGCTCTTGAGCACACTGTTTACATAGATTAAAAGGAATCCTAAACCTTACATGTACACACTGATAACCTCAAATCTGATTTGTGATTGAGTACCTGAAAATGGCTTTTACTCTCTGGAATTTTAAGGTTTACAACAACAAGCCAGATGTCTTAAGCCTTAAACAGCACGGGCTTTCCCCTTTGAATATAGCAAATGCTGGCTTCCACGGTAAGGTCGGATCTCCAGCCGCGGTGCCTCTGAATACCAGAATGGCATTCGAGCCTGTGAATTTTACTGTGATCCACAGAGCCAGTTTTATCTTCTATGAGCAGGATCAGTTTATGCATCATCCTGACAGTGCAAGTATCTTCAGAGAGGTATGCTGTGTTCTTAAACCAGACCTTAAAACATAATGCGGTATGGCATGTGAAATAACTTGAATACTATTAAGCCACTGTTGACTTTGTACAATTTCTTTATCTGTTAAACAATCTGATGAACTATATTGGTCACAGTCCTTCTCAGTAAGATGGCCTTATCTTTGCAAAAGAAAGGCATGAGAAATGTTAGCACAAATCTCGAGATTATGAAACTAGAGAACACTGCATATAGTTGACATATACATTAAGGCCAGTAACTTTCACAGGTTCTTGAATTCCTTGATTCATTTCTTACCCTAGTTGTATCTTCATAATGATTCTCAGCACTTCAATTATAACTAAGAAATTGTATTCTGGACAGTGTTCTTGCCAGTAGACCTGCATACCAATATAGACTGCAGTAAAATGAGCTTGTGTGTCTACACCAAAACCAATACCAAAACCACTCCAACTTACTAGACAACCTCACAAACATTTATAGGTTCATTAATTATAAACTGTAGTCATTAGAGGCTATTTTCCTCATGTACACTGACCACAGGACTTCCCTGAATTAAATCTTGCTTCAGCTAAGGTAGATCATTCAGGGAAAAAAGCACTGTAGGATCAAGTCACAAAGGTTTTTCTATTAGTGCCTGTACTGGGACCTGGGCTTTTAGAGCACAACTACCTGGTGGTACCACTATTGACCCAGAGTTACATGAGTCTTTGATCTGCAGGGCACGGAGACTCTTAGGTGAAGAGGAATCTGTTACCACATTGATGAGGTTAATCCTTTACTACCACATCTGTGCTGAGCACTGCACTGCTTAGCTCAGCTCATCTAAGGCAACATCAGTTTCAGGGAGCCTGTGGTTATTTTTAAAAAGCCACAAAAGCTGTAGAGAAGCTTCTTTCTACACATTTGTTTCTGGAAGCCACTAGACAGGTAGAAAAATCATGGCACTGCAGGCACAGGAAAGATCTTATCGGGTACCCGATTATTTTCAGGAATGAGATGCCACAATGCACTGATTTAGTGGAATGGGTTCACATCGAATTGCACAAAATCCCAAAGCAGACAGTGTTTGGGGAAGATCATACACACATGAGCAAAGGCTGTTTATGGCCTGAATCAGCACATGAAGTTGCTGTACAGTAAGTCACAAGTGCATGGAAATTTACCTCACCAAGAAGAGATACTGTGATAACATTTAACAGATTTTTTTTTTTCCACCTGGCACTTGACACTTTAGTCCTTTTCAAGTGTCTGACCACCTCCATGTGCTTTGGAAACGTCTCTGCCAATCTCAACAAGGCCTGAGAAGATCACAGGCATTTTCACATACTTGGCTGCCCCAACTTATTAAACAGTCTCCTTATAGGATGTTTTTATTTTTCAGCCTATATCCCAAAACTCTGATGTTCTTGGACAAGGAAATGTGATTGCGGGTGGGCTCAGGAGTTTCTGCCCTCGCTGCTTTCCTACCTGGTCTAAGGAAAGTTCTTTAGACTGGAAAGAGGTTTCTCCCAGACTTCTCTAGGAGGTGATTTCACAGCCCCAACTCACACTGAATGGCTGTTAGCCATACAAACAGCCAGCCCTTCAGCTGATAAAAATACGTATAGTGCCAGGGTTTGGCCCCTTCACACTGTATAGGACGACTCATGTGATCAACGGCTGCAAAATCTAGCTATGAATTTTACAGCTGTAATGCGCAGATCACCCACTAAACTCTCCAAGTGGGACCTGTAGACCTTTAAAAGCACACTTTTTAGTGAAAAGAACTACACGGATCCAATGCTGACTTTGAAAAAAGGAATTCCCTCTGTCCCACAAAAACTCACACCTTCCTCACTCCACCTTATTTTCAAGGGAAGCCAAGGCAAAGAGAGAAGCTTTGTAACATGTGTTGAAGGTCAGAAAAGCCAGACACGCATTCTTTGCCCAGAAGATGTGTAGGAAATCCATGCAGCTCTGCTAGTTTGGGAGGCTTTAGAAAGCCAGGGTAGGTATATCTGTGCTAGTGTTCGATACCTATCCCTGAACTAGTATTCTTGACATCATAATATCAGCTTGAAGGGGAAAAGGCACTTACAGAACATAACATATCTTCCTGAGATAGATTATGAAGTTGGCCAAATGAACCATGCCCCCATACAGCCTGTATCTCTCCATGAAGAGGCTAGCTAGATATAGGAAACTACTCTGTGGGCACCTGCACTGGAGTTGTTAAGGCAAGTGAATCCTACTGGAGGAGACTGTCCTAAAGATACCCAAAGCCTCTGCTTTAAAGTAATGATAATATTGCAAGAGTTCCAGAAATAATTATTTCCTAAGTTACCAAGACATGATGAATTCTAGAGCTTTCCTAAATGATGTTTCCTACTAGTGTCTTCAACCTGCATTCCTCCTGCTTTTCTGGAGTCAACTGTGGATAAAAGAAGCTGAGTCTGAGAACTGATGGGTGTCGAATCCCTGCAAGTACGGGGCAGTGTAGGGAGTCACAGCTTGGTTTCTATAGTTGTTTGTTTTTCAGGAAGCTGTCTGAATTTCTTTACGGCCCATCTTACTCTTTTGTGCCTACTTGGCTCCACTAGCCAGCACGTTTGAAGGACAAAGGCAATACTCCAACTATCCCTACCCAATTCTCTGTTCCCATCCATCTCTAGGAGGTTTAATGGTCTAGACCATGGTGGCTTCTCTTCTAGCTACTCCACACTCTTACCTCCAAACAAAAGCAAAGTACAGGAGTAAGAGGGGAGAGAAAGGTAGCTCTGTATGTCTTGCTACTGCTTTGCATCCATGTGCACCAAGGTTTGAACCCTACAGTAGTTTGTACTATAAGTCTGAATATCTCAAAAGAGGAAAAATGCAGTTTTGATTGGTAGCTAAAGAAATAACAGTGATGCTGCTGTACAGCCTTGTGTTCCTGGTCAATCCCTCATTGCCACCTGTCCTGGCCAATACTGAGTTGCCGTCTTTGTTCACTCCTGCTGAATCCTTTCCAGTAACATACCAAGTCCAAAGAACACATAGTCTCTCAGGAGTCATAGGTAGATTTCTCCTTAGTAATAGCTGTTATTTGAGCCAGGCTGGAAGAGTCTGGTGGCTTTTACAGAAAAACTCCGAGGTGAGTGAACACCCCTGTGATTTGCTCTTGCTTTGCCATTTCTAGTCCACCAACCAGGAGAACCGTTACTGAGCAGGAGAGCTTGAAGTTACAGTGCACATCAAAGAGGAAGTCCTGCCAATTCCTCTAACTCATCTATATTGATCCTACTTTATATCAGTGGGATATATTCATCCAGAGAATGCCTGACTGTCAGCAAAAAGGGCAAGTATTCTTCTCAGCATTTGTCTTCCTGCGAAGATTAAGGACCTGGTCTCTAACTCTTTCTGTCATGGGGAACTTGCCCCTTTAATGTGGGTCCAAAGTCCCTGCAACAGAACATGTGCTTCCCAGATGGACCTAATTAAGACTTTGTGGTGGCATTTGGGGGTGAATACATAGAGGAAACTTGCTTGGTGGGAGGTCTATGGAAAGAGCTGCAGAGGACTGAGAACTGGGAGACCACTAGAGTGACCAGTGGTGTCTTCTCACGGAAAGCCACAAAGAGAGGAGGGCTTGTGGACTGAATCCTTCATGTTATGGTGTCAAGCTTGAGGGCCAAAAGACATGGGGAACAACAGAAACAGAACAAAAAATAAATCTCATTATGTGTCTGGAGAGACATAGCTGAGACATGGCAACTGAGAAATTCCTGGAGGGAAGGACAAAGGATGGCTGCAGCTCGTGAGGGCAGATTTGCAAAAGATTTGTGGAATCTGCAAAAGATGACGTAACTGCAACATTTGTCATGTTTGTAAATACCTCTGTTTGGGACAGAGCTGGTTTATTTTCAACCATTTGTATAGCTGATGAATACTACTTCTGTTTTCCCTCCTCAGAGAGTCATGTCTTCTTAAAGGGTAATATTGTAAGATTGTCAAAGGAGCAAGTAATTAGATTTTCCTTACCTGCTGGAGGGCAGTTGCTCCGGCTCTCTCCCCAGGTAGGTCTGACCAGCTCTCATTGCTTGGTGCGCTCACACCAGGACCCGTCTTTCGACAATCAGGAACTGAGGACCTACAATTTTGAAAACCAGTGTTGGAAAACATTGGTGAGTCTGGAGGAGAGTTAGGTTGACCATGAACAGAACGACATTCAATATTACCAATGTGACATGAAGCAGAGGAATGGCTGCAGCATCGTGGTTGTAATTTCTTTGGACCCATGACTGCTCTTGCCTGTGGACACTGGAAGACTGGGGTCACATTAAGCTTTCTGGAAACTCCTGTCATGCTACTAATGAACAAGTGTGGGCTTCTCCAGACTGGTTGGCCATCATCTCCCAAAGGAGGCCTGCAATTCAGCTCCTGCATGCATATTTAGTTCTGACTTACAGACCTGCCGAAATCCAGTGGGACAAGAGACATCATGGTTGTGAAACTAGGACTGGGTTTCATACAAAACCACCAAAACACTCCAGGATTTTTACATGGTCTTGAAAATGCCCAGGAGCTGTACGTTACTGATGTAATTTCGTAGTCATTGCTACTTTACTGGAAAGGTTTTGTTAGAAGTCCTGTAATCTGACACAGCAAGGGGCATTGATCCCCTTAGGGACAATGACCAATTAATCTCTTTACATCCAGCCTGGGTTGAGAGACAAAAACTGAAGACCTCAGGCTCACCAAAGGGAAAGTGATTTGTGCTCTCATCTCATGCTTCAAAAGATCACAGTCAACCTAGCAGAGGGAAAGCCACGGTGGTGTTGGCAGCCTGGTGAGTGTGCATAAAGAAATCTGAAGATTCTGGAAACAAAACAGTTCCTCTTGGCTGAGGAATGAGTCTTCCAGAGGCTGTTCAGGCAGTTTAGTGGGTCCCTGAGCAGAAAGACGGGAAGCAGGTAAGGCTTTGTGTGTCTCTATCGGGTCAGGGAATAAATTCAGGATAAAGTATTGGGAGAGGAAACAAGTGCAAACACAGCCTTCACAAAACAACCACGGCATTTCAGGCAAAACAAACTAAATGTGTTGTGAGGAGAAGCTGACAAATGTGCCTAGTTCTTCTAAATAGGAGAAAGGTTTTCTTCAAACTTTTTTCTTTTTTTTCAAGTGCCTTGCTTCCCATGAAATCATTCCATTTACCGTTTACCTACAGGCATTTTGTGAGATGGCACTGGAGGTTACAGGAGTTTCTCTATGTAAAGAGCTCTAACACCATGTCCTGCCCATTTCCCTTCCTCTTCCCAGCATTCTCCTCCCTGGGTTCTGAGTCTTTTCCAGAGTCTGACTCCAGTCCCCAGTTCCAAGGAAGGGATTTTTTTTCTCAGGGAAGACTCCCTTAGACCTCTGGGCTGTAACCGTTCCAGGAATGTGGCCATGGGAGAGTAAAACGCCAGAAGAAATATGAAGATCATTTTTTCACTAAAATTATGATTTATGAGGAACAGCTGAACAGACTATGCAAGGTTTCATTTAAATAGAGGCCAGAATGATTTAGTAGACCTGTATATGCTAACTCTTCTGTGAGACTTACACGTCACATACGTAAGTACCAGGCTCCTTTTCCTACTGTCTGTGTTTAGTCTTACACGTGATAACCATGTGCTTTCAGCACCTTGCATCCACTAATTTTTTTTTCATGAGGAAGCCCCTCAAGAATTGTGGGATGGAGAAGTGAAATAAACCAACTAAGCACGCCCAGGAAAGCTGTAGGCAGACTGGGACCAGGCCCCAGGTTTCTCATGTCTCAATGCCAGAGCCTCAGTTGCTCCCTTTCTTCCACATTCTTCTGCTGCCATGACTACTCTTCCTCATCCATAGCTTCATCATATGTTCCTATGCTATTGTCACAAGTGACCACTCATGTCCAGGAGCCCCCCAGCACCACAGGATGGTGAGGAGCAAGTTGGGGACATTCCTGGACCACTGGGAAAACCTGCAGTTGCCCTGGGGGCTGGTGGCCACTGCCACCAGGAGTGCTTTGCCCTTATTGTCTTCATTGCAACTTAGATGAAGAATCCAGCTGAACTCCAGGCACAGAAATGAGGAGTATTAACACACAGAGAAGAGCTGATGTTCTTCAGAGAATGACGGAAACACACGAGCTCAAAAAGTCGCAGATGAATGGATTCCACTCAAACATAACCAGCAGGCTCCATCCGCTCAATCTACTGCTCCACCGCGGAGAGCCTCACCCAGTCAAACACAATTCTCCCTAAAAGGTGGGTGCACACACTTGGACCCCATTTCAATAATGCAACACGAAGCCTTCCCTCCTATGCCAGGTCTAAGACAGGGACAACTATTTAAACTTAATGACCTTAATATGCATTAAATATATATATAAGCTATAATAAGCTTAGCCCCTACCTCTAGCTAAACCATGCAGACAGGGAGTAACTTGGAACCATTTTCATTCCTGTGGAGTTTTTGTTTCGGCTGGTGCACTACATGTGAGGGGTTTAAGGATGTTTTCTCTGTCTAAGTTTCCCATTACCATGGTTGAAACTGTTAGTCGACTTTAACATATTTTCCTTGGCAAAATACCTTTGAAACAGGGAAGAGCCTTATCTTCAGTTCTGGAGGTCAGGGAAATATGAGGTCAATTTGTAAATCTGTTTGAATGCCTAAAGATATCAGGTAGGATTTTCAAGAGCATCAGGAGGTGTCAAATTGGGCCTTTGATAGTCCATTAGAAATCAACTGTAACCTGAAGTTCCAAAATCTCCTTTAAAAATGGTTTTAAAGTACCCTTAAGCATTCTGTGTGTCACTTCAACATCTGTGAATGAGCAGGGAGCTGAATAGTGGTTTCTTGTATCTCAAACAGAAGGCACTAAAAACCAGTTGGGTTTTCCACCATACAATTATAGAGAAAATTTCTCTGTAAGTTGCATTTGGCAGGCCATCTTCAGTGAATGTAATAATAAGTATGTGTCTGCTTTTGCACTCCCCTCACTTTCAAATTTAATTGTGTGTTGCTTATAGTGTTTTGTAATGTAGAAACCCAACAGATATAAGAAAGTCTGTCTAATTGCTTTTCTTGCCTTTAATGGATAAATGTTCTGTTCTGAGATTAAAGCTGGTAGAAGCCAAGCTCCCAACTTTTTCAATAAATCTATGTAATACATAAATAGAAATTATAACATAAAATTACATAAGATATATAATCCATTTGCAATCTTTCTATGTCCAGATAGCTAATAGCTAATATCTCTTGTTTGTAATGATTTTACTTCTCTTGGAATGGCAACATGAAGCAAGGCTAATGTCTCAGTGTCACTTGTGTATCAATAGAAAGTAAGGTTCAACGTTGTGTGGAAGTGGTGTTTGCACGACCTCAGGTAGTGGCCAACCAAGACTAGTAGAGCTTTGTTGGCCCTTTCACCTCTGACAAGGTGTAGAATAGGGTCAGAATCCATTTCTTCCTGCTCCACCATCCATGTTACTTTTTCTGAAAGAGATAAACAAAACCTCTTCAGGGAATTGCTTGTGTTTTCTTCGTGTTATGATCAGACCATGGAGGTCAGTTCCATATCCTAAGTACTTCAAGTCCAACAGTATTTGGACACAGAGCTGGTCTCATGTCAAAGAAATATACCACCTGGAAGAACTATGTTTACATACTAATTTGTTTGCCACTACAAGCTCATACGTTTGAGCTTAAACCAAAGACTTCATAGATGTAGCCCTGGAAATCACTGTTGATGAATTTTACATCTAAGCTGTAGGTAGAAAGTGGCTCAGCTCCTAAAGTCTAGAAAAAAGTTACAGTAAATCCCTGTGAATTGAAAATGTGATGCATTCAGAGGCATACATGTACACTGCAGTAAAGAAATCCCATTTTACTTATAGTAAAATAAAAGCGTGGAGGAAATGTTACCGCTAAGGTGGGTTGCATATGTGTTTTTGCAAGTGTGTTTATGTAGAGTTTTTAGATCCCAAAACTAGAGGCCTTGCTCAGGCAAAAATCCAACTGGCTGAAATGGAAATGTTGCCTTATGCAGTCTGCAAAACTGGGCTGGGAGTGCGTGTTTGTACATTCTCTGTGCATGCTAAAGGTCAAGGAAAAGGTTTCCAGGCCTTCTTATTTGTGTCTCCCTCCCCAGTACGTAGCCAAGATGCAGGTAAAATTCCCATGTCTTTCAAAGAGGCTGCAGAATTTGACCCACTGGGTATCAAAACAGCTCTGAACAGTGGAGTACAGCTAAATTATTCCAACACCAGACAAATGGGTCTGCCTAACCTAAGCCATAACATTTGAATTATTAATGTTCTCTAATAAAGGGGATAAAGTGTCTGTAGAACAGAGTGTTTCAGAGCTCTGTTAAAGATCATGCCTATTTTAATTTAGACGTCCAGCTTGAGGAGAGACAATGCTGGCATTGTGTTACAGAGATTTATAACAAGTCTGTCTTGAGGATTTTCCTCTGTCCTTATCTGTAATAATAGAATTTAAAAAAGAGTCAGAGCAAGAGCAGCAGCACTGGAAAATATCTTTCTCAGAAACTATAGCAGACAGGTCACAACATTTTTAAACAATGATAGTAACATTTATTCTATCAAAGCCATTTTATGTTTTATTTGGAACTCTGGCGCCTTTATTTTTTTAAGCTCTCATAACATGACACTAATTACAGACATCAAGATGCTCTATAGAAGATACCAGTCAAAATCCAGATGCTGCTTCTTTTCCTTTCCCTGCACTCCCACCCCAGCCCTTTTGTGTGCATTACATCATTGCATAGTTTATTTTAAAAGTGCCTCAAAAATGCAATGATAGTAATCGTAGACAGCAGGAAATTGATGGTGAGCACCTCTGGTCTGCAAATTCCTTTACAAAGCACTCCCGCTGCTCAGCAGAAGTCCTTCTTGTTAGCAGAGGCTTGAAATTACAGGTCAGTTGATGTGTTAAGAATTTTTTGGGCTAAAGTAATTTTCATCTTAGGACTGTGCATACATGTTTCTTCCTCTCTGTCTCCTCCACCAAATGGAAATGACCAGGTCAGTTGGAGGAATGGGTAGAAGGGTTTGTGGTGTTCCCTCTGGGAGGCTGATCTGCTGCTGCAGGGCCAGGTGGGAGCAGAGCTTGGCTCTGGCTCCCCAGTGAGCACCCACAGGTGAAGGTTTGGGGTGAAATATCTTGAGAGAGACCCTCAACTCAGGGGTGTCAGCCAGCCCAGAGAAACACAAGATGATATGCAGGCTACATCCCCTTTCTGTCACAGCTGGCTGCAAGAGGTCATTGCATATCTTGGGGAGCTCATGTACTCTGTAGTTCTTCAGGTGGTGGTGGCCCTCCACAAAACACCCACGGTGAAAATAACCAAGGGTGTTAGCAGCACTGAAACTGAAGTATCCCATGGCTTTTAGAAACATTGATCCACTGCCTGTAGCAGGTGGTAAAATTACCATCCAACCCTCAAAACTGTTGAGTTTCACCCTGACTTGGCCACTTGAGCATTTACAGGCTATATGCGACACTTCAGCCAGGGTAGCATCATCTGAAAGGGCATCTGAGCCATGACCTGACTCTCTGCATGCCCCCACTGCATCCCAGGGGTTCTCCACAACTCACACCATGTTGCCCTGGGCCTGGTTGACATCACTGACATGGCCAGCTTTGGTCAGGACACCAGAGGCCCAGCTCCACTGTGTGTCACAGATCACTTAGCACATCCTCAGAGCTTTGTGGTGACACATGTGCACAGCCCCGCCATGCTCCAGGGTTGAGTGACAGCCACCTCCCTCGCATTTTCCCACAGGCAGACAGTTCACAGGATGAAATCCCATCCCTGTTGTAAGTGTGAACCAGGATTTCAGCCAAAATGTTGCAGCAAACACATTTGTCCTGCAGAGTAAGCAAACAAAGAGGCAACACTGCACCAGTAAAGAACAGGAAGCTTTTGATGACACTGGCTCCGATTTTTTAGCCTATTAAGATTTCCATTACCCTCAGGCTCATTATTCAGCAATAAGTAAACACCAATAAATCTGAAATAACAAGTGAAACACATGCACTTAAGCCAAAAAAAAAATATCCTAGGAAATATTCTTTCCTTTAGCATGTTGAAAAGGTCAATGCAGCAATGTTAGGGTGACTAGGAAGCTCTGAAATACATCCCATCCTCCAAAACAAGGGTCCCATGAGCCTGCTGAGATGCAAGACTTGGGTCTCAGGAGGATCTTAGGATTTCAGGGAGGAAGAAGGGAGGATCCCTGGTGAGACCCTTTATGCCCATATCTGAGAGGTTCCTTTCCAGCAGTAATGGCAAGGGCTAAACTAAATGTGGTGATTTTCGTTTCCCACTCCAGTGCTGTCAGGAGCAGCGCAATCTGCACACACCTTTGTGTCTGCATCGTGCTGTCAAGTACCCATACTCTGTTTCTTGTGAAACAGAAACATGAAGACACGTGAAAATCATGTGTGTTTAGCTACTACAAAAGTCATATTCCCAAAAGAAGAAACATTATCTTTTTTGCCACTATCTGTGTTAAAATACCTTGTGGACCTGTGAGCAGATCCAAATTCTTCCTTTTTCATTAAACTGTGGAAGGTTTATTCTACATTTCCATAAGTAGCCATTTTAATTTTTCCATTTTCCTTTTTTAAACAGGAAACCTCTCCACTGCTTCTCCACTTTCTCTAAGCTCTTTGTTTATATTCTACTTCCATTACCAGAATTATTCTTACATTTTTCCATCCCCTATTCTGAACAAACATTTACGCTGAGTCTGAATGACTGGTATTATATATAATGGGAAACAACAAAGCAAGAGGGAACAAAAGTAACATCTCTGTAAGAGGATGAAATGTGGCTGCTACCTCCTCAGTGATAGCAGCCTTGAAAGGAAACTGTTTGCCAGTCCTGAGCATCCCTGGCCACAGGACCATGTTGAAAATGCAGAGATGCATCAAACAGAAAGTAGAGCCGTCTGACATACAGCCGTATGTGCCATGGTTCACAAAAGTAAATTACCTTTTCACCCATGAGTTTTTACCTAGTTATACAATGATTAATATACATCTGCCCACCTGGGCAGAGGAAAAAGGATCCAGCCAATACAAGGGATGTGGTCCTAACTGCTCCTTCAGGCTAGCAGCTCCATCAGCCCCACACTGCCTGAAAAGGGAGTGGTGGGCAGGTGGGAGCAGACAGGCCAGGAGCGTTGTCTTGGCTGTCTGGGAAGAAGCAGCAGGGAAGTGAAACTGCACTGAAGAGCAGGAAAAGCAGGCACATCTGGACACATCTGGTCAGCAGGAAGGTGTCCACAGCTGTGGAGGCAAATGGTACAGTGGTACAAAGGGTTAGGTGGGGTCTCTAGGACAAGCTGCTGTTCTCGTTCAGTAGCCTGTGGTTAACAGGACTTACACTTAGGTATCAGGAGCCCTGTTCTCAGCTTTCCAAGATGTGTCAGAGCCCAGGCCTGGTGGTTGAGCACCCATCAGCCTTTGATTCTGTGCTCACAGTGCACGCTGCCTGCCAGTTGTGCTGTTGTAGCAAGGATTTGTCAGTCCAAGCAGCTCCCAGAAAACTATTTTCATTCCAGGAGAGGAAAAGGAAGGTTGTCTTCAAACAGCTGCTCTTCACAGCATCCCTCCATTTGCAGCAGGTAGGAGCTGTGCAGGGGGAAGACATCTTCCAGTCTCCCAGCCCCCAGCAGCATGTTACAATACATGGAAACCCCAGCAGTCAACAGGGAGGAAGAGCTGAAAGTTTTCCCTCTCCTCAACTCCCACAGCCTTCCTTCCTTAAAACAAACATCCCTCTGTACATTTACCGAGTAACATGTCCTAATACATTGAGCACAAGACCAGACAACACCTCGCTTTCCTTGCTTCTACTGCTGGTTTACTATTTGTCCTGTAAATATTCTCTCAGCATCTTATTAGTTGGGCTACAGATAATCTGTAAAAAGAAGGGAAATTTCCACGTTTATGTATATGTTCTCCATCTTTTTCCAAAATCCAAATAAGCTTGCAAAGTCTGTAGACATGTCAGGCCTTTTCCACAGATGGTCTTTAGAAACTTTATTGCTATCCATGAGAAACAAGAAAAGAATCTGCTTCGAGGTCCCAGGATGGATTTGCAGGCCTGGTGGTTGAAAAAAATGAAATGTTTTTACTTGAAAACTGAATATATTCATTCTGTAAATCATTGCCTGACAATAAACCCATGCTCTTTTCAGGGTTGCTTTTTACTGTAAGCATTTTACAGCCTAATTTCCAGAGAGAAGATCTTTGAGTAAAAGATCATGTGATAAAATTTCTCGACATAGTTCATGCTCTCTATGTGTTATTTTCAGCTTTATCCCAAAATAAAAAGACTGCTAAAATTGTGACAGTTCTGTATCTTATAGATCTGGGTTTAATTGCATCTTCCATCCTTTTGTGTTTGTAAAATACAATTTACAAATGTCTAGATATTAACTCTACTGAAGTTGTCTTACAAGGCAGCCTTTTAGCTGCACAGCCAACGCTGATCCACCCACACATCCTAGTAAAGGAGCACAACGTTTTTTAAACTCTGGCTCAGAGTCTCATCTCTTCTGTGGCGATGGAAATGAATATTGCATCTATGGCAAGGCATGTCAAGCTCTCTGTGGAATTTATTATGGTCTCTGCACCAAATGTTCTACCAGCAGGTCTGCCTCGTGCTCTTCAGAACATGTATAATTAGAATTCAGCTAACGCTGGAAAGAATGACTGTCCATAACTCATCAGGTTAGAAAGCTGGAAGCCCTAGAGCAGAAAAGAAATGAGTGGAATATTCAGCTAAAGAGGAAAAATTCATTTTCTTTGTTTTCTTACTGTAAGAATAAGTATTTTATATGTAAGATGTCGTTCATCGTCTCCTTTTCGAATAGGCAACCACATTCTTGATCATGCAGACAGCAGACGCGTGACACTAGCAATGGTCCCGTGCGGCCCACAGCACAACCTTTGGATAGCTGGAAGGGCAGTTCTTGCTTAGGAATGCACTCTCTGGTCCTGGGCTGACTGTGCTTCTGGTTTAAGTCCCTGGAGAAAGCTCTACCTTTTTTATGAGTCCCCAGGATCTCTGAGAACCAATGCAAATTGGCAAAGCTCTTGGCTTGCCCCCTTCAGCTGCTGGTAGCAGAGTGCATTAGCAGTGGCTTAGACACAAGAACTTCAAGACTTGTGTGTACACAAGAACCTCAGGACCGAAGTCAATAGAGAGACCTCTGCAGTCAGCTTGAGCTGTGAGGGAACCCAAATTTGTTCCTTGGTGATGAACACCAGGATCCTTACTCTGAGCCGATTAACTCTAGTCGTTGTTCATGACTGCAGGATTTTGGACTCCACTTTTGCAGTATCAGGGTCTAATTTAACTACTCTCCACATCTAACAGGCTTCTAACCACAAGGATCATGGGTCTGCATCCTTCTTTTCTCCTCATCGTAATGTCTTCCCCAAGTTGCCCAGCTGCTTCAAATTCCTTCCTCATCATCAGAACCTAAGCACTGATTTATTCTTAACCCTCCTGCACTCTGAATTCTCTGTAGAAACTGGAGGTCAGCTCCTTTGCTTTAAAAAGAAGGGAAGAGCCAGCTTTTCATAGGCATAGCCTTCACACAAAACTTACTCTTCATCTTCAAACTGGAAACACCTGCGTTAGGATGACTGACATGCAAGATAAGGCTTAGGGTTCATTAAAAAAAAAAAATCTAAAATTTTCCCAATAAATCATTTTTCTTCCCTTGGAAGTAAAACTCTTAATTGCTGGTTTAGGTATTGGAGATTCCAGGACAAGGAGATTCCGAGGCAAATACCTTTATTTTTAAAAGTTGATAAAGGCACTGGGATATCCTTTGTCACGTTTGCTAAAAATATTAATAATTGTATTTTGAGTGTGAGTATACTTTTGCCTGCCACACTAGCCAAATCTCTGCTTGTTTCATTTTTGTTAATATTATTCTCATCTGTAACTTCACTGCTAGAAGGCAGTGCTCATCATACAAGTCTGCCTTCAAGGTTTCAACGGTGCAGGCTCGTAGTGACGGGGAAGGGCTTTCCATGGTAACGTCACTAATAGAAACCAGTCAATATAGGAGATGGGGCTCTGACTTTTTAGTTCATCCTGGTGAGTCCAGTCTTCTGTGTATGTGACTAAGAAGTGTCTGGCTTCTTATACGGGCCAGGAACAGACGTTTAGGGAAAGCACAGAAGAACCAGGGCACATATCCCAGAGTGATTCATCCCCATTACACTCAGCCAGTTCCCAAGAAGCAAGAGGTTTGGATTTCCTGAGGTAGAAGTCACACATGGACAATCACTTTGAAGAGTCACTGGTTGACCTATCCTTAACGAATTCGTCTCATCCCTTGCAGAATTCATTCGTACTTTCGGTCTCCATGAGGCTCAGTATCCAGGAATCTCGTATCTTCCTCCATTGCTTTTATAACTGCTGCCTCGCACTGTTGCTAGTACTTGTATGAGTACATTGCAGTTAATTATTTCTTCATGTTCCCTGCCAGCTTCAGCACCTCACAGGCATCTGTCAGATTCCAGATCTGCCATTTTTTTTCTGAGCTGAAGGGAACAAGACCTTCTAACTCCTCCTTGTAGAGAAGCCTCCAATCATCTTTATTGCCTTTCTCTCTACATTTACTAAATTACCTGTATTCTTTTCAAGGTGCAACAAAATTTTAGGTCCTGGGTAAGTACCATTGTAGCAATAATAGAATCAACAGCATGCTCCCTCAATGGTACTCTCAGTCTTTCACTCCATCTTTCAGCTGATCAATCTCTCTTGATGATTTTTGGCCGGTTTTTTCTCATTTTCATTTTCCATGGAGGCACCTCCCCTACATTTTCCTTCTCAACTGATGTGTGATGAGAGTGGGGGAGATGAAAGACATTGCCTGATTTTCAGGTCTGCAACTGAAACAATACCCTAGAATACAAATAAAGGTATAGCACAGTCAAAGCATAAGATTAAAAGACTTACCTAACAAAAGATCATTAAAAATATCTACACTTAAACAATGGGTACTCATGATGTCCCCCTCGTTCCTTGCATGGTGCATGGGACCATTTCTGTGTACTTAATCAGAACACATTTTAAATCACACCGTACAGTATACTTTGTGGCAATACATGATGGCCAAGTATATAAAATATGATGAAGTTAAGAAGTTGCAGCTGAACTAACAATATATTCTCCTGGAAGGAGACATTGAATAAATTGTGGATGGTTTTTGATAGCCAATTAAAGTTCTTATAAGAGTTCTGATGCATTTTTCTGCATTCTTCGGTCATAACCTTTTAAACAAATATTTGCAATTGTAAATAATCCCCTAAAGTTCCCAGGTATTAATAAGTTATTGTGTCTCTTGCAATGATCAATTAGCATAATGAATACAAACTTAAGAGAACATTTCTCATCAGCAAGTAATAATTTTATCTAGTTTTTTGGTGACAATAGCAATTTCTGGTTTGGGACCAGTCATGTATATATGCTCACATATATTTCTTCAAAGACCGACAAAGCTGATTTAGAGTCAGACACAGATTTTCCCAACAGAAAGGACGCAGATTTCCCTAAAGGAAAGAAAGAATTTTTTCCTCTCAGTATTGTCAAAGGCAAAAATGTAAGATACAAACAAAACAGTTTCCAATGCAATAGTGTATAATGAGCACTAATGAATGAAGACAGAAGGTGTGGTCTTGTCAACAATTCACAAAGATTAAGCAGCAGATCTGATTTTACCTTAGAGTTTGTCATTGAGTCATTCAGAAATCAAGCTAATCACTCTGAACCAGATTTCATAAAGGACCAGATAATTTCACTTCTCTCATTTTTTTCTGTGAGCACCATCAGAGAGGACCAAGGTTTGATATGACAAAATGCAGCTTCTAGAGAGCTGCATTTTAGAATTTCAATTAAAATTTAAATTAAAGCCGCAGATTCTCTGAAAATTTGCAAAGCCTTTCCTATGACCTTGACCAAACAAACTCCTTTAGCTTATGTGTAAATACATGGTTGCTCCCTCGCAGTGGCTGGCTCACAGGGGTCCCACACCGCACAAGCCACAGCTATTCTGCCCAGGGCCTAGGGTAGCCATGGGCTACCCCAGAAGCAGCTTTCCACCTCCCTTTCACCTCCCCCTCCCAAGCATGCAGAAAATGTCTTGTAGCTCTCCCCCAGCCAGAAAATTTTGGGGTGCCATTTGGGAGTTGACAATTCTTGCCTGCGACCTTTAATCAGCCACCTTCTTTAACATTAACTGTAGGATTTTTGCACTTCATTTCCCCTAGAAGGGACCGTAATACTGGCCAGCTTCGCATCCTACGCAAAGTTCAGTTAGTGCTTGGACAGCTTTTTGAGGTCCAGACATGAAAAATACATAGCAATGCAAAGGCTTATCAGATGGTTACAGCATCAGAATATAATTATACAGCTTGAAACCCAGCTATAAAGAAGCATGTTGATAGAGAGAGGGTAAACACACTTGCATGAAATCTGAACCCATCCAACTTTTTCAGTTCAGATTGTATTAATCGTTTCCCTTTCCTGAGTCCTCCTTCCATCAATGCATCAACCTCAGGCCAGATTTGTTGTTCATTTGTGCCCATGCAAAGGGCTTCTCTAATGCTGCCTTGTCAGTGAAGACTGATCTCAATAATTTCCTTATTCTTGCTTGTGAAAAATATTTCCTCCTTCGCTCTGGAGACACCCAGGGAGGTAGCAGTTAAAACTTGATGCAGTAGTGTATTTCTCTGGTTTATCAGATCAAAACCCATGTCTCATTGAAGAATTGTATTTGCAGCCTCTCATCACCCTGGAGATAAATTGCTGCAAGCATCACGAAGACTCACAGAAAGTTTTAGCCATCTCCATAATTAATCCTGCTTTTCATCGCTCCTGGCTTCACCTACTTTCCTGCAGTTCGATTCACAGACAATATTCTGCACAAGTGAGCAGCCATCTACCTACTAACCACAATAACTGCACCTCTCCTGTGTCTGAGGAGGCATTTCAGAGCCTCTTTTGCAATAAAAGCAGAAGTACTAAACTTGAAGGAAAAGCACTCTTCCTAACTGACTGTAACCTTGGAAGCCTCAGAGCTGATGCCTCTTCTCAGTGTGTCTTTTCTTATGCATATTTTTTTTTAAATAAATATAAACCAGAAGAAAGATCTAATTTTTGGAATTCTGATCCAGATCAGAAGATCACAAACTACAGCTAGTGAAAATTTTTCTATTTCATGTATGAACATAAATGGAAAGTGATAACAGTCTTTCAACATCTTTCTCTTTTGTACTCTTCCACAAGCCCTATGGCTGGCTATACTCCCTGTGTGTGCATACATCTTCTTATATACACATATATAAAACAGCACTTTTAAACAAAATTATTCTTTTTAGTCTAGACCCATGGATACTAACTAAACTGCTGATGGGCAATTCATAATACAGATGAAGAAGAGGAGCCCTTTGATGGGTCCCAGGCAGCTGGGGGATAACTGAAGTGAAAAAGAAAGGCTCTGTGTCTTGTGGATGGGACCCAGAGCCCAGGGGCTTATTTTGCCTCCCACCACCCAGCTCACACAGGTTGAGCCCCCGGCCCACCCCACACATCGAGCTTGCTCCTGCTGAGAGCGGCTGGCTTGTGGTCTCCCATCTCCACAATGTCCCAGAGAGATCTGGTCAGACGAACAGTGATTTCCAGCAGGTATCTGAGGAGATCAAGGCTGCACCTGCCCATGTCGACAGCAAAACCCGACAATGCAAGGATCCAGATTTGCCTCCTTCCTGTCCTGCTCTCAGAGAAGGTTGGCGAGTAACTTCACACCTGCCCTTGCATCTCAGCCCCTGAGACCCCTCCAGCTGTGCTGACTGTATTAAAGTCCTCTCTGGCCCAGTGAGGTGCCCCTCTCCTCACTCTTCTTGGCATCAGCTACCACACTGACATCCCTGAAGTCCTTCCTAACGTGCTGCACTTATTCTCCCCCTCTCTCTCTCTCTGGCCAAGTCTGAAGATTCCCCAGAAGTGATCACTGAAGAGCCATCCTCCTACCACAACCATCCAGTGCGAATGCTATGTGGTCTGCCCAGCTTCGTGCACCTCCCTGGGTTGCTGTCAGCCCCCCTGCATCACAACCCAGGCTCCTTTCAAATAAAACAAAAGAAGGAAAAATGAAAATATGCCATATGGCACCTCCACACACAGCCGCAGGGCCCTGGAGCACAGTCTGGGAGAGAGACACACTGGTGCAAGGCAGGCAAGGAGCCTTCTGCCTTGCCCACTGGCAGTTCCCATCTTCACCCCTGCCACATCTCCCTGGGGTAGCCGGGGGGCTCTGCCTGCCACCCTCGTGGCCTGGCAGCCCCACAGCAGCCCCACAGCAGGTCAGGGAACCTGCTGCCCTCCCGCAGGACCCAGCTGCAGTGCCCATCACCCACCACAGATACTGGGACAGCACAGGCTGGTCACCTTCTCCTCAGCACCCGCAACCTCCACACAGCACTTGTGACACGAACATTACACAGCGCTTGTGACACGAACATTGCAAAAGCAAGAACCAGCTTTTTCCACACCAAAATTAAACAGTACATAAGATTGACTTAGAAACTGTGAGATTGTTATAACTGGAAACATATTAGGGGTGTTTTCATTTGCTCTCTGGGTTTTCCGCATTCCTGGTTGTCTTTCCAAGATTTCTGTTGCAAGAACAAGGATTAGAAACCATTTATTTCCCCTGTACAGCTAAGGTTGTCATATAAATGTGGTTCCGGGAGCCAGAGCTTTAGGAAACAAATGGCAAACATTCCCAGTAAAATTATGAGTGTCAGCAACACTCTTTGTGTTTATGAAAACCTTAGTGAGGCCCAGCAATGAATAAAGATGGAGCTAAGACTACAATGAGACCTGAGAAAACCAGGTTTGACCCTTTGATTTGCCACAGGATTTCTGTATCACCTCAGGGAAGCAGGTCGTGCTTAATTTCACTGAAGATGTTGAGTCCAATTAGTTTGGCAAGGCCAGGAAGAGTGCTCAGCATCTTGCACGACAGAGCCCTCGGTGCTTCAGTGTCCTGCTTCTTCTGTCCTCCTGCTCTCAGCTGAGCAGGGTGCTCTCTGCAAGCAGGGATTTTCCCTGTGAACTTGATACAAGTTCAAAAAACACTCAGTGACTATTAACCATAATTAATCCACTGTATTAATTTCTGCACCATCATTACTCTGGATGGGGTAATGTTTTGGTGTGTGGAAAAATTATGTATGTTGAAAAAGCATTGCTAGGCGAGTCTGCCTCCAGTGTGTGTGTGTGTATATATATATATATATATACACATATATATATATATGTGTGTGTCTGTGTGTGTTTCAGGGACCGCGTGGGGACTGTATACCTGGAGGATCCCACATGCAGCAAAGCAGCCAGTGATATGAAACTGAAAATAACATGATTTGCTAATTTACAACTAATAATTAAAAGGGCCTGTCAAGGAGCCAAGCTTCCTCAGCATGTGTTTAACATTACTTCTGAGAAGGTCATTGCTGGCTTCTCCAGGAAGGGAGTTCCGGAGAGGGTACAGTAAGTGCACGGAGTTTAAATGAGCAGCCCCGGCGCAGACATTTCACAGTCTTCAGGGATGCACAAACAATTCTGCCTCGGCAGCACAGAAACAATGCCCTGTATTCACAAAGACTACAGGAACTTCAATATTGTGTGGAGGGGAGGTGGGGGTGAGGGAAGTCTTGAAATGCAGATAAATTGGTATTCACCAAGTGCCATTCCTTAATTTACAACAGTCTTTAACTTCGGAGGCAATTGCCAAGGTGCTCATAAAAAGCGAAATGATGAATATTCAGGATGTCTTCTGAATCCATTAGGCAACTGAGGATGAGGTCTCCATATGTATAACTTCGGCTGTTTTCACATGCTGGTAGAGAGAGTGCCAAGATGGCGTCAGGAAGAAAAATGGCTCCTTCAGTTGCCAATGGGGAGAGAGGAAGGGGGGGGGGGGGGGGCAAAAAGTGTATATCAAGTGCATGGAAATGAAAATTTATTTAAGTACAGTAATTCAACCTAAATGTGCACTGCATGGCACGGTGTGAACCTAGCTCTCCGAGCTCTCTGGCACGGCCGGCTCTGCGGACAGGTGTGTGCAGGATCACTGTCAAGTTAAAAGCAGCCACTGAACGGTTTTCTTTTTCCACACCATCCCCTCCAAGGGTCTCAGGGAGCCTGAGTGAATTCAGCCTCAGGACAAGGAAAGGCTCAGGCTACACCAAGGAGAGGGAAAGCTCAACCTACAGAGGCTGAGAGAAGCGCCAAGTGTCTGGCCTTGAGTGAGGAGAAAGTCAATGGTGGAACAGGCTCTCTCCTTCTCCCTCTCATCCAGCTCCCCATTTCCCTCCCTGACAACCTTTACCAACATCCTAGATAAGGCAGATGAGGCATTTATAACCACAGCCGGCAACTGATGAGGAAAACATGCTGTCCAGCTCTTGCATCCCAGAAAATAATGTCTCCTGGATGCCATGAATCATGGAAGATCACAGGCCGTTAATCATCAAAGGGTAGAAGGGACGAGTTTAAAGTCATGTGTACCAAACACAGCCATGTCTCTGGGGAATCTCAGACCTGGCATGATTCATTTTGCTTTCTCAGGGAGAAATCACAAGGATTAGAAGAATAAATAATGCCACAGCTTCCTGAGTTCAGCTGGTAGCGAGGCCAAGCCTCCCATTGAGGAAAGGAGGCTTTGGTCACAGGAGGTGCCTATTGCCACAGCAGGCATGGGCGTGGGAAACAGTGACACTCCTCTGGTCCCAGAGTCAGTGTAGGGGTACTATTTGGTCCGCTGGGTCTTCCCCAAAAGACTGTAGGGAGTCACTGGGATTCGCAGGGAAAGCAGAAGCGTGACAGCCCTCATTGCCCCTGTCTCTTGGGGTTGTCGGTATCCTGATCCGGTAACAGCTCAGCTTTGCAACCTGGCTCTGGAACGGCTCTGGGGCTTTCTAGAAGGAAGGAGCCATCCGCTGCAAGGCTGTATTACCTGCGGGCAAGGGGCAGAGGTCAGTTACCTGCCCTTCCAGCCATGACCATAAAATGTGGTTGGCACAGTGGGGACACACAGAGAGTCTCATGGGGGAAGTACTCAGTGAATTTTAGTAGTCTTTGTTGCAGCCCTTTAGGCAGGTCAAGAACCAGCAGCTGATGACCAGGTAAGTAGTGCACGAGGCTCTACCACAGATACCAGGTCATCCCAGATCCATATTCCCAACTCAGGGACCTTCAAGTGTGTGATTTACCCCTCTCTTGCTCCTAAGTATGGCTGTGGGGAGGAGGCTGTACCTCACACCTGAAAGACGCACTACCTGCCTATCAAGAATGATTAGATTATAGTCATGGCTAGTTTAGTTGATTGTTTCCTGGGTTTTCCACATCAGTCTCCCATCCACTCTAAATAAAAAGCGCCAACACACCTGGAGCAGAATACGCAGATGACTTTCAGTAAAGACAAATACAGTTCTTCAGACTCACAGATTATCTAGCCACAGAGTTTGAGTTTGGTTCAGTTCAGAGCGGAGGTTTTCCACTCTTCGCAATTATTTACAGAACACTTTGTGTTCACACAGCTTTCTAGGGTGCCTTTTTGGTTTTAGAAGAGTTTTTTCCAACCAATCGCTCGTTATTTCGCATATGGGACTGGTCACCACTTCTGGTTGGGCTGTTCCTAATCTGTGATGAAATGAGTGAAACACGATACATGAGAGAGGGTACTTCCGTCGTTAATCCCCAGCACTTACATTCACACACGAGTACCTTGCCCACATGCAAGCATGGGTATTTGCAAGAAGAACAATGAAAACTTGGCAATCGGCTGAGCAGCCCCCCATTTGAGAGTTTGCAGGAAGCTGTCAAAAAGGAGGAGAGTGGTAGAAGCACGCTGAGTCCAGAGCGTTTCATAGAATTGTTCCATGGACATGTTCCACAATTGTCTTTCCTCCCTGTGTGCTCAGCTGCAGTCACCAGGAGCGCACAGGGGCATGGGCAACACGAGCACATGCTTTTCCCACTGCTTCCGAGGTTAGTATGAATAATGTTCCACAGTCTGTTATTGTGGAAATACCAGCGATCATCCTGCAAAAGCAAGCCAAAGAATTATAGCTAGACATTAATAAGAAGGGACCAAACAAAGCATCTCAAAGATGGCAGAATAACACCACTACAGTGACTAGCAGGAAGAAATAGCTCCAAACGAGTTTTCCCTGATCTACTGTCAGCAATCATCCTTTATCCAGCGCCTCAAGGAGTTCGGCACACGGTGCGTTCTGGGCTTGCCGCAGCAGAGGCTGCGCTGAGGCGTACAGCTCAGCCCGTGAGCCCCAGTCTGTCAGTGCTGTGATTAGCCATGGTCTGAGAAGGTAGCCAGCAGTGTCTGCATTCCAGACCACAACTAAGAGTCTCTTTCACAGTTCATTGCACTGCAATGAAAATTAATTTTCCTTCATCATTTTATTCTTGTGAAAAGAAAAAAAAAAAAAAAAAAAAGGAGAGAATTAATAGGAGGGAAAACCCACAGGGCACTTGGCTGAAGGAGCTCTCTGAAAGAGGCTCTAAAGATGGAAGTCTTGTCTGTCATCTCAGCTGCTAAGTAATACTAGTGGTGGGACTCTTGGAAAAATTAGTACAAATTGCATCGCAGAAAGGACTGCTGCAGAGATGTTTCTGTGTAGTTTTATGGTTGCGGTGAAGACCAGTGGGCGTTAAAACTTGTCTTCAGGGGTATAATTTGGGTAAATCTCAACTTTCAAGTCTTCAGTCCCTGAACTTAAAAGGCAGATTGCCCGCTAACCACTGCCCTGCTTCCAGATCTTGCTCTTACAACACAGTGTGCAGGTATTTGTGCCACCAAAAATCATGGCAGCCCTTCCAGAAGTGTCTGTATCCGGAACAGTGGGGTACATATTTTGGAAGCTGTGATGACTTTCCCAGGCCTTTCTTCCCATGGCAAAATTAAAAGCACCAGTTGGAAACAGAACCTCTGCATACTTTTCCCTTGCTATGAATGCAAGGTTCATCTATTTTTCTCCTTTTTTCCCACAAGAAAAGTAGCATTTCATATGTTATTGCACAAGTTGGATGTTGCCAGAAAGAACCAGACTATTATCCTACTCCCTGCCTGTTCTTTAGCACCTATTGCCATAAGTCAGGACGTTTCCAGCGCCAGTTCAATGAAGTGATTTCTCATGGTTACCTACGATCAAGTACAATGAAAAGGCCCAGATCACTTACAGAGTATCAGTGATGATGCTGGTATCCATCGTTTTCATTCCTCTGTCATGGGAGATTCAGGTTTGGATATTTGTAGGAAGGCGGGTGCAGGACTCCAAGATGAGCAGAATGAGAGGACTGAAGTTCTTTGCATTTCTACTCAGCACCAACTACAGCAGTGAAGACTTTCTACACGGTCGTGTCAAAGCACCTCAGCACTGACCACCTCTCAGGAAGAGTTAGTGGTTTACGCCTCATGATCCTCCATGCCCATTCCCCTTTCTATGCCTCTGTTGGTTTTAGTCTTAAATAAAGAAACGTTGCAGAGTCAACGGCAGAGAACCATCTGAGCTGCTTTGCATGGCTGAAGGGCTGGCTGTGGCACTGCTGGCTGCTGGCGTTTGAATCGCTGCATTTAGGGGGTTCTGTTTAGAACAAACTTGGCTTATTAAATGACAAAGTCATCTATTCAAATGCAACGAGCTTAGGTTTTTTCTTTCTTCTAACAGCATAACTTCATTCACTTCAATGGAATTGCATTTGGTTTACACAGGTGTGAGAGGGAAATCAAGTAGCATATAGAAATGTTTTCTTTTGAAATATTTTTGGAGAAGAGGGGTAAAGAAACTGCTTTTAGACCAATGCAAACATTTTCATGGAAATTTTCATTAGGGTTAAAATTTTCTGGACAAAAACTGGAAATGATTTCCCACCCCCCACCCCCCACCCCCGTAAAATAGTTTGATTTTCAAAAATCCCACAAACACTTAAATGGAAATCTCAATATTTTCACAAAAACTCTAATTGTATTTTTAAAGCTTTGGGTTTCCATTTTTTTATCAAAAACTGAAGTCTTTTGTCCAAACTACTTAGAAAACCTGACTTCTTTTTTTCAAAATTTCTCATAGCAGATTTTTTTAATGCGACTTTAACATGAAGATTAAAAAGATTATGAATATGAAGCCAATAAAAACCCATCACAACTGAGCTGTACAAACTAAGTGCAGAGGTTAACATACATGAAACCTGGGATGGACATGAGTTGTTTACAAGTTTAAGATGTTTGTGCTAACATACTTCATAGAAGGGCAAGTGAAGGGTGGGGGGGAGGTTTTCCCTGAATTTAGATTTTATACAACTCACATAAAACTAAGAAGGAAATGAAAGAGGAATGGAGGGAGGTGGAAAAAAACCAAAAAGGGATCACAAGCAATAGACATCTCTGTACATTTTGAGGTGCCTCAAGATGTTGACGTCCCTAGTATGATGTACTCAAGAATCCCATGGGTTCCACAACTGGGACACATACCCTGATGTCAGATGAGATCATGGCAAATGAGCCACAGACAGGCTATTGCCACACATGTAATTGTAAGACTTTGCATTCTGCAGCTGAAAGTTCAATGTGTAGCTGCCCATGAGAAATTCCAACGACTCCAGTACTCACTTTGTCCAAAACAATTGGAAAGCTCTGATGTAGCTACTGTGTATATTTAAGCGCTATAACAGATACTCTGGAACTGAGTAAGCAGGGCAATAGTTAAGGCTAGGTCTCTTATTTTTCACAGCAACAAACAATCTGAATAGAAGCCTTCATTTAAACAGTGATTCAACACAGCAAAATGTTGAAGCTTCTTACACCTAATGGTAATGGCAATGCCTTATAATACAAAAGAATAAAGAGTGAAACTCAGAAAATATAGAATAAAACCCTGAATGGAAGCCTGAAGATGTGATTTTCAAAATCAACTCTTCCAAACATGAGAAGGAAGTTGACTTTTTTGCTCATGAGCCATTTCTCTAGAAAGACCGTAAGAATTAATTACAATAAAAGAAGAAAGCACAGCTTCACAAGGACAACAGAGGGCCTAGTCTGAAGTGGGATCAACCCTACAGGTCCTTAAGAATATGGTTAATGGGAAAAAAAAAAAAAAAAAGAAAAAAAAAGAGGAAGAGGACATGTGTACAGTCTCAACCTAGGACTGAATGGCTCCATCACAATCCTACTTGCACTTGGCATTGCTGCCCAGTGCTGGCCAGGATATGTGCGGACACTGCCGGCTGTCAGCGAGCCCTGTTGGCTGACTGTGGTGGGGAGCACCACCCAAACTTCCTGGACATACCTGGCAGGAACAAGAAGTGACTGATTTCTTTACCCAGCCTCTTCCTCTGGTCATGCCAGGTTGGGGGTAACTTCAATTTAAGCGATCTCACAAGTTACAAGCTGAGTGAACACAAGAGGAAAAAAGAGGGTAGAAACCATTTGGGCAAGAGGTAAAAACAGACCAGAGAGTGTGCATTTGCTGTGTTGGGTACCCAACAAATAATTTTTAATAATATAAGATTTATAACATTTTGTAACATCATCCCAAGAAACAGGCCGTGTCTTCACTTGCATTAGATTGGCTGTAGCAAAAAACACAGAAATCATAATCTATGCTTAAAAAAATAAAAAAATAAAAAGCAAAGAAGGCATGGGGAAGAAACTGAAAAGGGAAGAGGGGAAATGAGAGTCATCACACCGTATCTGTCTCAGAAGGATGAAAATCCAGAAGCTGTTTTCTTTCAGGGAAAAGAACCAGGAAGGAAGTTTTCAGCAAAATAAGGACAGCGAAAGGGAGGTCAGGCTTCCCCCTGAGCAAAGAGGGAGAATTTCTTTCATGGGGTTGCAGTCTGAGTCTAACAGGAAGAGACTTAAGAGGTTACATCTGCTAGGGTTCCCCAAGAGATCACTAGGAGTTGACTTGACTGCCCTTCAGCCATCTACGGAGGGAGACGTTTCCCTCATCAGACGAGTATAACAAGGTCTACTGACTACGAGATGAAACCAGCAGGATTAAGGCACACTGGTTATAACAGGGAGTGCTTTCAGCAACCCCCCCGCATGCATGGCAGATTCTCCCATGTCAGGCTTCTAAATCAAGGCAACGTATTTGGAAAGGTAGGTTTTAACTTAATCTAAGGGTACAAATTCTTATGCAGGGTTTATTAAATTATAACCCATGGCCTTTGTTTGACAGAAATTTAAATTAGATAACTATAATATAACCATTTCTTTTGCCTTGTAATCTATAAAATTGCAGAGGAACAAAGCTTATGTTGTTGTCCTTTTGCAAAAGATGCCATAATCCTTTCACACGAAGGTTCTGAAGCATTTTATGAAACATTAATAACCCCAAATAAGTGTCTTCAAATCAGCTGGGGAAGAGTTCAGGTCTCTTGAAGCAATGTCTTCTCCTATTGATGCAATGCAGAGGCACTTAGTCTGCAGGAGTACAAATACATTTTAATATAACAACCAGGAATAGCTACTAAGGTGTTCTGTTTTATTCCAGTCTCCTGCAGTAAGTAGAAAAAAGACAAAGATTTTCAAGGACTGTAACAGAAATAATTGAGAAAAAGGGAAAGAAATTTAAAAGATTCAGCCTGGGTTTGGTAGAAAGGACATGGTTAAGAGTCAAATTCTCCTTCGTAATCCAAGAACCCAAAGGCTTGCAACAGTCAGGAGACATAACAATTTCAAAATTAATCAAGGAAATTGTTCTTCCACTGCAAAGTCCATTGCCAGTCTACGGCTGGCAGATTCTCGGGGTTCAGTGGAAGAATCACGTGATCCCTAGTTCTCCTCCAAGCCCTATGTCTATGAAGTCTCCAGCGCGTATATACACACCCTGGTCATGCAAGTCTATAAGCCTATAGGTGACACTAGCTGGTAGAACAAGGTGTGTGCATTCAATGGGTTTGTGATCTCCTCAGTCACACAGAAGTCCCAGTGGCCCTGCTTGCCCTGGCCTCCCTTTCTACAGGCCACGTCAGCCCTGTGTCACAAAGCTATCTCAGTGATCCATTCACAAAGCTTTGGCTTCAACAAAATTGCATTTTCTGTGCTTCAGGTCACACCGTTTACGTAGTGTAACACAGACTTCAGACTGATCATTACCTCAGTCAAACTACTGGGCCCAAGGGTCAGCTGCAGAGGACTCTTCCTTCAAAGTCAGATGCCATCAGCTTAATAGAGAAGAATTGCTGATCCGAGCATCCCTTCCCAGAGGGCTATGGGAACTATGAAACAGGCTTCAAACAGCAAACCAAGAGTTCTCGAAGTATAGCCAAAAATCCTGGAAGACTAAGGAACATATGGCTGTGCCAGGATGCAAACCCAGCCCTAACCTTGCAGGCAGTACCAATAGTTTCTTATGTTTCGGGCCATAAATTATCCATCAGCTGAAGGGCACTGGGAACAGCACCTCTTTGTAATGGCATTTCCATAATTACCCAGTATTAATTTCTTTGCACTTTTTTCCTAAGGCTTGGCTGCAGCCAGTAACAGGACACATACAACGGGGTGATCCAGTTTTCCCATTCATGTCTTCTGCTCTTTGCCTCTTCTGTGGCTTTAGGCTTGGAGATGGTCTGTGTCTGCCTGGGTGTTTTAAAAGAGCCTGCTGGGTGCAGATGCTACTGCAAGTGTCATTATTTTTGCAATTAGAGTCATTATTCTGCACTCAGATGCCATGCAAGAAAATGAGGTATAACTGCCAAGATAGCTGGGGGGGCTAATAGATTATAGATTATACAGTGTCAGAGATGCAAGCAGTACTCGTCTTAAATAAGATTTTAATACCTTTAAAAGCTGTGATAAATTATAAAGAAAGGTAATATAAAATGTGGGATAAAGTGTGGGCTCGTTTTACTTCAGGCTCTCTACCACGTGGGGACCAAAGGAGAGGGGGAGAGGGGATGGATCGTGGTTTTTATTGCTTGGCTGCGATGTCAAAATTGGGTTGGTTTAAAATATTTATGACATGAGAGAAAGAAAATCTGTGAATTACTCAAAACTTAATGTATGTACTCTCAATGTGTTTCACATTTTCTTTAGTGGGGACAGCAGAGTGGGGAATTGAGGATAACTTGTTTACTGCCAAACAGCTCTCCTTGGTACCTAGTATTGCTATGTATTAAAAATCGCGGCTGGGGCCAAGAATGCTGGGGCTGGAATTAAAGACAAGAACACACAATAACTTTAAGTAATGGCAGAGAGATTTAAATAGCACACATCAGCAGAAAAGAATGGGGAAACCTACAGTACACTGACTTCATTGATACCCCATTTATCAGCAATTACTGACTCCATTAAAGGCAGAGTTTACAGCAGACAGAGAAACAGAGCCTAAAATATGTCCCAACAGATGGACGGAGAGTGTCAGTGATGCCGTATTTCAAAGGCATCTGCAACTTTGTTATCATTGTACATGGAGTCAGAAAGACAGCAAAAAACACTGGAGTAAGGGCCAGCAAATGATTTACTTGACCCTGCATGGGCAGAACTGACAGCAAAAACCTCATTAATTCCTCAGGTCATTCTGGAAGACATTAATTTGGTTTGGACTCGGGACGAGGGGAGATTTTCCAGACATACACCAGGAATTATGAAATCTCTATAGCCAGAGGAAAGTATGTCCAAATCACTTTCTGCATAAATCAAGCTGACTTTCTGAAGAAGGATAATATGCCTAATCAGGGGAGTTATGGAACTTCTTGTACTTATTAGACAGAAAATAAAACAGTATTTTATTTGATAATCAGCTTGCAGAGGTTTTTTTTTTTTCTTTCTTTTACTGCTGTCTTCTCTTGCCAGAGATGATTTGGAAAAAAGACTCTGGTGCATGAATAATTGCGAGTGCTGTGATATTATTTGTTTGTTCGCGTGGCGACATGTGGGTATGCACATAAAGATATATAAATAGATATACATATATAGGTAATATATGTGCATCATTTTAGTCAGCCTGCTGTATTTACACATCTTTTGGCCTTTTACCTCTATGCTGCAGAATGCCAAGTCCCATCACCTTCCCTCTCCAGTTTTAACTCTTACTTACCCTCAGCCAAAACGCATCTGGGTAAACAGGAGAGCAGAGCAGAGCTTGTCCTGGGGAGGCAGCCCTTGCGCCATTCTTCTGCTCCTGCACAGTCCTTCCTCCAGCCCAGCTCCTACTGGCATTGAGGGGACCCTTCCGTAAGCAAGGACTGATCAAAAACGGGGAGTCCAGCCTGCAGGACTTGGAGCAGAAATGTAACTTGAGGTGAGCAGGAGCCCTGTCTGAGCAGGCGAACTAGGAATGACAGGCTCAGGTCCCAGCTATGACTTCTCCAGTTTGGCCCTAAATCTCTGAGCCTAAAAAACGGTCCTGGAACAAAGCACCAACTGGATGTCCCCAGCTCGGTGGTGGGGAGCTCCAGACTGAGCTGGGGTGAGCGGGACCCTCCCCTCCCACCTGGCTGGCTGCCACGATGAGGCCACTTTGGCTCCAATAGCAGCCCCAAAAGCCCCAAAAGCCATGCAAACAGCCAGGAGCTGCAAGAAGTTGCCCCACTAACCCCCCCACAGTACATGCTTTCCAGTGCTTATACAAAAGCCCTTGCTGCACAGGGTATCTTCCTCCATAAAAGATGCATTCATCATGTTTAGAGAAGGGTTATCTCTCCTTGGAAAGAACATGCATTAGTACTTTTTACTCATTCAACACTGGACACTCCCTATCAACAACAGCCTGCCGAAAGGGGAGAAAGAGGTGAATTAATCACAGGAAGAGACAATTTAAAGGAGTTTGGCTATAAAATGGAGTTCATTAGGAGGCCATAATGTATTTGGGACTAACAAGCTGCAATTTCCCCACCTCTGCTGTCCCAGTCAACAATAAGCAGCACTAATTGCATTGACACCATGTCGCAGGATAGCCACCTACCTTCTTTTAGCTCCTTCTATAGAGCAGTCACACAAAAAAGTTATTTCACTTACTGCAAATGCAAGTTCTCTTTCAAGATGCTTAGCTCCTTATCTCCTTGGATTGAGAGAAAACAGTATTAAGTGGTCTGCAGTTTTCACTCTGGAGCGAAGGTTGTAATAATAATCACGTTGCTTGGCTCTAAGACTGCACTTAGAGAGATCTCAAAGCACATTACAAATGTTTATGGTATAGACAAAATCTCACCATAGGCACAGAACCAAGCAAACCCCAGCTGGGAACACAGCACAAAGCACTTTTTCCCATCCTTCCTCCAGGATACGACAGTATCTATTTTTCCTGTTTTTCCTGGTTTGGCTTGTTAAAAAATATGTTACATTGGCTAATAACCTTTTTTCCTGGGCTTCAGATTTCTTTTGATTTTTGTTTCATGTTACTATTATGCCAAAAAAACCTATATAAAGCACTCTTGAAAACACTGGTGCTATAGGGAAGTGAGTCTAAGGCAAAAGAAGTAAAACAAGGACTGGAATACTCGAGTGACCCAAGTTTGTGCAGTGCTGCACGTCTGGACTTCTTTTGATCGAGTCAGAACAAGCCAATTTTTTCCTAAGGCTAAATTACAGTTCAGTCCTTTGTTGGGCTATTAGCTGGTGACTTTAGCTCTATGCAGCACACTAAAATCTAATACAGAATAAATATTTCATTTGGGAAGCCTTTGCTGCCTATCAACTGCAAAAGTACCGCAGGAGGTAACCCGGCTGCAGGGAACCGTGTGTGTCCCATCACCTAAGCGCTTTCGCTGGAGAGGGTTGTGTTACCGCTATTACAAGGGCGAGGGAAAGGCACTGCCTGCAGATTCAGGAGTTGGGAAGCTTCAGAAGGAAGACAAGCAACCAGGAAACATATTTTTATGGGCAAGGTAAATTATGGGACCAATTTGCAGTGCACAAATTAAATTACTTTATGCTGTTGATACTATCAGTTTAAAAATAAGAATAAAAAAACCTGAGGGGTTCATTTTCACATGTGCTCCAGCTATCTCTCTAGCAACGCAAAAGAACTGAATATAAAAGTTAATTATCTGTATGACAAGCCTGCCCGGCTAGAGCAATAGAAATTGATCTTAGCATAAATGAAAATCAGACAACAGGAAGAACCCTGTTCGATCATGGTGACTCAGTGTCCAAATCCAGCAGAATACATATTTTTAAAGAAAATTACCATGTTTTAAATAACAATTTAGATTATTCAAATAATAGCAGAGGTATTTTTATGCTCCTTGCACCCTCTGTGGTGTCTTTTCTTTTTTCTTATTTTCTTTTTCTCCCTTTTCCTCCCTTTTCCCTTCCCTTCCCCAGTTCTGTCAGCATAAAGACTGAACCGTCACTAACTACTTTCAGTTTGGTTTCCAGTCAATTCCCGCTGAATTTTACTTTCAGATTCTCATGCTCAATACAATGCTAGAAAATCTAAGTTGAAAATATAGTAATAACATGTTTGCTTGTTGGTCTTGTTTTTAAATATTTCCCTGGGGATTTGTAACAAATCATAAAAATGTATTCTACTGGTCTTAAATATTGTAAAAGCTTATTTAATTTAATCAAAACTTAAATATTAAGCCAAACTTCATTGCACAATGTGTTCCTTTAATGGAAAGAGCTAATGAAAAACACACTAGGCCAAATTCACTCTATTTTCTTTACCAGGGAGATATTTGCTCCTTTATTACTAAGGATCATTTGTTTTGCTTCATTTTGCTGGGAACAGTCGGCAAATTTGTATAATCAGACTGTGTTCTGCACATATTTTTCATGGCTATTCTGAAACAGTTTTGTCCTCATTTCTACCCCTGGAATGGCTCTTTTTGAAATGTGAATCTTGGCTGGATGACTCACTGGGACACTAACTTTATCTTCATCTGTTTTACAGTAATTGGGCCTGAGTGATTTTTGTAGCTGTATCTGAGATTGTTTCCTGCTTTGAACTCAGCACTCGTACTGTCATGTGTTAATTTTAGTGATTACACAAACTAGACTCTAGCCAATAAAGTTATTGTAGTCAAAAATATGGCTCCGATCCAAATTGCTCTTACTTTATCTGCGGCTGAGTAACTGCCGCTTCACACTATGAATGGACTAAAATCAAATAAAAATATTCGCCACAGTGACCTGCCAGCAGAACAATGTGCAGTATCGCTCCTTTGACTGTGTAGTTGAGAATGTTATACAGCTACATGGTGCATAGGAAAGCTTGAAAGTCTCCTATCTTGGTTATAAAAGGACATTTATTCTGTAAGGGAGGGGAAAAAAAATAAAATGTTCAATGCTTTAGCTTTTATTCAGGTATAATCCCAGTTCAGAAAGGGCATAGAAGCATGTGCTGGAAATGAAGTGTGTTGCTCAAGTCCCATTGAAGCCAGGTAGATTGTAAGCATATGCTGAAATGCTTATTTAAATTGAGCCCTTAATTATTATGTGCTATGAGATTGAACTACATTTCATATTATTTTCATACATCTATATTTATATACGGGTGGGTGGGAGGGTGTGCAGGGATATATGTAAGCTGTTCACTAAAGAACGTTAAAAATGAAAAAAAGAATCCTCCACACCCTTCCTCCTAAAATGGCAGGTTATTTGATGTTTTTGACAAGCAAGATTTAAATGTTTGGGTGAAATGGCCATTTTTTCAATGAAAGAAAAAAAAATCAGAACTTGTTTTTACTAATCTGGTACTGCACTTCAGGTACGTTGTACGTGCACACAGGGCTGCAGGGACCCCCTCATCCTTGCAGTCACCAAATGCGTCTCATTCAAGCAGAGCGCATCTCTGCTTGCATCCAGGGGTTTTGTACTTTAATGAGTCAGTCGTCATTTTAACTTCTATCTGTCCTCAGATTCTGTCGATCATTTCCATCATTTATGGATAGCAAGTTAAAAGTTACGTGCACCTCCTGTTAGCCTACCTGGATTTTCTCCATGATAAATCTCTGTCCCATTGGTTTGCTAAGGGAAGAGCTTCCCAGAATTTGATCTGGTATCACTGGCCTGTACCCTAACGAGACGAGCTCGTGTTTCTGATGTTGTGCAAATGCAGGAAGGTAATAAAATGGCCGGGGGGGGCAGGTCAATAGAAGATCTTAAATACACAGGTTAAAAAATGTTTTATAGACTGCCAAATGTAAGCTAAGGAGAAAATGAAGGCTTTGAGGAAGGATTTGATTTAGAGGGGCAAGATGTTTGGCTCCAAGCAGAGAGGAGGTGCAGGCACAAGTGAAACAGCATGGACTGTCCCAAGGAAGAGACAAAAATACAGTCCAGGAGGAGAGCAGCCCACTGGTAGGAAATGAGGGAAGGTGAAGCAGAGTCCTGAGTGGTTTTACAAGGCAGGAAAGTGGTTTTGAATTGAATTCAACAATGGATAAGAAGGTGACAGGGGATGGGAGCAATGCGATCCTATTTCTCAGAACGAGAAATAATCCAGCCATGAAAGTCTGGATCCATTAAAGTTACAAAAGATATATATTTTTTTTATCTTTTTAAAATAAAAAAAGGATTTGCAATTGCTGAGGTGTAAAGTCAGGTCTGGGTATGGACGAATTGCCGTATTGCTTGTAAGATAGTGACAGACCTGCCAGCAAGGAGACGCAGCCAGGCCAGGGAAGCTTGGGCTCATTCCTTCAGAACCTGTCAAACACAGCTGTGCATCGTGCAACTCCCGGAGGAAACCAGCCCGCTGCCTCACATCCAGAGCCAAAGCAGAGCAAGGAAACAGGGGTAAGAGAGGCACAAAAATGTAAGAAGCCTTGCAAAATCGGTGAATGGCAAAGCTGAGACTATGCCCCAGTCTCAGGCTCTTGCTCAGTACACAGTCCACCAGGGCAGGCAGACGGTGACTGAATTTTCCCAGTGCGTCTTAGCTCCCATCTTCTTGCTGACCAAAGCGTTGTGCTGCTGCTGCCCTCCTCGCTTCTGGTTGTACTGCAAAAGTCTGCCACATCCATCCTGTGGGCAGATGGAGACAACAGCAGTGGCAGAAAATTTGTCCTGAAGCAGAAAGAGAGGACATAAATGCCCAGAGGGTAGAAGGTAATTGTACGAAGAGATATACTACCTTCCACCAGCTAGCAAATAAGAAGCCACTAACAAAGAACAAGGCAGAAAGGAGACGTTTTCTGCTTGTCTACCAACAGACCTGGAGCAAAGGCTAGGATGCCCGTAACTCCTGGGTTCTGCAACTACCCTCAGCAGATTTCTTGCTAACTTTGTCCCGATTCAGCATTAAGGGTTGCTGCCAGTTCCCATAAATGTATCTCCCATATGAGACATGGCACTCGCAGCCCAGCTCCAGCCCTGTTACACAATAAGCAAAAAAACATGTGTTGTCATAAGGTTTTATCACAGCTGGGCTCAACCAAGATGCTCAGAAAACAAACCCTCAAGCTAGTCAGTGCAATGCTGTCTCTCTTAGCATGCAGAAGGCAAACGGCTTCAGGAATGTTTTATGTTTCTGTTCCATCCCTGAAGTTTCCTGTTGTTTAGAAACCTCCTGGATACAAGGGAGATGAATTATTGATATGCCAGCCTTGGGAAGGAACAGCAAGGCAAGATTAGAAAAAGGGAAGGGACCTTTGTCTGGAGTAAACTGTATAAAAAAGCAGGACATTTGGTTCCCAAGGAGCAGTACACAATGAAGAGAAATCAGACTACCGTGGTCTGTGTAGTTTTTAAACTACTAATCATGGGTGATTCAGTGCATACCTCTGGCTGTGCCGGGCGCAGGGCTGCGTGGCGGCGTGCGGGGAGTTGGCCTCCAGCGGCAGGCGATGCCGGGGGGCACGCACCACCGCCCCCAATGCCCACCCTGCCACACAGCCCCATGGTCAGGCTGATGCTGAGGACCTGGGTGCAGCTGGCACCACAGCCCTGGGCTAGGGCACCACGGGCATGCTTAGAGGCAGGGTAAGTGTGGGCAGGGACCCGAACACACAGGGTGTCTCTGCTGGTGCCCATGCTTTGCCTGCAGGGACATCAGCGGGGTTACTGTGAGTGCCATGCAGTCTCCAAAGCACCTGTGTCCATCAGCGGGGATGACAGCTTTCCAGTCATCTTCCAGCAGCGTGCCAAGCCCTCGGAGACTGCTCACCCACCCAAGGTCCCCCCTTCCAGTGGGGGTGAGAAGGACAGGACCCTCGCGTCAAGCTCATGAGGAAAACAGCTGTCCAACCATGAAAAACAAAAAATCTGGTGCAGAGTTGGTCTGGAAAAAAACCTTTTCAATTGAAAGTACCCCCCAGCTGGTGCATCCATCTGAGGCGATACCACTGTGCCCTCACCAAGGGCTCTGGGGTTAGGGCACAGGAGCTAAGGAATGAATCTGCCTTGCTAACGCCTTGCTCTGCAAGGACTCTCATTTACGGTTTGATTAGCCCCATCAACTGGGACAGAGCACTTCTGCATGATTAACGTGTGTGGCATCACACTGCTGCTATCTCCCTACTTCTCTAAAGGTCCTATATATGGCTCACCACCGGCCACTTCCCCCTCAGCTGTGCATGCTGAAGGCAGGCAGGAAAGTTGCGAAAACCCTTGCTCAGTCTTCTGTGTAATTATGTCCACACTGTTCTTAGAAAGTAAAGAGTCACGCTCTAAAACTTAACAGCATGTAAAGACACACCTGCAGCACTCACGTCTTCCCATCGCACCTTCGAAAGCCCAGCCCAGGCGCAGGGGCAGTGGCCAAAGCGTAGGAAGCAGAAAGGGGACCCACTGCAGCTGCTGCACTGCCAAGGGGTCACCCTCCCTCTGCCTTGGTCCCAGAGGGCCGAAATAAAAATTAGTCTGGCCGAGATATTTGTGGCTGATGGCTGTAGCTGGAGAATAACTGAAAGGAGCTGTTTGCCCAGAGAGAGAAGCAAAAACTTATCTTTCAGCTCACTGACAAAACCAAACGATAAGGGAGAAGCACGAGGGGGAAGAACTGCTTGAAGTGGACCTGAAATATGTGTTGGTTTGGGGTTGGGTGTTTTTTTGCAAAAATGAAATGTTGGAGGAAAAGTATTTGAGTTGAAGGCTGTGTTTTGGTTCCTTCATGAGCCTTTAATGTCATTCTCAAGCAGTTTCAATAAAACTGAAGTACATCTGAAACAAACGTTGGTTTTGAATAATGCTATTGAAAGGCTCTCTTTAAAATGTCAGCATCAAATGTTTCAATGTTTTCAGACTTGTTTTAACAACAATTCATTTCCCTTTACAGCAATTTTGTATTTATGCTAAATACACGTTCACCAGTGGACTAAAAAAAATGTGGCTGAAATTTGTTACCCTGCATTATCTACCACTACAAATTTTCACATGCAAAGAAATATTACCAAAAATAAATGTCATCCAGCAAATAATTGAGTTGATTGGATGCTGCTTATAAGGTTGGGCAGGAGGCAGAAAGTACCATGACATCCCTAAGTTCAGCAGTTGGCAAGAGTGAATGGAAATCTCCTCCTAGAGTAGGATAAAAGATGGTTTAGATTTGCATTGGCCTCCAAGTCTATGAGTAAGATAAGGAGCTCCCCTGACAACACAAAACCAGGGTAGTCAGCACAGCCAGTTAAAAAATAACATTTGTTGGTCAAGAGGTTTCAACATTTTTGTCTGAATTTTCCACTAACCATTTATTTTCCTTCTCAGTTAAAAATAAGGAGGAGCAACACAGATAATGAGTTTTGCCACTTCCTGAGTGACTTCATAACTCTGAGAACTGGCTCTAAGTATGTTTGTTTATATACAACAAGTACCTGCATGCATTGTGAAAGAGTCTGTAATCAAATAGCTTGTTTCTGATTTGCTTTTTTTTTTCCCCCTATAGTGCTGATGCCCCTTGTCACCACGTGCTGGCTCATGGTACCACCTTTTGGCTGGTGGTACCATCTTTTGCCCCCCATGAAAACACGTCTCCTCCGGGCTGGAGGAAGCAGCCAGCAAGGACAGCAGCCATCACAAACGCCGAACCACCCTCCAGCAACTTCATCTGTAAGTTCTCAAAGAGCCTGACCACAGGGACAAGTGTCCACACACCTGGCACCGACAGAGCGGGATGCGGCAGGATCGACAGGCGCAACATCTCTGCCGTTCAGCCTGGGGTCTGGCGCGCTCATCGCCTCCCTGGCCCTGGGGGTTGACCCTCTGTGTGTCAGCCCCCCACCAAGCCGGGGCCCCCCACCGAGCAGCGAGCAGCGGTGGTGGGTGCTCACCGGCGGCCCTGGGGAGGACGGAGTGGGACCAGCCACTCCTCCTGATTAAGACGAATGGCGCTGAGCGGATCGGCCGGACTATCTGGGGTGTCCATCACTTACCACTCGATGAGCTGTAACCAGCTCTGGGTGAGGCTGCACAGGGGAGTTGTGGCGCTTAATTTGTTGGGCCCGTCAGGCTTGAAGACCACAGAGGAGGCAGCAGAAGCAAGGCGGAGCATACCTAGCAAATCTGTGGAGATAGCAGCTGTTAATTAACTCTCTGTGTTTATTTGGAAGGAGAGCCGTGCAGAGTCAGGGGGTTAACCCCTGCCATCCCGCACACTCGGTTTCCTGCCTCATTCCTACAAAGCGACTTTTCAGACACATTTCTAGAGCAAATGCCATCATTTCTGCATTTGCGTTTAAATCCTGGCCCCCACCTTTCTGGTGAGCAGTTGGACTCTGATTCATTTCCCCGCTCCGAGGTTTCCGTACACTCAGCGGAGATTTCCAGCCTGACCTGGCGGCACAGCAGCCCAGACAGCACAGCAGTCCTGAGATACTTTCTGAAGCAACTCTCGGCAGCAGCAGTAAACCGCAAACCATCTCAAACATGCCCAGACCAGACCAGCATGCTGTGGGGATATGCTGAGAATTAGACCCCAGAGAAATTCCAGCGCGCAGATACACATGAGAGAGCAAATAGGTCCAACCGCATCTGGCATGTGGACAGCAACAGGCGAGCTTATCTCCTGCATTTTATAATGAGAAAGTGATGGGCCAGATCTCCAAAGGCATTTAGGTGCTTCGACATTTAACCTCCCACAAGGAAATTAGGTGTCTAATTATTCTTGGAGGTCTTGGCCCCAGAGCTCTGCTTTCCTGCACTGTTTATTTCTGCATTGTTTATTGCTGTCCACGAAGACAGTAGACGCCCCTTGGCCATCTAGGTAGCGTGAGTTAGTGCTGTGAGATGCTGATCCCAGTCTCTCAGCCCACCTTCACCTCAAAGCTGTCTGCATGGCCACATACACTTCTTGTTCACAGAGCCCCTTGGCACTGCTTCGTTACATTTTGGGTGCACACAGGGGTGTGGGCATAGGAGGGAAGATGATAGCTCAGCAAAGGGCTGGCTGCTGCTACAGTGGAAAGCCTTGGGCTTCAGCATGAGCTGTGTCCATGGACCAGAGCTGCAAATGTCAGAGGAGAAGTTTGAGAGACATCATGCTCACATGCCTTCTTTGCAAGGTATCTCGGGCAGTGTTGATGGCATATGGTGTGCGGCAACAGCTGTGCACAACTGGGACAGGCACTCCATAGCCACCATATTCTGGAGAGAGGCAGGAGGCAGCAAATCTCCCCAGGCAGCTGGAAAAGGCATACGGACATGAGGAGATGCCAGATGGTATTTTCTACCCCTGGTTGCTTTCACTGAAGAGCCACATACGGATTTTATCCATCCCTTCACCACCCCAGAAATCATGTGCCTAGGGAAGTGCAGACATCTCCTCTGTCTCTAGATCTAATGTCACCATCCTTTCCCAGTTACAACCTGTGTAATGTCAGAACTGCTCCACTGGTTAACTATTGCTGGTTAACCTGGCTGGTAGTCTGGTGGCCTCTTGACTTGTACAAATACATCGCCATCACTCTATCTGTATGGCCACAGTGCAACGCCCTTGTGCCTCTACCACCTTTGGTTCTGGTGGGTGATGAACCTCCCAGGCCCAACATGGCTGGCACAGGAGAGAGGTTGTCCACTCAAGGTGTGATGACCACCACTCTCTTCGTTTCAGAGCCCCAGGCAGGCAAAAAACACTGTCCTCTTGCAGGGGTGTGGATAAGTCCCGCGGCACCACACAGGGATTGGCCTCAAATTGTTGCCAAATTCTTCACAACTGCTTTGAACCAAGCAAAGTCTGGAGCCAACGGTGACTGTGCACCCTGTGCGGTGTGCGGGCGTTTGCGATTTCAGAGAGTTGGACTAAGGGACAGGCTTAACTGTCAAAAAGTCCAAGTATTTCCTACAGCAGAGTTTGTAGCTGAGGCCTGTTTCTGATCACGTCATCGGTCCATACAGTTGGATGCTTTCCTGCATCCAGCAGTGGCCAAGAAGTATTCATGTCTACAAAAAAAAAAAAAAAAAAAAAAAGAAAAAGGGAAAAAAAAAAAAGAACATTAGAGAATAAATTCGCTCCTTGTGAAATAGAGGTCAGTAGAGTTACGCCAGGGAGGAATTTGGACCAAGATACCTGGACTTTGATACATTTTAAATAGTAAAAATATTTTCAGTGGACAGGGAACTGTAAGAGGTTTATAAATGCAAAAGAGAAGAAAAAAAAATGGTGCTGCTCCCCCGCAGCCTCCTAAAAATAGCAAATTACACACCTAATAAATGTATCAGCAGCCCATGAAATTGACAGCCTGAAATTGAAGAACAGACCCGTTTTGTTTGGAGAAATAGCCTTTAAGAGTGTGGAGGTGAATTAGAAAAATAGCAACTGACATTAAGAGTACAAGATTAATTCGACCGAGCTTTAATTGAGACAGCCTGAATGAGCCAGAAAAAGAGAAAAAGGGAGAGGATCCCAGCTCTGTCTGGCTCCATAGAAACTCCACCTACCATGTCCTTTCAGCTGGAGCTCCAGTTACAGCATTACATCACCCCAAAAACGTCCCTTTGGCTGATAATTCCCTGGGAGCCCCGCACCGGTGCTGTGCGCAGGGTTACGCATGAGGCCGCCGGGTGCAGATTCACCCTTTTGGGTTCATCGGTGCGGGGACGGGCCGAGAGCCACCTTGGGACAGCCTTGAAAACCCCCTCCTCTTCGGGGGCCGGGGACCGCTGGGGCCACCGGGTGCTCTTGGGGTGATGCCCCCAGCATGCCATCCTCGCGCCCGCAGAACCACCATGGAGCCGCCCCAGCTGCAGCTTTTCCTGGTGGCTGGGGGAGCTGGGACTCGCTGGTGCTGGCGGGGCAGGGGGGGAGATGTTATTTATATTTCAGAACAGATCCGCGTACTCGACAAACCCTGAAATCCCGAAGCCTGTAAAAGCATTAAGCAGCCCATCCCGACCGTGAGCCTCGCTCGGGTTTCCTGGCTTAAACAAGAAAGTCCTTCTCGTAAGCAAGGAGTAAGCTCTCGCACAGGCAATATTTCAAAAGCCTTGCTACTACTGAGTAAATAAATGTGCGTAGCAGATACAATAAACATTTTCTTCTGTTCTGAAATCAGATCTGCAGATCCCAAATCCCCCTGTGCTGTGCAGACTGTAATTACAGGATATGTTAAATTTTCTTTATAGCCAGCCCTGATGGTTGTTAAGTGACCGCACCGCCCAGTACAGCACCCCTCTCTGGTCTGCTACCATTCGTAATGAAAACCAGATGTTTGTTTAAAGTTAATAATCAATACAGCACTCATCCCAAGTCAAGTAGGGCTAAACATTTGCTTAGAGAAGCCATGTCAGAGCCATGATAAGCAGGGGCTTGGTGCAGCACGCTGCTCGGGACCCTGCTGGGGCGTGAGATAAACCATCCGAATTCCAGAGAGCGAGTGCTGGGAGCTGATCCGAGCCTCTATGAGTAACTAAAGCAACTAAAATAAATGCAGCCCCGGCCCCATCCAGAATGACCCAGATCCCTGATGGGCACCACAGCCCGGCTCCCAGCCCGCTGCCTGCTGTGGCGAGGCCAGCGCCTTGGCTTGCACCGTCCTCTGTCTTACACGCAGCTCTGAATATAAGCAGGAGGAAGAGTAGGGTGCAGCTGAAAGCCACAGCGCTGGTAGGCGGCGAGTGCTCCCTGATCACTGTAACGGCAGCAGGAGCTGACAGAGAAGAGGGTACCCGGCATCTCTTCACAGTCGATTGAGGTCAAGGCTGAAGTTTTCTGATCTTCTTAAATCCCAGGTCAGACAGGAAGGTGGGCAGTGAGATGGAGGAACTGTTGGGGCAAACTCTACATGTGGCCCATACATCTTCTCACAGCTGGCAATAGCCAAGCCTCCGTCTCAGCAAATGGCTGATGAGGAGGAGCATTGGGAATGCTGGTGGGAACTCCAGATGGAGGTAACTCCAGCTGGAGGTAACTCCAGCTGATCTGCTCTGCCCAGATCTTTCCTAACTGGGTCAGAGCTGTCCCAGTCCAAACGTGATTTGGAAATTAATACCGGGAGAGTGATTCGCTGTTGCTCCAACACTGCTCATTGTTTGCAAACGGCTGGGTGGCCAAATCCTTTGTTTCCTGTGCTGCAGGTATAACTGCTTCAAAGGAGACGGAGTTATTTTTCTCCACTGTTTGCTGTTCAGCAGTCTCCTTGTCAAATGACCTCCACCACCCAGCCCAAGAGCTGAAACAACGCGGTGTGGTTCAGCTGCCCAGCCTGCACTCTGCCCTTTCCCCCCTGCCCTCCCAACCCTTGCTCAGAGAAGCCAGACACCATCGTCTAAGCTTCACTGCAATACCCACCACACCGTATTCTGTATGGCAATACCCAAACGGATTTGAGTGGGTCCTGAGACTGAGCGTATGGCCTGATGGTGGAAAAAGAGAATTCTCTTGATTTAGCCTGTTCCTTTCTGACGCTACTTAGCAGCACATGCCGAATGCTTGCCTATAGCCTAACACGGTGGCAGAAATCACTGTTCAGCAACTCTGGTGTCAAAGAGACTGAAGTTTTAAATTCTAGGCTTTCCCTAGAAAACTAACAAGTAAAATGACAAAAAGAAATGATGGGGAAATGTATATGACTCACAGAATCATAGAAATTTTGGTTAGAAGGGACCTCTAGAGGTCATCTAGTCCGACTTCCCATTTGAAGCAGGACTATCACCAGCAGTGTTTTACTGAGGCTGTATTCCAGGGTATGACCTATGTGTTTGCTCCATCCTTTTTGCTTTCTTTTGTGTTTTTTTCCCCTGAAATTTTTGTCTGCAACAGCCTTTTCCAAAACCTTAGAATTTAGCTGCATGTAGTATCTACCCCCTTAACTCATCTTAACTCACACAATTAGGCTGAACAGTTTCCATGGAAATATTTGTGTAGAGTGGGCAATCCCTAAACTCTTTCAGGCTTTTCGATCCTAAATAAAAGGCTTTGGCCCCTTAAGCAGCATATCTACTGAACTGAGGTGCCATCCCCATTGTCTCTGTCGATAGGGTGATGCAGCACCTGAGCTGAAATCCCAGAAAGGACAAGCGGATTACAATTCCTAAGGCGCAGGGCGACCTACACCAGCTTCACTTTTTATTATGCACGTGCAGAAAGGGAGACATGGGACATCAGAAACACTCACATGACAGTTCTACTTCTGCACTGTGCTGTGTTGTTAACTTCCTTTCTTCCTCAGCACAGAAATCCCCAAGTTAAAGTACTCATTTAGAGTTACCCAGAAAAGCTGAAGATAGATTTGGATCCTGTTGAAAGCCACTGTTTTGTAACAAGCCAGAACCAGCCCTCTTGGCATAAAGAAAAACCACCCTCTCTTCCACTTAAAACAGGTTCAGTAAATGATCTGTGACCAAAAACAAAACCAAGTACTAAAAGCTGGATAAAACTGCCTATCTCACCTCCAAATTAAATGATTCTGACCTGCACATCATGCACACCAAGACATTCCTAGATCTCCACGGCTCGTGAACATATCAAAAAAGGCATTTATTAAAAACAAGTCCATTTGAAATGATACCAAGGGTGAGTTTTTATGAAGAGGGTTCATCTGCATTCCCAGGTCGTACCATGACTATGGAGCTACAGTATCCTTCTGATACACTACATTGTCTCTGTTTCCCCTCTACAACCGGACTCCAACAAAAAAAAACCCTCAAAGCATAGCTCTGGGTGATGCTACAAGGAAAGCAATGGCTCTAGAAGTGGTGCCCATGGGTCTGTGTCCTCAGGACTAGTCTGCACAGCAGACACCCTCTGCAGCAAGCTCCTGGTCTCCGTGTTGGCTCGTCAGTCCCTCCGTAGACCAGAGTTGGTCCGGAGAGGGCAAGGCTGGGACCACCGTCCCTTTCCTCCCCCCTTCTCCATTACCCAAGTTAGGTGGCCCAGCTGCTGCATGGCTCCAGCTTTCACCACATGTTGTCTACAGATGCCTAAAAGCTGGGCTTCGCGGTGCGTAATTCCCAAGCCTTGCCTCAAGCAGCCAAGTCAGCCACACCGTAACGCTTTCAAAATAGCAGTCCAGTGTCAGCCTTCGTGCTGAAAAAAACACCTTTCCTTGGGACAAAAGGCCTTCCAGTCTGGGTATTCCTGGGACCTGGATGAGCACATTGCTCCCATCGCTCTCAGGAAAAGGCACAGGATTAGGCTGGTCACCACTGCAACTGAATCCAGCAGTATATTCTCATCCAAAATCTTCTTTCCCTGGAAGAAATACTGAGCTTTTTTTTTTTTCTTTTTTTTCTTTTTTTTTTTTCTTTCCCCCAGCTTGGTAAGTAATCCTATTCTTTACTCTTTGCTGTCTTGGCACCTTCCAAGCAAAATCTGACACTGAAGAATAGATCCTCTTTTTTTCAAATAATAAATGGAAATACATTTTTGCTGCAGCCTTCCAATCCGCACAGGCGACACTGTCAAAATGCTCTGAACTTTTTTTGGAAGCGGCAGATGACTACAGCTGGTTAGCACAATTATAGCCGTTGTGTAATGCTTGGATCCTCTGTTGTTTCATTCATTCTATTCATCAAATTCTGCATTATGCTGTGGGGGAAGATCTGCCTGATGGTAAATTGACATTTTTTCCTATGTTGCTGTTATTTTTCATAGTTAAAGGGACACTGGCAAGTGACACATCACTTTTTTAATGTTGTTTCAAAAGTTGTTTACCCTGTAATTTACAGTATCCTCCTAGAAGCCAGAAGAATGGAGAGCTTGAGCAATTTGGCATTTCCTCACTCTTGTATATTGATTTTTTTTTTTCATTGCGGGCTGGAGGAAGGTCAGACACTTTCTACTTAGAGTGGTTCACAGTGGACTTAAGGACAGAGGCTGCCGATATTCACAGCATTCCCAGAGGTAGGTAAGTGTTATCTGAAAACTATCCTCCCCGTTTTACAGGCAGGAGGCAAGCAGCCCTTGCAGAGATGGGGCCAGAGCTGTGCTGTTTTGTACAGAAGTGCCTCTGTCCCAGACAGGGGGGCTGGGGACAAAAGAAGGACCTGCCCCAAAAAAACCTCCTCCAAAGCACCCATCCACCCCGGAGCATGAGCAAAACCTCCTCGTCTTGCCGCTGCAGTCACAGCCACCATGGTCCTGCTACCCTGGATGGGGGAACAGCCCGGCTGGCCCCAGGTGTCCTCATGGGGTGTCCCAGTCCCACCAAGAAGAGGCTGAGGAAAAAGGGGTACGAAGCTGATCTCTCCTACCCATGATTATAGCAGCCTGAATTTTAATACTTGCATACATTTATTTATTTTTTTATAGTATGCAATATCACCATGGGGTCACAACAATAAAATGGGCACTGATGCTGATACTAATTTTTGGTTCTGTAAAACCAACACTGTATTTGAGCTTCCTTGGGTTTTTTTCAAGGTAGAAGTCCAAATTGTGTTCAGTTTTCCAACAAAAACCTTTCTTCTACTCTTTTTCAGATGGACATTTTGGGGATCTTTTGCAGAATATTGATTTTTTGTGTTTCAAGGCTTTCACTGGCAAAGAGCAGGAATATATAAAAAGCAGTGACTTTCTGAAAGGATTTTGATATATAAGTGTTATAACAAAAAGAATTAAAAAGAAAATAATGGGATGGCATTAAAGGAAGAAAAAGGGAAGGAATATAGTGTACAGATGCTGTTCCTTATTTTTCTTCCTCTTTTTGGTCTTCCTATATTAAAAATAAACAAATGAACCAAAAATAAGATAGAAATGTTTGAGTTTTTGTAGCTCCCCTCTATGCAATTTTCTTTTATTGTTCCTTTTCTTTTCTTTCTTGCCATTGTTCGGTCCATAAAACTGTATACTTAAAATTCATTTGGGTAATTTAGTTAGTGAGAACAGCAGAATTTCATTAGGCTGGAACAGAAAGTGGCTTCAACAAGCGCCAGTGTTTTCACATGTCCCAGGAGGGGGTAGAAGCACAGTGTCACCCAGCATCAGCCCCTGAGCATCGGGGGGCTGAGGAGCCTGAGGTGAACCCTTAGACCTGAGATACACCTTGCTGTGTCGCGTGAAGCGGCCACCCTGCGTAGTGACGAGTAGTGGCCAGCAGCGTTCCCGGGTTCCACTGCAATAAAGATTATTTATGCACCGTGACTGCTAAGTGCTACTAAACACAAAAACAAATGACACTATAGTTTCAGACCACTAAATTTGTCTCTCTGCTGTACATATCCTTCGTTTTCCCTTTGGCTGCCTTCTTGTTAGCTGTAAATTGCATAATTCATCCTCTCGGTTGTTTTATAGTTTTGTGGTGAAATTCAGATTTATCATCATTAAATATTGTTATCACTGTTTACACAGTGACGTAAACTGTCTGAAATGTGTCTCAGACTCAACGCTGACATCTAACCTCAGGAGAAGATGGGACTCTCCAGACCAACTCAGACCCAGCATACAAGCCAAGTAATTGGGATGAAATCAGAGAAAACTATTGTAATCCTGGAAGTTGGGAGGGAGGATCGTGATGTGTTCAATTCTGCTTCTAAAAGGCAAGGGGACAACGCACAGTTTGTCGAGAAATGGGCCCGTTGGGGCTTTTAATATTATCGGTTAGCAAGGATTATTTCTGTCCCTTGAAACACGAAGAAACCAAAGATACTGTAGAAGATGGTCTGTGCCCAGCATGGGGGACAAAGCCCCATTTCTCCTCTGCTTTATGTCCTTTTCTCAGTCTCCAGTAGGATTGTGAATTAGAAACCTTTCCACGATGGTTATTTCATGGCCTGGATGCTGGGGACCTGCTCTCTGTGCTCCAGGACCTGCTATACCCCTCAATTCAAGACTTGAGAAAGCCACCGGTGGGACCATGCCTTGGTAACCCCCGAAACGGAGACCACTATACCCTGCAGTGATGGGGTGCTGGCTTGGTTTGTAGGTCAGGAGAAACACACTGCTCCCCCCAAAACTAACTCCATGACCTGCTGGACCGGGGTCACCTGCAGGACGTTTCGGTTAGCCCCACTTAAGTCACATCAAGGATTAGCAGGTCTCAAGCAAAGCCACGGAGCGCTGGGCCGCCGGTCTCGCAGGGCTGTCTCTGCTTTGGCTGGTTCATAATAATGTCATCGTGGAAGATTAAGATGTTGTAGCTTGGCGAAGAGGAGCGATAGCGCAATAAATCCTTCTGTTGGGGCATTTCCTCTGGCTGGTTGTCTGTGCAGCCATTTCAGGCTGCTCTGAAATTAATTTCAACATTCTTGTAGGCACTTATCTCCCCAAAGTGAGATTTCCTGGGAATCGTCGGGGAAGGAATGAAGACAGAAGAAATACGGCTAAACCCCAGCACTTAAGACCTGAGCCCTGTCTCGTTAATATTCTTGGTGTAAATCAGAAGGAATTCCACTTTCATCGAGGGAATTATGCCAGTGATATACTGTTATTGAGAGGAGATTCAGGTGTGAGTCCTTTTAGTTGGGTTTCTTTTATTAGCTTTTATGAAAAGGAGACCCTGATCCTGTGGATAGTCATGCTCGGCTTTTGGGTATCAGAGATCTTGGGGTGGAGAGACGACAGAAGAAGCACGGTCACTCGCATACTCAGACTTTACCATGTATGTAAAAGTTTCAGAATCAAGGCTTAGTCACTTCAGAGGGAAATTACAGTCACAGTCATAGTCAAATACTAACTCAAAAATACTTGGAAATTGCTTGTTCTTTGATGCAATTAACTGTAAATTGGACACCCTTTCTATTCAGGGAAGTTGGGTTTTTTTCTCACTTTCAAACAAGTTGAATTCAGTCCTGAAGCCGAACATATCTAAAAAACCCTCTCTTTATTTGCTGTATTTAGTAAGAAACAAGTGATGGGAACTGAAGGTAGGGGAGGGAATAGTGCAGGGCAACAGATACAGAACAAAATGCCATCACGGAGAAAGGCCTCTCACAGAGAATACAACCAGCTGGGTGTCTGGATGCTTTGTAAAATTTTATTGTGAAATGCACAGATGATGAACACAGCTGCAAAACATCAGAAGTGTTTATCATGATCTCCCAGAGCGTTCTGGGTGTGTTCCCCTTTGACACTATTTATGTAGGCTTAACCTAAGCTGATTTCAATGGAGACATCAAAATTGTTTCAAGGTGCATCCTATTATACACAGGATAAGCTTGTGGCTTAAGGTTTCTCTCCTCTGTCTTATGTGGTGTTTATCAGCATGCAAAGGACAACTGGATGAAGAAGTAGCTGATAGCATCTAACTAACCGGCTGCTGTTGCTGAAGCAAATAAAAGACGTTTCTGGCACTCACACAAGTATTAAAAAGGGGATTAAGCAGATTTTTTGGATGGAATTCAGGCTGAAAAATCTGTAATCCATCCTTCTGTGCCTAAACATTACAACAATCTTCAAGCAGCGGGCCTGAGTCTTCCCAGCGTTACTTATTTTACCTGAATTTGGGTCGCTCCCAGCCTTGTCCTGGTGTGATGTGAGAACAGCACGGCCAAGAATCAGTTTTGCTGTGCGGCGTGTTTCACCTGCTTGTGGTCCCAAAGGTTTCTCCGTGATCGCCTGCATCCTGTAACATACAGTCAAGCCCTAATTCAGTCAGACATATGTTCACAGACATATGTTATCACGACTGTTGCACAAGCCTGTTGTACTACAGGGGAGGAGAAAACATAACAGCCTGTTCCCAATGCCCTCAGATAGCTTGCTGTAAAATAATAACAGTAATAATTAAAACAAAAAAAAAGGTTTTCTGTGTATTTTATACTTCCTGATTTTGACAGGCAGTGAAAGCATCAAAATACTCCTAAGGAAGCTGGTTTTGCAAGTTCCGGCTGGTGGGGGGTGGAGAGAAGGGGAGCAAGAATATGACCTTCAGGGGGCAAGAATAGACCCTGACAGCTACCTGCCCAAAGAGAGCATTTACATTCCGAATTCAAGAAGTAACTTAGGAAATGTTGTTGATATAAATCACACAATTATGAAAAAGCTAAAGAGCTTTGTTATAATTAAGCTACATTTCTGGAAGATAAAAAGTAATTAAACCATAGTATTAATCTTAACGGCAACCCCCCCTTTCCCACACTAAGACCTTGTGACAGCTTTACTTAGTCTTCATTAAGCGTTTTCAAACAGTTCATTGCAAGCAGCGTCTGACATGCCTGTGAAATCCCTGTAGCGCTGTCACAGCTGCAGTGTCAGATTTTAGAAGTGAAGGAGCACTGGGAGAGACACTGTTTGTAATCACTAGCCCGGGTCTCAAAGCAATTCAGATTGAGCTGTTTACATTGTGCTTAGGAGAATTTTTTTTCTCCTCTCTGAGATTCACAAATCGCTTAACAAAAGTCACAACACCCATTTTTTTCACGTCAGGAGCTGAAATGCAGAATATGGGGAAGATTTACTAAAAACGGTTTGTTACAAAGCTAGGATTAGAAATCAGATCCTCTTAATGCAACCTCCTACCTAATCAGCAGAGACAACGGCTGCCTGGACCTAAAACAAAAATGAAGCTTCTTCCCTGCTCTTCCAGGGTTGCATAGAGAAGGAATTTTGGTTCTTCTGGTCCCGAGAATGGCCCCTTCCGAAGGAAAAAGCCACCTGCCCATCAAAACGCCTCTTTGCAGAGCAGGTGCTGGAGCCGAGCTGGGCACAGGTTCCATTGTAAAGACTGTAGGCTGCAGGTCAGCGCTCCGAGTCTCCTTGCTGCCTGCTTGCAGTGGTGCTGCTGATCACAGAGCAAGAAAAAGCTGAAGGCAGTCCCTGGTGCTGCGTCAAAACCTCTGATTACAGAGCTTGTAAAAGCTGGAGTTCAGGAGGCGCGTTTCTGTACTCTCATAATTAATATTTTATACTCCCGTTTTTGCAAAGTTGTTTTTACAAAGCCAGATCTTGGCTGGGCCCCAGCAGCTCTTATCACAAATCAAATTTTGCATTTATTTGCACTTCTGTCATTGGAAAGGAGGAGTTTTTATAAATAGTAGTACTAATGTTCATATCTGGAATTCACTTCTGGATTGAGAAACTCCTGTGCCAGCGTTCAGCCAGGAGTGAACTTTATGATCGTGTTATCAGCTCTGAAAACAGGAGGTTAAGCAACAGCCGCTGAAGTGGTAACAGATTTTTAACTCTATCAGAATCAGTTGCCCACGCCTCTCCGTACTGCTTCCCTGCAATACCAATCTCTCATATTTGAAGGCTTTCCCAATGAAAGAGAACCACCGTGTAGCGTTATTTGTAAAACAGCTCTGTCCTGAAACACGATCGTGCATGAACTCGACCTGATAATTTATGAACTCACAGCTAAGCAAGAAACAGTTCCCCTGCAGCCCAGGGAAAATGTACTGTAACATGCTAAATCTCTTTTTTTAAATGTAAAATCATATTGCCATTCAGGTTTGTGGCTTTCTTAAATGTGGTTGTGCTGGGAGAAGTGACTATAAAAATGACACACTTTTAATCAATGGATCTGCTGTCTTCTGCAGGAAATTTGAGTCAGATATGTTTCATTTACTGACAAAAATGATACCTTGTTTTTGTATTTTCTACTCTGCTAGAGCATAGAAACTATACAGCCCTGGGAAATGTAGCCAGCTCTCCTTTGGTTCACGCACCATCAACAGTACTGGTAATTAGTTTTAACCACTGAGTTTTGATTGCCTGTGCAAAGAGATTAGGCTGGCTTTCATAGCCGGGGCTGGAACTACTGAGCTACTGGCTAGAAAAACTGGGCCACTTTTTCTGCCAATAGGCAGCTCCCTCAACTGCAGCTGGAACTCTGAGCCTCCACCTCCTCCCCGCCTGCCCTCCTCGAACAGGCATCTCTGCTTGATGCTGCCCACGCCACGCAGCGCGCAGATTCGGAGCTGGCACACGTCCCTGCACGGAAGGATGAATTACACCCCAGGACCAGCGGTGCAGCCGCCCTGCCGCCACTGCCCTCCGGCTGGGTGAGAAAATGCCACGCTTGGGAGCTTGGGTACCCGACAGGGCACATGCTCCTGGCTCGTCCCAGCTGCAAAATAAAATCCGTGCCTGTGAACCACTGGGACAGCTGGTGGGTAGATCATCTAGGTGGCAAATGCCGAGGTAAAACAAGGCTCCAGCCACCAGCAACGACACAAAACGACCATCAGTCTAATTCATAATGAGCTGTGCACCAGTACGGGCATGTAGTTGGTACCAAGAGGGGTTGGATAAGCCCCCTCGAGCCATGACATCCCTCCTGCTGACTCAGCCTTGCTGCCACCTCCCTGGCTGTGAGGGTTATCCCACATCTGCCATGCATTCAGCTATTCTTAGGATTTAGCCAACAGGTAGACTGCACTACCAGTGCACTTCATCTGGTCCTGGCTCATTTTGTTTACAGTGCCAAAGCAGTTCAAAATGAAATTATCCCTTCAAACAGTTTCCAGATTACATGAGCTTCTAGCCTCAAATGAAAGCCACGCTGTCATCCCAACAATCCAGCTGTTTGTGTGCAGCACTGGAAATCAGCATGCTGAAAGCAGACAAGAAAGCCTTCAAGTCAGCCCATTCCTCACTGCGAGAGATGACGAAGCTGCAATTGCCTCACATTTTCCAGCTAAACCAAAGCAGGAAGCTCCCATCCTGGTGGCCCGAGTTACAGGAAGGGCAGTTCTGCATGAAAAATTCACATTTGTCGCAAACGAATATACCCTACACATGGTGGTTTGTGTGGAGATCACAGTGAGCTGACTCTGCAAAGCCAGTTTGTCAGTACCCCTCCTGTGAGGCCAAGAAGCGGTACCAACGCTTACCAAACAGCTTTGCCAACTATGAGAGTCGTTGCGATTTCTGTGTAAGGTGTATGTCTCTGTGGAGCCACTTTCATGGGCTGTGATCAATTGCTAAATTAAGATCCTTTACAAAACATTCAATCTGTAACTGAATTTTCCCTTTCTGGTGATTTTGTGCAGCGTTTGACATTAAACACAGCTGTCTTAGGTAGCTAACTCCACTTGTCCCTGATATTTCATGATGACAAATGGGATGTATTTCCATCACTTATCGTAAGATCAACACTGCAGCCAAGCAAGTGCTAGCTTATTTATCGTCAGTCAGGGGATGGATGGTCTTAAGTGCCTCCCTTAACAGGGATGATTCCTTAACAAAGACTCTACTCACGGACTGAAGTGTCGGTCTTTGGGTTTTGTCCATCAGTCCATCAAATTTTGTCGGTCACACTGACTGCGGTGATGTGCAAAACGAGTTTGCTCTGCCTGACCCAAAATACAGCAGTAAAACAATAACAATTCTTAACTTTTTTCCCACTGGTGGGCACTTGTTAGTGTGATTTCCCTTCCTTGATCTGAAAGTACCAAGTGTGGTTGGGTGCTCCTTCCTCCCCCTGGTTGCGTGGCATTTACACCACCAGCACGGGTCCTCCTTATTGATCCACCGTGTTCAGGGGAGGAGGTGGGCTGAGGGAGACAGTCATGGCACATGAAAACGCTGCTTGCATGAGACCAGCGGAGCTGAGGCTGCGTGCTGCTCCCCATCCAGCCCAGCGTACCAGGACTAGCTCAGAAATGGCCACGGCCTTACAGCCTCATACCACAATGTTTTGTCCGTTCTCGAGGAAGAGACTTCTCCGAAGGGCTCGTGCAGCGCTGGCCGTAACGGTGAGCAGGCACGCCGCCCTCGTGCCAGGGCAGGCTGCATTAGCGGCGCTGCCACCATCGCCCCGATAAGCCCCGACCTGGTGGTGTTTGTACTTCTCAGTCACCTTTATTTGTTTAAGAGGCCAGACAAGGCAAACACTTGTGATGCCTTGTTTATCCTGCGGCTTTCACTGGAGCATATTAAACTCATCATTACTTCATATAAGCTTGAGATAGGCATTTTCTTGCTGGCAAGTGTTGACAGTAAGTAACAGACACTCTGCCACAAGGTAACATGTTTATATACTGGTGCGAATGCCTGGTGGATTTTATTCCTGTAAAACTATCGCAGATAAAGAAGCTACTATCAGATAAGTGACTATAATAAATGGCCACAATTAGTGCTCTCCTGATGAGACTACTCGGTGGTCTCTCTGCTCTGTTTTAGACAAACCCCAGGCTCGGCTTGCTTAGTATAAATGGAGACAAGGACCATTTAAAATAACATCAGCCTCTCCTGATTTCTGGGGGCGTTTTACCAAAATACCACTGTTAACTGAATTGAAATCTCCCTCTATTTATCTTCAGAGGACATACAAATGGGAAAATCAAATCAGACATAAAATAAAGATGTCCATTTATGCACACACAGAGTCTACTTGCAGGTTTCCCTCACTTTTAAGACTTTAGGTTTGACTGTAGCTTTTGGTCCCAGCTGGCACTAGCACTCACCAGCCTTTCCTTCTGATGTCACTGGAAACAATGGTAGAAGTCAGAGATTTGGGGAGGCACCAGCATCAAGCTGCCTGCACCCCACTGGGGGTGCGTACACCCCACTGCCTGCCACCCTGGGCAGGGAGGAAGGGATGCCAAGAACCCAGTGGCCCACCACCAGCATCACATCATCCCAAGGCCCAGGTGGGAGCAGTGCCTCCCCCCTTGTTCTGGCTGTTCCTGGGAGCTTGCTGAACCAGCACAGGCACTGCAACTGAGGCAGTGCCACCGTGGTGCTAACCCAGGGGCAGCAGAGGCAGTGGTGGGTGCAGCTACCCTGAGGCCAGCATCCCCAGATGTCACAGCACTCTCCAAACTAGCTGGCTATAACAAGGTCTTTTATAGTCTCATACCAACATACTCTTCATGACAGTCCCTCTGCTGCCTTCTCCTCACCTCATCCAGAGCCCACTCTCTCTTCTCTTCCTCAGCTGCTCTCTTCACTGCCTCTCAACCACTGAACAGAACCAGCCACAGCTGCACCTTATCTGCATCAGCCAACCCGCCGCCCCTGAAGCCAGCCCACAGCTGGATATTATCAATGCTAATTAGGCCAGCTTCATTCCACTACACCTGGGGACAACTGCTGTCTGCTCGCAGCCTTGCGCCAACCTTGATAGCAGTCCAGAGGGCCTGACACGTCTTCAGATGTCTGCTTATATTCTGTATATATTTATATTCATATGGCACTTAGTGCCTCTCTGAAGTCAGTGGATCAACTCCCACCGAGAAGCATATCTCCAAATGAAATCCTTTCCATTGAACAACCAAAGTTCTCCCCAAAACACCCACCACCCATCAGATACAAGGTATCAACACACACACACACACACACACACACACACACAATCTTTACCAACAAGAGGACTGGAGAACAGCAACAGAAGGGACAGCACTAACCCTGGGGCTGCACAGACCCAAGCCCCAGCGCAACCCAAGCTCCAACCCAACCCAAGCTCCACATCCTCCTGGTACCCCACTGGTAAAAATAATCACTCCTGAGCCATGCTCCAGGTCTGCAGCAGTGAGAAGGGGCTGTTGTATCAGCTGCAGCCTGACCCCGTTTCTCTTCATTAGCAGCCCTTGTTTGTAAAATAAGCTCATGTTGCTTCATGAAGTGATCTTATAGTCGCTGTTTCAAAGACATCTCTCTTGACAACCAGCCAGATCTCATTATGGCCAGAGCTCAAAAACGAGAGCCTGTAACTTAAGCGCTTTTGCTGTAAAGCTCTTTAAAAGACATGTATACCCTTGCACAGTCTAGTCATTTATAGAATGGCATGTATTTACAATGGACTGCTTTTACACATAAATATGTGTGTATGTATATGTGCATACTCAAATACATATACATATGTATATATACATATGAATGTGCTGAGATTTCCGACATACTTTTACTGTCACTAAAATAATGATAATAGAGAAGCTCAAAAGGACTGGTTGTAAAACACAGGCTATAATGCTCTGGAGTTATTTTTCACCTGTAACTACACATTTTGTTTACATAGTGCCAAAATGGCACCATCCAGCATGGCTGAAGGTGTCTCCTGATCTATCTTCTACCCCGTCCTAAAATGCAGTGACTTCTTCAGACCCAGCTAGTGGAAAAAGCTCTTGCATAAAAGCACGCTCCTATTGGGGATTATAAGTCTACATGATTTAATATTTCCTTGTAATAGTTTCAGAGGAAATTGCATTGAATGGTAGAGGAACCCCTCCACATACACACTGCACCCCAGGAATTAGGTGCTTGTGTGCAGCAGGATTTATGGTGGTTCTTTGTATTCCCATTGCCAGAATATCTCATGAACTCAGAAAAGTTATGCAGGCATCAGTGTGTTTACCTTTTAATGAGCTTAAAGCTGATTTATTTCACCTCTGAAAAGCAGGATAATACTTCTTGTTAAAAACACCATGGAGTCCAGATAAAGGAAGACTGTCAAGCAGTTTAAGCCCCAAATCTGAGCTGCCTTTAACTATTACAATTTGAGGACAGTGTTCACTTAATTCAGCTGAAAACCAAGACGTCATGTCTGCCCATCTATGCAATTTACACAGGTGAGTTCATTTAGACCTTTGTATGTATTAAGCCCCGGGGCTCCCCAGTGGCAGAGCAACTCTGCTGAGGTAACACATTGTAACCCAGCAAACGCTGCTTTAAGACACTGCAAAAAAACCCTATGGAGCCTTGCACCAGAAAGGCAATGATAATTATTTCAGCATAATTACATGGGTAAGAGCTTCCTTAGATAAAGCAGAGGTTTAGAGCAGATCAAGTCATTTCTCCCCGGTAATTTCTCATATAGATCACCATTTGTTGTTTTGCGTTTGTGAATGTGTAGTGTGTATGAGGCAGAAATCTTCTCTTGTATTAGCTATTAAAAACAATTTACAAATTTCCTTAAGTGCCCCTTGACCTGCTGAGTGTTTGCAAGCTGTTGCATTGTGCAAGTTGTGTCCATGGCCGTTACACCAAGCCTGTTGCACTGCTTCTGGTCAGCGAAGGATACAATTAACCAGTACAGTACAAATCACAAACATGCAAATGTGGTTCCTCTGCTAGGAATTTCCAAGTCGCCCCATTTAAAATCAATGGGTTTAGTGTTCACCACAACCATGCACAGGAACTCACATGTTCAAAAAGTGAATAAATGTGAAAAATCAGTAGGAAAAATTAATTAATTTCTCCCCAGACTGATCCGGGACTGGATTGCATACCAACAGACATGGAAAGTGAATAGACCCATTTATTTCACAGCATCGATTTCAGCTGTGACAAACGAGCAACAGATACTTACATGCAACCCCAAAGCAAATTATCTATGGCACCATACCTTGTTCAGGTGCTTTCAATAGATCACTTCAAGTGAAACGATCAATTCAATTGAAATTGAAATTGAAATGTATTTTTAAAGACTGAATGCCCAGATCCACAAAGGAATGATATACTGAGGGAAGGGAAGCAGGGCTCCCTGGTAAACAGAGACACGGGGAGCAACCCATGCTAGGTGAACACTTCATACAAAATATCTGGAGGCAATCTTGGCTGTCATGTGCCTGTGTGGAGTACTGTCAAGGTCCTGAGTTCACAACAGGAGTTTCACACGTGTATAGCTCATGCTGAGCCCCCCTGTTTCCATGGAAAGAAGATGACTCCTGTGGTCAGAAGAAGACCTCACTCTTAGATGAGATCAGGGCAGAAACCAAGGTCTGCCTGGCCTGCTTATGCCCTGCATGTCTTCCTCAGCCACAAGTAAATGGTTTGACTTAACCACAGAAGTGCCTGCTATTTTCTACTCACTCACTGTTCTACTGGCATTGTTAGTCCCCGTAGCTTCATAGGAGTGATCAGGTATACCAATCCTTTCAAATATATCTGAAATTACTTATCTGTATGGAATCAAACAGGACAGACATGCATGATGTTGGGGGGAGGAGAGGGGAAGAACTTTTCAAATAGCAGATGAAAAAGGTTAATTTTTCACATCTCCTTTCCCTGCTCTGGTCATACTACTGGTAGTAAGTATTTCTGAGTCAGCTTTCTGCAAAGCCATGTTTTAGTAAATTAAACAGCTATTAAATATAGCTCCAGAAATTAAAATAGCTATTGCATTCCTCCAAAATACCTCCTTAAATCACAGTTCAGGAAAACATCATTCACCTTAATGGAGAACCACTGTAATGAAGCAAGAAGCAACTTGGAAGCAGAAGCAGCGAAGACGGGAAGACATGGTTCAAGTTCCCCCTCATATTTTCTTAGGAAGCAAAACTATCTTTATTTAAGTAACTCACACAGTTCCAGCCAGGTCCACATAGATTTAGTCGGGACGTGGTTCAACCTCTCCTCTCTTGTCTTGCTTTTATATTAAAAGAAAAAGCCCTAGGAAAAAGTGTATTTTGCAAAGGCGCATACATGTATCTTAAGACACATAGAGAACTACGTTAATGCTGGTGGCTGGATTACTTTGTTCTTATGGGGGCTGAGAAAGGGTCCTTACACTCAGGTCTGTTTCCTAGAGTTTATTGGTCCTCACTGCAACCTACTCAAGATCGCAGCCAGTTTGAACCCTGGGCTAATTCACCATAACACACCACAACATGTAATTATATATCCCATTGTATGCATACAATGATGACACTGTTTAATAGCTTGCCATAATTTCAGGCTTTAAAAAATGGTGGCCAGCGAGGTGGAAGGGAGGCATCCTTTCCATGCACAGGCTAGGCTAACCAGGGGAGGTGAAGTGCCTGTTGCTCAGGACCAGCCTGGGTTAATCTGTTCTGTTGGCTTTGATTCTCAGCCTGCTTTTATACCAAGAAGTCTTTAAATTCAGTCAAATGTCCAGATTCCAAATGTAACTGGGTTTAAACAACAAATATGTGTCTGCAATACTTGTCTGTGCCCCAGAAGCTTCTCATATTAAAAAAAAAAAAAAAAAAAAAAGGCACAAAGACTGGCTTTCCCAGTCTGGTCCTTGGTGGCTGATTTATTAGCTTTCCTGTTTTCATCAACATGTTCAAGTTGCTGAAACCTGTCCTGTTAAGCCTAATGTGTCTGGCGTTCATCTCCTCAGTACCATCTGCAGTAACGGGCAACAGTTCCCTGATCATCAGCTGTAATGTCTCCCCAGCAGTGTCCTCCAGTAAAACAAACAAACAAACAAACAAAACAAAACAAGCAAAAAAAAAAAAAAAAAAGAATGAGCAGGATGAGCCTGTCTTCAGTTTGGGGCAATCCCTTAATTCCCTTCTCTTAGATAATCACAGTAAATTGTTGCGTCACCTGCACTTTCATTTTCTAGTGGAGGGTGAAGGAGTTTCAAGGGTCCTCTGTTTTAATGAGTTTGCAACTTGGCAAGTAACAGAGGCTTTTCCTGTTCCTGTGGGAAGTATCTGTTCTCTTTATTTCTGCAATAGTGAAATAAAGCTGTGAGCATTGGGTAAGCACTATGAAAAGTGTCCTACAGACATTTGTCCCAGTGAAGTTCTGTGTAATCAATGACATTTGCTTTCTACAGCTTCTTCTCCATTCACTTCTTCACCATTCTCGGTGGAAGTACCACTTCGCTGACAATAACATGAGTGAAAGGGGCAATTTTCATTAGTATGCCTGCAAATGAGCATCTGAAGCAAAATATAATCCATAACATTCACGCTCTAAAATTTTCTCAGAGCTTTCTTAAGAGGACCAAAACCATGACCTGGAGTTGTGTCTTCAAGAAGGACGGCTGAAAGATGCTGTGGGTGTAAAAGCAGGGCGAGTGTCTTAAACCCTACCCCCCTCATGCTCTCCTGCCTCTACCCACTTCTAAGACATCCCACGTCTGATGTGTTCACTCACTTGGTGACACTGTGTGGATGTACTGACACAAACTAGTTGTCTCCCTTGAGTTTTGCTATCTTCCAGCATCCACCACACCCTTGGAAAGGCACAGTCCAACCCATCTTCACCTTTCGTTGGCCTTGATCTTTGTTCCCATTAGTTTCGTTTGGTGGCCCCTTGGTTGTGCACAGAAATAGGTGTCTCTGTGGGTCCTTTCACATTTCTGCAGTGAAGTGGGAGCAATAAAGTGTAGCTTCAGTCAGACTCAGATGATCTTCAGGCCTTCTAAGAGATGTTAACGACAGGGGAGGGAACGGCAGCTACAGCATGTGCAGCAAGTGAGCACTGTGCATGTGCCCCACAGGTGATGAGCTCGGCTGCTAGCTGAAGAATCGCTATTAAATAAAAAAATTGCAGGCATTCAGCCTCATGCATTTCATCCTGCAAACAGAAAAGGGAACTCTCATCTCCAGAAGTATTATGTTGCAATTAGTTCTGATGCAGGTCCATTAGTAACAAACAGGCTGAGGGAAGTAATTATTGTGGTAAATTTATTGACGGAGCTGGAAAATCTCTTTGTATCACTTCTCTCATTCTCTTCACTTTTTCTTTTGTTCTGCATACACACAGTATTACCTCTGCTAGTTTAGGCTCTCTAGGCTAAGGCAAGCTACATAAGAACTGCAATGACAATCTGAAAATTAAGTAGAAAAGTTGGCAACCAAACCCACCCTCCAGAGCAGTAGCTTTAATACCTTTACCTTAAAAAAATAAAATAAAATTAGGCAAGCGTTCTGAGAAGGAAAGGTGTGGAAAATATTTAATAGGTGATTGGAGAGCTTTATTTGTGAGACATCAAGAGCTTCTCTCAGCAGAGCTTGACACTTGCTGAGATCTTAAAGGACATTATTGCATGGGGAAGAGAGGGTAGGAATTCAGCTTAGCCAAATTTGAAAGGGAACATCAGTATTGTTTACACCCATTTCTGACTTCATCGGCATGAAAGCTACCTGCTAAGATGTGGTTAGATTTCCTTAGAGTCACTTGTAGTAAATATGAGTCTAAATGCCTGTAAGCGATGTGCCTCGGCACATAGCTGGGAGTGTGCGTTACAGCAGAGCTTTTGGCCATACAGAAAAAGTGACAAAAGGCAAGACAAGAGAGTTATGACCGAGGTGGAGAGTTCCTGAGCATTAATAATACAGGAGTAGACTGAAATTAGATAGGTAGAAAACTGCTTTACAAAATCAAAAAGATTGATTTGGGATGGGAGCATTTTGCACAGAGAGCTGGGGGCCTCTAGTAAACTGTCTGAAACTGGATAGCTGAACTCAGGCTGCAGCATTTGTGGATAAAGTTGGTGACGACGAGTTTTGTAACAGGATTCAGAGTGATTTGGATTTCTGAGCACTTTGAGATCTGATGAAAAGCACAAGAAGGAAGCCAAGCCTATAATTATTGTTATTATTATTATTAAAAGCAATATTACAACACCAATATTGTTATGAGTGAATCAGCAGATGGCAAATGCCTTTCAGTGAAGGCAAAGGCAAAATAACGTGTCTGGTAGCAAGGAGTGAAGCTAATGATTATGTGCTAAATGAAACAGCCATTCAGCATGCTGATCAGGAAAAAACATTTGGGAGTCATTGTGGAAAAAACATGGAAATCATTAGCCCGGTTCAGAATAGCAGGAAAGGTAAAAGCAAAGGAGGTTGTGTTGTTCCTGCACGATGCTCTAGTTGGTGCCTTATTTCTGAGTTCTCGTTTTTGTTGTAGTGTCTACATCCACACTGACCACCAAAAGGGAGGGTCTCATCCAGCTAGGCAAAGTGTCCCTGTACCCAAGAGGACAGTCCCTGGTCCAAAGCATTTAGGTAGAAATCTCCAAAATGCCAGAGGAGGCATTCACAGGGGTCCCCCGCTGTCCCCATCGAGTGCAGAGGGCTCCCTTGGCCAGCCAAAGCTGGAGCTGCTGAGCCACTCTGACACCAGCCATATGGGAAAGGTAAACCAGCCAAAGCAGCCAGCAGGACCAGGGGGAGGTCACAGCTCAGCACCTCCAGGCTCCCTCTGCCTATGGCACAAGACCACGTCCTCCAGTGTCACACAACCCCAGCCAAGAGGTTGAGGTCAACATCTCCAGGACCTGAGTTTGCACCCACCAGGAGCCACATGGACCCACTTGGCTGGGAGAGATGCTTCAGTTCTCCCAAAAGAGGTGGGTGAAGCTCCTCCATGAGAGCATCCTCAGAGGAAAGCAGGATGTGGGGCTGAAGCCAGAAAGGAAAGAAGTAACAGGGAATCCAAAAGTTAATTTTAACCATGTGACAAGGATTAACTGCACAGCATTCAAAGGGTACAAACCAGGGCTTCATTTGTTATGGTATGACACAAATACTCCAGCCCTCGCTGCCCACAGCTTCCCCCACTTCAGCAGCATTTTCTAAGAAGCCTTTCTGGCTGTCAGGGCTAGACCCAAACCATTAGCGCAGAGGTAGATGGCTTTTGTTTGCTTTTCGCCTGATCCTTTTTTTTTTTTTTCCCCAAAGTGGGCTCTACTGCTAAAGAGTAAGAGTGCTTTGCTCCTTTTAAAACAGAAAGGTCTGAGTCCAGTCATCTTTTAGTGACTCCTTTGCAGCCAGTTAGCCCACAAAAATAAGCAAACCGAGGAAAGGAGTCAGAGCCTAAGCCCTTTATGGGAGATTGATTGTAAAGCTGGTGGCAACATGACAAGCTGATTTGTGGTGGCTTCTCGTAGCTTGTTTGAACTGTAAACCCCAGTCACATTTATTTATTGTATCAATACAGGTTTGTCACAACCAGCCTGAACGTAAAGGCTGGTATCTCATGCCCTGACCAAGAAATGCCCAGCACAGGGAGAGCACAGGTATGTGTTTGTGCATGGCTGTGTGTGCGTACACGCGTGTGAGACCCCCGTGCATCCCCTTTCCAAGCCCCAGCAAACCTCTCCTCTCCCTCAGTGCCAGCCGCATCAGGAGCTCGGCTGGCTGCCACGCTTGGTGACACCACAGCTTTCCATGACGGCACTGACCCGGGGCTCCACGGCTCCTTTGCGGAGACTTAGACCCTTTTGCGGGCCTTAATTCCCTTCACTGTCATCTTTTCCAGTGATAGCTGGAGCAGCTGTTTCTTCTTCCTCCATAGCACGTGGATTGCCAGAAAGCCTGAGGGGCCCACCAGCTAATTTCCATACTTGGATCTAGGTTTGTATCTGCATCATATTTTCTTGAAACAGTAGTCACAGAGCGAGTCCCTCTACCTTCTACACAAACATGATTTAATGTCTTCCTCAGGAGCAGTGAGCTCATCTGCTAGAACATGAAATCATAAGAAGGATTGGCTCTTCTCTTATTAATGTAATCACTTTAGACTGGTTGATATGTCCTGTATACAGCTTACGGTGTAGAGTTTTATAGCATATTACTGCACTTCCCTATAAGTCTAAAATGATCATAAAACATAATCACTTTCTGAAGAAAAATATATTAATGCTGCTGAAACTAGGACACAAAGTGATTTTCATAGCAACGGATAAATAAAGGCCTTGGCAGAAATCCTATTCTTTTGCACAGAAAAATGCAGATAAAAGGGAAAGCGTTCTACCCTCCCTCCACCTCTTCCTCATCTTTTACTCTTTCCCTTTTCCTTCAAAGTACCCCATCAACCATGAGCAGAACCATGATATTAATAGAGCTAAAAGGGCTGCAAAATTCTTGCTTGGCCCAGCAACTCTTGCTGTTACCGATGTCCTGCAGATCCATGGGAAAAACTTCCTGACTCCAGCAGCAGTCTTGGAAATGTTTTTGCCATTTTTTTTTTAGAAACATCAGCCGGTGAAGAAAATCAGTAACACTGGGAAGCAAGACCATGCCGTGCTTACCAAAACTGTCTTCTCTCCAAGTAAGCAGCCTTGAGGCAGACTCTGGTGCTGAGTAAAGCTTGTCTAGACACAAAATTAGATCAGGTTGAAAAGACGACTGCATTTCTGCTCTCTTCTGTTTATACGGCTCATATCAACACAGTATTTTAGTATGTGATGTCTATTTATGTATTTAACAGTTGTTAAACAGCTGTGTAAAGCACTGTCTGGATATTTTTATTTTAGTTCAGAAGTGAGTCAAAATACAGTTACATGTTTAGTATGCTTTAGGACTACCAGGGCTTTCAACTGCAAAAGGCAAAGGCCAAAACTGTTTGTGGAGAAGTTGTGATGCCCCATCCCTGAAGGTGTCTAAGGCCAGGCTGGACGGCGCTTTGAGCAGCATGGTCTAGCTGAAGGTGTCCTTGCCCATGGCAGGGGGGGTGGGACTAGATGATAAAGAGTTAAGGTCCCTTTCAACCCAAATCATTCTGTGATTCTAAGGTACTTAGGTAGACCTACCTTGCTGATAGCAGTGAGGTCCTCCCTCCATCTGAATAATACGTCCTACATGAAGTCCTTCACAGTAGGACAGGATTATAAACACTTGCAGGGTAATTTCCAGCAAGGCTACAGTAGAAACAAATTTGCCAGAGCTGAAAAAATGAATCTGTCATCACCAGATCAGTGTTTGCAAGTAAAAGTGTTCAAGTTTAGCTTATGAAATTGTTTGCCTTGGCTTCGAGTCTGTCACTTTTAACGGATATTTTGTATTTCAGAGGCATTGAAGTGAAGGAGAGCATTCTTCCATCAAGATTTCAACAACCCCTGGCTTTGGAAAGATCTCAGACAGCCCATCTTTCCTTTTTTTCCCTGTGCACATGTTAAAAATGGCATGATCTCTGTTATTTCAACAGGTGGCTTTTCACTGTAACATGCTGCGCGAGCCTTTGTTGTGGTCTTGCAGCAAGGCACCTCCACCAGCAGAGTAAGCTTGGCCCTCGTATATTAACCCTGACAGTGCAATCCGAAAGCCAAAGTTTTGAAAAAATGATACCAGGCAAATGGATCCATGCTGGAAACAAAAAATAAATATAGCAGCTGAAAGCTGGATTTGTTTCACATGCCTGAGTGAGAACAAACTGAATCTGTCAGTCAGCAAAGGGGAATTACAAGGAACTGTCTCTCAGGAATGCTGCACTCCACCATGGATGGGGATGTTTTATCTCAGTCAAGCACGGGATACCTATGCATTTTCATGTCATGTTCCCAGGTAGCAAGAGAAAATTATATCAATCGTGAGATTCAAACTAAAAAGTATGTACCACTTGATCATCACAAACTCTCTCAGCTAACATCATCTTATCAAGGATCACAAGGATGAGGTCATTACCTCAGATGAACCTTCTCCGATATCCTCTTAGGCACTTCGGACCAATCTCACATTTCAAGGGACAAAATAAATCTGAAAGAGAAAAAAAAATTGTTTCCAGAAATACTTGTTTACAGAAGTTGCCTCCTGCCTTTCAGCAAGGCTGTTCTGGAGGGGAACTGGTCAGCCTTCTACCAGAAGTGGTCTCTGATTCACATTTGGCAGCTTTGGCCACCAAACTATTACGAACCAGTTCTTGCACACAACTAGTTAGTACCAAGGCAAAAGCTTTCACTGCACTACAGACAAGCTTAGGAAAGCCAAAGCTGAAAATAATTCAGCATTCCAGTGCAACAGCAGATTAAATAATTGCTCAAGAAAATGCGTGCAAGGCCCACTATGGTATCACAAGGAATATTTTAGGAAACCACTTCAAAAAAAGGACAACTATAGATGAAATATACCCACTTAGCATTTCTTTCCTACAGGGAGGAGCCTGGGCTCTCATTTGAGTGATTTTTCTGATTACTGTTCCACACTAGCCTTTTTAAACAATCTCGTTCAAGAAACCTTACCTGCTGTGCTTTGTGTAAATTGCCTTTAAAATACTTTATCATGCCCCCCCCCAAAAAAAGAAAAAAAGTTAATATTAATGAAACAAACACCGTCTGCTTTCCCCCAGCAGGTTAGTGCCATCACTTTTCCCTTTTGCCTTGTTTCTTCTTCTGCCTCATTCATGGTTATACAGTGTTGTGAAACATTTATACAGTGTATGCTTCATTTTATATGGTGTATTCTTCAACATTTATAAAAAGTGAAGGATGGAAGAAAAAAGTGCTCCATGTTTCTCAGGATGGGTCTTGATGTGCCCAGTTTAAACGACAGAAACCTCATGAGGTTGCACTGTTACGCAAGCCAATTCCTATTCTACCACGTCGTGTTGTAACCCATCACCAGTCCTAGACTAAAGTGACAGGCTAGGATTTGTGGCCCTACTGAAATTTGGCCCAGGAGGGACAGTGAGGGCTGGGTCTGGAGCAGTCCGTGGGGTACTTACTGAAGAAGAGACCAACAGGGTTCAAGGCTTCAGCGGTGCATCTGCCCCTGGCACAAGGACGACCCAGCTCACACTTACCCCACCACTTGTAGGACTGGACAGCCACCAGTTCCCACCCATGTCCTGCGGGTTCCTGTGCAGCAGAGGGTCCTCTGACTCACATCTGCATGAACATCAGCCAGGGGAAACCCTAAAATAGCACCCTGCAAATCTGAACGGGACAGGGGAGGGAGAGAGTCTGATTACCTTCAAGGCAAATGGCCTTTCAATATCAAATTCCCAACCTCGCAGCAGCAGGAGCCTGACGATCTCTGGGGTTCAATGTGACACCAAAGGGGGTGGGGAACAAGTCACTAAATGGTGCGTAGTGACCTAGTACCACTGCCAGTGGGTGGACAGGCTGGAGAGCTGCTTCTTCTGAACAGCGAGGCTGTGGGCCAGCTCCGGGGCTCATCCGTGCAAGCACGGAGCACTCCAGCGATGGGGGCTAGCCTAGGAGCTCATGCTTTTCGGAAACACACTAAATAAACAAGCGGACCAGGGATTGGTAACCACTGCTCCTGTAGGAAATCTATGCAATGAAAAAGTCATCAGCCCTGCCTTTTTTTATCCATTCCTCTCATTCCTCAGATTGAATTTCTTTCCATGCCATGCTTTCCCACCCCTCAGCCCCCCCCCCTCAAACATCGGTTCCCTTCAGAGCTGCAATATTGGCCACCAGCAAGAAAGAAAAAGCTGATAAAAGATGATACACCACTCTCATTATTCCATAGTTTTCTCTTGATAGATTTAGAAAGGTCCCGAATGCAAAGAGAAATTAAATCAGCAGGTAGGAAGACAGATGCAAAGTGAAATTCAAGATGCTGGAAAGCTGCTTTTCTCCAGAGGTCCTACTCTTCCCTCCGTCCGGAAGACAGGAAAGAGCAGACTGTTCATGACAGAGGAGAGAAAACTTCTGGGGGTCTTTAGGGGGAACTCAATCAAAGAAATTATTTTCCCACAGACCAGAGCTGAGCAAACCTTAATGGCTTTTTCCTGATTGAAGAATAAACCAACTGTTAATTTATGACCTGAAGTGTATATAACAACACTCCAAATGTTTTCCAGTTCTGCAAGTAGTGATGCTCGCGTCCTTTTTTTGGGTTTTATTCTTGCCAGCTAATTTAGCTAACGGGCTAAATATTCCTCACAAAGCTGTGGCTTCAAAAAAAAGAATGCTTAATTAAAAAAAAAGGCCAGCCATGTGTTTCTAGCATAATATTATACGGGTACGCATAGAGATCCACATGTATTAGAGATAAAGTTAAGTGTAAGCACATGGCGGGCTGGCGGGGAGGGCGTTTGCGTGGGGAAACCAAGGTCCCATGTGCAGGTTATTAGGGGGGGGGGGGGGGGGGGCAGGAATCCTGTACGGTGGGAGCAGAGGCAGCGTGGAGGGGGTGCAGGGGGGGGCCGGGGGGGGTCAGCACACACTGTCACTGCCGGGACATCCTGTTAACTGGACCTCTGTGGAATTGATAAATAGCTCTGGATCACTTTGTTTATTTAAATGGAAGCCCAAGTTTTAACAGCAATAAAAGGCAGGCTAAATAATTCTCCGGGCTGGCTATCAAGACGAGTATGATCTCTGAAATATACGGACTGCACTGAAGAAACTGAACCCCACCGCCCTTTTGTTTGTATGCACACACTGCTTGGGCAGCCAGTATAAATTGTAAAATAAGATGACAATATTAGCATCTTCCCTTGGCTTCCCCTCGCTGGAAGCGAACTGCAGAAGGAACACTACTCAGGCGTTTCCTTTATGCTTATAAGTTAATCGAGAAACATCAGGGAATGGAACGGTTTTATAGCTTTGCAGTAAAATGCGCTACAACGCGCAGACACCAAGTGGTTTTACAGTTACCTTTCCAAAGTGTGGCAAACTGAAGAACAAGGAGAAAATAAGCCCAACCAATGCTTGCCCCTTGCTCTGGGAGGCTGGCAAGGAGGTTGCAGGAGAAAATAATGTGTTTGTGATTTCCGAGCCGGCCGCCTACGGACAGAAATAACAACAGTAATGAAGCCTCGGAACATCTTGAGCAGTTTACGTGAGGATTGTGCTCAGAGTATTAAGCTCCACCACAAAAATTACACGATCGCTGTTGTTTCAAAGGCAGGGCTCGATCCTGCCACGGGTGGGGGGGGTTCTCCCTGATGCCTTTGGCAGCCCCGTCCCCTGTCCCCAGCCCATGTCCTGCTTAAGCCGGTTCCCCCAGAGAGCTCCCTGCCCTTGGCTGGGGGTGGGTGGGGGGGGGTGGGGGGGTGTAGTGATGGGTAGGCCCGGGGGAGACTGAAGCCCCCCGGGGCAGAGCCCGGCTGCTTGGTGCTGGACCCCCTGTAGCATCCCTCTTCCAGGCTGAAACTTTAGCACCTCTTACACCGCTCTAAAGAAGGCAGTCGGAATTAAAAGAACCCCCCAAATAAACCCGCCCCTCCTCTCACACCTTCGCCAGCCAGGCCTGTGGAACGGGGGAAAGGGGGGAAAACCTCCCACCATCACCCACTTAATAACGCGAGTGGGCCCCCCCGCATCCTCCCCTCCAGGTACTGCCGGGCAATAACACTGCCAAGGACCCCCCCCTTCAAACGCTAGTGTGAAATGGCCTCCTGCCCAGCATCCCTGCCCGGCATCCCTGCCCGGCATCCCTGCCCGGCATCCCTGCCCGGCATCCCTGCCCGGCATCCCTGCCGCTGCTCCCCAGCGCTCCATGCTTTAGGTTTGGGAGCCGTTCCCGCACCGATGCCTTTATCAAGAGAGAAGAGAGAGGCATCGGAAGGGAGCCCGGAGGGTGGCCGGGCACCCTGTGGGTTTGCAGCCCCGGCTCCCCTCGGCAAACACCGCTGGTGCGTTTTGCTCTTCATCTGCCTTTCACCCGCTCCAACGTTTATAGCTAAACAAGTTCACAGTTTACACACAGTAAAACGCCGATATTACGCTTAATGCTTGCGCAGAAAAGGCTGTTCGCAGGGATCCTCATAAAAGCCCCTTTATTTAGTTTCGAGCATTTTCTGGTAATCAATAAAAGTTGGCTGTTATCTCCCGGCGCATTTAGCGGGGAAGTTTATTGCTTGCCGGGCGGCTTAAGGGCGAGACGGGAGTGCACCATACAAGGAAGGGACTCCCGAGTCCCTGCATCCGAGCCCCGGGTTCATAAAATATAACCATCCATTACGCTGCCGATATCTGGAGCCAGCAAATATATACAGACTATAAATTGTCGCCGGCGGGGTGCGGGCCGGCCGCGGGCGCGGGGGCTCTGCCCGCCCGCATTCCTGCCCGCGCCGGGGGGGGCGCCGGGGGGGTCCCCGGCCCATCCATCACCGCCGTTATGACTCTGCGATGCAGCAAATGGGTTGTGTAAAGAGGCAGCGTTTGACAAGGTGGCATGGTTATCCTGTCCAAATGATGCATAATATTAGTATTAGGGCTTAGATCATCGCATGCTTTTAAAATCATCACCGCTAACTGGGGGTAGGGCGGGGGGGGGGGGGGGGTCGGGGCTGGGGCTGCAGGGGGCAAAAGTTTCCATGTAGATAATGATTATAGATGATGGGATTCATGAGGAGGGGTGCTCGCACAAATAAACACGTCTACTGTAGCCGGCGAGAGGGGCCCGATCCGGCCGGGGCCTCCCTCCCTGCCCAGGGCGGGTTGCGGGAGCGAGGGGCGGGGGGGCCGAGGCACCCCGCAGCCCGGGGAAAGCCATCGGGGCTGTACCCCTCCCACCCCCCGGAGGCGTCCCCAAGGGCTTGCTTGAGAAGAAAGCAGAGACCCTCCAGCCCGCACCCGCCGACGGCTAACCGGCCACGGCTGCGCTGACAGACACCAGCGGGTGGGGGGCGGGAAGGGGGTCTCCAGGGCGGGGGAAGGGGCCACTCGGGCCAAACCGTCCGCACCGGGATCTGCCCCTGGAAACACAGTGTGGCGAGCGAAAATTTCGGGGAGACGGGCCGGCGCCGTGCAGCATCCCATCCTCCTCCTTCCCGCTTTCCGAGGCTGGGGCCAGGCACGGGCTGGAGGCTCGGGAGTCCCGGCGCGGCTGGGGGTCTGTCCCGCTCCCGCACGGCTCAGCGCCCTCCGCAGCCCGGCGTGGCTCGGGCAGGGCAGGGCCGGGCGGGCCCCTCCGCCTGCAGCAGCCCGCCCGCCGAAGGGCTAAGGGAGAGAGTGCCTGAGGCGAGGGGAGAGGGAAGGGGGAAAGGGGGAGCCCCGGCTGCAGCCTTCCCGGTAACCCCGCCGCCGCTTCCCGGGCCGGGGCACCGCGCAGCGCCCGCTGCCCGCGAGTCGCCGTGGCAGGCGGCGTTTTTCCAGGGAAAACGGCTTTGGGCTGCCGCTCGGGCCAGCAAACGGGAAAGGAGGCGCGGGGGGGGGGGTTGAGAAAGTGCCTCCGGCTTTGGCATCTGCGCTGCCGCCTCGCCCGGGGCCGGTGCCGGGGCACGGCTGGCGGAGCTGGGCAGCAGAGCCCGGGGACAGCGGTGCCGCGAGGAGGGTTAAATCCCCGCTTGTCGTGATTTATCAGCCGTCTCTGACCCCTGAATAGTTGACTTACATGGTTGGTGACACATTACCCAGGAAATGGGGCTGGCGTGATTTGTGGAGTGTCTGTGCCCCCCCTCCCCCCCCCCCAACCCCCTCCCCTCCCCAACCCCCTCCCCTCTTTTCTGCTGCTGGGCCCAGGAAACCTCCTGCCTCTCCGTCCCGCCCAGCATCCCCGTCCCCTCCATCACCCCCATCCCCGCATGCAGGCAGCCGGGGTAACCCCCACGGGCCCGGCCCGGCCGACGGGGTGGTCCCGGGCAGCCTCCTCCTCTAGGCGCTGGTCATCGCAGTGGAGGGGGGGGGAACAGGCGATGGCAACGAAGGCCGGGAGAGATGGCCTGGGATCAGGCATAGCTGGAGGGGTGTGATGGCTGCAAACCTTTGATTTGGGGTTTGCCTGGAGAACAGGGGTGGAGGAGGGTGGCCTGGGTTTTTTAAGGCAAGCAGAAATTTGATTATAGCGTACGGCAGAGGTCTGTGATTTGCGGTGAGCGGATTTCATTAACTACGGCCGTTTGAGTCTCGGAAAACCCGGTCAGGCCCGCGGGGCCAGGGACGAAGCTGACCCCGAGGGCGGTTGGCGAAAGGGGCTCGGCCGCGGCGCCGGTTCTCCGGGCCGGGGAGACCCGCGACGGCTGCGGGGCTGGCACAGCCGCGGGCACTGCCCTGCGGGTCCCTCGCCTCGGCCTCCCGCAGCCCCCAGGGCATAGCCCGGGTGGAAGGGAGGGCGGGGGGCGGCCGCTTTCCCCGCTGCCCCGGCGGGCAGGGGCAGCCCCGGCCCCTGCGCTGGCTTTCTGCAGGGAGGCCGTGGGGCGCAGGGAGCCTTTCGCCCCACCTCCACCCGTGTCACCTGCTGCAGCCGTCACCGAGGCGAGAGGAGGGTGGGTTAGCTCGCCCTACCTCGAGGTTTAGCTACGGCGGTCCCATTTTTGATGATGATGATGGTGGTGGTGGTGTGGTGAAGGAGGCAGCAGCGGGCGGGGGGTGTCCGGAGCGGCAGCGCAGCCCGCCCCTTCGGGGGCTTTCGGGCTGTCCGCCGGCGCAGGAGTGGTATCGGGTCTAATTGCCGTCAACGAATGTCACCGGCAGAAGGAAAAACAAAAGCTGCCTCCAAAGATCCCGGAGCAGAATTTGGCAAGGCTCCTAAAGACACCAATTAGCAAAGGCTAAACCCATTAATGAAGTGGCGGCTCTCTGGTTTCAGCCAGGTGGTGCAGATCAGAGCGCCTGTATCTGCAGCAGAGCTCCGCTTCCCTCCAGCCAGGACCTCACAGCAAACCTCCACATCAATAATACGCTTAATGGATCTCATTAGGGCTGGGGCCGCTGGTCCCGGCCTGGGAGCAGGGGGGCTGAGCGGAGCAGGGGGGCAGCACTCCCCCCGCGGAGCGACGGGCTGCCTTCCCCGGGGGGCGACGACCGGGCGGGGCGGGTACCCCCCGCAGGTACCTGGCTCTCTTTCTACCTGTCCGAGCCCGTGGGTTCGAGCAAAACCCATTTTCAGCCGCCTCTTTCGAATCAAGAAGACCTTGCCGTCGCCTCGCCGGGCTCACACACCACCACCACCACCACCACCGCCCCTTTCCCCTTGATCCGAGCACTCCCGGCCCGCCAAGCCCCGAGCATCCCTGGGAGGTCGGGCAGCGGGAGGTGGCGGGGGGGGAAAGGGGGGTGGTTGAGGGGGGAACGCCTTGCCGCGAGCACAGCAGCCCCCGCCGCGGCTGTGCAAGGGGAGGGAAGGGGCTCTGCACATCGATTTAGGAAGAGCAGCGTCCAGACCTCACCTCTGTAAAAGGGGAGAAGGGAAGAAATATTTCCGCTTCTGCTAGGGGAAAACAAAAAACAGGGGAAAAAAAGGGAAAAAAAAAGAGAAAAAAGGAGGAAGGAAGGAAAGCTGGGGTAGGGTAAGCTCGGCCGAGGTGAGCTAGAATATTTAGCTAATGGAGGTGGACGATGAAAGGAGACTTCATATTTCTCTCCGAGGAGTCTCTCCAGGTCCGCAGCCGAGAATACACACAGCAAACGTTGTGCTTGAATTATAGCTGAGGGTTTGCTTTATTTGAATTCACTAGTGTTTATTTAAGAAAGTGAATAAAGGTTTTGTGTAAACAGCCATTATTTCTGATGAGCGCTCAACAGCAATAAGAAGGGGGTGGTTTTTTTAGTCGAGATTGTGGCAAAAGTTGACATTTCGGAGATTGCAGTTTGTCTTGCCGACGCCAGGCAGTCCCGAGGCATGAGCTGCAGGGAAAGCTGTGTGTGCCTGTGAGTGTGAAACGGCGATGCCGAGCGAGCCGGGGTCTGAAAACAATTATTTTTTAAGACATCAGCTTAAGCCCGACATTAAAATAAAATAAAAATATTTTCCTAAGGAGCGGGGCCGGTCTCGCTCAGCTAACGAGGGAGGCGAACTCAGGTTTCGCTGCCGCCGGCCCCGCGCCCGCGGGCTCTGCCGGGGGGGCAGCGCCGACCCGGGGGGCTGCGGCGGACACCCACCCCCCCCGGGCGGGGCAGCGGTGGACCCCAAGGCGAGCTCCTCGCCTGGCCCTTTTCGTACCGTAAATCACTCGCTTGAAGCATTCCGTCTGTTTTGGTTTATTATTGTTATTTCTCTCGTCTTCTTCTAACGCGGCTGTTATTTCCCAGATTGACTCGAGTCTCTTTGGAGATGGGAGGTTTTTGGTAAGAAAACGGGCGAGAAGGAAAGGATCTCGTTGGACTTAATACAGCGCCCGGGGAAGGTGGTGATTATTGGTAAGGTGCTCCCCGGGAAAGAGCTCAGCAGGAGCTGGCTCTGAGCAGCCCGGCTGCGCACCTCTGCGGGTGTGGATGCTCGTAGACGGGGCTGGGATGCCGGAGGGGCACGGAGAGGCCTCCCGCTTCGTTATTAATCCGATTTCCCACACATGCCACGCAGGGAGGAGGCAGGGAAACCTCCGCTCGGCAATGCGTATCGTTCCCGTGTCTTGATCTCCCGTACAAGCTCTCATCTGAAATAAGCCCGAAAAATCTCTGCCGGGCACCGGGGAGGGGAAGCGTGTGCTGAAGAGCCTGTCCTGGCCGCGGGGACGGGCGGCAGCGCGGGGGAAGCCCCCCAGGCCCCTCCGAGGGGACCCCGGCCCCGGCCAGGCGGGGAGAGCCGCGCCAGCACAGACCCGTTGCGGGTTGGGTGTAGCCCATGGGATTTGGGTTCGGCTGGCACAGGTCTGAAGAGAGTCACAACGGATTTAGGGGGGGTAAAGAGACCGCCCGAAAAGCTGCGACCCCCAGTTGAAAGATCGTCGAGGAACCGGATCGGCGGGGGAACCGCGGGCTCGGGCATTTCGCCTTCAGAAATAACCAGCATCAAAATCCTTCCGTGTTACCAGCGATAATAAAGCAAACAAAAAAGGGGTACCCCCCGAATTTTTTTTGGACCTGTCTGGGGGGGGTGGTGGTGCATTGAGCTACGGACAGGTCGACTTCGCCGACGACCGGCGGCCGGGCTGCCTGCAATCACGACACTATCCAGACTTTTCTCCGCAGAAACGGAGCAGCAACTGCAGCCTCGCAGGACCGGGCAAACTCCCTTCCCTGGCGCGACGGGCACAAATCCCTCCACCCGTTCATCTTTCACTAAACTCGTTTTCGTGGGTTTGCTCTACCTGCCCGAAGAAGTGCACAACGGGAGCAATGGGTGGAGAGAGATTATTTTTTCCCTATCGGTGGGAGAAAGGAAAAAAAAATTCCCTCCCGGCCCCGCCGCTTGGCCAGAGCAGCAGCCCGAGGTGCGCGGAGCACCAAAGTCGGGGGGCGGGGGCAGGGGGGCGGGGGTGGGGCGGGGGTGCACGGAGGCAAATTCAGGGGCAGAGCGAAGGAAATTTACTCCAGCCTTTCATTCGGATCTGAGCATCTTTCTTGGTAGCCTGAGTCCCAACAATGTTTTTTTCCCCATTTCACCGCGTTATCTTAAAAAGGTGCCATAAAGGCGCTGTTTCTGCTTTCTCCCCGATCCGGGGGCCAGGCGGGCATTGCTCTCCCGTTATTTAGGGAGCCCGGCGGGACGGTGGGTGTACAGCCTGCCCCCTTCGCTTGGAGGTGCGGATTCCTCTAACCCAAAGGGAAAAACCACTTTCCCGACTCGATTTTCCTTTCTCATCTGAGAAGAGCCACCTTACACCCCTCTCTCCGCACGGCTTAGTCTTTAGGAAGCAAAACCAAGAGGCAAATAAATCCCTGCGTGTCCCCAAGCCGCACCACGGCGGTTTATCGGAGGCCAAAGAGTCACGTTTCGCTGGACATCTGTCCCCAGCTTCCCGTGCTGGCGGGGGGGCACGGCCCGCCGCAATCCCCGCGCTGCTCCCCGGGAACAGCCGCTTTCTGGGGCTGGAAGCGAACTGCAGGGCCCGCTCCGCGCCCGAAAAGCCGTGACACCCCCCTTTTCCTCCCTGACTGTGTCTTCAAGGCAGAACCGATTTACAGGCCCCTTCCAGATCCTTCCCGCCGCTTCCCTGTCCCAGCAGGGCTCGGCCGGGGACGGCGCCCCGGGTGCGTCCAGGGGCGCAGCAGAGCTTCGTGCGCGCCCCTCCTGGAAATGTCCCAGCCCGTCGTGGCTCTGGCGGAGCCGCTGCCCGCTCCGTTACGCCTAATTTACCATTTCACCCGTCCCCTCTTCGCACAGCCAGACGGCCCCTGGGCTCGCCGCTGGCCCCAGCTCTTTTCCCCCTAGCGCTTGTGGCGGGGGGATGCTGCCGGCATTGCCTCCTCCCTCCTCAGGTGTTGGCTCGTGCCAGTGTCCCCCTGCTAGCAGGGGTGGCCTCGAGGAGCGTGTCCTCCCCAGCAGACACACACACACCCCGGCCCCAGAGGATTTCTCGCCCAAGCCCTCAGGGAAGCAGCAGGCGAGGGCCAGGCGCTCCCTCGCCACCGCATCGCCGGAGGACACTGGGGATTTTTCGGTCTTTCGCCTTATTTCTCCTTCTCCCCTTCCTTTCTGGCGGTGTCACAGGCTCAGCGCCCGTCGGCCTAGTAGAGGGCTTCGCTTCGCCTGCCCGAGCCCTAACGCCCCTGGGCAGGACCGGGCCTGCCCCGGCCCCGCGCGCATTGGCAACGGGATTGCTCCGACGGGGGCCCCACCGGGAGCGCCGAGGCCGGGGGCTCCTCACCGCTGCGGCTTTAACCGACGCTGCTGGGGCTGGAAGGAGGGGGAAGCAGCCAGGCCGAGAAGCGGCTCCTCGCCCTCCCCCGAGCCCCGGCAGCCGCCAGCGCCGAGCACCCCGGCGCTTTACACACTTCCGAGGAGCGAAGCGGGAGATGAACCCGAGCGGAGCGGGCGGGCGCCGGCCTGGACCCCAGGGCAGCCCCGGCAGAGCCGCCCGGCTGCACGCTCCCTCCTGGGGAGGGCAGCCAGCCCGGCAGCGCCCGCCGAGGGGGAAAAGGGGCCGCCGCGACCCTCCCCCATCCGCCGGCGCAGCGCCGCGCTCCCGCCCACCGCCGCGGCCCGATCCTGCGCTCGGGCACCGCGCCGCGCGCGCGTAGCGCCTGCGTGACGTCACAGCGCGCCCCCCCCGGGCCGCACAGTCACGCTGTGACGTCACAGCACGACCTCCCCACCCCGCCGCGGCGGTTTGCGGAGGGCTGCGCGGCAAATCGGAGCGACACCAAAGCAAAGCCAAGCCAACATGCAAACACCCCCTCGCACCCCTCCCCCGCACCCCCCCCGCACCCCAGCGCGGCCCCGCCAGCTGGTGGCAGCGCCCCTGCGAGTGGCGGCGAGCCGGGCAGCCCCGGCCCGGGGGGCACCGCAGCCCGGCAGCCGCCCCGCGAGGGACATATATGTGCATCTACAGATGTAATTGGCAACTTTCTCAGCGAGGCACAATTTTGCGTAATCAAATCCGGTCGTTGTCATCGCCTCCATTAGAAAAGGAAGGGGGAAAGAAGAAAAAAAAAAAAAAAAAAAAAGGAGGAGGCTGCCTCGGGAGGCTTTTCGAGGCGAGGAGAGACAGCGGCTGCCTGTGAGCGGGGCGAGGGCAGCTGGGGCAGCCTCACCAGCCCTCGGCCCTGGTCAACAGACTGACGTGGTTACAAACCATAGCAAACATTTTATTTACAGGAGATAGATAGATATATATTTATATATTTTGTCAGTGCAGTATTTCTTGGCCAGATTATTCGAAGCAACACGTTGCAACCGATGAGGACGTTGGCAAAATACTTCACATTGTAAATTGTTGGGGGGGCGGGGAGGGGAGAGAGGGATTTCGGAGCAAGGTCTCGAAGTCCCTCGCTCAGGTTTTCCTGGAGAGGACAAGGGGCGGGAAATGGAGAACAAAATAAAATTAAAAATAAAAATTAAAAAAAAAAAAAAAGAGAAATCCCGCTCTCCTGCGAGCAGCGTGGAGGGGCAGGCGGCCGCCTCACGCACAGCCATCCCGGAGCCGGGGCTCCCCGCTCCGCCCGCGGCCCCGGCCCCTCGCCCCGGGCCGGTGCCGGGCCGGCCCCGCCGCGCTCCCGGGGCGGAGGAAGGGAGATAAATTAGCGCGCAGGTCCCGGGCGCGGGGCCGCCCCGTCTATAGGCCGCTCCGCGGCTCGGGGCTGGCGGCGGCGGCGGCGGGCGGCGGCGAGGGGAGGCCGGTGCTGGCGGAGGGCTTGCCGAGCCCGGCGGCTTGCAGGCTCCGCTCGGCGCCCTCAGTCCGTTCCATGTCGCTGGGGGCCATGTCGAGGGATTCGGCGTCGCTGCTGTCGCTGTCGCCCTCGGAGCGGCTGGGGCTGTGCTCGGGCTCCCCGGCGGCGGCGGGCGGTGCGGCGGCTCGTTGGGCCTCCGGCTCCAGCTCCGGCGGCGGCTCCTTGTCCTTCTGGGCCTGCGCCTCCTTGGAGTGCCGCCACTTCATCCGCCGGTTCTGGAACCACACCTTCACCTGCGGCCGCGCCGCCCTCAGACGGGCGGCACGGCCCCCACCGCGCACCGCACCGCTCCGCACCGCGCACCGCACCGCCTTCCGCCGGGGACGCGCAGCGCGGGGAGAAAAGGAGGCGCCGGCCTCACCTCCCCCTGCCCACACCCGCGACCAAGGTGGCTTTTAATTTTTTTCTTCTTCTAGGTCGTGTGTTTAAATACCAAACGCGCACCCCCTTCCACCCGCCGTTTTCTTCCCCCCCCCCCCCCCCCCCCCTTCTGCTTCTTCTTCCAGGAAACCAAATCTTGCTCAAGAAACCACAGCGTTATACAATTCTGTGCGCTGCGGGCCCTCAATAGTGGAATCATTACAGAGTGGCGTTTAATGATTCCGTTTGAAGAAGAATTTTCACTTCCCCAGAACTAAGGATTTCACAACGCGGGGAGAGATTTAGAAAAAAAAAAAAAAAAAAAACAAACCAAAAAAACAGAACAGAAGAAAAAATAAGGGACATTAAAAATAGTGTCTTCTTTTCTACTTCCTTTGACCTAAACTGCCTCCTACAGCGAGTTGCACTTCAGCAAAGCGCACACAGCTGATCCGCCCCGGCCCTGCTCGGGCTGCTCCGCGCTGGCCCAAACGAAGGCGAAAGCTCCGCGCCGGGCCGCGGAACGCCGGAGAACCTGCGCGCAGGCGGCGGCCGGGCCGAGGTGCCGCTCCTCAGCCAGCCCCGGCGGAGGTTAAGGAAGTGAAAAGGCTTCGCAGCCCACCCGCACCCCCCACTCCCTCCCCCGGCCGTACGCCTCCGAACTGGAAGTAAGATTTGAAATAAACCCGAAGCCGTTCTTACTTGAGCATCTGTCAGCCCCAGCATCGCCGCCAGTTGCTTTCTGTCCGGTTTGGTGACATATTTCTGGATTTCGAACCGTTTTTCTAAACCTTTCCTCTGCAGGTTGGAAAAAACAGCCCTGGACCAGGAGCGTTTCCTCTTGTACGTCTGGGGCAGCGTGTCCTTGGTTAAAACTGCATATGGACCTGGGGGTGGGGGGGGTGGGGGAGAGAGAGGGAGACGGCGTTATTAATACCGATGCCTGAAAGGGAGCCTTAAATCGATGGAAATACCGGCGGCGTGCGGGGAAGGCCCGGGCCCGTTGCCTGCCCGCCCCGCCAGCCCGCGCCTCCTGGGGCAGGGATGGAGCCGCTCGGCCCCCCGCGTCCCTTCCTCGCCCCCCGCCCGCCCCTGCTCTCAGGGCCCAGCTATTATTTTTGACCTAGACGGGACGGTCCTCTGGGTCAGGCCCTAGCCAGCTCTTCCTTCCCCCCCCTCGCAGCCCGACTTTCGCCCAAAATCTGAGCCTCGCTAGAAAACGTACGCCCTGGCCTTTCAAAAGAGTCTGGCAAGCCCCTCCGGGAGGAGAGCGCCGGGGCCGGGGGGGCTGCTCCGGGACGGAGGGCCCTGCTCCACGGGAGGGTCGACGAGGGACGAGATGTACCTGGAAAAGTGTCTTGAAACTGGTGCTGAACTGAGCTCCTTGGGTTTGTGTTTAAGGGACCCAGGATAGCAGAGGCCTCGTTAATGGGCTCTAGAGACGCGAAGAACTGGCCGGCGGAAGGCTGCAAGTTGGGGAGATGAACCCCAGTTTGGCGGCTGGTAGTTAATAAGGAGGTCAGATCTGTGAGCACAGGAACAAGGAGAGCTCTGTTACACCGCGGTCCGTTCCGGGCGACGGGGCCGGGGGGGAGCAGGTCCCCGGCCGGAGGGGCTGGGCGGGAGGACGGGACGAGACGACACCGGGCATCGCCTCCTCGCCCCAGGGCTCTGCTCGGGGGAGGTGGCCGCGCCCCGGCCGTCGGGCATCCCCGCTGGATTCGCTCCCTTGGTGAGGGTGTTTATACGCCGCGGGGGGAGATGGCTTGCAGCGAACGCCTTTCAAACGGGCTGCGCCCTCGGGGCACAGAGCCGCGGCCCGCTCTGGGACGCGGGGGCCGTTTCACTCGCTATTTTTACGCTATCGCTATTTTCCCCAGCGGCGCAAGTCCTGTGCCGCGGGCTGCTGCCCTGCTCGGGGCCGGGGGGGCTGTTTTAGGGAGCGCTGTTAGAGACTCGGCTTTCTAAGGCTTTGGTGAGTAACTCTTTCTCCCGGCTAGCTGGGGCAGCGTTCACACCGCGGTTCTACTCGCTATCAGCACCGACAGCAGAAATCAGAGAGCCCCAAGAGCGCGCAAAGCGGGCAAGCCACGTTCTCTACCTCTCAGCGTGTTGCCTTCCTTGACTTTGGGGTCAAACTCCGCCGATAAAATGCGGTCGATGCCGAATTTCAGGTCCTTGCTGGCGGGCGCCGGCGCCGAGCCGTGCGTATGGCCGCCCGGCAGCCGGGCGGGGGCCGGGGCGCCTCCGCCGCCCGCAGCCGCCGCCGCCGCCGCCGCGGGGGACCGGTGCTGCGGGGGGCGGTGGTGGTGGGAGTGGTAGGCGGCGGAGAGCGGCGAGAGGCGCGGCGGGAAGGCGGCGGCGGGGGCGTCGGGGGCCACGACGGGCGTGGGCCGGAGCGGCGAGGCGGCGGCGTGGAAGGGAGCGCCGTGGTGGACGGCTCCCAGCGCCGCCGGCATCCCGGTGCCGGGACCTCCGGGCAGGCTGTCGGCGGGTCCTCCCGCCGCCTCGCCGCCGGCGTGGAGGATGTCGGCGATGCAGAAAGACGGCTTCTTCGCCGCCGCGGCGTCCAGAGGGAAGCAGCCGCCGGCTGCCGGCCCCGATGCCGAGCAATACGCCGCTGACCACAAGCTGAAGTTGGAGGCGTAGAAAGGAGCCAGCCCGGCCGTGTACATCCTGCCCGGGGAGGGGACGCGCCGCTGCCGCTGCTCAGCTCCCGGGTGCGCGCCGCGGGGCTGCCCGCTGCCCCGGGCGCATGGGGAGGGATGGCGGGGCGAGAGGCGGCTGGCGGAGCACTTGCCGGATGGGCAAGAAGGGGGTAAACCCAACCGCCACCAACAAAAAAAAAGAAAAAAAAATATAAAAAAAGGAAAAAGTCCCCAGAAACCCACGGCGAGAAAGAGCGAGCGGGCGAGGAGCGGAGCGGCGCAAGCAAAACAAACCCAAACCAAACCCCCTTTCCTCGTACTGGGGGAAAAAAAAATATCCACCCCTCCCCAAAACTTTCTCTGGCAGCGACACTCCCGGCTCCGGAGCAGCCCTTGCTCCCTCCCTACGCCCAATCCACGATCCGCGGGGCCGGGATGCACCGCCCGCCGACACGCCCACGCAAGGGCCGGGTCGCGGGTACGGGCCACCGCGCCGCCAGCGCGCAATTTGCGCGCTGGCGGCGCGGTGGCCCGTACCCGCGACCCGGCCCCACCCGATGTGCCCCACAAGGTACCCACCTCCCCCCACCTCCTTAAATTCCCCCCTCGACTATTAACCCCCCCCCCCCAAAAAAAAAAAACCAACACCAAAACACCTCCATGCTCTTGCCGCCGCTGTTTCCAAGCGTTTGAAAGAAACGCGCAAGAAAATTCTTGGCCGTTGCAAGCAGGGTCGCCCTCTTAGAAATTATTCCCAAGGAAATGTGTTTCCTTCCCGGATAAATGAGCCTTGGATAGCCTGGAAGAAAATCATCTTTTCTTTTTCTTCCACGCACGCAACATACGTATTGATGAGAGCTCTGAGTTTTTCTGGGCCCAGGGCACGTTGGATCCTGTATTAGCAGCGACTAATTAATTTTATTTTGTCGATAGTGTAATTTTATAGATTTTTACCGTGTTCTCCAGCCTGGTGGCTGCATCTGCTTCCACACCAATTTCAAATTAAAAACTAGTTTGCATTTTACAAACCTTTGACAACCGAATTACCCCCATTTTTTTAAGAACACAATCTATTCACTGCAGTAGTTCAGGGACAGATTTATCAAAGCGTCTTTTGCCCTGTTTTTCTCCCCTCTAACACCCACATTTGTCCCGACCTGACTCTGAAAAAACACGTTTAATTAATAAACACGTGTATTTAATTTTTGTTTTCATATACGTAAACGAGTCGCTGCCGTTTTGAGCAGGCTCGCGGGTCGGACGATTGCAGGTTGGCTTTGATTTTGTTTTTTAAAAAATAATATATTTTTAAATAGCTTCCCGACTTCTGAAGGTTGTCGGGGAACCGCCAGAAAGGCAAAGTATTTTTCTTTCGCCAGGTATGAAGACGTAGCTCCTGTGCGAATATTGAAACCACCTGCGAGCGAGGGGAACGCGGTCCTCAGCCATAATCCCGCGCAGGGGCAAAGGTGAGGCTGGTTCCCCCGGACAAGCCAGGCACCGCTTCGCTTCGGTTTTTATTAACGAGACGAAACCGAAAAATAAAGACGGGCTGGCTTGCCGCAGCGCGTCCCGAAACCGACGGCGGCTAGAGAAAGGCTTGGTTAGGTTTGAACTTTTCCTGCTTCGACAGCGGAAAGCCCCTTTTCCTTGCATCCCCCGGCCCTTTATTTATGATCCGAGAGCCAGCCTCTTGCTCTCAAACCGGATCGAACGACTCCAGTTTCCCCCGCGTTTCCCCCTCGCAACGAAGCCGCCCGCCCGCCGCCTCCCGAGCCCGCCCCGGCACTGCCACCGGCACCGGGGCTGCTCGCCAGGGAGGAAAACCACACCACGGCGTTTTGTGTTGGCTATTATTATTATTATTATTATTATTATTATTATGGTTGTTATTATTTTAGGAGCTTATTTCAGAGATCCGCTCGCCTCGCTGCCGTGCGGCGCCCGGCGGTGAGCAGCACCGGAGGGCAGCGCCCGTTTGCGGGGTCCCCGGGCAGCCCCAAGCCGGGGCACGGCCACAGCTGCGCTGCCCCGGCGCTGCCGGTGCCCGGGAGCGCGCTGGTCCCGGTGCTTGGCGTGCAGAGAAGCGCTCCTTCCGCGCTGTCCCCCCGCGGGGACCGAAATGCCACCAAAGGGAACACTGAACCCGTCGCAGCAAAGCACTTGCCCCCCGGGCAGGGCCTGGGGAGGACGAGGCAGTGGGGGACCCCGAGCCGGGGGGCAGGTGCCTCCCCGGGGCCCGCTCGCTCCACGCCCGGCCGCGCTGTGCTGCGCCCCTGCGCATCCCCCGCCGGCGCACCGAGGCGCACCTGCCTTTTCCCCCCCCGGGCCTCTCCCGGGGGACAGGGCTGTCCCAAAGGCCCCCGCAGGCCTCCCTGCCCGCGCACCTTCCTCCTCGGCGGCCGGGGAGGAGCAGGGCTGCGCGGCCGCGCTGGCCGGGGGGGCGGCCGCCCCTCCTCCCCGCGCAAGGAGGGAGAAGGCTGCAGGAAACCCGGGGCTCGCTGCAGTCCAGGTCATCTCCTGTTTTTTGAGAGGTTCCAACTCGGACTAAATGAGCGGATGTGCCTGCGAGATTTGTCCCAAAATAGAAGCGGCTTTAGTATTTTAGGATACAGCAGAAATCCTTATTTCTTCCGGAGAAAAACTTCATAATGAGCGCGAGCACTTCCCTTTTCAATATTTGTGCAACTTTATCTCGACCAGCAAGTTGCTTTGGTGACGCAAATCCGCCCTTGTGTATTGCAACTACAAAAATAAATGCAAGGAAATCAATTCCCTTCTAGCAATGAAAACATAAATATACAGCTGCGACTTTCCCCTTTAATCTTGCTTTCCGAGGGACTCGAGGAGGCGGCGAATAAACTGTGCAGGCGGGAGCGATGCCTTTTTTTTTTTTTTTTTTTTTGAGGAATGGAGTCTCGAAGGACCCCCTTTTTTTTTTTCCTTCCCCGAGGCCGACAAAGGAGGTGGAAAAAAAATTATACGAGCCTTACGAGGGGAAAATAGCAGCGCTAACCCCGAGGCGCTGTAGCTCGGCGGCCCCACCGGCGGGCAGCCGGCCGGGAGCATCCCGGAAAGGGCCGGGCCCTGCCCGCCCGCGCCCCACCGGGGGGACGGGCCGCTCCTTCGGCCGCCCCAGCCCCTCCGAGCTCCCCGTGCTGAGCAGGCCGAGCCCGTCGACCCTGCCGGGGCAGCCGGAGCCCCCCGACCGCCTCCCCGCGGCTGCCAGCCCCGAGCGGTGCCGGTCCCCGACGGGGGCTGTCGCCCCGCCGCACGGCCCCCGCGGGGTCGGGGCCTTCCCTTGGCTGCAAGCAGCGCTGGGCGGCCCGGCCGCGCTCCCTGCCGGGGGGGCGGGGAGCCACGGGCGCCCCTCCGAGCCTGCCCAGGCTGCTGCGGGGTGCCCCCCGCCTCCGCCCTGCCCGGCGGCTCTCAGGCTCCTGTAGGCGTTGCTCATACCTCTATCTGTATAGCCGCACATATATCTGCAATATATAAAAGCACAAGGCAAATATTTTTTACAATTCCTACTCTCTCTCCCTAGCAGTCCTTTTAAAAGCAACCATTTACACCTCGTGGCAAGTCCTTCGGGGAGGCGGTTTGCTGGGGTGGCGTTACTGGGCTGGCTGCCGCCCCCCGCCCGCCGCCGGGGTCCCGCCGCGCCCCCCCCGCCCCGCCCCGCCCGCGGCCGCGCTGCGCCGAGCGCCCGGCCCGCCCCAAAGCCCGTTCTCTGTCGCCACCTGCCGACACGGCCCCCCCCCACGCCCGGCACCCCCGGGACCTGCCTGCCCCCCCCAACTCCCCCCGCCCCCGTGCGAGCAGGCAGCGAGCAAATTTTGCGAGCCAAGCGCAAAAAAACCCCCAAACCCAAACACAGCTCCAGCCGCCCAAAGCGTGCAGGGTGGGCAGGAGCGTTTTGCAGACTGGCGGGGGTGGGGTGGGGGGGGAGCCGTGCCCCCCCGCCCCAGCACTAGGGCCGCGGCTGGATGCGGGCTCGGTACCTGCAAGGCTGCACAGCAGCCCCGGCGCGGCAGGCGGGACCTGCCCGCCACCGCAAGTGAATGCAGTGACGAAGTGCCGCAGCAACTCGACGTTTCCTTTCTATTGTTTCACGCGTTACTTAGTCGAATACCTGTGTCAGTGAGTAACCACTCGTGTTATGTCATCCGCCGAGCGTGAGTGGAAGGTGCCCGAAAACAGGCAGCATCCCGGTTTCCATGCGGTACGGTGGGATTTCAAGTCTCCTGCAGGTGCATTTGCACCAGGATTGGAGTCTGGGTCAGAGTGTGCTTTTGGAGGGAATCACCTGATCCTGATCACCTGCAGCTTTGCATCACAGGGAGGTCTCGGGATGCACAAGCAGGTATCCTTGATGAGAACTGAGTCCATGCAGCATGCTAAAATGACTCTGACACAAAAATATGTCTGAAATGTGTATATTGTAGATGTCTGAAAGCTCCACGGGGTTTTCTGCACATGAGCAGTCCTGAGAATTGTCCATGTGATATGGCAGAATAGGTCCCACTGGATATAAGTCCGTATGTTGGAGTGGATGAAACCCCAAGGCACCCAGCTCCAGGGACAGCACGGTAGCCCCTGAGCTGGAGCCTGGTCCTCACACTTGCACATGGGCACTCCGCGTCTTTCTTTCAACTGCTGGTCTGATGAAACGCATCAGATCACGTGAAGCTGACGGGTTTCGAGTGGAGAGACTTTTTGCATTCCTTCAAATGCTGTGTAGTCCCTCAAGTCCCTTCAGAGGGGACCTGAAAACACGGACTCCTCTCTGTCCCTGAGTGCCTGGCTGGGAGATCTGGGATGTGGGAGGACACCGCACCTTTCCACAGCCATGTTTACAAGAGAAAGGGGTGACCTTTCCTTCCTTTCTTTTTCCTTTTTTTTTTTTTTTTTTCCCCACAAGAAAAGCTGCAGATACATAAATCTTAAAGAAGGGTCAGGGTAATAAATAGCAGTTGGAAAGAAGTGCCTCTGCACAGCCCCGGGAACGCAGGCTGCGTTCTGAGGAGCGGAAGGGTCAGGACGGTCCCTTCCTCGGGGTTTCCTACGAGTTAGAGCAGGCAGGTCCTGCCTGCTGTCCTGGCTTTTGTGAAGCCCATTTTTAGGCATCTGGTGCTGTGCCGGGAGCCAGGCACTGTGAGCCTGCAACGCTGTAAAGGTTTAAGGTGCTCGAGGTTGAAGTGCCAAGTCTCCCACACTTGCTCCATCCTTGCCTGGCTGCTCCTGTACCCAGGAATGTCAAACTGCAGAAAATTAACTCTGCCAGTAAGAAAAGCTTTTCTGCTGTCATAGTTCCCCAAAGCAACTTTTTTATCATGTGGCCAGCCAGGGTGAGGGAGCTGGGGAAAACACATATTTGGGGAGGGGGGGTGACAGGACAGTCACCCATTAATTAAAGTGCTGCCTCTTGGAACTGCTTTCTGCAGTCTATATGGGTCCTTCTCACCTGGAACGACCCCAAGTTTGCTTTCATTTCCATCAGCATCACTGACTTCACAGGTTACTCCACTTTTACACTGCGGTCAGACTGTAATCTGCTTGCAGACGGAGTTATTGCGGGCTAGTTGCAGGCTAGTTGCGATTCTTCGGACCACACCAACAGAGAGGGCTGCAGAGAGCTGGTCTGCAATTAACCCCCAGTAGCTGATTAAAGGTGATGTGCAGAAGTGCTGACCCACTGCTCTAATGTGCAACCGCCGATGAGAGAAGCATTTGTATGCACGCTCCACATTTAGTTTGCACAGTTGGCAGTGACTGAAAACAAGCATCGTCGCATAAAATGATGGCGATTCGACTCTCAATGCAGAAAGATCAGCCACAGGTTATTTCCTAAATCCAACAGGCGAGTATAATTACACCTGTTTTCAGCTGAGACCCAAAGGGGCAGCTCTTTAACTGAGACAAACTGCTCTGTTGAGGACAGGCTCAGTGTAACTTGGTTCAAGTTGCATATTTAGGTGCAAGTACAGATGGAAACTGAAGGAGGGATTTTCTATTCCTATAGTGGGTCACTACCCCTATGATCTTGTTAGAGCAACCCCATCTATTTCCACAAAACCAGGCTAATGCTTTAGGCCCACCCTCCAGCAGCAGCACATCGAAGTCACAGTGCAGAAAAGCTGTTCATTATTGAAGAAGGAAATACTAATAACTGCCTAATAAAAGTTTTAGTAAGAAACAGTTTCCTCCTTCTTGCCAACAGTGGTCAAAAATGTGGGGAAGCTGGAAATAAAGCTATCAGAATGCAGTCGCGTGAAAGGCAAAATCAACCCCTGAAGGAAGTCAGGTTTCTAGAAGAAAATTACTCTGTAAAATTCATCTGGATTTGAGAACAGTTACTGTTTTTCTTCCAACCCTCCTTTCATGTTCTAAGTGGACTTAAATGCAGTAGGTATACATCAGTCCAGCTTTAAAACCAGCTCCTTCCTTACTATTAGCATATATAGAATCCCAGCAGAATAATGCCATCAGAGCCCTTAAAAAAACATCTCATTTTAACCGTTTTTGCCCAAGAGAGGTGCTTTCTGGTGGATGCCAAATGCAAGTGCCAGCCAGGGAAGTTTTACAGTCCCATAAGCAAGCATGCCAGATTATACAGCACATACATCACACCCTGCGGACCTGCCTCCCACACCAGGACCGAATCTGCCGTAGATGAAGCCCAGCCATCACTTCTCAGCCCCGTGGGCAGCTCACGGCTTCCCTGTGCCAGGCCTTGGAAGACCCAGGTCCCCTCCCTGTGAAATACCCGGGAGGGTGAGGAGAGGCTCTCGGAGCTGAGCAGCGTGGCGTAAGGTATCCCCTTCCCCGCTGCGGGTCTGGGATGCTGCCTACAGCAATAGCCATTCCTCCACGCCTTTGGCAAATGGAAACGAAAACAAAGGAGGCACAGTCAACGGAGCAACACAGCACACAGGGGAAGTAATTTCCTACTGATACCTCTAACACATCATTTTGTATCTCGATGCCTGGGATCTGGTTACCTTTATCTTAGCCAAAAGGCTGTAGTGGTCATAAAATGTATTTTGCTTTTACTTCTTCTAGAAAACTTTATCATGAGATTTTGATTATCTGTCCTGCAGCAGTGAATCCCAAAGGTTCATTATCTCCCATGTCTGCCTTCACTGTCCTGTCCTCAGCTTTTTTCCTAATTTCTCAGCTCCTTGAGGCATCCATTCATCCTGGAATTGTGAAACGGAGAGAAAAAAGGCAAGGCTGACTAGTTTTTCCTTTCATTTGTCACTGTGTCTAACCCAAATGTTTACCCTCGCCCCCCAGATGTATAAACTCCTTTCCAAGCCAAGACATTCTCATTTTCCCAGCTAAGCAATCTGTTTCATTTTGAGGCCACGCTGAACGGTAACACAAATCTCAACACAAAGCCTCAGCCTCACTTTTGCAAGGAATAAAGACATCGAAGACGGTCTCATTACTGCGCCCTTTCCCCAACACTAACGAAGCAGCACCCTCTAGTGCAAGCTAACAATGAAATCCTCAACAACAACAACAACAACTCTCCCGGGTCAAATTCAGTCTTGGTGCTTCACCACTGGGACCGCTGAGGATGAGCTCAGCCACAGGGCTTCTCCCTCCTGCCCTCTGAATCTTTCACAGATTTCCTCCCTAGGACCCCCAACGGGTGCTCTGGGCACCCGTCGGATGCTGAACATGGCCCAGGTGTCTGGCAGACCCAGGCAGCAGCAGCGCCCGCAGGCAGGAGGCATGGACTCACCATCGCGCCATGCTGCTTTCCTTTCTATGGGATGCTGCTGCCTGCCGGAGCCTGGAGGTGAGAAATTTTCCTTGCCAGGAGTCTGTGTCACATCTTGGGTGTTTTGAGAGCTGTGAGAGGGATCCTACCTGGTTGGAAAGGACTGGGGGCAAAAGAGAGGGTGAACAAGGGGTCAGCTGATGCAGGGAGGGGGCTGAGCCTAGGGCTGGCGTGGGGAGGGGGGACCGGGACTTGCACACAGAGAAAGGTGCTGGGAAAGTTTGTGCTAAAGCTGGGGACTAACTGGGTGTGAAAGCAAAGACTGAGGGCAACACGGTGTTGTATTACTTCTGGTGCACTTTTCGTTCATTACTAGCTCTTTCCATAGGTTTCATCAGTTTTATTGTCGTTAGGAGGAAGGAGAACAAGAAAACGACACAATTCTGGCAGACCCCGAGCAGGGGGTGGCCTGTGGGGTGAGCGAGGGGGAGCGCGGGGTCATTCCTGGATGCCATCGGCCACAACACGGAGGCAGGGTAACTGTGTTGTGTCCTGCACAAAATCCCATTGCCCAGGCACGCATCTAGGGATTTTATAAAAACACAGAGCTCCTCTCTCACGCTCTAAAAATAACAGTGAGTAAATGGCTACTCAAGATTTTGCAAAAATTAAAAAAAAACATACCTGGTTAACCAGAGGTGGAAATTTTCTCTAGCATTTCAAGGCTAGACCTTCCTTTCATTAAGAACTAGGAGGGAGCTGCAGCGCTTAAGCCAGGGAAGGAGAGTAAATCCCTCGGTGTCAAGCCAAGGTGATGCTGAGGGTCGGGAGCTGGCGTGTGCCCACACACAGCTGGGGCGAGCGTACACTGTGGGCACATGTGGCTCCTCACAGGGACATACCAAAGCCAGAGCCCCCGGGGAGAGCAGGCAAGGCACCAGACCTAATGAGCTATGCGGTGGCGTTACCTACTTCTAATGCCGCTTCTTTTTTAATGTACCGGGCATGCTGTGAGTCCAGCTGTGGCTTCAGCACCAAAGGGAAGTGTGGGGAGCGACGCTTTTTCTCGAGATGTGATAAATAACGGCTGGGGCTGCAATTTGGTTTTGGGTAGCGCTATTTTTAGGTGGACGACACGGAGTTCCAGGGTGAGGTTGGACTGTGCGGGTAAGGGGGTGGAGGTGGCCTGAAGCCATCTCAGCACTCTCCAGATGTAAGGCTGCACTGGGGAGGAAGCAGGGGCGGGTGGAGGGAGGCTGGACCCCTTCCCTTGCCCAGCCCGAGCAGCCATGGAGGCCTGTGGGAAACAGGGCAGCAGCGTTTTGTAGTGATGCTCCAATTTTGCAGAGCAGCCCTTTGCCCCCATCCCCATTCCCTACCACCTCCGGGGGCGTCTGCACCGTGGCCGGATACGTCCCTGCTGCGCAGGAGAGGGGATATCTTACAACAGATGCAAAAACCCATAGCGCTGGAGAGAAGAAACGGTTCTCTACCTTCTCCATCTCCACACTGTGTTTTACTATTCTCTTTAAATGAAGCAAACATCATTATTTCCCGTTAGGTGTTCCTGTTGCAAGAGTATTTCATTGAAAAATGGTTCTTTAATGCTAATGGGAATTAGACTCCTAGCGTGATTTATATTAATACAGCATGTGCAGTTCCTTAGTACACTCAGACCCAGATGGGAAATGGGATATTATTATTTTTTTTTGTCCTTCCACACAACATCTGATGAAGTGCTCCAAGCATACAATTTAACAAGCTATTCTCCTCTGGCCTTACAGATGAAAAATAGTCCGTTGTGTCAACTCCTCAGATGCCTATTTTTACACCTTCTGTTTGTTCTTAGTTTGACGTTGTTAATCACGGTCCCACCAAAGCCCCATTGTTCAGCTCTTCAAGAAGAATGTTGTTATATTGACTGTTTGTGCGTCAGCCTAGCTCTCTCTGGAGCTGCACTTGGATGAAATTAGATAATTTCCATTAGGAGAACAGGCATTATTAGTCCCCAATGCCAAACTGAAAAGAGAGCCAAGATTACTATTTCTGGCCGTGTTCACCTCAGGAAGGAACCTTCTCAGCTTTAATGGGATTTTGCTATTGTTGGTTGCCTTCTGTTTGACACCGGGCCAGCAGGGTTGAAAATTGTTTAGAAAGCTGCATGAAATATAATAGAGCCCAAGCCATTTGCTGCAGCACATTCCAGCGTGATGTTTATTTTGAAAAAAAAAAAAAAGGAAAAAAAATTATTGTCCTTGGCAGAAAAAAAAAATCCCACTAACTTGAGTCTCAGAACATATGCTTCTTGTTGCTGTTGTGCTTTCAAAATGTGCTGCCAGGATTGGCGCGTTATGTACAGAAGTGATAAATCTGATACTATTTGTAATGATCCACGGGACTTGTAGATGCAGATTACAGGCAGGGATGGTGACTTTACGACAGGAAAATGAAGCGAGGGATGATCCCAGGTCAGGCCAAAAGGAAAAAGTCGAGTCCCATGTTTGTCAACAAAATGGGCATCTTCATGTTCTGTGGCTGGGTTTTCCCATCTGTAGAATGGGGTCAAGCCCACATCCCCACCAGCTGAAGAAATCAGGAGGACACGTGCGCCCTGGACTGCCTTTGTGCGTGCCAGGGGTCTTCTGAGCCAGGCTCAGCCCACCCCCAGCCCCGGGTGCACAGCCCTGCCATCCCACCAGCCACCTTCCCCCGGCAGGGGCCAGGCTCTGCTGTCGCTGTCACCACTCGCAGGGCAGCTCTCCTTCCCCCCTTGGCCGTCACCTCGCCCGAATGCCTCGCCTGCATCTCAGGACGCTAATCCTTGACGTTCAGTGCCAGAGTGGGGCTGGTGGGCTGAGCTCGAGCTGAATTCCCCATGGGGCTCTTTCTGGTCCATATAGTACTGTTTTGTTCTCTGAACGCCGTCTTAAAATAATTATTAATGAAAGTAGAGTTGATTTTGGAGCGAAAGTTTCCGGTTCCTTGGCATTTCCAACATGTAAGCTATCTAAGGGTATTGAAATGTGGGACATTTTTTGGATGAGATCAGAATCCAAAAACACATTTTCCCTCCAGGCCCCTTTGGAGCCAGACCCACCTTTACCGCACTTTACCTCTTGTCTACTCAAGCCTGTAAGAAGCTGAGCAAATAGAACAAAGTTAGCCATCTTTAGAAAAATAAATAGAGCCAGCAATCTTCAAAGCCTTCAGCTGAGGATTCACACCACAATGCCGGCGCTATCCCTGGGCAATAAACCAGAGCGCTCTTGTGTTTATACAACCTAGTGTTTACTTCTATTTTAACCCGCAAACATCCACTGATTGCATACTCTTGGCTCGCAACCATCCGCCAAATAATTAAAAATACAATTAGGCTAAAAGAAAAAAAAAAACCCAAACATGGAAGACGCCAGCCGAGACACACCAAGCTGCCACCCGCCGGCACGGAGCTGCTTCAGCTTAGCCAGAGCAAAGCGGTGATCGCCCCCAGCAAGACCACCACCCGAGCCCCTGGATAGACCCAAAGCACCAGCCACCCCAGTGCCTGCCCCCACGGAGGCTCCTGTGAGCTGGGCTGGCAGGCACGGCTCGAATTTGGCAGGTCCTGGGTGGGGATGACCCCTTCCCGTCCTTGCTCATCTCCCAGATCCACTGTCCAGTGCTGCAGGCATTTTTAGGAAAGGTCAGGTCTGAAGCTGACCCCAGGCTGTCCCTGCTCAGAGCATCCTTTGGCACCTGCCTGACACAGGAGAGGTTTTGGGTGGTCTGTGGGAGAAGACGCTGCCCCTTCCCCATGGGATCTGGTAACTGGGCTTCTCTGGGAGATTTCCTAGGTCTCTTTCTTTCCCCACCACCCCAAGCCGCAGGAAAGTGCGGTGCCACCACACAGGTCACCCACTGGTTTCACAGCCCATAAGGAACAAACTGGTCCCGATGTGACCTGTCGCGGAAGGTCACCCCCAGCAGCTTGCAGAGGCACGTGTCCCCCCAGACCCCATCCTAACTGCCACCGCTGGCAGCTGCAGGCAGGGAGGCCTTTGGTGTTTGGACCATCGGGCTGAGGTTTATGGGTCCCAGGTGGAAGTGTCCAGATGATGCTCAGGTCCCTGTTTTCACCCCTCAATAAACTCTGGAGCTGACTCAACCAGAGAAACGTTCCAAAGTTGTAGATTAGACAGAAAATAATCTGTGTTTACAAGGCCAGGGGAGCTCATCTGTACCCTGGTCTCTCTTCACATAGAGCATTTGTCTTCTCACCAACCTTTTTATTTTTTTTTCTCTTCATGCTGTGAAATGTTCATTGTCTCCCGCTAAGGAAAGTTTGATAAGGATCTTGCTGAGAGTGGCTTTTAGGAAAACCCATTGCTCCGAAAAGGAACCAACCATTGTAGAGCCAGCACTTCAAAGTTATAGCAGTATCTTGGTTTTTTGTACCAAATAAATAAATAAAATGAAGATGAACAATGTGTTTCCATTTAAGGGGGAGTGTGGGAAAATCCAGGTCTCATCAGACTGGGAAGCGGAGTGGTATATGCTGACTAAGAGACTGGAAATAGCGCGGCTGTCAATTGAAGGAATTCAGGGTTGAATAATCACGTCAAGCAGTCAACGTCAGATGGGAACTGTGGCCCCAAACCTGTTCATTTGAACTTGTCAAGATTCACATGAGAAAATCCACATTGACTCCACATGTGGCTTCAGGGTAAGCTCAGGGCCGGGTCACCCCATCCCTGCTGCGAGCCTCCACGAGCGTGTGCCCGCCTGGGCACCCACCACAGAGCGACGTCTCCAGCGCAGCAGGTCATGTGAGTTGTACGTGCTGCCTTATGTTGCAACCAAAACTGGTGCCTGCCCTTGTAAAACCCCTCTCCTTGGCTTCAGACACCTCTGTATGGGAGTTCACTGCCCTGTGGTTCAATCTATTCATCCCCTCAGCGCTTTTGTTTGGATACAGGGCTGAGGTCCTGGATTGCAGAGGGACTGCAGGTCACTGCCTTTGCCTTCCCTAAGGCATCTTCCACTCTTCACCCGGCATTGGCTGACACGTGCTCAGGCTCAGTCGCATGCTACAGGTCTAAGGGGAGCACAGGCTGTGTCCAGCGTGACCCATCGTCAGGATGGTGGTGGTGGTGGTGTGATGCTAATCCTTGGCTGTTCCTCCATCTCACAGTGGCACTTCAGGGTGGGGGTGGTTCAGCTGCAGGAGATGGGGACCTGTACCATGGCCCCATCCTGCACCCCCAGCACCCCCAGTTCAGCCCAGCCATCAGGGATGGTCCAATGTTTTCTTTTATGGATAATTACCTTTTTTTTTTTTCCCTTAGCTGTTGAGGAAGGGAGAAAAGTGCAGGAGACATCCCATCCTTTGGTGCTGTGGGACTTGGTGCTGTTTAAATAACAACAAAATATTGAAAAGGAAAAAAAAATTGCAGCGTATCAGCATGTTTTTAAGGTTGGTGGGAAAAAAAAGACCTTCTAGTCCCAGTGGTATCAGTGAGGAAAACGTCCATTGGATTCTAGTTCTTAAAAAAAAAATATCTGAGTCATGCAGAAAGTGCTTGGCTTGGGTAATGTGGTTACTGGAGCACTTGGTGAGGGGGAAGGGAAACACGAGGCTAGTCCGGAGCCTCATCATGGCCTTACGAAAATTAACACGTCTGTGAAGATGTGTCCTCTACCCAGAAGGGTGCTGCTTGCCCAGGGGAAGAAGAGGGGGAGGAGAAGGAGGGATTTTTCGCTTCCATCTCACTCCAAACTTGCTAAATTCAGCCCTTCATGTGCTGAAGAACTTAAAAATCACACTCCACCTGGCAAGATAATTTTCCCCCCTAGTCACCAAAGGCTGGAAAATGGGTGTCTGTGCTGTAGGAATTTTTCTGAATAGGTGATGACAGTTACAACTTTATTCCTTTTCCACTGTTTTATGGAGATTTAAGTGAGTCCTCCAGTCTGTACCCACAAGAAAGCCCGCTTGCCAAAGGTGTGATCGGGCAGAGACCCTCCGCACCTGTGGGGAGAGGGTGCTAAGTACATATATGTTCACGTATGCATGCACGGGCAAAGGGCAGCACCGCAAAGACACAGCTGGGAGGACAGAGCCAGGGCAATGAAAATGGAGGAAGGGATTGTGGTATTTCACTCTTTTCCAGAAAGAAGCTTCTTTGAAGGTACGCCAGAACACAGAGACACCGCGGTGGAAAAGGGATCTGTCCACCTTACCAGTTCAACTGGCTTACAGTAGATCCCTGCTGTGGATTGCAGGCTGCTCCCACCGCGGCTGTGCAGTGGCAGGCTCTGCCTCTCCCACCCCTGGCTGAAACGACAGTAATGGCAGGAGCCATCTCTCCTCTTGGAGATGCTGGGGAGAAGCCACCCCCCACCTCGCTCCAGAGAGCCAGGAAAGCCGAGCAGGGAGCCGAGCAGCCCCCGTGCCGGGCTGCCTACCCTGAGCCCAGGGTCCTCCCAGCCTTCCCAGCCAGCAGCCGTTTCTCCCAGGGCACGTTCCTGTGACTTGGGTCGACTGTAACGCTGCTGTTGGTCTGAGGGTCAGATGAAAGCCTGAATTCCGCTGCAGCTGGCCCGTTTAGGAGCTCATTCCTCAGCTTCAGGCTTACTGCTGGTGTCTTCATCCACCCCCAGCTACAAGCGAGCAGGGATTTCTCTTGCTTCTTCACCAAAAACATCCCATTTTTCAGGTTTTCAGTAAAACTGGGAAGTGTCCGTGCATGTTAAACACTGTTGAAAGAGAAACCTTTCATTTTTATCAACAGTTCCCAAGGACACAAGGTTTCTCAGCAGCTCTGTGGACAAGATATGTGAGTGAGAAAGACGAGGGTTTAATCACTGTCCCTCAGCCAGGCCAGGTGGAAGGAAGATGTTTTTTTCTATGCCTTAAACAAAGGCCTTATTTCCAAAAGAAATTGGTGACAGTGGCTGCTTAACTCCAGGCAACAGTGGGATGCATCATTAAGGGACGGGGTCCTCCAGCTTTCTGAAACATCGGACCTCTGGGGTGTGACAAAAGGAACCAGACAGAACCACAGTCCCCTTAAAAACAAACAAACCAACCCAAATAAATGGGTCAGTTTTTGCCTGTCACCCACACGCAGGCCTACGAAGGAGTCCCCCAAGGTCCAGATCCAGCTCTACAACCCCCAGAAAAAACACAACTAGAACTTCAAGCTGGAGGCATCTCTCCAAACATGCTGCAAATCCCTTTGCAAAGAGAAACACTTCAAAATCCTTCTATTTGTGATTGTCCCTCCAAATTTAAACACACATTTAAAAAATAAATAGGGCATGGGTGATGTGCCGGAACAGCTTGCTGCTTCTCTCTCTCTCTTTTTTTTTCTTTTTTTTTTTTTTTTTTTTTTTTTAATAAAACAGCCTTAAAGAGGCCCCCTCAAATGAGTTCTGTTCATTTATTTTTCTTGGAAACTTCCAGTCTCCTTAACTTCTTTTAGACACATAAGAGGTGAATGATTAAGTTGAAACTATTATCTTTGCAAAGAACATCTCTGCTGGCTGCCGGCCAAGTGGAGAGGAAAAGTGAAATGAAATAAACATGCCGGAGCTATTGTGTCCCCAACCGGTCCCTGCGGCGAGGTGCTGGGAAGCTTGGCGAGGTTGAAAGGAGGTCCCTGGGTGGGGACTGTTAATGAGGCAGGGCACATTTTGGAAGAACGTTTTTCTGGCCAGAAATAAGAGCGTATGAATTACTTCACGTGAGATGAAGTCAACCCTCATATAAACAGGTGCCACTTGGAGCTGCAGCGCGCTGGTGGCTGCCCCTGCCAGCTGTGGCTGCCAACCTCCTTCCCTTGGCCACCCCTCCAGAACATGAAAGCAGAACCTTTGCCAACGAAGGGCATGAAATAAATTAAGCTTCCAAGTGCCCTATTTCATGAGACAGCATAATGTCCACTACTATTTCTCCTGTCTCTGGATGGGTGCAGTGCTCTGGGGCGGTGGGCAGGGAGAGGGACCCTGCGGCGCCGGGCAGCAGCGAGGAGGGCAGCGGGCATGCTCTCCCCCCCGTCCCCAGGACACGCAGTGATATGAGCCCCCACGTGAGATGTGTGCCCATTACTGCCGGCTCTGCCACCGGCTGCTGGTCCTCCGGTCGGTGATAGCCTGTGCAGCTGTTTCCCAGCTGACACATGAGCTTTGGGAAGATGCTGCCAGGTGAGTTTGGGAAGGACTGAAGCCTTGTGCATAAAGAGAGGAGCATCCTCAGCGCCCAGCTCCTGGGGCTCCAGCAGCTGTGGTTACCGCTCTCTGAGCCTCCCAGGACAGCACCAAGACGCTGCTGCCTTGGCACCGAGGAAGCTCAGGGACGCATCCAGCTGTTGGTGCAGGAAGACACAAGCTGCAGCTGCCTGGGGGGATGGTTCGCAGCCCCAGAGTGACCCACTGACAGCAGACCGCTCGGGGGAGGGGCTGTGCCAAGGTGCCAGCAGTCAGCTGGACTGCTGGCCTCTGCATGGGCACACAGGGACATCGAGTGTGACATCTCACTGTGCTCATCCTTACAAAAAACCCGGGCAAGTGTGCGTCTGGAAAGGTGACAAACACTTACACTGTTACAGCTGCATCTGATTCAGAAGAAATTACATGATATCCTGAAACTGAGGTGATTTAAAAGACCTAAATAGTTTGATCCAGCTTGATTTCCAGACTTCAGACTATGGAATTCACTTGTCCTTAAGAAAAACATGAGATGCAAAATACTTACTGATTTATTACTCCAAAACCGTTACAAGAAATACTTCAGTATCTTGCTCAGGACAGAGACACCAGTAAGTTGACAGGCAGAGCAGTGGGGTTCACGCAGGCAGTTACACAGGATACATATACTGAAGCTGCTCCGAAAATTTGTCTTACTTGCTAATTCCATTTGAAAAGATGACTTGTAAGGTATTGGCAATTGTCCCTGGACCTGACTGAGTCAAGGAAAAGCTTGCAACGACCACCACAGGCCCACATGTCTCACATACCAGTTGACTGTTGCTTTGGAATCACCCCACTGGATTACTTTTTTTAAATAAAAACTAAACCAGAAGTAACATTTACGTCACAAGTCACATCTGCTCCTGTAAGTACTTTCCTGTCGGCTGTTTTCGGCAGAGAAGGAAACCTAACAGAACTGGTATCCAACAATGGATTACAATTCACCTCCTTAAAATCTCCTGGGTTTCTGAAGGGCGTAAACCCCACGGCACACAGTTGATCCTCAGCACGTGGCCACGAGGACGACAGAAAAATCAAATACTTGGCTTTGACAGCGTGTTTACAGATCACTCACCGGGAAAGGAAAGCCTAGAAAATCCCTCCTGTGAATCTCCTATGTGTGCACATAGCCCTACACAGCGCAACGATGCCAAAGTCCCCTGCCAGGCTGAGCTGCTGCAGGAGAGGGAAACCCACGTGGAGCCAGCGGTGCTGGCTCATTGAGGCTTCATCTTCAAGCCACACACCATCAAAAGACCAACAGTCCAGCAGCAATCGCAGCGCCCGCACACGTGTGCAGAGCGATGGTACTGCAGCCAGGGCAGGCTGTTTAAGTGTGGGTCACTTAGAGAAGTGCAAATAACCTGGCAGACTATAGAGAAAGAGAATCAAAATTGTGTTTGCAGGTCATTTCCAAAGAAAACACACAATGTGCACAAACAGATGAGAAAGGGTGGGTTTTCTGCAAGAGCAGAAGCCGGGGATGACGCAAAGATCCTTTGTGCTATACCCTGAGCTCAGATCAGCTAACGGATAACTTCCCTTGCCTTCTCCAGAGCAGGAGGAACAAGAAGCAGCATCTGTTTGCTGCTTCACCACAGCCAGGAATTTCTTTGTTTCGATTTAAGACTGTGATAGGTAAATCATGAACCGTGTCAGCACTAAAGCACAGAAAATCCTTATTCCCTTACTGCTGCTACGTACCCTGGCAGAGGTATTGTCTTTCCAGCCTGGATGCCCTCCTGGCGCTGCAGCAGCTCGTTCAGGCATCAGATGCTCTGCAGAGATATCCTGAGCAGGGCTGAGCCCCTCCCCGGGCTTGCTCGGCCCCTTGCCCTGCAGCAGTGATGCACCTCTGCACACAGGGAAAAGGTTTCTTTTCCTTCCCTGCACAGTGGGTGCCACTCAAGTTTTATATTCTTAATTTTTTTGATGGCATTTGGTCCCCATGGTGGCAGGCACCCACAGCCCTGGCCAGCTCAGCTCAGGAGGAAGCTTTGGCTGCATTCCTGCATCAGCTGTTGGGAGAGAGCGGTGGTGACTTTCCCAAGCAGATGGAAAAATGATCTCCCAGGAACACTGGATCCAGACATTCAGTGTGACTTTCAGCACCAAGTCTGCAGGGACTGATTTCTGTGCTACAGCTGTCAAGACCAGAGCACCAGTCCCATTTCATTCATCTTCATTTTCTTCCTTTTTCTTAAAGCAAATCTAAAAATTATTCCAAAACTATTGTTTTAACAGACACGCAATAAATCAGACTTTGTAAGGGGAGAACACTGCTGTTCCTCGAGCCAAACGCATTCTGTATTTCCTGGCCAAGGATGGTGACCATCAGGGCAAGCATTACATTTCAGCTTTGCTTGGGCCTGAAGTCAGTGGCCGGCCAGAGGGTCTCCATCTGGAGTCATTTTATAGCACTAGAACGGTTCTCCTCCAGCAGCAGCCACCGCCTGCTAATATAAAAATACTTGGGAGAAAAAGCAATACATTTTATTAGGTTGGTAGGAGGCAAAAAAAGCTCTATTCAAGACTTCCATTAACTTTTATGAATATCTCCAAAGAGATTTATTTTTATAACATTGAAGCAGAAGTATAAAACCCAGGTTTCTTGACCCTCGCAATTACGATTTCTCACCAGAGGCAAGTCCAGAGTATCCGTGGCCAAGCCCTGCTCACCTTGTTCACGCGGAGAGCACCTCTGAAAGCCAGAGCCTGGCTGCAAGAGGAAGGGTGGCCCTTGGCTGGCACCCAGGGGACCTGTGCTTGTATCTTGATGCTGCTGCAGGCTCCCTGCATGACCTTCTCCGCACCACTGGTTTGACCTGGTGAAGTTCAGATCCGCTCCTGGAGTCCTACCAAGTGCCAAAGTAACCCATGCCACTTCAGATCCCAGCCTGCAATGATCAGAGGTCATATTTGCCTGAAAGTTTAGCATTTCTACCCAATTAATACAAGGTGCCCTCTCTTGACTTCAGTGTCTCAGCATCCACACTGTCCATCCAAACACCCACCAGCCCTTTCCAAAACCCTCCACATTGCTGGCCGTTGCTGTCTCCTGCAGCAGGGCGAGCTCCTCAGCCTGGACACATCAGATAAAAATACTTCCTCTGATCCGTTTTGAATTTGTCACCTTCTAATTTCATTGAATGCCCCTTTGTTCCAGTGTTATACGACAGGATCCCGTCAATCTATTTTTCTCGAGACTATTTATTATTTTCCTTCCCCTCTTAAAACCTGAAGCAACATTACAGAAGGAAAAAAAAGAGGGGGGAGAAAAAAAAAAAGAAAAAAAAGTGCTCCCCAGGAAATTGTACTAATAAAAAAAATGATTATACTTCATGGTGTGGCCTTGCTGCTCTCTACAGCTGTTGCAAACAAAACCGGTGTGGTGTTGAGCTGTCAGGACTAAGGCATCACACATGAGATGCTCACGCATGGTCCAGGCAGCCCAGGTGCACCGGCACAAGGAGGGCAGGCACCGGGAGCAGAGCGATGGAGGCACCAGCCGAGGCTGCGCCCACGAGCACTGGCAGCATCCCCAGCACTGCTGGCACAGAGCTGGGAACGTGTTTGTTTGATTTTGAGGCAAACCCTGAGGCACTTCAGCAGCGCAGCTCCCACCCGGCTGTTGCTGCCAAGAGGGGAAGGTCCCTCCGGTGCCCAACCAGGTCCAGATGCTCGAGAACCACGCTCTCACCAACCCAGCAGGAACAACACAAATATCACTCTGACGAGTTAAAGCCCCTCGACAGGGAGCACTTTCCTAATGAGATTTCAAATACCAGCTGGGCGCAGTCGGCTGGCCAGGGTGTTTGCAAGGTCGCTGCAGCAGGCGGCTCCTGCTCCGAGCAGCTCTGGGGATGTGCTTTATGTTGCAGCCACTGCAAGGTGTGAAGCAGAAGAGCCCCTGGCCCCCTCCCCAGGCACAGCTCCATCCCGCATTGTTTATTATGTTTTCAGCTGCATTTTGAAAGCGTGGCTTTCTCCATTGATACACTGCCCAGTGACTATGCAGCTCCTATTGGGAAGGTCTGGGGAGCCCATGGAAACTGGGTGAGATGGCCCATCACACGCAGGAGCACTGGGACCAGACTCAATATTGGTGCAAGCAAGGTGATCCCACCAGTCCCCTGCTGGGCCTTCACAGTCCAAGTTGATGAGTACCTGCTCAGCCTCGGCAGCAGACACGTGTCCCTGGTTGCCCAGCCCACCATCCACCTTGTGGCCAACAATGTGGCCGTGAAATACCAAAATGCTGAAGTAACAGCTACTCCTCCCAGCAGTAAGCCAAGAGACAGCACTGACATTTTTTAAATAGCCCTGAGGTAAACAGGGCTGCTCGCTCCTTGTTCCAGGCTGGCCACAGACTCAAGACTTAGGACGACACACGGATTTATACTGGGATCACCGTGCTCTGCCCCACCACAAAAACCTGGTTGCCTTTCACCTTCTGCCTTCCTTCAAACAAGCGGAACAATAAAAGCTCAAATTCTGCAGTGCAGGTTCTGCAGCCATCGCACAAGTGACCCCTTCCAGCCATTCCAGCAGCTGCATCCTCCCAGCATCCAGAGGCTCTCAAACCTCTGAGCAAGACGACCCTGTACCACAGGGGCCTGATATTCCCTGAGGAACAGCCCAGGCCTTCAGAGTTCCGCGTGAATACAACCACCAACAGCTCCTGGCACCAGGTCCAGGGCCACGGAGCGCCAGGGCAATGCGGTCAGCACAGCACCGCCCGTCCGCCTGCTTCACCCAGCAGGTCGGCAAGGGGCTCCCGCAGGGTGGCCAGGGCACAGGGGCAGAAGCAGCAGCTCACCCATCCCTGGCTGGAGCAGAAAGAGCAGGGCTGGTCCTCCAGGGCTCAACCCAGACACCTGAGCTCACCCTCTCCTCCCTGGAACAAGAGGACTCCGGCCTTGGCCCCTTACCCAGGCTGACGCCATTTACACTTTCCTAAGGTCCTAAGCAGCCTTGAAGGGCTCAGAGCAAAGCACGCAGCGAGCAAGCACGGTACAACCAGCCTGTTCAGGTACTTGTAAATTAGGAGAAACCCCCCCCCATGGTTGTCATCTCTGGACATTATCCCCCACAGCGTGGACAAGGCTCCCTTTGCCGGAATGGCAGGCACGTGTCTTTTCTGGGGAAAGACTGGCCTGCTCACTCTGCTTCCAGTGACCGCGGTCCCCGAGGGCAGGACGTGCCGAGCATGAGAACAGCACACATTCTGCTCAGCACAGCACTCTGAGGCTGTCCCCCACCGCAGCGAGGCAAGCAGCTGAAGGCAGCTCCATTTGAAACTTGGGAAGATGCATATTTAAGGGAGAACAATTTTTCCAGTCGGTTGTTTCACGTCTCTGCAGTTCCCGCTCCCAGCTTGAAGAAGCTCCACGAACCATCAGCAATTTGTCCAGTTTCAGAGGAACATCAGAGGCCAGGGACAAGGAGTCAATCTCCCTGTCTCTCTCGTTAAGTGGAAGGGTTTGGGGGATGGGGGTACTGCCTAGCCCCCGGGCAGGGCAGCAGGCTCAGCCCCAGGGCTCCCCGCACCGTCCGCTGTATCCCACTGCCCTCTACCCGGCGGCGTGGGACGTACAGCGCGGCTGGAGCAGCCCAGCCCAAGCCCACCCCTCGCCAAGCAATGCCATCAATTATAAAAAAAAAAAAAAAAGAAATGCATCCAGCCCTTAGGACATACCCTCTTTATTTTCTCAAGACTCATGCCACAACGCCCCGAGTAAGGAAAATGTGCCATTGCAAATGTTTATAACATCTGATTTAATGTTATGCAGCTTCTCCCAGCCATAAACCAGAACAAATACTCCCAAGATTTATTACATCCTTCCTTCCAGGGCCTGAAGCAATTGTACTTGATTAATTCAGCAGTTAAATGGCACCAAGCAGAAGCTTGATAATTTTGCATCCAGGATTCCTAAGACACATACTGTTTTCCGCAAGGATTTAGGTCTAAAACCAGAAAGATGAGTTTCTAAATATGCTCTTACCCATTTGCATGGGATAACAACACACGCTGGATATTTTCTCCTTGCAGAGAGATGCTGAGCAAAGTTTCTTCTTGCTCTCTGGCAGTAAGAACTCCTCATCACTTTGTACAATACCTGTTCCTCAGTGTACATTCTGGATACTTGTCCTAACAAGTATTCTCAAACTTGACTTACTGCAGTGTCATTTTAAGTGACAGAAATATTTCTTCAGTTAACAAGAATGAGACCTTCCGGTGCATTTCTCCCGAGCTCAACATCTGCAAGCAGAGTCCAGAAACTTCCCTTTGCCCCAACCCCATGCACAGATACCCAAATTTGCCTCCATTCTGCTTCCTTGCAAATCTGTGACGGCATTTTGGAAGTTCATTCTTTTCCTTGCTCTGCATGAACACCTTGCAGCAACGTGTCCAGGAGGGGAGATTCAATTGCACTGGCAGCACGCTGGCGTCAGAGATAGGTATGGTGACAGTTCCCCCCCCCACCCCCCCAGAAAGGCACTGGAAAAACAGAGACCACAAGTTTCTTACACACTGCCCCAGGACCTCTCAGACCAGGTCTATCCACATGACAAGAGCCCTTCAAGTGCCAGCTTGGAAACATGGACAGGAGCTGGAAGAAAACAGGTAGCCCTCCTGCTTCAAAGCTTCTTCCAGGGTCCCATCATGCCCCGCAAGTGACCTGTGTCCCCAAGAAAGGGTGTAAGCCAAGGAAGAAAGCAAACCTGCCTTTTGCATAGAGTTAATGAATTTATGGCAACAGAACCAGAAAGGAGTGCTTGCGGACAGTGTATCAGCTCTGAAGTGCTCCAGCAATTGAAAACAGCGAGCCTATTTTATATCATCACTGCAGTGAGCAGGGGGCACCGAATAAGGTGCACTTCGGTTAACAATAATGCGCAGAATTTATTGCAAATTAATCTGTTTACTGTACAAAGCAATTTGCAAGCACTGTCACGCTCACAAGTTTTTTTACTGTTGACTTTTCAAGTATTAAAACCCCATCGAAACAGTATTAATTGAATGCTCCCTATGCCCTTCCATATCCTCAAAGACATTTACACATCTTCAAGTAATCCAGAAAAACGACCGAGATTGTAGAACAGTAATGACCCATTAGATGCAAACAATACCCATTGGAAAATGCATGTTAACAGCGGTTTGACAATAATGTATTTGAAGAGACACAAAAAATTGCAGAGTGTATAGACTAATGCTTCAATTGATTTGAAATATGGTCTAGCATTTGTCTTGGCTGCATTAACAAGGTCTGTTTTACCAATACATTTGTATTTATGATGACTAAGGGCAGATTATAGTTGTTAAAATTTGTCCTCCTGACATGAAAACACTATTTTGTCATTAATACATTTTGTAGCATAAACTATGATGTCAGGTCAATGTAAAGGGTAAAAACTTTCCTAAAGTATGCACACATCATTTTTTTTAAAGCTATTGAGCCTAATGGAATAACAGAGGTCATAATAACAAACCATTACAGCTTTGGTCTTGGCAACTATGTCCACAGAAGAATCCTCCAAGAAACAATCATCATTTCTCCAATGTTATGGCATTAGGACGACAGGAATGGTTCACAAATGAGTCATGTGAGCCCAGAAACGCAGTAGCTATGTGAAAGCTGAGCAATCAATTATTCAATTGTTTACCAAGAGCTTTCTCAGCTGACATTAACCAGAACTTCTTAAAAAGAAGAACTTTACAGCTGTCCTTGGCTGTCCCATGAGGCTGCGCTCAGAGGCTGAAAAGATTGCTTAATTTCTCTGTAAGTAATCTGGTATTTTTATTGAAATAAACAACAATATATGGATTAATTGAGTGGGTTCAACCTGAGACCCAGCAGGTGTCAAAATATCAAAGACCCAGGGCTGGGGTGACGGTAAGATGGGAGACCAGGGCAGAGAAAAGGATGGTTTAAGCAACCAAAACTCTAGCTCTTGCTCAAAACGCAGTACACAAAATCCCAAGTGAGCTGTCCTGTACGTGGCATGTTGAGGATACAGGGATACATCTTGGTTGCATTAATACACATAAATAATCCACTCTGATTAAGTTACTTTTTTCTCATTTTGTAGTGACTGTTTACCCTAGATCCTATCAAAGTTGTTACACTGAAATCTTGTTCAACCACAAATGAGTAAGATTTAAAGAGGTTTAAATAACGCACCTTCAACTCTCTTTAATCTATGTTCTTTTTACCTTTTTTGGTTCGAACGACCCATCCAAACCAGGGAAAACTGCCACATGAAAGGAACTGAGAAAATCTGGACATAAACACAGCGCAATCAAGTGCAAAGCAAGCACATTAAAAGAGCTGATCTGAGTGGAGTTAATTTTTTTTTTTTTTTAAACAGTTACTTCTACATGCTAAAGCTATGAGGAACGCTAAAGCTTTGGATAAATGCAGAGAGCAGAAAAATGTTTATACATGGGACTCTACCACATTACATCTGAACTCCATTAATATTTCTAGATGAAACAAAACTGAGAAAAACCTGGAACAGTAAAGTCTTTCATGCTGAACGTGCCCATCACGTCCAGGGTAGATTCTCAAGATGCCATCTGTGAGACCAAAGAGAAATTATTATGGAGTTGGGGATTTCAGTTTTTCAAAATTGCTAGCAAATCAAAAATCCTACCTTAACCTTTTGATATTTACCCTGATCAATCAGCCTCAGCTTAATTTTGTTTTCTTTTTCAGACAGAACACACAAAAATGTGTGCATACTTTAGGAAACGTTTAACCCTTTACATTGCATCCACCTCTAGCAATAAGGGCAGTAGAAAGTACACTGTTTTAACAGCATACCTTATTGGTTGGACTCGATAATCTTAAAGGTCCTTCCCAACCTAGATTATTCTATGGTTCTTTAAAAAGCCTGTTATATTCCTAGCATTTGTAGCAAGAATTCAGAATTTGTCAAGAAGAGCCTCCAGCAGGATTTGAGCTGTGACGAGGCACTGCTGTGAAACCCGCTTGCTGAATAAAGAAGAATCTCACTTTTCATAGGCTCTTTTAGCATTTCTAAGTGCTTTACCTACCCACCCTACACATGTTGCTCGAACCCAGTGTCCCTCCTCCATCATTTATAAAAACAACTGAACAAAAATCAGCAAAATCTTGCACTTACTGGAAGAGCAGCTGGGATTGCTAGAGTGCCTCGGTAGCCAGGGAAAAGCTTGGAGAGGACCCAGGAGTCCTACTTTTACTTCTTCCCCCAATTATGCTTAACGATACTGACACTTCAGATAGTTTATTACTAAGCACAGCTCCGTCTTCCTGCTTTATGAGGAAAGTGAGTATCAATCCACCTACGTCAAAGCTAAAATGCAGGAGGCTCAGAAAGGCTGCGCAGGGTCACTTTAGGCTGAGCTAGGAACAGAATCCCTGCCTAAACAAAAGTCTCAGCTGTTTCACCCCACTACTCTCCTCTAAATGATTATGCCAGCCCTGTGAGCTATAGGCTGTCTATAGGTAAAATCCCACCCCGTCTACTTTCACTAACAGAAAAATGAAGAGATACACTGTGAACAAACAAAAAGCGAATGAGAATAGCTGCCTTTCTGCATTAGCCACTACAAAGAGGAAATTCAGGAGAATAGGGAAATCCTGGTTCCAATCATGAAGCTACAGCCAGAAAACAGATGGATGAAATGTGTATCACCACCCTTCCAATACATTTATCTCTACACCATGGGCTACTTCTCAAGGTATTTAACCATCTAATACAAAAGTCTGTGTAGAAGGAAGAGTCAACGTTGCTTTCGATAGACCCGCCTTGAAAAGCAATTGCCTCTTCTGTCAAACGTGTGACTGTCACCTGAGAGTTGTGGTTTGGTTTGGGGTTTTTTTGTGCATATATGAGTTTAGGGATGGAGGTGTACAAAACACACGTAACAAAGACCAGGAGCTGATAAAAATGAGAACGCATAACATGAAGCCATGTATATCTAGATTGCTTTTAAAAAAAATAAATACTGCATTTAAACAAACTTTTTAGCATTTCAGTTGATTTGAGCTCCTATACGTGAAATGCACTCTAAGTATACACACTGTTCATTTGCATGAGGTCTGAGCTGCTTATTCAGATCAAAGAATGAAGAAGTCACGAGTAAAGAGTGAGAGTTATCACTCACAAAAGGTTGAACCTTCCCAAGGCCACCTCTCCTCAAAAGGGTCTCCACCTTCGGAATATCTGAGTTACAGTCCTATCTGCAACAGGTAGTATAATACTTCATGCAGTTAGTTGGAAAATCAATCCCACATTGTGACGTATGAAGGCACAGACCCCAAGTGAGACCCCCCAGTTGCATACAGATATATAATCACTTATCCACCCAAGTTTTGCTCTAGAATATACCTACCTGCAGCAAAGCACCTTTGCAGCCAGTTCACACTCCACCAAGCTGTTTACTCCCTCCCTGCTCATCTGAGAAGATCTCTTCTTCCCCGATACTTAAGCTGTGGGAGGCTTTGGGCAGCCCCTCACTGCACACAGGTGTGCACAGAATTAATTTGCAGGTGAGCTGAGAGCGCCACGTTTAGTGTTGGTTGTTTCCTCACTACATTTTCAGGTGTAATCACTCTGCAACCTGGCACCCAGACAATGAAAAAAGCCTTTTCTCAGAAAGGGCCCCTACACTACATATTAATTAATTTTCCATGGAAATAATGACACGACATGACATTATTTCTATACAGTTCTAATAAGTTAATGGAAACAAATAATGCTACACTAATGGAGCTGCGCTAGGGTGAATGTAAAGTTGCCACCTTCACCTTCTTTGCCCCAAACTGCTAACTGGGAGCAATGCAAATGAAATCCCCATCTTCTGATTTCTTTCACTTTTCCCAAAGCCATTTTTGTCACAGATGATTAAACCTTCCCTGGCACTCTGACTACTCTTCTCCAGCAGCCCAGTTTGAGGAAGGGTTGACTACAGGCGGCACATCAGCAATACAGCGGTAGCCAGCTGCTGCCCCAATATATTCTTCATTTGGAAACCAGCCCCGACACCCACCCAGCTACCATGTGGCTGGTTCCTGGCTCCGGGAGATCCTAAATCCGTGGCCTAATTTTGGACATCCTTCTCAGAACAGTTTCCAGCCCCTTTTTGATAAAAGCTGATCTTATAATCACTGCAGCAGAATCGCTAGGTTTCAAACGCTGACACAGCACTGCTTGTTTAAATATCCCATTGCTAAACCACCCTGCCCCTTCCCTCCTTTGTCCTGCACACCACCACGCTCATGGAAAGAGCCACCTTCAGTGCTTTAGGGTTTCACAAACAGGCAGCGATGGGTACGGGCTGCAGGAGGTTGCATCTCCTCCCGGCACCTGCCCAGAGGCACAGCGAGCTCCAGCTCAGCACTGGCCGCATCCTGCCTGAGATGCTCAGCCCCGCTCTGGGAGCAGCAGAGCCCAGCGCTGTGGCACTCACCCTCTGTCACTTTAGCGCTGGCTGGAGTATCTGTGCCTTTCGGAAAAGCAGGGGAAAACAAGGTCTTGTGGAAGTCAGTGGGAGGCTGAGCAGGGATTATCCATCACCAGGCACGTCGGTAGCTCATGGGTGTTATGGAGAGACAGCAAAGGCAAGGAACAACCACACGAGCACCGGCAAGCAAAGACAAAGTAAAGCCACAAGGACAGATTAGCACAGGGGAAGCAGACAGGTGGCAAGGAAAGGAAATTAATAAAGACTATCACAATACAGATAATGATGCTCATGACTAAGTGACTTGCCACAACCATTTAACAGCATTCTTTTTGGTTGAGAATATTTTTTCAGGCCATTGCCCAAGCTGTAACTGCACAGAAAAGAAAGCAAATTTCTCTCATCTAACCTGTGTTCTAGTGAATTGGTCTGCTAGAAAAAGTACCGTAAACAAGAACTGCCTTCTTTGTCATATTCCTTCTGTTTCACTCCCCCACCGACCAGATAAAAATACACTCTGAAATAAAATTCATATTCATTTCAGGACTGTTCTTTTATTAGAAGGAGCAAGCTCATGCTGTAAAGAAAACCTGAAGATTGAACACGGATATATCACCTGGTGACATGAGAGGAAAGAATAAATAAAGTTTGTCAAGTCCTAAGATCTGTGTATGGATAATACTTTGCCAGAAGTCTATGTGATGCAAAACCCAAATGAGAAGGGAATATGGTAGTTATTTCAGAAATACAGTTTGGAAAAAAATATTTGCAGATAGCTTTCAAGAGAAATGTATTCCCTTGCTCAGTTTTTAAGTGGGAGCCTGGATTCCCTCCAGCCAACTCCATGTATGAGATTATCTTTGCTTTCTTCAAACCGGAAGGACAGAGGCACCTCTTGAGGATGGTTTGGCCCTGGTAACTCCAGATTCCTCCTCCAGACGCTGCAGCTAGGTGGGAAGTTTTCTGGAAGGCATGTCTATGCTGAAGTGCATCACCAAGCAGCTGATGCTTTCAGAAAGAGCCTCCTCACTGGAAGCGAAACCAGTTTATTAAGATGATTCAGAGAAGGATCATTTAAGCTGTACCTTGAGTACCACTAAAAGTTAAACTCATCAGCAGAAAAGCAGAAACACTGTTTCTTAAACACAGTTTTTAGCTGGCACTTTTCCTCCCCCCGTGATAAGAGGGCAAAATATACTGCAGCATAATGTGTTGGCAATGCCTGCTTGTGGATGTGCAAAGCTTTGCTTTCTCTCCCAGCTCATCATTAGAAACCCCTCATCTGCTGCCAGAAGAGTTGGGTGCTTTCGGAATTTGCAAGGAGCAGAGAAGTGTATCTGGGAGAACCTGAAAGGCCACAGGTTGCCTAGTATGGGTGGCCTTGTTCCCTGCTTTTATTATACATTTTTCATTCAGTGAGTGAATTGAAATGCTCTGAAACAAGGAAAGCACATAAAATCAAACTGTTAAAGGTCTGATCCTCTTCCTATTGAAAACAATGGCAAAACTTCCACTGATACACTGGGCAGGCAATTCAACAGTAAAACAACCAGCGGGGTGTTTGCAGACACACCCCAAACAAGCAGCACATGGGAGAGGAAGATCTCTCCTAGGATCCCAGCCAGAAGAGTTTCATTTCCAGTAATACCAACACCCCCAAATACACTAAGGGAAGCAAAGCTCCCTGAAACATTCAGCCCAGGGTGATCTGAGCTCCAGTAACGGCAACAGAGCCCTGACAGGTGAGCAAGAGCGACTCGATTCAAATGTGGGTTTAAAGTGAATTTATACTTTACCAGTAATTTAAGATCTTAACTTTTTTATTTATTTAAAAAGCAGCAGCACTGTCAAACAGCTGACAATAAGAGTAAAATGCAGCTTTACCTCTTGAACATCTGGAAAAGGATAGGGGTAGGAGAACTGTTTGCCGACAACTGCAGAGCTAGCACAGATTTAGGACCCCGCATTGCCAAACGCAAAACCTCTCCAGGCAAAAGCGAAGAATCCTCAGCTGAATCTGTCATCTGGGATGCAGCAAAGGACATCAGTCCCTCAAATTAATGATTCCCTTTCCTAGAAACCTACGCTTTGTTGTATTTATGGGAGCTTAAAGTTCATGCACAGTCCTAAGGGAGGCTAGAGAGCTCAGGGTGAATTCTTTTATCTGGGAGAAGTTTATGAGTTTTTTAAGATGGTTGAAAATGGGCAGAGTTCAGTTTATTTTCATTGAAGTCCCTTACAGACACAGTCCTTATTTATCCACACAGACACTCTAGTGAGCAGGTACACAGCAGCACAACACATCAGGACTTCTTGGAGTGTGGACGTCAGCTAGAACAGGTCTCACAGCAAAAGTGCTATGTTTCCAGTGCTCCATTTTTTAATATAAATAACACAGTAATAAAACCAGGGATGCTCCTGCGTGGGAAGTTTATCAGGCTAAACAGCTCACAAAAAACCAGAGCTCTGAAGAAACAGCACAAATCCCTGAGATATTGTTCAACAAAAACATCTCGAAGAAAGGGGAAAGGCAAAGAGCATCTGTAGCACACTGAGATCTCAAGTCCAATCCTACTCACCTTACTCAGGTGAAATCAGTCTTCAGTTTCAGGTCTTGGAGATGCTCACTCTTGGAGATGCTGGATGTATGGCTTCTTAGGGCTTACAAAACCTTAACAGTTCAAATAAGATAACTAAAAATGCCTGTGCTAAAAATGCCTGTGATTCAGCCTGTGTCTATTCAAATGAAGAGCTACTGAACTGTGGAACATGTCAGGAACCACAAAAAGAACACAAATAAGGAATGAGTCAGTCTAGAAGCAATTTCCAGTGGAAAGGGAGGGTGAAAATGTACTATATTGTGCTGTGCGATTTGACAAATATAGATGAAAGCTGAAATGAAACCATGTCAGTTTGTTGCGCTCTCTGGATAAGCAAGGCTCATTCAGCTTTTCATTGTGTCCACAGATGACATATGCTCTAGGTTGGGTTATTTTTTGTTTTATTTTGTTTTGCCCAGAAGGTGCAAGAGTTCAATAACAATCTAAATCACTTCTAGCCTGTCTATTCTTTGTACGGAGTTTTCTATCCAAAGTTATCTATTCCAGCATAGGCAGGAATTAGCATTTGTTTTTAATGACTTAAAATGCCAGATCTATACCGTAAGTGGCTAAACCCATAGGATACACTGTTTTAAACACCATTCCAGGCCATGCCTGCTGGGCCATACCTACCTATGCATACTTCTTACTTACATCGCCCAAAGACCACTTCTATAGTTGGAAGAACGCATCAGCACAGGCCAGCGTGTTTTCGTAAGCAGGGAAGAGGGACGTCATAAAACACATCTGTGCTGCCAGCACCCTTGGGAAAGGACATCACTGCTGTAAGTGCTGCACTTACACATCCAGAAAGAATTTACAAATTAAACCAGCAACGCAAAAAAATAGAACAAGGGGATGGAAAGGACTGTGATAAATCATCCAATTTCATCCCTGCTCTAAGGCAGGATTGGTTACTATGATATTTCTGGGCAAGGTTTGTCCAACTTGTCCTTAAAAATCTCCAATAGCAAAATCCAGTCCAGCTTCTCCCCCTTTGCCACTCAGAAACGTTCTCCCCATGCCTAACCTGGATGAGCTCTGCTGCTCGGCTACCCACAGACCTAGGGCTGCCATACCTGCAAGTCTCCTTAAATCCTTTCACACCCTAAACTTATCAGGGCAGGCTGCTTGGGCTGCAGCAAAATGAGGAAGATGGGACATCTTGCACAGAAGCCTTCTGCCCTCCTCCCTGAAGGAACAAAATGCTGGATCCACTGCAGCTGTGGATCAGCCTTGACTACCCATGACGGTGACACACCATTATCACCAGTCTTTGCTTCAGAAAGGGAGACAACTACAGCCTACACCTCACGGGAAGAGGAGCTAAAGGTGTTTCTACCCCAGGAAGCCAAGTACAAGGCAAAAATGTCCTCTGTAGCACCAACCCAGTCTCACGGCACAGCCAAGCACCAAGCAGACACCTTCAGCAGGATTCACGTTATGTCCATGCTGCATTCAACCCAGCCAACCCTGGGTGCCAGGTCCACCCCGCACCACCACGGGGCTCCCGGACCCAGGTCTGGCGCAGGGTGCCCCCCGGCACGCCGGGGGCTCCTGGATGCTGCCGGCTCACTGCACACACCCCATGCACTGCCGGTGCCCAAAAATCGCCTGGCAGCCCTCCAGAAGCCACTGCTTTCTGACTGTGAAATGCTGGCAGGAGCCGGGCTGTCATTACCAGAGCACTTTGCTGCTCGTGTTTCACCCTGCCCCTCTCCGAGCAAGAGAGGACGGTTGCCCGTGCCCCTTGGGGGCCGCAAGAAGCCCAACGGCTGCCAGGTGCAGAATTAACATGCCCGCGGTGCTGCAAGCCCTTTGTGGGGCAGCTGCTGGAGTATTTTACGTGACTCCTGGCTCTAATTCAGAAGGGGTCTCCTGCCCACTCAACAACATTTTCACGAGCTTGTTACCACCAAGATAAAAACCAAGAGAGACTGGAGACTCTTATCCCTCCACCCCCCGCTGGTGCCACCTCCAGCACACACAGGCAGCACAGCACTGCTGGGCAGCAGCGCCAAGCAGGATGGTACCAGGGGCTGAGCCATGCATCCTGGTGCCCAGAGGAGGGATTTCCCTAGGGCTCTTCCAAAATGTAGTGGAAGTCCATTTATTTTTTTGTAACATGCACAGAGTGCTTTCTTCCACGTCTTCCGATCCATCAAAAGGATGTTAAAAGAATGATGTTAAAAACACCGAACTTCTGGCCAAAAGGAAGGCATGTGAGAAGGCAAACCACTTCCAGGAAGCCATGCCCCTCTCCAGTACTGCACACCCCAGGAACACCAGTACCCCAGCACCCTTGCTCAGGGTACGCTGCCCAGTCATTACGCACCCACGTGTCCACAGATAACTTCTCAGTTATTGCAACTATTCACATGTCAATTCAGCAACCATAGGTTACTGCAGATAAATCCTGCCCCCCTGACTCCAGGAAAGACTCCCTGAAAGAACTGCTTTGTCGAACGAAGCGTCATTTCTGCAATGTCACTTAGGCCTGCCTTGAGAGCAGCTCCCAGAGATCTAGATGATTGCTTTCCCACTTGTTTAGTCCCTGTTGCAGAATTTGTGAGGGTATCTTAAAGCAGAAAAGCAGCTTGCAAGATATTGCCTAAAGTAGTTATTCCTTTTCAGAGACTGACAGTGTGCACAGCTTTTTTTTTTTTTCCCCCAAGAAGCTGATCTGTGTGAAATCTTCATGCATTTATTCTCACCCTTGTGTTTCTGCCTGGCTTGTCCCATGCAGTTGAAGGAAGGCTCCCTAAAGCACTGGTTCCAGTCACAGATCCAACCGAAACAAAAATAATCATGCACAAAACTTCACTTGGGACAGCTCTGAAGAGAGAATCTCAGTCCGTTATTTATTTCTTGGTGCTGCTGATTGCCAAGATTTTTTAATTTCAATATGGTGTGGAGATTCAAAGCAGAGAAGCAGAACCCCTGACACCAATGGGATTACACATAAATACATTCACTCTAACCCAGTAAGCCTGGGACATCTTACATCCCAAACTGATTTTGCATCTTTCTTTCTCAGTATATATCATCCTCAAGAGGTAGCTATTTGGCACGCGTCTACAGTAAAGCCAGGTGATAACATTAATCAAAAGCTTCTGTGACAGCACAGGTACAATCAACATGTAGGAAGGCGTATCGCACTGGAAAACCCCACGTCCCAGCACAGTGCACCTAAGAGATCACTTGGGAAAGACAGGGAAAGATTTACTGAAGCTGCAAAACCTAGATAAGCAACGCCATTCTCCAGAGAAGGCCAGAAGACAGCCTTCCGCAGAGAGCACCTCCCAGTCACAGCAAAAGCTAAAGCAGACTACACACTGCAACTGGCCATTAGCACCCACCAGGCCGGTTTCCAGTTCCACTGGATACCTCTGGGGATGCCACCCGTTGCCATCCAGCATGCAGAGGCTTCTTTTACAAGGCTGCACAGATCTGCACATGTTGGAGCTGTCACTCGGCTCCACAGCACAGGGGAAGGCTGCAGGACCAGTTCCTTGTCTCCGTGCACAGTTACCCCCGCAGATGCCACTGGGATGGCTGGTGGAAACCCCAGCTCACCCCAGCATCACAGACTCCCTCACAAGCACGTACACCTGCGACGCAGCCAGGTGCAGCCCACCAGGCACTGGGGGTTGGTGTTTCCAGGATGGGGCTGCATTTACGACCATGTGCTCATCTCTTTCGGAACCTGCCAGGCACACCGGGGTAAAACATGGAAACCAGCCAGCAATGGCGAGGGTCCTGTGTTCTCGGCAGAACATGCCCTTATCCAGCAGAAACACATTATCCCCTGGGCCTTATATCAAACTATTTCCCATTCTAATGAATTATGATCGTTGTTCTTCTCCCTTTCCTTCCCCTAACCTCACTACACACTAAGGTGAGCGGAGTCCCAGTGCCATCCCACCACCTGCTTCCCACCCGACTGCACTACACCCTGAGAGAATATGTGAGCAACCGCACCAAGAGCCACTGTAGGTCTAGGAAAGATTTTCAACTTGCAGAAAAGGTGACTGAGTACTCAAATACACTAAGGGATGCACCATCTGTATGACAGAGAGGGATATGAAGTGCAGCAGGGAAGCACCGAGGCCAGACATTTAGAAAAAGCTTCCTTTAAGATCCCTGACACTAGGTAACTTCCCAGTCACTAAAGATGGAGAAAGGAGAAAGAAAACTCAGCCAAGAATCACAACTTCATCCAGGGCTGGGACACTACGTACCATCTTGCTTTATTTCACTGATGCCAGGAGACTTTTAATCCAAAGGATGTACCAAAAGTGACGCCTCCATTTTTATTTTTTTTTTAGTGGAAACCTGCCAGGAAAAAGAACAAAAAAATCCATGCAAACATCTATAATAGGTTGTGGTGAACATGAAACCAGAATAGCAAGCCAGGGAACCTTCACATTTTGCAGGAACGGAGCTTCCATTCCCTTACACAAGTTAAATATGTCATTCAAAAGGATTTTCTCATGGGAAAAAGTAAGCAATCAGGAATGGAAATAAAGTGGTCAGAGCTGATTATCTTGCCAACTTGAGATGCCTTCCAACATGTGTTTGGGGCAGGGGAGCCTGACAAAATGAAGTATTTGAGTATGAATGCAAACCATGCCATTTTGAAACAAAGGTTGGTTTCTTATGCATTCAACGATAAATATGCATGCATGCATATATACACCTAGACACACACACTCTGCAAACAGCTGACCACAGTAAGGGTTTAAAAGGGATGCAAATGCAATGTCCATATTGCATTACCCCCTAAAGAAAGTGAGAATTTGGAAGAATTGAATTGCTTTCTCAAACCCACATCTGTGTTGTATGATTTTTGCGGAGAACTTCAGGTTTTTGTGATTTTAGGGGGAATATGCAGATTAAACGTTGACACTCCACAAATAAAACCTAAACAAAACCAAAAGCATTGTCTGAAGCCTATTATAAATAATGCACAACCAAATTTTATTTTTTCAAAGGAATAAACGAGCTTGGTTAAGTGTGGTTGTATTCAGACTCACCTGTGGGCATGCTTCCCTTCCCCCCTTTTAAATTTGCATCTTGATGTCTTCAAATCCAGCTCCAAATCCACATTGACAGCTCCACCTAGATGAACAGATAAAATACACTGACCTCTCCTACTTGAATTAACAGAGGATATATTAAACAGCACCTGTGGGAGGCCCCTTCAGAATGGGCCAGAGACACATACTTTACCCAAACCTACTCCTTTTAAAAAGGGCAAACAATCCCAAGGGGACCGGGGAGGGCAGGAACTATCCGTGATGCTAATAGCTTTAAATATACTCTATTTTCTTCAAACGTAGCTGGCATCAAATATATTTATGTACGTAGAAAGTTCAGCAGGGTAGGAACAGCTATTTTTGGGTTGCAGAAATGTCAGAGGAATGCAAGCTAAGCATTGGTGTTCCAAAGCTCTTGTGAGGACGCTAAACTTGACAGGGCTTTTTAGGAAAACGCATCTTTAGTAAAAAGATGCTGGTTGATAGCTTGATGATGATTACATGTATTAAGGACTCTACTTGTCGATCAGCTATAGGTCTTTTCTACTGTTTGGAGCTGTGTTGTTGGGAATCTTTTTCACAACAAACAAACCAACCCCCCAGGATTTTTTGGTTTTAGGGGTTGGGGTTTGTTTTTTCTTGGGGGGTTGGGGTGTTGGTGTTTTTTTTTGGGGGGGTGTTTTGTTAAAGTTTGTTTTTTCTTTTTTAAGTAAAATGAATGATATTTTAACATACCTGTGCAGCACCACTTTCAGAGTACAGTTGGAGCTCAGCCTCCTGCCATGCTGGAGGAAACCTGCTGTACTGGAGTGTTCGAATAAATCCCAGCTGCCATCTGCCTCACACCCTGCCCGCAGACCCGGTGGCATTTGGGGCTCAGAAGCTCTCAGCCAGGGCCACGGATGCCCAGGTCCCAGAGTACTTTTAGCAGCAGCAGAGTTGCAAGCAGGCTTTGGAAGCACAGCGCTTTGGATACACTGCTACCTCGGACCTCTCTGGGTGCAGGAGCTAACCACTTCTGCTCTCCGTGCAAGAACATTTACCTATGCCATCTGTGTTTGCAGTTTCTCTACAGCTGGCAAGTGCAACAGAATAAAAGAAGGGGAACTTGTTTTCTTTTTTAAATAAGCACACTAATCTTTTTATTTACTCTAACAAAAACTTTGTATCACCTGTCCCTTGAGCTAATTGCAAAAAGGTTGATATTCTGCTCTACCTTACATAAACCCAAGGAATGGAGAGTTAATATTGACCATCAAACCACACAACTGCAAACACAGTGGAAAATTTGTATTTTGAGCTCAGTCTTTACCTTTGAAAGCATGTAGGACATTGCTGGTACTCTTATTAATCTCTCCCATGATCTGCTTGCAGTCCAATTATTCCTGTAGCATTTGATCTTTCACTAAAAACCTAAAGTTTCCAAAGCACTACAGGCAATGCCCTGTGGCCCATGATATGTGAAGCCAGATGAAGCAGGAATTCTCCAAGCCTGAATTTAATGTCTATTGCTTTGTTTTCTGCAGTTAAGAGAAGACTGCATTCTGTGATCTGTCCAGTTTCTTTCAGTCCTACACTTCCATGAGTGAAATCTTGGTAAGAGAAGAGATTTAGCGATCACCTCTTACTCACGCCAAGGTGATACAAGTAGGTCTGTCAAAAATAACTGTCCACGAGTCAGTGCATATAATGGTTCCTGCTATGACTGAAGAATCATCATTCTTCATAATCTCTGGAATCCAAACCTCAATTAACAGTGAATGCAGCTGGTTTTTGGAGTTAACAGCAAAGAGGTTATAAGGGTTAGTGCATCAATGAAGCTTGGTAATTGCTTCACCGTGCTTATTATCTCGCCCCTAAAGAGAGTGAGAACAGTCAGCTGGTAAACAAGCAGTGATAAACTGTCAGAGCAATTTTGTGCACTAGAGCAGATACAGTTCTTCTCTACAACACCGACCCTGGAGAAAAGCAAAGTTTCACTCGGCTAGGTGCCTAGTGCATAATGGTCCAAGGGTGAAGGAGAGATGCTTTAGCTTTACATAGGGGCAGAAAAATGAGAAGTTCTCACCCAAACTCTTCACGATGACGTACCACAGCCTTCTGCGGGTCTATTGTCTGCACAGGTAGGAGACAGTCCCCACCTGCTGTTTAGCTCAATTACTCACTTGTGTTTTGATCTCCTGAAGTCAATGTGATGAGCCATTGCCCACTGGGAGCATGGCATTCCTCAGGCCAGGCTACAAGCCATTGTGATGCATATCGGAAGCTGACCTACCCCACAACTAAGGCTCATTCTCAGTTTGTCTGCACAGACACACCTTGAGAACGTGCAACCACCCTGTTCCCTGCCTTGGTTCGCAGCCCCGTCTCTTGCAGCTCCAGCCCTGACACCCCCCCTCTACACACCTGAGCCTCACCCACCCTTCCACCCAGCCCTGTTCCATGGCCTGCCTGACCAACAAACTGCCACTTGCCATGCTGACACCACCCTTCCCTTCGCTGTAGATGGGCACCTCCGCAGCTCTCTGCTTCACGGCTCCATGCCAGTCTCAGCCGTGGCAGATGATACCCGCTTTCACCACAAGTTCAGTCCAAGCTTCATTGCTAGGCTTGACTGCCCACATCCTGGTTGTAACCGTCCCAAAGAGGCATTTCCCAGCTAATGAGCCAAGAGGTATTAACCCCTGCTTCACCAGCACTGACCAGTACCGTGTGCTTCCACACAACACAATGCAGTCACGCTGCAACATCCAGCACTCCCCTCTGCACCTCCATACACTGCCCAGGCAGCAGCTCTGCTAGCAGACTGGCATGGCACTGTTGCAAGATACTTGAAAAGAAACACCAACAAATAAAAGCGAGGAAAATTATAAGTACATCTATAGGTGAAACCTCTTGTCCCATACCTGGAAACTCAATACAAGTGAAGATTCTGGCTCCAGAATCCAACTATTATCATGCTGAGTAAGCAGATTTGTTTCAGAGGAGGCCCAGGTCTGAAACCCTTACTGACTTCACCAATTTCTCCAGGTAAAATGCAAAAATAATTACTAGCAACAGTGACACTCAAAGTAGAGATTGTTAATATTAACACAACGGCTATGTAGAATATATAGAAACAATAACCTTTATGAGGTATCAGTGCTGCTTCTCTTCCAGTTGAAGGGAAGACTGAAACATGTGGGTTTGATGCCTGCATTATCTTTTAAGAACCTTGTCCAAAAGAAACAAAGGCTGTAGTCCTCAGCCCTGCAGTGGCCCAGCACAGGGCATTTCTTACAGATCTCAAATGAGAATAAGGCAATTTAAAGTGCTAGAACAGACCAGAAATGATCAATCTGTGGCAGCCCTGTTTGAAACCTTTTCCACTGGTAGTGGCAAGGGCCAGGAATCCCTTTACTTCTTAGGGAGAAGTGCAGCAATGGCTTTGGAAGGTTTTTTTTCCTCCTTAAGATGCAGAAGCATAGATATTTCTCAGGATTTTTTTTTTTTTTGGGGTGGGGGGCAGACATGCCTGAAGATGTACCCACCTCAAATCTAAACCAAACAGGAAATTTCTGCCTGCAAGGACTGTCTTCTCTGACGGTCTTCTGCAAGAATTATGTTGGTGCAATTAAGTGCTGTAAAAAAAAGTTCTAGCTTTATACTTAAGAGACCTGAGATAGGAAACACGACCTTCTGTTGACTTGAGTGTGCAAACTTTTCTGCTTTCAAACCCATTTTGACCTAGTTTCATGTGTCTGTGGAAAAAAGAAGATAGCCTGCAAACAGACTACTTAAATCTGATGGTTCTGTTCTCTTATGCATATAGCTTCCTCTGGTTAACTGTGTATTTTCCTGAACTTAGAAATAAGAATTAAAAAAATAAAAATAAATCATCACTGTTAATTATATATGAGGACCTGGAAACAGCAGAAGTTAAATATGAAACAGAAAACAAAAGAAAAAAGAAGATTCACAAATTTTACACCTTAGAAGAGTTTGGATTCATAGAAGTTGATACTTTTTGTTTTCTCCCTCCAGAGTTAAAAAAGCAATTAACATTTTTTAAGTAGACAATTTTAAAAAGTGTTTGATGATTGACATGTTTTCAGTCGATTTCCTGAACAGCTTAGGAAAATCAAATACAATTCCTACAGTTACAGCAGTTCAACATTTATACGAATACATTTATACTGTAATGTTTGTAAGTTATGCTCTCCACTTCCCAGAACAGCCCTCTTTCATCACATAATTGATTTAAGTGTCATTGTGGCAGGTGGTGTACACTAGAGGCATACCTGATTTAGGATTCTAGCTTCTAAGGTGCTTTTACAGGGATAAATCAGTTTTAGATCCATGGCACTTTCTTACCAGGCACGCAGATGCAGTTTCTCATTGGAAAGACAGTTCCGTTTCCAAATTAGCCCAATTGACAATAGCCTATTCCACACAATTTAGGTTACATAAATTTTAATGTGGTGCTAAAACAACAGTGAAAAAAAATTTTCTGGCTAGAGGCAAAACTTCAGCTCTTTTCTTCTTTCTTTTCCTTCTGCTTCTTTGACTTAATGAAGAGACTCACACTTAAGCAGGCTGTCTTTACTTAATAATGCCATTAGGAATTCCCCAAGGTTTCAGCTTCTAATATTAAGGATCTTTAACATACGCTTTTCAAAACTGAACTTCAGGATTATTTCCTTTTCAGAAGACACTTTTTCTCTTACTTCCTCCCACTAGTTTCTGCATCAGGCATAACAATACACAAAGATGCATCGTGCAGTCTGAACTGGGCACTTATCTGTCACAGAAAAACTTAACACTTACAGAGCACTCTGCTAATAAAAGAATATTCGAAGCAACACTGAGCTCACAAATAAAACTACCTTCCTCATATGCCTTCTTCATGCTTCATACCTCTGTCTGAATTTGCTCAAAGGCTTAACAGCTTTTCATTTTATAGGTCTGAGTTCTGAACATGCCGCAGAATTGCAGTTTCATATTCATAACAGAAAACAAAGACTCTAGACACCAAATTGTGTCTTATTTATCCCTCTTCACACTTAATTAGATTCCTCTTTTTGTCTAGTTAACACACTTCCTAGATCTAGTAATCCACAACAAAGCAACAGGCATTTGAAAGATGGCTGGCTTTTGTCTTGGAGTTCACTTATTTTTTTAAAAAAAGTCATATAATATTTAAAGTACTGCTGCCATAATCCAACTAGTTTCCTGCCCTCTCTGTTTTATGCAGTATAAAATATAGCAGAAAATATAATTATCAGCCTCCTACAAATGGCTGACATTTTAGTTGTAATAGGGGCAGGGGAGGGGGCAACCAGAGATCTAAATGCATAACCAGCAAGGAGGTCCACACGCTCAGCCTAAAACTGCAGCTTTCCAACTATCTGCTTAGCAGCCTGCCTTACTATAGCAAGAGATGCACTGAGCCAGAGAGGAACTATGCATGAACACAGAGCCACACAATATTGGCCTGGGCATCAGCTTCAGTGGGGCAGGCTCAGAATTAGATCCATCCCAATAGCTTTTCTTCCCCTCCAATGTGCGTGAAGTGTCTGACACAGCGAACACCTAATTCTTTCAGTCAAACTGGAAGTTCTACTGATACGTTACCAAATGCATCACTCCCCTACACCCTCGGTGTTACAGTATGCTTCACAGGAGAAAAAAGATCAACGGTTCAAACTCCATCAAGCAGAGGTCATAAACTAAACAAACCCACAGCCTTACACATCATTAGCCAGTGTTTCCACCTCTAGACTAGAGCAGCATTCAGTCAGCTCGCAATCCTCCTTCTGATTTGCTCCAAGCTTGAAAGACAGTAGCAATCTTCAGAAAACAATTGCAGGGTAAGAAACATTGCAAAAAAGTACCTCCATACATAGATAGGGTTAAGATGATTAGGATCAAAGAAGGGTGGAATCTAACACAGAGACTTGCCACCTGCACTCCACATTCACTTGTAAAGGCAGTTCCGTAACCAACGCATTTACTTAATGCTTGGCATGACTGGTTCTGTGGTTCTTCATAGGCACTGAACGTATGTAATACATGCCCTTGTACATGATTTTGGATTCTGATATTGAGCCTGACATAAAATTTTAGGAGGCATGATACCCACAGTAGTGCTGTGAAGTCTGTCTTGGATCAGTTTCCTCTATCACAGCCTCCAGAAAAACTAAAGACATGGTTGCTACCTGCGTGCTAGTAGATTACATGATCTGAAATGACTGGCACTTCCCAGCCTCAAAGACCACCCTGCACCTTAGGAACGTAGCACAAAAAATACTGCAAAGAATAAGAAAAAGTTATGCTGGTGACTATGTTCATGGGAAAACAATTTGCATATCAAAGTGAAAAGGCATCTTCCGATCAAAGTCTCTCTCATTACTGGACCATCTTGTACACAGGGTCGCCAACTCGAATCGTTCCAGTTCTGTCAACAGCAAAGTACCTCCCAAAGAGAGGGCTGGATTTGTATATGTGTTGCTCAGATGGATCACATAAGCGGTAACTGCAGAGAGAGAGCACCCCTTTAGAATCAGTGGTAGCAAATTTTAAACATCAAAATATCAGTGATGAGCGAGAGGACATATGAGCAGTGATGCCCTGTTTTGGCCACTACGCTAGACTAAAAATCAAATAAATATTGTAATTAAGAGAACCCAGCAGTTCAAATAGAGGAAGAAAAGCCTGTCTGTATGCACACATCTGTCTATAATACACATACAAGAGACATTCTAAAAAGAATTGCCAAAGTTGCAAAGTCAGACCTTTAAATACCTTAAATAACTGTTACCCCAGGCATTCATCGTAGCAGAGATGAAAGAGACAAGGAATGTAAGGTTTGAAAGAAAAAAGAGAAAACTTCCTGAATTTTCTTACTATATAGAATTGCAGAAAGTAGAATGGAAGCCAATACACACAGACCTTTACACTGCATTATTATGTCCCACACATACCTCAAACCACTTTTAAAACACTAGTCTAACATCTGTTGGGATCTAGCCTAAATCCACTCCCACAGCCTAAGAAGCACTGGTATTTTTACAACCTTTTCAGTGTTTCCAGAGGCTCCTTCCTGTCCAGGACCCCAGTGTCTGGGTTAACAGTTGTTAAAATACACCTGCAATGACAGACAGCACCAAATCAGTAACAGCTTCTTATCATAAATCTCTATACATCTATATAAAATAATGGTCTCAAATGTCTACCTGGCACAACACACCGTCCCTTTCATCTCCACATCACCAATGAGAATGTCCTCCCAGGTATCCTGAAGGAAGGTAAACATGCAGAGATTAGGCATAGCCACATGCAACCATTTTTGCCAGGGTACCACAGTCATTCCTAGAAGCAGTATCATTCCAGACGAGTACCTTTACTTGTACCTTCAAAGTAAGTACAGTTCTATTACGGCACTATTCTAATGAAAACCCTACGGTTACTGCATTCATCCAACTCAGGAACAGCTAGTAATTATATCTGGAAAGAAAGATATGCAAATAATAAATCCCGTTCTGCAGTGTGCACTTGTCTGAACCTAAAGCAAGCTTATTCTTACTGTATGTATGATAATCTGAACTGTGACGTCTGTTAAGTCACCAGTTTTGCAGGTAGAAAATTTTTAGTAGAAGTAACTTTTCACTTCTTGTCTACACAAGCTTTCTATTGCAACCTCTCTTGGAAGACAAAAACCCATTCCGACTTTAGGAACTTCTTAGATTTGGGAAATTATCAAATATATCCAGAGCAAATTCTTTGGAAAAATAGCAACATGACATAAAAACACATAAACACCAGCATTACAAGTTCACTTCATCACCAGATACCTTCCTAGGTAGCGTTTTTTGAACTACTAGCATATTGTCAGAGATGCAGTGATAGACTGCAGTATTGCAAAGGTCAGTTTTACTCCTGTGCCAAAGGCTATAAAATATAAATTAACAATTTGTAAATTGACAGTGTGATATCACTAATTGATCAATTACAGCATGCACAGCTTTCCCTACTTTACACTTAAAAGACGAGTTTTCAGTAACAAGCCTGTCATTTAAATACACATATTTTATCCTTTGCTAAGCTAAATAAGCATTCGCAGACCCGTCTCCTCCCTCAATCTTTTATATGCACTGATGTGAGCAGCAGCTGTATCTCTCTGGAATACAGCTGTAAAAATCACAGGCTGGCAGCTTTCCTCACCCTTGTAGGCACCATCACACAAGGAAACTGAGTTACAAAGAAACACAACCAAGCCTTCAAAAAGACATTTAAGACCGTTATTTTACCTCCTCAAAAGCACTGCAATCTGTCACAAGAATATTTGGCCTGAAGTTCTGTATCTTAACCTTCTTCTCCAGCCTGGCATTTAAATCGTCCAGTGAAGCTTCTGAGAGGATCAAGACTGGGCTACAGTCAGGATAGGCAACCTGCATAAACAAACACAAACAAATCCTAATGCTGCTGTAAGAACACGCGAGGAAAGTTACTAAATGGCAAAAGGGCTGATATGTTGGAACCAGTGGCCACATATGAGCCTGCCCGTTAGGCTGCTTCATTCACGTTTTAATTTTCCTGGAAGTAGGTTAACAAGTAAAATAACATACCCCTTCCTACTTCAGTAACCACGGCAAGTTTCATTTGCTCAAATTGTAAAAGTAATCTTCTACTTAAGAGAACTTAACCAAAATTATTTAAGCTACCACAACTTCTTACAAAATAATACTGTATGCATGTCCCAGATATTTATTCTGGATGTTACAGACAGAACTAGTATATCAGTAGAACACGTCATGAAATGTACTTAAGATGTTTATGGACCTGCTGAATTTACCTGGTTGACCATAACAAACTAACTGGATTTTTCTATATGATTAATCTATCCTATCACAACACCAGAGGGAGTTTCACATGCAGAATAGCAATACTAAATTGCAACTGTCCATTCGTCAGTCTAAATTTGCTTGGAAGCAGGAGGGCTGCCATTGTAGCAAAGGCGGCCAACGAACAGTATTAAAAGAAAACTACTAAATATGCTAGTTCCACAGACAAAAAAAAAATTAAATTTGGCAATAATGTTAGTATACAGCCCTCCTCCTGTCTTTCTATTATATTATCCTTCCCTCTACCCCCCTGTACATGCCTTTACAACCACAAGAAGTTGAGTGTTGAAATAATTACACAAATAATTCTGCCCTCTTTTCCTGCTGGGATCCCTGAACGTCACCCCTCCTAATCTGACATCCCTTTTGCTGAAACCTGGTCTTCTGTATTGGTCTCAGTGTCCTCACACAATAAATGCATATCTATAAAAGTCCATTAATTGAATTCTTTGTGCAACAGCAAGCAAAACATCGATGTCCTATAGATAATACCATCACATCGGTAAGGCAAGGTACTCACAGTTTGCATTTGCTTAAAAAGCTTATACTCATCAGGTACAGTTCAAACCACCTTCACATGAGAGAGTTGTTCAGACAGAAAGAAGGGCATCAGTGGCTCCAGTGATACGAGGATGCCTGAGCACAGCACCTGCTTTCCCTACCTCCATTAACTTTCTCTAATATCACACCTTCAAGCCTTTTCCCACAAAAAAGAGAGAGAGGAAACATCTGTAACCTTCTCTGGACTTTAATTCCTAGGCCCACAACTACAGGCCCCTGGGTTAAGCATTGTTCCTTTAAATATGAGGTGACAATTTATATCAGTGTACTCCTAGACCTAACAAGGGATAAGGAATGGAGTATTTCCATGCAACACAGATTAAACCATCAAAACATCTTTAAAAATGTAACTTTTTTTTCTATTTGCTGTGGCACAACAGGAATGCTGTTCTGCAATATAATAGTCACTCTTTAAATATTAGTATCAGGCTCTTTAGTTGTGAATGGTCAAAAGCTTACAACAGATTTAAAGTAAAATTTAAGCAAGTCATCTCATCATAGAAAAGGAGAATATTCATGTGATTTAAGCACATGACTACACACCTACTAAACTTTGCTAAACTGGGGTCATTCACCAATGACAGAATGGACAGGTTTCAGTGGGTGGCTGGGAAATGGTTAAAAGAAAGTACTTCTGAGAAAAAGAACATTCATTACCTCATCTGTGTTTCGGAAAAGTTTTATTATGTCCTTTGACTTTCTTGGCACCATGGAGGGCTCAAAGTGCACCAGTCGATACGGCTCTGAATTCAGGAAAGTGGTGATCCACTGAGCCACTTCATCTCCGCAGTCCCTGCCTTGGATATCCAGTCCAAACACCCTGAAGAGTCACAAGATGCATCAGCGAGTTAGCTTGAAAGCCAAAGGGTCAAGGATGCTTATTATTCAAAGGCAAACAACTTGTTTTAATAGCAGTAGCAAGACACAGTAAACAAACCACCTGGATTATAATGAGGTGAAAGTCAGGTCTATGAATTTGGCACGAGAATCATTCCCAGCGTGCAACCTGCAAATGTGGCCACCTTGTTTTGAAAGCTAAGTAACATGGACATGGCTGGACGACGCCAGTTGGTGAACGAATGAGCCAAGAAGTAGCCTTTAGGTACCCAGAGCTAACTGCCACATCAATGACCAGTCACAAACCTACTTGCTGGCCACACTTTCAGCAAAAAAAGGGTCTACTCTTGTGTTTGTTTGCATGTGATTGCAACACCAAAAGATTTCTACCCAGAAATCAACTGAAAGGTAGCTAATTTCAGAAAACGAATGACAGTTTGAAAGGATGAGGTTAGTTACTGTAACTGACATTTGTAAATGTTATTAATTGTGCATGTCCCCAGCTGTTAAGGAAACTTTCCTCCAGACTTTACTGCTGTAAAAATTTAGCCAGAGCTGAAACTCTTAAGCCCAAACTTAGCATACAGAATAGCTTAGTACCTTAAGCGTGGTCAAAGGTTTATAATGGAAGCAAAGTCCACGAGGCACAAAAAGCCAACAGCAGTGGAATACAAACAAGTTTACACAACGAACACTTTCTTGGCAAGAAAAGGTAAACCTCAACTCATCCTTTTATTAAACTTCAACACCAATCATGAGTAGTTTTACTACTCTTTTCACAGTAGCAATTTTGACCCAGAAGCACTGCAGTTTACCTCTGCAATCATATCCGGGACAGTTTAAAGCACAGAGATGCCCTGGCAGTCCATCTAGCCTGAGCCCAGCTCCTAGGAGCCCTCCTTCACTCAGCTGGCAGAGAGATGAATCATAAGGGTGCTGGCAGCAATGTCCCTGCTCTGTTTGTTGGGATCCCTGTATCAACTCTTGTGTCACAGGTTGGGATTAAGTGCCATTGCCCCAGACAACATTCAACCGCCTTTCTCTTCCCTCCATTCTCTCATTCCCTGTGTGCCTTCTGGCTGGCAGGACAACAGAGGTGAGAGTCTTAGAGCTTCCAACACTACTGTTTCCTACCCATGAAGCAGATCTACCCTGAGCACTCGGTGGAATAGGGATAATGTGATTTAAGTATTGCAACACATACAGACAAAGGGCACAAATGAACATGAGGCTTCTTAACCAGAGGGCTACAGAAACCCTCTAACATCTGCACAGATAGAAACTGTACCTACACAATGGCTTCAGTCCTACATTTGACCTCCTCAAACACAGGCTTTTTCAATATCCACATTAAAATCTGCAACCGGACTTGACAGCTTTAAAGACCAGCATCTGCACAGCCTTTGGAGCCAGACACGCTATTGCACTGCCTTAGCTCCGAACTCCCGGGCACGAGCTGGCACCAGTCTGAAGGCAAATACAAGTCCATGCAGAGGGCCTTGCTGGCAGAGCGTACTGTGCAGTAAGAGAGCTACTCCCACTCCCAAGCTGGAAGGCAAGAAACTAGGAGCAAAAGCCAAATCTTCGTCTGGCTGAACATAGTACTACTCTCAAACCTCATTCTTACAAATGGCTGAATGGATCAGAAAGAATCTGCCTTGAGCTGACAAATGGTAAATTGTTTAAGCACGGCAGTCACACAAAATCTCAGGATTCTTCCTGTGAAGTACAAAGCAATGTTTAGCTATGGGTATTACTAATTCCACAACCTATGACACTCCCTACAAAACCAGACAACTCTGTTATTTTTAAAGTCCATTTACACGCATCTAACTTCTGCTTATTTGCATTCCCAAATTCTAGCAATTTTAAAACAAAGAAAGGAAAAAAATAATAAAAAAGAAAAACAAATCACTGAGATCTGAAGTTGGAAAATCCAAGACAATTTTTCATTACTGAAATTTATTTACCCTAAATATTTTTCTAACGGCACAAAAAATTTTAGAAAAATAACAGCTTGAAAACCGCATGTTTTTGTAGTCTACGCCATTGGTTAACATGTAGGCATTATAAGCAGATCTTTAAGACTTTAAGTCCTATTTCTCCATAGGAAATGCTATAATTTGTAACTTGCACCTGCCTTGTATAAACAGAGATACTAAGCTATGCTGACCATGGATTTCCACAGCAACACATTTATGCTAAAAGCTAGCAAACACAGTTCCTTTCCAGCAGTCTCTTAATAGCAGCTGACACATTAACCTTCTCTGCTACCCAAAGAAAAAACACTTATCGGTATCTTTGTAGGGGCTAACACCATTAACAGTTACTAGTTTTACATGCTAATTGACATTTCAGCAGAGAAAAGGCTTCCTGCTTCTCCCTGGCAATTTTCCCATATGGATTTCAATACATGGATAAAATAACTAGGCCTGCATTTACACACCGAAGCTCTAAGCACACAGCTAAATGACTATGTTTGCAACCTGTTCACCTGAAACCCCTTTGAGATAGCACCTACAGGGAATGACCGGCTCTCTGGGGATGCCTGTCCTTCCCCTTGACCACAGAGCGAGCCTTGGGCAATCAAGTTTTTAATTTAGGCACCTCAGTTAAACGCCTGCACACAGAGGTGAGGGAATCCAAACTCCGATATCTCACTAATTCCAAATGGCCAGCATGTATCCAAATAATGCTGGTGCATATACTAGTGGTGATCAAGAATTACCAATATGCATGACTCAGGCTGAGATGCAGTTGCCCACCCAAGATCACTGTTCATTTGGCTGATGTATAACATATGGTCTTTGAATACTGTGTCATCTTTTCTCAAGATTTGTTTCCACCAGTGTTTAGCAGATTAAGACCAGCTCTTTTGTTGCAACAATCAGCTCTGGCCTCCTGTATAACACGCTGCAGAGAATTCCACAGAATCACACAGTGGTTTGGATTGGAAGGGACCTTTAAAGATACTTAGTTCCAACCCCCTGCCACAGGCAGGGACACCTTTCATGAGACCAGGTTGCCCAAGGCCCTGTCCAACCTGCCTCATGAGCACTTCCAGGGATCAGGCATCCACAGCTCCTCTGGGCAACCTGTGCCAGTGCCTCACCGCTGTCATCGTAAAAAATTTCCTCCTTATGTCTAATCTAAACCTACCCTCTTTTAGTTTAAAGCCATTACCCCTTGTCCTGCCAGTACAGGCCCTGCTCTGAAGCCTCCCCCCATCACGCAGATGGGGACGCAGACCCATGCAGAGAAGCAGCAGCACCACCCAACTTTCACCCTCTAATTTCTGTGTAGGAAAACGCAAACTAACACACGATCTTGAAAAGCAAAGCGTGTATGCGAGGCAGTATTTAGAGAGAAGGGAGAGAAACCCCCCTTCTTCAGTACCTGCAGTTCAGCACGCGATTCTTCCTGGGGACCTTCACGGGCACGCACAGCCTCTGCATTTCGGGGGCCTCCAAGGTCAAGTGCCCATCTTCACAGCCGACAGAAACGAGGACCAGCCGCGGCTCCTGGCGAGCGGTGACCATGTGCCCATCTTCCTTCGTCACAAGCCAAAACCTGAGGGCGCCGGGGGACAGAAACACGCCGCACCGTCACAGGCCGGGCCGGACACCGCAGGTGCCCCTTCAGGGGGCTGAAGGGAAGCGCTGGCGATGCCGCAGCCCGGCCGGTGGGGGCCTGCCCCCGCCACGGGCCGGCCCGGGCCCCCCGCCTCCCCGCCGTACCTGTCCCGCAGCTCCCCGCTGCGCAGCCCCATCGGCGTCACCTGCGCCCGCGCCACCGCCATCCCCCGGCACGACTTCACCGGGTACACGAAGAGGTTCAACACCGTCCCCACCCGCTGCAGGCGGCGGCGCGCCCGCCTCCGCCCGCCGGCCCAGCGCCAGGCCCCCAGCAAGGCGCCCAGCGCCGCCAGCGCCGCCGCCCCCCACAGCCAGCCCGGCCGCGGCCGCAGCCAGGGGCCCAGCGCGCCCCGCGCCCCGCTCATGGCGACTGGGCCGCGGCGGCGGCGTGGGGCCGGAGGGGCCGGGCGGAGGCGGGTCGAGGGCTGGCGGCCGCCCCCCCGCGGCCCAACGCGCCGAGCGGGCCGCGCCCGCCCCGGCCTCCGCGGCCTCCGGTGGGAGAAAGGCCGCGCTGGCGGCGCCCGGCACGGCAGCAGGGAGGCCGCAGCCGCGCGTTCCTGGCGGCCGGGCGGTCGCTCGGAGCAGCGTCGCCGGGAGAGGGCGGGCTCGGCGGGGAGAAGGGGGAAGGGGTGGCGAAGGGCCGGCGCGGGGGGCAGCGCCGAGGCTGGGGGGTCCCGTGGGGTTTGGCCGCCCCGGGGTGCCCCCTGCGCCGGCGCCTCCCTGCAAACTCGCCAGGCCCCGCCGAGAGGGTCCCCCCATTGCAGGGTCGCGGCAGGAGGCATGACAGGCCGGGGGTACGCCATGGTGTGGGTGGGAGTCACGCCAGGCCGGGGGGATGCCGTGGCGCGGGTGGGAGTCACGCCAGGCCGGGGGGATGCCGTGGCGCGGGTGGGAGTCACGCCAGGCCGGGGGGATGCCGTGGCGCGGGTGGGAGTCACGCCAGGCCGGGGGGATGCCGTGGCGCGGGTGGGAGTCATGCCAGGCCAGTGGGAGGCCATGGCGCGGGCGGGAGCGGTGAACGCCGCTGCCATCACACATCCCACCTCACAGGCAAAGCAAGAGCCTGGGCTGTTGGTTTCCCCCAGCTCCCCCTTGCAGGAATCTGGCCAAACTCACGCATCTAAAATTTTAGGATCAGTGTGCCGAGACCAAAGCCCTGGCAGGCAGAAGATGGGGAAGCTTGGCGCTGGGCGTTCCTGAGCGGTTCGGACAGCCCAGCTGCCATGGGTTGCTGGAAGTACTATGTCAGTGGCATCCCGGCGGGCAGGAACGCTGATGATGGGGCTGTTTGGGGCCTCTGGCAGCAAGTGTGTGTGGGTGGCCAAGCCAGGGGGGCTCCTCGCAGCCATCTCGCCTCAAGAAGGGGGCTTGATCACAAGTCAGGATCAGAAAATGTTCCTGCTAACGGGAATCACTGTAGCTGGCAAAAAGTGTGGTGTGATTTGTGACAGCCTGCTGGTGGATGAAGGCAACGTGCTGGATGTCAGAAGCAAAGGCAGTGACAGCAGATCCATCTGTATTGGCAAGACCCCCAGAGCCCTGATCTTACTCATGGGTGAGAAGGGAGTCCATGGAGGAGCCCTCAATCAAAAGGTTCACGATATGATTGTGGACATGAAAGCATGAAGCAAACAGCACAAAAGAGACAGACATCATCTGCCCGAGCGGGGGGGCACAGTCATTGCTGTAGGCCAGAATGGAGATAAACCTGATTTTGTTGCAGATGTCTTTGCCTGCTTCTTTTGGGGAGGGTGTGCTGGGCCGGCAGCAGTGCAGGGACACCAGCAGTCTACCAGACCACCTGTGGTGCAGCAGGGAGTGAAATGAACATTCCACATCAGGATGCTCAGTATTACTTGAGTGGTCTCCTGGCCACCTTGGGTAATTGCTCCCTGTTATTCCCATTTTACTGACTGATTTGGGGGTGAAGGTTTCTGATAACATTAGCTTTGGGAAAGGACAGGAGAGAGGGCAACCCTTGTGCCCTCTTGCTCAACACACTGCTGTTTAAATCATGCCCTAAATGCCAGTCATTGTTTTTGAGACCTTTCTGCTTCTACAAGTAGGACACAACACTAAGAATAAGCAGGACTGGTGTTTATTTTGAATTTCCCCCTGAACAAGCCCAGTTTGTTCTGGAGATTATTGATGAGCAGAGCCTTGTGCTGCTGTTGGACTGCATGGGAGGCACGTGCAGAGACAGTGTGCCACCTGCTCACCTTCCACATAATTTGAAACCCCTTCTTAACGCCGCTTTGAGAGCCCCTTGCGCTCTTTGATAACTGTTAATCTTCTCATTTAATATGGAGTCAATATTTTGTAATTTAATTTAATTCACATGGAGATCTTTAATCTGCAACTGCACCCGCAGGAGCAGAAAAACACTGTAAGGAGAGCCAGGCATCTAATGTATTAGCAAATGTTCAACAAAACTGCAGTGACTGCCTAATTAGTAAGCACCGCCTGATAAGCAGTGTTTACAAGCATGAATCAAAACAAATTAACGTAAGTACTAAAGGGATAAAAACACAAAACCACAAACTGGTTTTAGAATCTAACAATAAAAGCAATGCATCAAATGCAAGAAATGAAAAAAAAAAATATTATTTATGTTGGCCACAAGGTTTTTAAAAAGCATGGGCACTCCTGATGAACATTCATGCTTATTTTCACAAGCTTAAGGCAAAAGTAAGTAACTGTCTCCTCTGATTTCTCAAGTACTGGTGTTGCTCTGCTGTGCAAATCACAAAATGCAGAAAGCCTTTGCCCTCTGAACTTTGGTCTACAAGGCATCAGAATGACAGGATTTGGAATAAAGGAAAAAAATTAGGGTGATTTATTGCTTGCTCCCTTCTTCTGGGTGCGAGAGAAAATAGATCTGGAGTGTATACATATTTTGCTGGCATGAGAATTTGGAGAAGTATGGACCTATATAGCGTGATGGTGGTGTGAATTGCTACAGCTCCTCCCTAATTACACATTACAGGCAGCACAATGGTATACAAAACCAGATTCTTTCAGTTTGAAGGACTAAACTGACTAGTTAAGGACTAGCTAAATTCAGAAATAACAGCTTTGCTAACAATTGCATATTAATTTAGAGAAAAATTTCTTTCCAAATCCAAGAAGGACCTTACATTTTCATTCTCTAAATCTACCAGCTTGGAGCCTAGTGAGATTTTGTTCAGCCCAGGCCCAAGAAGCAGCTGTCACATTCAGCCCTGACTTTTCTTGGAGACTATGGTGTGAAAGAGCTTAAAGAGGAGTAACAGAAGGCGGCAGCATCTGCATAATCTCTCCTCTCCTGCTGTGATACAAGGAATGTAAAATCAAAAATAGCTGCAGAGAGCACGGTTGTGGCTTAGCATTTCAGGTCTAAGGCTGCAGCCTTGGAAGAAAGCCCTGTTCATCCATACACCAGGCACCTCAGAAAGCCTCCAGTAAATAGCTTGACCCGCAGGTTTGTTTAATCCTCCATCCCAGGTACACCTGTGCTTACCTAGCAGCCACCAACTCCTGCTGCTGTAAAGCAATGTGAACAGAGCCATGCAGACAAAATGCAGGTATTGCTTTTGCTACAGTCCAAACGCAGCATCTCATGTGACAGAATTCTGTTTGCTGTAGCCAGAGCGGGCAGGGTAAAAGGAAGTGACTGTGTTTTCAACTGCTTAGAACTTCATCAGACTTCAGGACAGTTATGCTCAAATTCTCTGGACCAGGTTCTTGCCTCAGGCTCCTTAAAATGTGTCTGATCAGATGAAGGATTTGCAGTGTCGGTCCCACAGCAAACTGGGGCTGGGCACTCTCAGTCATGAAAGCGGGAGATGCTGGCCTATCTTGAAAAAAACCCATGGTGTCTGCTCAGAAGCATCCACATGACACATTTTCAGGTGGAACAAATACTATGGGGAAAGTAGTGACATCCCTGCCTTCAGATGCAGTAGGCAATTGGAGATAATTCTTCTAGAGTTAAACCTGGACTCTCTTGTAGCAGCGGCTCAACCAGAGGTCTAAGATGAATGATGAGGAAGGAGTTGAAAGATCTTACTTGCTTCCACTAAAAAAAAGACAAGTGACTAGGGTCTTGTAGGTCTTCAGTATGTGCACAGTGCTGTACTTTGGAAAGGCATAAAATATCACCCTGAGGTGGAGATTTGGATGGGCATTAAAAAAAAAAATAAATAAAAATCCAGTAACAAAGACAGCAAAATGCTTGCCTAGAATAGGTGACAGAGTGTTAGGACGGAGCTAAATGCAGGCTGGGCTTGTCTCAGTGAAGGAATAGGGTTAAATGACCACACCAGGGATATGCCAGTTATTTTTCCAGTGAATCTGATAGTTCAGCAAAAGGCAGGGACGCGGAGATGACGTGGCCAAGCATGCAGTCATCCTATGCTGATTTTAACAAGATATGATGAAAATTATATTACACCCACACAAGTTATATCCTTCTTCCAAACTTAGAACAAACAATAAATTCAAAAGATCTTCATAGAGAGGAGAGGAGGATAAAAGCATTGCTGTTTCCTCTTAAAATCTTCAAAGAAATCAGAGTTCAGTGAGTCATGCACTAGAAATGAGCCAAGTGAAATTCATGTATGGAAAAATCTCAGATGAATAATTGGCGATGATAGAATTTAAAATAGAGCCATTAATGATAAATGCCTTTTAATGGAGCCAGAGCAATGAGATAAAGGGATTTTGTGTGTGTGTGTGATTTTTTCTACACAGAGAAGCATAATACCAAAAACCCAGGCAGGTTGGTAGACTGCTTTGTTCACTGTCCAGTCATATAGGAAGATGAATTGAAATTTTTCTTTTTCCTCCAGTCAAATGGGAAACTTCAGTCTCTTTAAATTCACCAAGACAATACAGAAATGGTTATTCCAGGCAAATGTTCGTCCCAGTATTAACTAACACAGGCTAATTTAATTTTTTTAGATTTCATTAAAATTTTAACCAATAAAATTAAATTACCATTTTAATTTTAATTTAGCATTACAAGTTCTCCCAATGTTCTGTAAATGCAATTCTCCAGGTGAATATAATACCCGCCAGGCAGCTTCAGGAGTCTGAATAGTCAGGGTAGAGCTGCATGTCATCTGGGAGAGCAGGTAAGGATGAGAGGAGAGGCTTTACCGGGGAGCAGTGCATTTATTCTGCAGCACAAGCACTTTTGCAGCTATGGTTCAGCAGCCATCATGGGGAAGGATGGGATTCACCAAGGGCAGGCAAGTCCATGCCGTGATTCAGCCACAGCTGAAAAAACAGTCTGATGCTAGCTTAGCGTCCCAGGAAAGCAAGGAACAAGGATTCCTTCATGGGCAGCACAGACAGGGGGATTCCAAAGTATCAGGAGGCAAGTACACACGGCGTGCTGGAGCTGGGGTCCAAGGCAGCTCCTGGGGGAGGTCATTCCAGCCTGCCGACCTCCATTCCTCCTGCATTTGAAATCACATGTCCTGCCTCAAGCAGTTGTGATCCCTCCAGTGGAGGATGACCTTCAGAAGCGAGAAGTGGCCGTGGTTCATCCCTGTCCCTCCACTGAAGCATCCTTAATGAACGTTTCTAAGGTACAGCAAGAACCTCGGGACAAAGCGTAATGCAGTTTCATGTGTTGAAGGAAAAAAAAACCAGCTCAAGAACAGTGTTCTACGGCTTTATTGAAACACGTGCTTACAGGAGGCTCTGGGTAGAAAACACTGGTATATGGAGACGCACATGCCACTGCTGGGACCCAGCATCCTGACGATGGGTGTGGACAAACCGGGAGGCCAGCCTCCGGGAGGACGGGAAATCCCTGCAGGAGATGAATCACAAGGAGGCAAGCTGACAAGGCTGGAAATCTGATTTTTTCCCAGGAGATGGCACTAAAGGACAATCGCCTTTCAGCCGGTAAAGTGCGAAGCGGTGGAAACTTTGCTGGGGGCCAGACTGCTCCTCAGGTGCTTCGCGCTGCCACCTTCCCAAGGCGCTCCTAGCAAAGCTTTACTCTTAGTGTCTGGGTTTTTAGCAAGAGTGAGGATGTCAGTCTCTTACATCTCCATACAGTAGGTAAATATAAGCTTTCTGCCTCTCCTGGCAGAATCCACCCACCGGACCAAGGACCCAGGAGGTTTATCCTCCAGCCCCCTGCTCACAGCAGGGTCAACACGGAATTCACACCAGGCTGCTCTCCACTTTGTGCAGTCATGTGCCGTGAGAGCCCCCAGGGCCGGACGCTCCCCAGGCTCCTGAACTAACCTCTTCTCATGCTTAATTACCGTATTACTGGGTTTTCCCCACCTCGTATCTGGCTGGAAACTCCCCAGTTTCAATTTATGGCCATGGCCTCTTGCTGTCTGGCTGCAGACCTCAGCAAAGAGCCTGGCTCCATCTTGTTGGCAATGCCTTCTTAGGTCTTGAAAAGCTGCTGTTGGGTCCCTCCAAAGTCTTCCCTCCTGCAGCTGAACAAAGCCGGAGCCCTGAGCCTCTCCTCGCAGGCGACGCGGGATTTAGGAAGGAGCATTGCCCTCCCTGAGCTCAGGCTAGACTTCACCCCCAAACAGGCCCGGCAGCCTGATACTACTTCCTATGAAGAGAATGAAAGGAGAATTTTATTCCTTTACTTTCTTTTAATTTAATTATCTTCATTAATCTACAACCTTTTTAGGGTCTCTGTTGCTTTTTGAAGAAAAACTATTTCCAAAGCGCACTCTGTACAGCTAACTGCAGCAGCTTGGTACACATTTTAGGAGCAGTTTTGTCTCAGAAGAGGCCAGTGCCTAGCTAACAAGGGGCTCGGGGTACAGAAAAAGAGAGAACTGGTTTTACAGCACCCCAGTGCAAAACCTGCCCTCTTGCCAGTCTTGCAGACCGGCAGAAGACAGAAAGGTCGTTCATCCCTGAAGGGAGCCTTGGCCGGGGACTGGCAAAGCACCGAAGTGACGCGGTGTGGCGTGGTACGGCTCTCTTCAGTTACAGCACTTCAAAAGCAAGCTGTGCAAGAGGGCTTCCTTGTGCTAACCTCGCAGGACAAAGGACAATAGCTCTGCCATTTCCTCAGAGCCTACGGTAAGCCCGATAGTAATTGAATGCCCTGGAAAACCAACAGAAATAAGCTTTATACTGCTCTGTGACTCACCGAACAGGCACTAGGAATGGCCAGGGATTTAATTTAAAAGCGACTTGCTAGGCTGTCACGTTAGTGGAGTTCATTCCTGAGAGAAGCCTGGACCAGTTGACTGCTTCTTGCCACGCTTGCATGTAGTCAACTTCCTGAACTTATTTATCCTGTTGTTTGTTATAGGACATGGTGAAAGGCGGGTGGAAACCTGGGGACACACACTGGGTAGCACAACAGCACACCGCTGAAAACAAAAACTTGCAAGGTGAAGTGGTGGGCAGAGGTGCCAAGCAAGTGCCTGAAGGGAGGAACGTATTTCATCCAGCTCAAACATCAAAGCTTCCCCTCGTGCCCGCTGTACCGTAATATCTGCCACATCCCACCTTTGTCTACTAGAGGGTCAAACGCCTGGTTTGTTCCTCAAAGGCACCAGGCGAACCCATTTTAATAAGGAGCCGGCCTGTGCCTGTGGGTTGACAGCTCTCTCCGCTGGGGTGGCTCCTCCAAAGCCAGCCTCATCAAGAGCACGTGAAGCCCGTGCAGAAGCTGCAGGTGAATCCTGGGCTGCCCTCCTGGCTTGGCACGCCGTCAGGGCTGCCCCGGCGAGCCCAGCCTCCACGCCGGCACCAGCCTCTCCTCCGGGTCACCTGCAAACTCCTAGCACAACAGCTCTACTTCAGGTGGAGGTTGCCATCTCTTGCTAGCTCAGCAGGATTGCTGCCCGATGCTGAGCTAGGTGGGGTATATTTCCTCACCTATTATGTCACTGAGACAACATTTAGCAACAGCGCTGCAGGACCTGCCCTGTCCCACCTGTTTGCGTGATGGCTAAGCCAGACCTGGCGCAGCAGGGATGCTGCCGTGATTGACAGGAACTACAGCCCTCTGCCATCTATCCCGCTGAAAGAAAATCAAACCTCAGGCCTCTGCCCCGATTCAGATTTTCTAGACACTGCTGTTGTCAGCTGGGGCTGCTGAAGAGAGCAGCAAACCCTCAGGCCAAGGTTTGGCCTCACAAATTCACTCCACCAGCTGAGGAGTAAATTACTGCTCAAGGAGAACTGATAAGCAGCACTAATTGGTAGCCTCAGTGAGAACCATCAATTCATTCTGAGGAAGGAAAATAGGCTGGCACAAATCACCAGCTGTTTTATAGCAACAGCATAGGTTACTTGCCTACTTTATCTTTCTCCTCTTCGTTTTTGGTCTATTTTAGAAACACTGTTCAGCAGAAGCTGACTCACCAGTATGCATCAAGCTTTTCTTTTCTCAGGCTCACACAGAAGCACCATTTACATATCATTTGGGTTCTGCATAGGTAGCAACCGCGTTACTCCCTTAAAGTTGCTCCCGGTAGGCAGAGACCATAGGTTAGCAGGCAAAAATCAGTGGCAACAATTGTGCTGAGCAAGCGGTTCATGAGCTGAAGTTCATGTTTACCTTTGTGGAAAGTCCCTGCATTGAATGGGTTGGACCCTGGGTGTTGCAATTGCAACAAGGGAGCAGCCTTTCCACTTGGAGGACACAGGGACAAATAGACGGACACTCCTTTCTCACAGAAGAATGGAGACACAAATCTCCCCCTGCACTGCTTTAGTCATTTAAAAAAAAGCTCTAATGATTCATGTTGTAAAAGCACTGTAAAACATAGAGTGTTGTAAAAAAATCTGTAGTGAATCCCAAAATATACAGGCTGGCGTGGCACGGGGATGTTAGGACAGCTCTGTTCTTATTGCAAGACACAGCAGTTATCAACACCCTCTGGCATGCTGGTGGGGCAGATTGAAGGGATAGAATCTGTCCCCACCAGGAAGCTCAAGAGGAACAACCAAAGGCATGAAATCAATGACTGAAATCCCTTTGTGGCTATTCCTACCCCAACCCTAGATCCTCTGCAGCCTCATCTCCCCACCCTGCCTTTCCTGTGCGTTTCCATGCAGCCTGGGCTACAACTGGCTCCTTCCAGCAGGGCACGGCAGAATGCCATGGGGATGTTTACACTGCAGCTTCCCCTCGCTGCCTGGGCCACCACCGAGAAACTCCTTTGTGCGCCTACTCGTACATGTAGGTAAACACATGACATGGACCACATTACTTTTATTTACAGTCCAGTTAGAAAAGAGCAATAAAAAACCCACCTTTGTTTCATCTGCTACATTGAAAAGAATTAGTGAGGCTTGCAAAGACGTGCAAACCTCTTTGTTCAAAAAAGGCAAAGAAAGCAAACAGCATTTTTTTCCAGATAAATCAACGCCTTGATTACAAAACCCAGTATCAAAACTAGAAAGATCTATAATACAGAAAGTGGTAGCAGAGAAATAAATAATTTCCTTCTACCACAAAAGACAGAAAAAAACCCCAAACCCCCAAAATTTTGAAGGCACATCAACCCCCTTGTTTCTGTGTCATCAATACAAAATTTATATCCCTGGAGGTGTGACATGGAAGCTGCTCCATCCGCACCATGGAGCCGAGCCATCTGATGTTGACATCCTCTAGCTAAACTTCCACAAATGGAAACAAAGATGGAGCTGGCAGGTTATGTGGCCCCATTCTTACACCAAACAGTTGTACATTCTCATACCAAACGCTGTATGTACTTTTTTTGCAGACGTAGTTAATCATTCATTTTTTTTCCTGGCGAACATCACAGAACTGGGTGTTCTTATGCCCCAGCTTCCAGAATCAGGTATATCAGATATAAAACCAGCTCTGTCAAAAAAATACATGCAGATTGCACAGCAGCAGAGGAAAAGTTTGAAATACTAATCACAGTGAACCTTTAATGCCCCCAAATCAGAAGACAAACACACCTCATTTTCTTTCTGGATTTTTGCATCGGCCTTAAGACATAAACTCATTATGCCTAGTGTTTGAACTGAACAGCTGCAATGCAGCAAAGCTCTCTGCGTCTCAGACCACAATCCATCTCTATCCAGGTACATTTTTAAGTATACTCATAATCTTAACCCTCTGAAGGAAAAAAAAAAATACTTCAGAACCCCAAAGACTTATCTTTTCCTGATCCCCTGTTACCCGTTTCCTCCACTGCTCTGACAGTTCCTCTCACTAGCCAGACTCAGACCTCCACCTCCCCACCTGCTCCTGCATCCTCTGTTTTCTTTCATTTCTCTCCCCCTCATCTACTTGCTTTTCCATCCATCCTTGGCTCCCTTCCACACACAGCGCAAAGCTCTAGAAAGCCAACTCATATCTGAGAACAAACTTCAGCTCAATGAATTGAAGATTATTTCCTTATCCTTGCATTTCTTAGACCTGATCTGATTTCATAAAGCGCTGGAAGTTTTTGCAGAGAAGAGCCCCCAGTCCTGGAGAAGGGGCTGGTGGAGGGGCTCCGGGCTGGGAATGTTTGTCCAAGAGGTTTCTCAGGTGCGGGTTTCAGATTTAATCCTAAGAAAGCAGCAATGTCCTCAGGTCCTCCCCTGTGGGGTGCGTGGAGCTGCGCTAGCGGACGAAGGATGCCACCTGAGCCGCCACTCCGAAGGGAGCAGAATAGGCCGTCGCCAATCCTTGCAGGCCGACCACCAAGTAGTGGCATCCCTTCTGCAGAGCTTTGCCGACGTTCTGCAGAGAGAGATGGGAGAAGGGGATTAAAAAAAAAAAAAAAAAAAAAAAGAAAGAAAAAAGTGGTGATGGAAAATACCTTCACATAAAATCGTTCTGACAGCCAGCATCACTGACCCAGAAAATTAATTTCTCCTGTAGCTAATGAGGGCTTGAGCATGGAATAACATTTTACCATCTATTTTTATACAGAAACACACCCCCACAGAGTATAGTTAGACCGAACGGATGCAGCCTCCACAGGAAGCCAGGCTTTCACATGGGCTTCTATTCAAGAATAAAATTAGTTTAAGTTCATACCTAGTCTGTAGAGGTACATGTTTCCCACACACACGTTCTAAGATTGTTAGTATCTTCTAAAAGCATGTAAGCTGTTAAAACTGGTCCTGAACAAGGCAGCAGTAAACCACTGAGAATACTTCTGCGGAAATTTCCTTGTTCTTTGTCAAAACAAGATTTTTTTGGTCAAAATAAGAATGTTTTGACCCAGTTCCATGTCTGTATGTGTTTAAGAACTCATCCGTATACTGTGTTAGAGACAACTCACTACAGATTACTTAAACTAAAAACCTTAATCCAATTTTAGTTTCACTCTTGATCGTTTTTGCTCATATGGCTGCTCGTGACTGGGGAATTAATACAATGTGGTCAGTTTGGGAGGAATATTGGAATTAACTGTTAGTAACACTCGCTGATTGTGGGGGACTAGATCAAAATCATCTCTTGTAATATGGAAAACACTGAAACAGAGAATATACTCTTAAATGGGTGAAATCCAGTCAATATCTGTTATGTTACTGGGATTACTGGGGTAGCTGGATTACAGTAGTACTGCATGCCATTACATAGCTGAACTGCACTGTATTTACTCCTATGGAAACTGGCTTGATGTGAGTTAAGAAGGCAAAATCAAAAGGCAGCTCGAGCCCGAGGACGGAGAAGGGGACGCGGGGCCTTCCCTTCCCACACCTGCCCCCGTCCCACTGCGCCACACCAGCGACCCCTTTCCTCCCTCCCGCCCCGCACGCAGCTCACCCACCCGGCCCGCACCTGTCGTCCCTCACCGCCGGAGCCAAACTGGCAAACCTGCCCCGTGGGGATGTGGCCTGAGCAATACGGAGGGGAATACGCGGCGTCCAAGAACCGGCCTGGGCTCTAAACGCCGTCCCGACGCCCTCATGCCACCAGCACACACAGCAACAGCAGCGAGGGCGCACTGACGCATGGCTGCGACGCAGCAGCACCCATCAGCCGGCGGACTGGAGGCTGATGGGGGTTTACTGGTGTAAGCTGTGGTTTACTGGAAATCACAGTGCTGGGAACTCGAAGCATCAAATCCATCAGGAAAGAGGAAATATTCATCTCTTTATGAAACAGTAGTGTTGGTCAGGCAGCTCATGAGTATGTCTTACACCTGTAAACACTGTGAATTTCGGAGTAACTTTGCCAGCCTAACCAGCATTTTCTGCGTGTCGGACATCACAAGCGTATCATCGTTTTTTAAAAGAATGCATAGAAAATCATGTCTCGTACTGGTATCTGTGATCTCTCTGGTAGGAAAAGGATTCCTGACACCAGACGGATTTTTTCCTACTAACACCAAAACTCTTTTTTGCTAGATATCCAAGACATACTTTAACTGTATTTGAGTGACACGAACAAGTGGAAAATAATCAAATGCTTCCCAACAGCACTTTTGTAACCAAAGGCACCTGCCCGGGGGGGCCACACACAACCCACCACGCTGCAGGGCTGGCGGCTCCGCACCGCAAAGCCACAGAACCATTTTGGTCCCAACCAGGTGCCACACAAGGAAGAACATGTTGTATTTTTTTTTTTTTCTTTTAACACCTACCAGTGATTTTCAGGGGACACCCAACGGGTGAGGTGGCAATGGAGTGGGGAGGGATGGTGGTGCCCTTCCCTGCGGGCACTTGGGCAGAAGGAAAAATCCGCCCCAAACCAGGGCAATTCGTGGGAAGTTTTAAGGAACAGTGTCAAAGCAATGACGCCGGGGGAAACGCTGAACAAAGCCGGGCAAAGCACTCATCACATGGATCGGCTTAGTGTCATTTTTGCTCCCAACCGGCAGCTTTTCCCTGCGCTGATCCCGGCCCGGGGGGCTGTCCCGTCCCGCCCGGGGGGCTGTCCTGTCCTGTCCCGTCCTGCCCGGGGGACTATCTTGTCCTGTCCTGTCCTGCCCGGGGGACTGTCCCGTCCCGCCCGGGGGGCTGTCCTGTCCTGTCCTGCCCGGGGGACTATCTTGTCTTGTCCTGTCCTGCCCGGGGGGCTGCCTGCCCGTCCCGGCTGAGCTCGGCGCCCCAGGACGCAGAGGCCCTTCCGAGAGCCCCTCGGAAAAGCCCGTGCCGAGACCCCCGGTGCCCCCCCCGCCCCCTGCCCTCACCTTGCCGTACTTCCTCAGGCGCTGCCCGTAGGGCCGCTTGCGGGCGGCCCGCGGCGGGTGCAGCGGCTCGTAGGAGTCGGGCAGGAGGGCGAAGCGCACCCTCCTGGCGGCAGCGCCCTGCTCCTGCTCCTGCTCCTGCTGCTGCTCCTGCTGCTCCTGCCCCTGCCCCGCCGCCTCCTCGCCGGGCAGGATGGAGACCTGGTCGTCGCCGGCCCCGCGGCGGGAGTAGCGGCCCCTGGCCTTGGCGCCCAGCCGCGCACCCACCGCCATGGTGCCGCCGCCCGCCGCCGCGCCGCAGGTGTGGCTGGAGGCGGCCGCTGCCCCCTCCCCGGGGCGGGACGGCGGCGGGAAGCGGCGCTGCGGGCCCTGCCCGAGGAAGCCGGGCCGGGGCGGGCGGGTGCGGCCGGCGGAGCCGCGGCGGCGGGCGGGTGGCGGGTGGGCTCCGGCACCCCCGGGCCGCCGGCGCGGAGCACCTCGCCTCGCTGGGGCGGCGGGGAGCCGCTGGGGCAGCCGGGGCTCGCTCCGCCGGCGGCCCAGGGGAGGGGCAGCCCGGCTGCCGCCACCGCGGGGGGACACCGAGACCGCCCCGGCCCGGGTCGCTGCCTTCCCCCCGCAGCCCCGGCTCCTGGCAGCCCCGCAGTGGCGGTGTCCCCGCCGCAGCCCCGGGTGGCCGTTCGGCCACCCCTGGGGTGCCGCAGCCGCCACCCCACGGGCAGCCTCCGCCGTGGGTTCTGCCCGGGTGCGGGCCGTGCCCGGCGCTGGTGCGGGCCAAGAAAGCAGAGCGGTGTCGGGAGCATCGATGTCATTTATCGAACCGGTTGGTGTATTTATCGACCTTTGATAGACGTGCAAATACTTCAGCTAAGCAGATGCAATAAGGGTTCAGACTAATCCTTTCCCGTGGATTTTTCTTACCGAGGAACAAAGCCTCGAGCTGGTGTCGTGTGTGTGTGTCTGTGTGTGTGTGTGTGTCGTCCCCCCCCTTCCCCGAGACGCAGCCTTAAGGCTCAGCCAGTGCCTCCGGTGCCTGGCGTTGTGACCTGCCCCGGGGACAGCGCTTGGCCACCGCCGCTCCAGCCGGAGAGCTGCAACGGGCGGCTCGGCCGCTCCTCGGAAGGGTAGAAGGCATGGGCCGAGTCTCGGGTCTGTCATCGTAGGAAAAGTGCTTCATCCTTTCCCCTGTTTTATATTAAAGGCATCGGCATTCCTGTTACCCTCACCAGGTTTTTTAAGTTACATCTCCAGGAGGTCGAGTGGAGACCTAAACCCAGGAGAGGGTGTCATGCTCAGTGCACCTGTCCCAGACACCTTCCACAGGCCACGTGTGGCCCTCGGCACTCTCCTTCCCCCGGGCTCCCTCCTCCAGGCTCCGGCTGCGGCAGCACCCGCAGGGCCCCTTTCTGAGCCACCCAAGTTCTTTCCCCAAACCTGCTGGAGCCAGATGCCGAACTTGCCTATGTCCTGCACCTGCAGGTGTGTCCTCGACACCACGGAGACAGTGAAACAGAGGAGCACCACGGGTCCTGTCCCGAGTGCCTGTTGATAACCCCGTGGCCGGCAGCCTGAAGCAGCAAAGGACAGGAGTTACACTTCGCATGCTCTGCTGCGTTGCTGTAGATGTGCACGCGATACTTCCTTAAATGGTTTGAGGGACGAAATAATTGCTAGATTCTGATTAAGTAGTAGCATCAAGAAATAAAAGATCGGTAATCTGTAAGCAGCTGTTGAACGGGATCCTTCATCTTGTTAGCCTCAAGGTCTCCTGAAAAATTTTGAAGGGAAAAATGCATTAAGTATTTTTTCTGGGACTTTAAAAAGTGTTCGCATCTAGGTTTCTATTTATAGATCCATTACTGCATGTATACTTTGCCCCTAAACAAGAATTGCAAAGATAGTCAAAGGTAAGCGGTCTTCTCAAGACGGGTTTGTACCTTTCCCCACAGACTGGGTTTGTACCTCATGAGTTTCTTTCATTTTCCAGAGTTCAACTGTCAAAACCTCAGGGAATATGTCTCTCAGCTGGGATTTACTGTCTCCATTTGCATGGCACCAGGGGAACCACAAGTTCTTGGATTCAGAGGTCCAGAGCACCTCTTGGGTGTGTGACGCTGGGTATCCAAAGCCACGTGTCTTAACAGCTCATGGAATCTTAGCATCATCATAACTACATAGCATTAATGATGCCACTTGGTGCTCAAGCATTATTTTTCATCCAGAGAAGCAGAAGCAAATGTTTATAGTCCTTTCATTCACCCATATCCGTGTTAATGTTTTAAACTGGACTGCATGAAAAGGGATCTACTTAGTTTGGAAGTGTCTGCGTACCTTAAAGAAAGCAAGCAAAAAACCAACCCCAACCAAACCAGCAGAACCATGTGGTATTCCAACTGCTCCCCCCCACCCCGAAATGCTGCCAAGAAGTTACGATCAAACACATAAGCCCCCTGAAGATCCATCAGAGACCCATCACTTCCCAGAGCCGTGGAACATGACGTGGCATTTAACTGTCTTTTGGATTTCTCAGGATAACGCCACACTGACATAATGCTGCACTGATCCCTCCCATGTGAAAGTCAAGCTGCATTTCTGATCCAAATGTTCTTATCTCATTCTTACCCAAGGAGTAACTTACACGAAACAGGTATGTAACAAGGCAGCAGTTGAGGGACCCAAAAAACAGGCACTGAGGATTCACTATGCAACATGTCACTGATTTCCACACAAAGTACGCTCTGCTTGCCAATAAAGCCAGCAATTCTGAAAAAGCTCCTTTCTCAGATCCTCCCGTCTTATTCCTGCCAGGCACAGGAGATTTGGAAAGCCAAATGATGAGTTTGGGTGCAGCTACACCCTTCACACAGATCATACTCCTTAGTGAATTTGCTAGGGAGAGCATAAGGTGGTTCACAGCTCATCTTCCAAGAGGGCAGAAGGAAGGAGGTCAGCAGGGTTGGGGAATCACGGCAATTTCACATCGCTGGCAGGCGCTGGAAATATTGCCATTAGCAAGCTGTCTGTATACAGAAACATTACACCGGCACTTTGGGGCGCAGCGTTTCATGGGAGAGTGGAAGTAAAATTTGTAGCCTGTTCTCTGGAAACGCTATCTGTGTTTTGTGGAACATTAATACATCTCCAGTTACACAAAGTGCCGAAACCCAGCAACAATCTAGGGCAAAGTTAGCTAGGTAGGCACGGGGCACGTAAAGCAGGGCGCTATCCTAAGCGCTTAATCTACCCTCTCGGCATGACCTATATTTTTGCTACTGAACGCTCCAAAAAGGCAAAGGGTTTTGTTTCATGACTAAGTTCGTATGTGATCTTGGATTAACCTCACTGTTACGTTCCAGCGGTGTGTTTTCAAGGATAACTAAACATTCATGGACGTTTACGGGTAAATTGAGCAGACACACAAACCCCTCCTGAGGCTGGCTTTTGGTGAATTTCTGGAGAAGCTCGTGGACATCCATTTCTGAGTGCTAAACCACCGATAGTTTCTGGACAGCGCAGGACCACAGAACCAATGCAATGCTAATCCTGAGTTCGCACGATGCTGAAGATGAAGCCTGGCCTCCTTCAGCCTATTTTGCTACCTGCAGTAATTACTGCGCTTTTATAAAGGGCAAACAACAAGTATTTTAGTATGAGAACTGTTCAAGTAAGTTTTAATAGAGTGCACCAGTGAATCAAGATGACTTGCATCAGATTTTGTTTCAATGAACATCAGATGAAAAAAGAAAAGGGGCTACAGTTCTTTCTTTCCAACACCACCCTTTTTCTAAGGCAACAATACACGTCCATTTCCGAACATAACTGTTACATAGGAAAGCTACATCACAGTACAGTATGTAAAAGTCCATCTCGGTCAAGAAGCCATTAGAGAATGGCACATTTACTACACTTACAGCCTTCTAACTTAGGGTTACAGAGTTTACCACATCTTTTTTTTTTTTTAATTTTTATTTTTTAAAGTGACAGTTTCTTAATGAACTTTCTATTCTTCACAAGAGTGTGCAGATGGGGCCCATATGTTGATATTACAGTAATTACGACATTAAATAACATTGCACAACCAACCTCTATGGTTAATTCAGTACAAAATAACAAGTATTAAAATGTACCAGTACTAGTGGTTTTACATAGTTTATAATCATTCATTATGAAGGAAAAAAATGTGGGTGTTTTTTCTTTTTTTCTTTTTTGTCTTTTCTGTAGGCAAGTGCCTAATTACAAAGCTGCACATTACAGGCATAATGATGTGGAATAAATACAAGAAATCTGGTAAAATATTAAACACAAACAGGTTACATGGGAACAAACTGTACAACCACGAAAGCATAAATCAACAATTTATCATTATAAACAATGTATGTTTAGCTGTAAAATATTACGTGGAATTGCATGTACTCTTTGGGGGCACATGTTCCAAAAGCCAAGCTAATTCCTGAGGTGGTATTATTAACTCATACAATTGGTCAACACTTCAGATTATCTTGTGCTATTAAACAGTCCCAATATTAATATATTTCCATAAAATGGAATTTCGAGTATTCTGAAGGCAGCAAACAAGTGATATTTTACACCATGATATTCAAATGAAATAATTACGGTTCTCCATTTTGGTGCTACATTTGTTAACGGGCCATGGGAGTGAGCACTGTAATTTGCAGACAGAACGTCACCTACGCCTGGTTTCTGTTCCCCCACAGCTCTGAGCTGGCCCAAGGCAGAGCAACGTTTTTAAACTGTAAGTGCCAACACTGTAAACATGTTTGTATTTTTTCAACTAAACACTGTCCAATAACAAGGAGAAGAGCCAAAGATAAGCAGGAACAGTCTCGTGTAGAACAAAAGCCAATTATTCATCGACTTTTGGTTCAAATCATGAACGATCTTTAAATAATTAAAAATGGTCATGCTACAGTTGTGAAAACTATTTTTGTGCATTTGACTCAGGACACAAGTTTTTTAAAAAACGCACAATAGAGGTAAGACTTATAAAACCCACCAAAAATGTAAATGATAGGGAAGAACTTTTCCAACTCAAAGCATCAAACATACATTTCTGTGCAGAAATCTAGACAACTATACAAGATCTGAATTTAAGCAGTCATCTTTTTATTATACAACTCTATGAACATAAAATGAACAGAATGCTCTATATACTTACCTGTACATGTGAACATAACTTCTTTAGCTACAGTTATTTAATATAGGTCATACTGGATTTAACTTTACAATTCTGAATAACTATGTATAACCTTATTGCAATAAGGACAATTTCTACATGGGGGTTTCACAGGCCAATCACATTAGGCGCAACCAGTACATTCAAAGTGTAGATCATGTATGAATCTTCCCTGATCCCAAAAAATTTAGGTTCTCTTTACAGCTTAAGCTCGTTTGCTATCTTGGATGCAATGTTCTTAAATGCGATAGAAGTCCCAGATATTCTCTTGAAACGAACTCCATTGAGCGACAATCGCGGCAGTTTGCAGACTTCCATCTCCCACTGAACAAGGCTATCTTGTCGTGCATCACCGTGCACACAGAAGAGCAAAAACCTCTCTTTTTGTTCGTAATCACAGTTATTAGCATCTAACACTTTCCGAATCTCTCTCATCATATCGTTGGGGTCCATAGAACTAGTGGTCTTCATACTCCACGTGAACCGCAAGGAGCGCGGCTTCGAATCTTTGCTGTCCTCCTTCTCTCTGTCTTTTGGCTCCCCAGAAGCACTCCTGGAAGAAGTGACATACAGAACAGTCAAAGATACAAGGGGTATAACCACGACACAGAAGAGAAATACAGCTCTTGAACAGGGGTTTCTAAACTGCAATTGGCACACCGCTAGTCACAGGAAAGCGAATTCAAAGAGTCAGATGGATACTGCTGGAACGGCTGTGCACCATCTCCTGCATGTGCGCGTGCTCTGGCACAGTGCTGGGAGCTGCTAGAGCACCGGCGCAGCTCCCAGTAGCGGCACAGGAGCAAAGCACGTTTGGAAACCCCTGCTCCAAAACGTTCTGATGACATGTGCAATGGTAATTGCAGCAGACACACGTTACTCCGTACTGCTCCAAAGAAAGTGGAATCTATGTGAAAGCATGACTGAGTTTCTGCTGATTTCATGATCTGGAGCATGCCATACACCAACAGAACTGAAGTTGAGGGACACAATCCTGAAGCATAAATCATACTATAAAAGCAGCAGCAGAAGAAATCCCACCCTGCAATTCACAAGTCCTCAGTTAATTCCCTCCCCTCTTTTCCACCTTTTCCCCTTTTGCATTTATCACGTATTTTTGACCTCTCTCTGTGTAAAAAGACCTTATGATAACATGCTTTCGTTTAATTGATGAAGCAGAATTTTGCGCTGTAATTTGGTTGTGAACAGCTTGTCTGTCAACCAGTTGAGCACACAGCCAGCAGCTTTTTCACAGAACAAACAGTGACATGTAGACACAAAGTATTTTCAGTTGACACAATGACTTGGACAAAATTTCAAGGGAGTGATTTCCAATGAATATTCTTACTCTGATGCTTCCCTACCAAATAGATTACTTATTCCATTGTAGAAATCATTTTGAGAAACAGCACTAATTATTTTAAAGTGATTCCACAGCCAGCTACTTCTGTTTTTGTCCCAAGTACTTGAGATGCCTAATGCCTCCCCATCCGTCACAAGGGGAAAGGTGCTGTTCTCATTTTGGTAGTCTATAAGCCATCGCTATTCAGAGAGGAGTCAAAACAAGCATTTTTAATTTAACTTTCAGAGTGATCCCCAGAGAACCACAACAATATTAAGGGATAGAGCATGGCAGGGATAAGATCTCAAACGACTTTTAGCCCAAAACAGACACTGTAGGATGACAAAAAGTAGAGGAAGCTAGAGAATGAAAGCAAGAGCTGAAAGCAACTTCACACTTCATTTCATTTGAACATTTGATTAATCTCTTTTCCCTTTCCATGTCAAGAATTCGACAGCTAATAGACTTTGAATTGCAAAGGGCTAACATAGATAGAACGCATTGTGTATTATACAATGTATCCTGTTAAGAATGTGCTGGTTTTTTTTTTAAAATAAAGGCCTTCTGTTTTGAAAACTAAGTTGGTACTTTCTGTAAGTGACCAGTTTAGAATGCAAACTACAATGCCTGTTCATTAGAGAGCATAAAAATAAAAAATTATGCACTGTGCTAAGCACACCAAAAATGCAGAACCAAATGCTGAAACATGGCAAAAGAGCAGATATACTGGAAAATGAGCATATGAAGGAATGCTTGATTACTAACAAAGCACCTATAGAGTTATGTACAGCAGTTGCCATACAAATTCAGTATTTAGCAGTCACCACCCTTTTTGTCTGAGTGTCACTTATGTCTCGGTGCAAAGTGACATTCATTTCTCAGGGACTATAAGGTGTTTACTTCTGGCAAACAGCAGCTTTAGTAATGAACAGAGTATGTAACTATAGTAAAAATTTAATATATACATATATATACACAGACACACACACAGTATACTGCATTTTCCACTGAAACCAAAAGTAAACACCATTAAATATTTATAAGCCAAAACATGGTTTTAAGTGCCTGAACGATTGGTTAACTCCTACAGGGGGCTTTATTATTCAAAGGGATATGCTTAAATAAAATTTTGTATTAAATACTTCGCAAGAAAGCAAAAATGAGGGATAAAGGACCTCACCAAAACCCCCTCCCCCTCCCCCCCTCAAATAAAAAACATTTTTGAAATGCACATTACTTAAGCACTATTCTATTTTACATCCTGATTAAAAAAATGTTTAAGAAATCAGTTAAACCTTGATGCGAAAGACCTAGGAGCGAAGTATTAATAGTGGCTCCTCACCTTGAGGTGTCAGTTCTGCCACTGGCTTCGCCTTCACTTGGATCCCTCAAAACAAAGTTAAGGTTGAGATTCAATGATAAAGGTGAAAAATAAAAGTTAAGAAAACCTACATCTAAAGCAATGTTAAATAGCTACTGAACCAAAAAAAAATAAAATAAAACCAGTAAAATATCGTCAAGCCTAATACTGTTTAATAGTATTTTTGCACAGCTGTAATTTTAATTTCCCTTTATGAATACCTTTGCTTCTTTCCACTCTGACATGTAATTGTTTAATGTTGGTGTTTTTAACTGATGGTAAAATTAACACGCTGTCGACCTACTGCAGACGGAGCAATGGCCACATGTAATTCCAGCAGCACAGAGGAGCAGCGGCTCAGGGTGGTGCAGGGGGGCTCCACCCTGCACCCTTCTGGGCCAGACCTTTAGGCCTCGGTCCGTGCCCAAGCTTAAGCACGTTCAAGTAATTAAAGATGTTCAAGTAATTAAAGACGTGCCTAAGAATTTGCGAGACCAAATGTTTGGAGCCCAGTTCAGAAAGGCGACTTCAACGTCTGCTTAACTTTAAGCAAATCAGCTGTTAACACTGACTTGGGTAAGATTATCAGTGAGCTTTAGGTTACACATACCATTTTTTTGTCTTGTTGAATTAGAGCTGTACTTTACCAAGTAACTGTTTTGTATTATGCCTTTTTAGTCTGAAGCAACTTGAAAAACATCCATAGATTGTATAAGCCAACCTAGTACATTCCTAGTGTTGCTGTACAAACATGTTAGCACCCATTTTCAATTAATACTTTCAAAACACAAACACTTTAGTAACTAACATCAGAGGTGTATCATTTGACATAAACCGTTAATACAAAATACCTCATTACCCTATTCATTAAAGCATTGTCATTATGTTTTTATTTAAATACTTACCAGAAAAGGCATTTACCTTTGCCAAAAGATAGTAAAAAACTCTTTCATGACACCTTCTAATCAAAGTGTGCTTTAAACAATAATTTCCTGAACAGTAAGAAGTTAAAAAGTATGCAGTTATGTGACCAACTAAAAGAACAGCAACCCCCTGCCCTGAAGCTCCACCCATATAATCCCAGCCACTCAAAGTCTCAAACAACCCAAAGTTTTAAAAAAATAAACACACAACAAAACAACAACAAAAAGAATCCACCAGCAACAAAGCAAACAAAAACCTCTACATGTCCTTCACTATAGGAAAATGTATTTTTAGCAGTATAAAACATAACAGGAAATTGTATAAAAATGTTCTATAGTAGAGGTCATTTTAAAAGACATCAATTTACAATGTTAATTCTAAATACATAGTTTACAATATTATTTTAATACTGTAGTTTAACATAGTGAAAGAATTAATTCTTTGGCCTCACTCTTCAAAAAAAAAAAGTTCAAGATACCATTCCCTGTAAATCACAATGAGCTACAACGCAAAAAACCAGCCTGTGCTCTTGAAATTGGTTAGTTACTTAACAGAAAATACCTTGCTTGCCATCTGGAAATCTACACTGACAACACAGTTGACTAACTTAATGGTAACTTTTTTTTCTTTTTAAAACCAGAGAATAAGCTCTCTACCCCCCCAACTATGTAAATGCTGGAGGTACCAATAATGGAGGATCATAGTCCTGTATCTTCAGGTTTCTGAAAAAAGAAAATAATTCACATACTTTTTTTTTTTTAGTTTATCATAGGAGGTATTACTTAGACACACACTGACACACTAACAGCTCACCAGGTAAAATGAATTTTATGAAGAACATCACTGCATTTCTAGCTTTCTAACTCTTTTTCTCTCTTTTTTTCCCTTGTAATACCACCTTATGAAATTCATGATATTTTACTTACAAGTTTATGACTACTAGCTCAACTTAGCTTTGAATTTGTCTTTTTTTTTTTTTTTTTAATACACAGAAATAACAAGAGTTCAGTACATAACAGCATGATTCTACAAAGAAAATAGAGGTTTTCCAGATACAATTCTGTTATAAAACACAATAATGCAGTATGGACACATCCACAAGTGGGGTTAAAAATTATAGGTATATCACTGTTAGAAAGAGGCAAACTGAAAATTAAGTCCCCTTTTGGGAAAGCGATTGTAACTGCTAAGTCAAGAGTCACTTGATATTAAACAATGTATTTGAAAATCTTTCCCAGCACCTCTCCTCACAGTATTATTACTGTTAGCATCATCACAGGAATGAACGCAGGTCCAGGATGTGTGGGTTTTCTCCTTTCAGAATCCTGAACTTACACTTGAAGAGCCTGATAACCCGATATGAGGCTGCATGAGATTGAAATACTAGTATTTCCAGACATCCAGACTTCTGCCCACTTCTAAACTTTTATTCAGATTTTAGAATTCCCTGAAATAATCTGTTAATACCAATTCCCTCTAAGCACAGCAATAAAGTCGTAAATATAGCCCTTGCCAAAAACTAAATCCCATTAAAAAAGTGAAGTATTATTAACATTAAATAATGACTGATTTTTAAGTCACTGCTTTCAGTATTTAAGTTAATTCGATTTTAACGTAATTGTAGCATCTTTGTATTTTAGCTGTAAAGCATGAGCAAAAAAATCTTTTGAGTAGTGCTCTCTGGCTCCTTTAACATAAAGCAGCAGAACAGCTCATCAAACATAATGGTTACAATGCACACAGAGAAGTAAAACAAAGCAGGTTCTAGAAGGTAGACACAAAACAAGCAGCATTCTAGCTAAATTTACATTTACTTCAGACTTAAACTGGAAATTCTCAATGACTTTGCAATTATGGCCCTAGTTATAAGCTGGGCTTTTATTTTTTTCTCTTAAAAATCGAGGTACTAACCTGCGAACAAACTTGGAAGTTATCTTGCTTATTATACCAGTTGATGTCCCTCTTCTAGCATGTGCAAAAGCACCGGTTTCATGTGATGGTGAGGCGGGCGGTCCATTGTAAGTGGCATTACGCCGCTCCCTTAGCTGCTCACCATGGAAAGTGCTTCGACTTGAACTCCCCCGAGGAAAGCGGGTTCGGTCTGGAGTGGTAGTGCTAATACTATGAGCAGACGGGGAAGCAGCAGGCACTCTTTGAGTTGCACTGCTGGGAAAACAGAAGCATAAATAAAGAGAAAGACTATGCTAGAAACCCTCCTACATGATAACCATTTCTCAAAGACAGGAAAGAAACACCACTTTTGATTCTTTTTTTTTTTTTTTTTTTAAACCTGAATCTGCTGATTTGCTTTTATGATTCATACTTAGAAATAATCAAGAGATATTTTCATTGCAAAATCAAATTATCTCAAGTAGTAAGAGCAGTTAAAAAAATATACACAGATAATAGAACACAGGAAAAAGGTAGAAAAGCCTGTAGTAAGATCTGAAAGTGTTCCCAGCCCTCTTCCAGAAAAGTATGTTCAAAACTTTTTAACACACAAGCACTCCAAAAACTTAACAGATATTTCTTAATAAGTAATTATCTGGCACAAAACAATGTGTAAGGCTGTTTGGGCAGTTAATAGTAAAAGCAACTATACTATTGTGCTTTTAGACAGAAACAAGCCTAGCAATCTACAAAACCAAGATGTTAACATTTCAGTATTTCATTTGAATTTATGATCGTCTGTGTTGTACGGTCCTGCTGTATCAGTTAAAACTCAACTAGTTCAGTTTTGCAGAAGCTTCCAGAGGGAGGCAGTCAAGGAACTTCTTTAACTGTATGCAAACATGCGTGATGAACAAATTCAGGCTTAAATACCTACACCACTTAAGTAAGCTACTGTTTCGAAGCAGAACACAACGTGACAGTTTTGAATAGATTACTGGAGCTTATCATGAACTGAACAATAAGATTTTTGAAGTGTACAACATTAAAGAAATAATAATCAATTCATTACCTTGGTCTGTAAGCTTCAGTGCCATCTTTGATGGTTGGCAGTGTAACTTTTATAGGATGACCAGAGGCAGACATAGACTTTTGATGTCGAGGCCGTGCTGATACAGCAGAAGCTACTGCAGAGCCTGCAGAAGATGTGCTGCTCGCAGACATTTCTGTTAGGCTTTTACCATGGCAGCAAGACAGGAGGGACAGGCAAATGAAAAGGGAAGAGAAAAGTTAATGTAAAACCCCACAGAAAACAGGGAAAATAACAACTAATTTCTTCTTTTTGAACATAGCAAGTACTGTTTAAATAACCAGAATGCTGAGCGACCAGGCTGCCTTAGTCAGCTAAAGTGAAGAATAGAGAATTCTGAGAAAATTATGTTCATCCATAAATCAAATCACCATGTGTGTTAAATTAGGCCTTTTCATTCCTCCCAAGATTAAAGCTTACAGACACATTATTCAAAATAATAAAGGAAGACTACAAAGAGTACATGGAAATAGTAAAAACTACTGAAAAAGAAATTCACAAACGATTTGAATAGATTGATTAAATAGATTCTCCTTTTGTGAAGTGAACATCCTTATTTTCAGTTCAAACTCGAACACCTAAAAGCTGAAACATTTGGAACTGCTGTCACATTACCACTTGAAAGTGACTGTGCTTTTAAAAGACCAAGTTGTACTTCTCTGGACTGTCCCAGCCACTGCTAGGCTGAGCCAACCCTTTCAAAATACAGTTCCTTCTACTGGTACTGTTATTTCTGCTTTGTCTAAGTGGCGAGGAAGAGATGAAAGTAGTGGCAAAAACTACTGTGTTACTGATTTTTTTCAAACAAAAGTCAAATGACTTAAGCCAAACTAAAGCTTTGCCTCTACCAGCATAAACAAAATTGCATTAATAATGTATTAGCAACAACAGTCCCAAAGCTAAAAAATATCTGTAGCAAAGAGGTAAAGATTTCGGATGAATGATCCGATGACACAAGCAGTTCAGCTACATCAAACCCAAATTCAACTGCAACACAATGTGTTGTAGGAAAGGCAAATAGACAACTCAGAAGAAAGTTATCCTTCGCTTTTCCAAATATACTCAGACAGCTGAGCATATTCATTGCACTCATGAAAGGAATAGGGATTAAGAGTTGTCTGTCTCTTCAATATTAAAAAAAATAAACATTAAAATGAAAAACTTCAAAATAAGATCCCTTCTCATTAGTTTTTTGTATTAAATCTATCGAAAGAAAAACTTTATCAATCTTTGAGATCATAAGAATTGTTTTAGTATGTATTTTAACCCTAAATCTAAAAAGCATATGTTCCTTCTTTTTGAAAAAGGATTGTTACAAACTTTGTTCAAATATTTTAAACTATACACAAAAATTTGGAAAGATGCTTTTTAAAACACCCATTTAATAACTTGAAATAAATACTGAAAATTAGTCTCCTGTTTTTTAACATACCTCCTTAAAGCACTTTAAATAGCTGTGCTGTACTTTACGTGTTCCATAGCTCATCATTTTACTATAGATCAACAGCCCTATGCTCTTCCTATTTCCAAAATTAAAGGCGTCATTAGAAGATTAACACTAAGACAGAAAAAAACCCCCAAACTAGTTTACTAGATTATGTTATTTCATGCTAGGGATTTTTTGGTTCATTTTATCTTAACTGTTTTATTTAAGTACCTAAACCCCCAACAGAGTAAGATCTATTGCTTTAAACTAAAAAAAAAATCCAGGTTTTGTTACTCTCCATTAAACCCAATTTTTTATTTTTTCAGTCAGGTATAGGGGTTAACTAACACCAAGGATGAACAAAGAACATATTTTTAAAAACTGTAACTGTGGCAGTCTTAAATAAGATAGTATTTAACAAAATATACTAAACTGAGTGTAAGTATCATCCCACATACAGATACAAAATGGTTACCATCACTACTAAAATACTATTTAGGCCAAAAAAAATGTATCAAAAAGGATTGACAAGTCTTAACAATTTAAACTTTTTGAGTGACTACTAGGAGAAGTAAAAAAGGATCAGGCTACACTGTTAGGGTGATCCATCTCAAGTTATTGCCTACTTAGTTGTGAGCATAGTTACTTTGTGTTGGAGGACAACCCTTGGTAATAAATGTGATTCCATAAAAAGAGGCAAAGGCAGATCTACACCATTAGTTATGATATTTCATCACAAACATAGAAATTGTGGTGGAAAATGAGATGAAAACATACAGTCAGACTTCATGTATTTCACACCATGCTTCAGCTTTACAATGGTACTGACTGACTGCATAACCTGCTGCTTCCGTGCCGCAGTTATTGCACCCAAATTAATAAGCAGGGGAAGTTGAAGAATACCTGTTGTCCTTCCCATTCTGTATTGCAGAATAGCGATCTGAAGAACGTTCACAAACGTAAGTGTTCCTCCTTGTCATTCCACTACCAGAAAATACATTACTCTAGAAGAAAATTAAGACTAAAATTAAATACTTTCTTATACTGTGTATTACATTGTTAAAAAATGCAAGCATTGGAAACAAATCAAGACAGAGTTTTAGCCATTGATGTATATGCTTAATGCCTTCAAATGTACTAGGTTAATCTATTGACACAAATGATATATATCATCAGCTATTATCTTCCGGTAGCTCATTCATCATCTCATTACTGTACCAGTGACAGCACGCTAAAAGAAATCAGAGAAATTTAATTTTGCTGACACTTGCTTTACTAATTATTATTATCCAATTCCCACATACTGCGTTACTGAATTATTGGTCTCTGGGATTGAAGGAACAAACTGGAATCCCAGAGAACACATCTATCAAAAGCTTCCCTGTGCAGCCTTACAGTTTGTTGCCCCCTGTCAAAAGAGTTTTCAAGAGAAAAATGAAAATATTATTGATCTGTGTCAGTCAAGCCAGAAATTATGATGCAGATAACATGGCAAATAGCTCTTGTAGCAAGAAATACTGATGGGACTTTCTTTCTGTTACAAATTTCAGTTGGCACAGACTTCATAAAATACCTACAAACATTCTCCTCTGCCACCTGCCATGCACAGACTAGCTGCTGAAGATTTACTTCGAGTACATGATGTACAGTTCTCAGTTTTTAATACAGTACATACTGGATTTGGGCTGGGAGAAGTTTGCAAAGGGCTAACATTACATAGTGATGCACGCTGGCAAAAGAGTTCAAATACTCTGAGCTTGGGTACTGTAGGGCATCATGAACTACACAAGATTTACTGTGTGTTTAGGTTCCCCATAGCTACAGCTTTTTGGCATTAGTATTGTCCTGCAGAGACTACTGAATAAACTGTTTCAAAGCCAAATAATAAGGAAGGTTAACAACTGCAGTAACTGTTTTTGAAATTGAACTCTCGTAAGTTAGACTAGTATGACTGAAGATGATAAATATGTTCTTAAGAAGTCCTGCCTTCACTAACATCATAGTTACCCCCAAAGTTGCACAGAAGTATTTTAAAATATTATCCACATTAAATTAGTTTTGTTCATTTAAAATGTCTGAGTTTTAAAAATACTAACTTTTTTTCTGTGGAAGCTGCTCAACCTTAACTACTGGTGTAACATCAGACGCCACTATTGCTTAATTGTGCCCATACAAAGCCTTCCTTTCACAAAGTTCCCAAAATAGTAACAGAACCAAAATGTACAAATACTGAAGTTGCTATTGGCAAGTAAATCCACTTCTCATTCTTCATAGCAAGGATACTCCATTTAGTTAGTTCTCACAAAGCAGAGAAATATTTTTGACATATCAGCTTGTGCCATACATGACTGTTATCAGCTTTGGGGCAATATAGTTTTGGAAAGGCTCAGATATGAAATCTAATCTTAGAAGTTTCTGCAAGCAACCCACACAGCCATAGTTTTGAAGACTCTTTGTTGGGGGGAAAAAACATTTAAAATTAGGAAAAAAAAATGTTTTTTGCATCTGTGGATGTATTGCGAACACAGCCTGCAGAACATTAAGAGTTAAATGAACTTCAGCATTTAATTTGTTTAAAGAGAATTCTAGCAGAAACGCATATTGTCTTCAGAGAACATTCAAGATGGGAGCCAGCACATAGAATCCCAAAGGACAATGAGAATTCCTACTGCCTGTCAACTGTACTATAAGATAGCCAGAACTTTTGTATTTAATACAGCATGTCTCTTAAATAGCAAACAGTATACTTGAATCTTAAATTATGATTCATTCATATTTCTGCCCAGACCCACCCCCCCTTGAACCTTGCTCCCAGGTAGGTCTTTAAAAACCTTAAAACTTAAAAAAAAAACCCCAAACACTTAAAAAAATATTTTTCCATTGTGTATCCTAAATACTGATACTACTGCACACGAACTTCCACAAGGCAAAATAGATACTTTCACATCAGAAGAGAGAGATTCCTCTATGTGGAAAAAAGATGTCTGAGGCAGTAATACTATAGCAGTTTACAAAACTACAAATGATATTGTAACATTATTACAAATTATATTATAACAGAAGAACTAGCAAATTAATGATTTCTTAATACAAGAGCTAGGTTGTAACTAATACCATCAAGACGCATACACACGAGGGAACAAGTGTGCTGTTCTCCCTCACCCCATTTCTGAAGTCCAAAAAAATGAACTGGTTTCAGAAGGGTAAACAGACAAATTTACAGAGAAAAACTGCATGTGGGATATTATGCAGGATTATTCAAGATGAAATCTCTGATTCAGGAAGTCCCTCGACTTCCTTGTAGATAGACATACATTAGAAACCAGAAAAAGAGGACTCTACATTGGTTCTGTTCTTTCATTCTTTCCCTAAATATCCACAGTTTGTCTTGAGAGATCTTCAGTCTGCCCAAGTGCAGACATTCTCCTGCTTACTGTTATGTCAGTGTTAGAAAAAGTAAAGTTGTGGGGGGAAGGGAAAGGTTTATTTTAAAAGACATCCACTGTAACCTATTTCTGTCTGTCAGTAAAAGTTGCCAGAAATAGACTTAGTGGCTTATTCAGTAACCGTTATGTCTATAGTAACCTTATGTGGCAGATTTTGTTTAAATAGGGAAAAATAAATATAACAAGCCAAAAGCACACACACTCACGCTGGGAACTGTAGTTGATTTCTTTCTTTCTGGACCCACAAGTGGACTTGCAGCCATCTCTCCTTTGGATCCCACTGTAGTGCTGCTGAGTTTGCGTGAGACATCCTTGTCCCAGTCTTCTTTCTGTTCACTTTCCACGCTGTTTGCCTGAGCCCTTTTTGTGTATGACACAGCAGGAGGAATTGAGGGACCAACTGCCAAATAAAAACAGTATTAATAAATACCTAAAAATAATCACTGCATTTTCCTTGGCCAAAATAGTCTAAATATAATTCCCCGAGTCCAAAAAAAGCATTTGAATAGCTATGACTGCAAACTCAGCACATATACCAACCTATTAAATTGAGCTTTGATGGCCTACGTTCTTTTTACCCACTCTCTCTTCATTACCAATTTGCAGTTCAGAACTAGTTCCCATATTACATCAATATGTAAAACCTGAAATAGTATCTTCATCCTCATTTTAAGCTCATGCTATTTGTGCAATATTAAGAATAAAGGAATTCAACGATACTTTTCAATTTTTTTCAGTATTTTTGCTGCATTTTTTTTTCTCTGAACACTATGAAAGATCCTTTTCCCCTGAAAACCCTAGAACTACTTTGTTTAAAAGCATGTTTATACTTGGAAAAACAACAGTTCTTTCCCCCTCATTCTTTAAAATGCACTGGGGCAAATCCTCCATCAGTAGATTTTTACATTCCCTTGAAATAAAATCAAATCAGCTATTGATCTTCACAATATTGGTTACTTTTTTGGAAAAAACAACACCACACTAACACAGATAGAGAATAGTAAAAAAAAAAAAGGGGGGGGGAGAGAATTACAAATAACAGTGTAAATTAGGCAAAGAAAAGGGCCAAAGATTTTAGAAGTATTTCTAGTAATTTGATAATTTTCTTTAAATGACAGGTGATTTTTTTCCCCTCAGTGTTTTAAATAGGCACTCTTTTTTGATGTAACCACTTTCACCTGAAAATGCTTCCTGAATACTTGGTAAAACTGTTGTCTCTTGGAAACCAACAATTTGGCCCCAACTCCAAATATACTGATAAACATAAGGGTTTGCTCTTTTGAGTTTATCCAGACCAGTATTTTGCTATTACTTCCTAAACAGGAAACATCTTCAAGCTCTTATTTAGTGAGCCAATCAAGTAACAAGTCTGAAAAATCAAATCTGTAAATTACATTGAAGCATTCATACAAATAAAAGCATCACAGCGGAGCATGATGAGATACACAACAAATGCACAGAGTGGTGGACCTGCCAGGTTCACAAAACACTGCACATTCAGACTTAATTTGTGTATGTTACTTTACTTGTTGGAATGTCATCCCCACCATGATCACTGAACCGCCGTTGTTTTTGATTAGTTGATATACTCCGTTGGACCTTCAGGTGAGCGGGAGACTGCACAGAACTGTTGTTAAGGTCACTGCTAGGACGAGACCTTTGACCCAAGTTGCTGCTGGACAAGGACTCACCTCCTTCAAACTGCAAGAAAAAGTTTTTCAAAGCATTAAAAAAAAAAAAAAAGTAATTCAACATTATTGGTACTTTCACAGCAAAATAAAGCCCAGAGTTCCAATCAAAGGCCTTTTATTTTTTAAATTTAAAATTGTCTCTAGAGTTTAATTTTCTTCAGGATTAACTTTATCACTTCATCTCTGTTTAATGTGCTTTAAAAACACGCAGCTAAAGCTAAGAAGTTAATAAATGCTCAAAATAAAATTAGAAGAATCTTGACCATGACAAAAGCCTATTTTAAAACCTAAGCCAAAGAATGTCTCCTTTTGCCTTTTTTATTCAAAAAGCTTAAAGAGCATTTATAGTTTCAGAACAATTTCAAAATGCATTGCATTGAGTTAAAAGGGTTAAAAAAATCAAGTGCTACTGATTCAAGTATTCTTTACTGCCTTGAACACATATTTATAAGATGTAACTCAGCCACCAGTTTGCTGATATCTAAGAAGCCTAAGCTGTAAGCAAGAGCAGTGGAAAAGACAAATATCCTCTTCCAAGAAGTTTGAGTCAGAAATCATTTTAGACCAATTTCCTTCATGCTCTGCCATCACAAGGGAATTCTGGTTCAGAGATGTTGTGGGAAAATGCACTCAAGGACGCACATATCAGATCTACACTATCCTGGAAATGAAGGAAGGGCAAGGAAGCAGCAGGAAAAAAAAGTCCTTAATAAAAATAAATCCCTTGGTCTCTGCTTGATTCCTTGAAAAAACGTTGTGGTTCCCCCCCCAAAATCTACAGGTCCCTCTCGTTCCAAACCAGTCAAAAGATTTTCTATCACAAATTTATTAGTGACTATGATGCAATTATTTATTAAATAATGCAATATACTATAAAACAGTACACGAGTGAGAAAGGGTGAGTACATTTCTGGGAAATAAAGGATGTCACATCTGAGAAGAGTAACTGCTCTCGTCAAATTCACTACTTCAGATTTTAACTGTAAACACACGTGACAGGAAGAACACTCAGCATTTACATATCCAAGAAGATGTGAGAAGAGAAAGGCATTAATAAGTTATCAATCACAATTTTTTAAAAAGAGGTGTTACAGAATAGTTCATAAAAACATTGACAACCAGAATATTCAACTCAGCCAGATACAGAGTCCAAAATAGAAGATGTAAATTAGGCAGCACTTACTTCAGGTGGTTTTCTACCTAGAAGCAGGTAAGTAGCCATGACTTCATCGTACTTTTGGTTTACTAAAGATTCATGGATTTCTTCTCTTGAAAAGCCCATTGTGACCATAATGTCTAAAAATAAAAAGAGCTAGATAATTTAGCAGAATAATTGCTTGGGTTTACTGACAACTTCAGAACAATGAAAACAGAGAAAAACTTGTAAGTTAACAGGTAACTAGGATTCAACTCAACCAGCATCATCTTTGCTGTGCAAAAGCAAAAAGGCTACAACTCCTCTCATTGTTATTTTCTTTTTGAAAGCTCTCAACTGTGTTTTTCAACACAGTTCAACAAGTAAAACACTGGCAAATAGAATTATGAATAGCTACAGGGCCAACACAGGATCTTTCTCTGGCCACGGCAGATAAAAACTGTTGCCCTCGAAAAAAAAATCTGTTTCCTTCTGCCTGTTGCATTCTGTAATCTTATTTGCCTTTTTCTGTGCTTGTAGATTCACGTCAGCTCAGTGAAGTCACAACAATAGTTATAAGGAGGGCACTGTAATGAAATTTCTCATTTAAATAAAAAGAAAACGTTTTACTTGTACAATGAGTTTGTATCTCTAATTCGAGAAAAGAGTTTAGTTTGACTTAGAAGATAAAATTGTGTAAGTACATCAGATGCAACATCCTTGTTAAAGTCTTACCTATTCTCTTGGTGTCATTAAAATCTGGTTCAGGCTCAGTATATGGCTTTAGTTCTTCTTCTTCATGGCCAACATTCATCCACCGATCCTTCATAATTTGCTAAGAGAAGAAATGAGCTTTAGGTTGATGTGCCATTTACCATACCTGATTAGATCTGTACTAGCTGGTCTGGGGAAAACCAATTTAAAATTCACAATGATCTGAATGCTGCTCCTCTCCTCACAACTTACAGTTTCCTCTTATCTTTCACATAATTATGTTGCCATTAGTTCATTCCCCCCTACTATTTACCCTTTACAATACAAGCCCTCCACCAAAAATATAAAAAACCCAAACTACTGAGAGAAAAAACTTGCAGCTCCAGCACACAAATTTTTTTTCATTTTGTACTCTTCCACTTCCACTATCTCTTAATCTTGTCTTGCCGAGTGCCTGACACTCATGCCCTAATCTTGGTTAAGATCCATAGATGTAACTGCAATACCAACTCTATCACAATAAATAACTCCTTCAAATAACAACAAAGGAAGTATTTAGAAACTAAGGAATATTTCAGGAGTGTGCCAATGCTTCCTACAGTCATTAATTTCAAGACTGTGATGCCAACTGGTCATTTTTTCCTATGGATCTTCTCACTGCACCTGACCTAAATACGTTCACAGTTTGGCTGGAGGGAGAAAGGCCTCTTAACTCTATCTATGCCGTGCAGATATTTACTTTAAAATTTTCTCCCGCATTCTTTGCAAAGTTTCCCTTCTGCTGTGGCCTGGATCTTTTATATGCCTGCAAGACTGATCAGCTGGAATCTCTGACCACCAGAATTTCTCCTTAAGGACATATTCATCTTTAAAACAGCTAAAACCAATTTCCCTCCTACAGCAACAGGAACACATGCCTCTTTAGGGACAGATGCTAATATTGCTCACTAGATTGACAGAACAGTGAAACAAGTGCCAGCAAGTCAAGTTTCCCACAGGCTCCAAATATGCCTCGCAAACACTGAATTAAGTTATTTCTCACAAAGAGCAAAAGACTCAGTTTTCCACTGATATAACCAAATTCTTTGTATGTAGTGCTGCTGCCAAATTACAGACCCAAATAGCTGTATCCTTACAAGAACAATACAGAATTTTGCGCTCCGCCCAGTTAACATTTTGCTGACTGTAAGACTTCAAGATTTGTTCAAAGTTCTGCCACAGAACTGAGTTTTTTGGCTCTTGAGGAGGCTAAAGGGGAAGGGATGGTGAATACACATTGCTATATTGCATTTCTGACACACAGAGTACGAATCTATTTGACAATAGACTTTGGGGGAATCTATCATGTTACTGCAAGGCTACAAATCCGTAACCAAAGAGTACTATATAGTATCTACAATTACAAATTTTTTTAAAGATACTGTTAAATCTGAAGTTTAAGCACAATGAGGTGTTTGGATGACAGGAATCACACTGCTCAAATCCTGCCTCCCTTTCTTGATCCTTCTGGAACTAATAGGTTAACCCAACAGCTCCCACTTAAGAGTTTTTCATGTCTCTTCGGTAGGTGGATTTATAATTCAATGTAATCTGCTCTAGCATTCCACCTGCTAAACATCTGAACTTTTGCTAGCTTCTGTCTTTTAAATACATGATCTCATAGGCATACTAAGTTACTGTACAACTCCTACAACAGGCTCTTACAATCAAGCGTTTTGAAGTGACAGAAATGATCCCATTCCAGGTTCACTACTACATCTGTGTAAGTTCAGCTGGGCTTCCAGTCAGCAGATCAAAAAGTAGTAGCCTAGCAGCCTTGGTCAGGGTATTAAAAGGTCCGACCCAAACTGTATTCCTTAATGATCAACCCAAACTGAATTTCAACCAACCAGATATTATTGATGAGGTTTCCTTCAATTCTCAGGAAAACTGTCTAATAAAGACCTGGACTTGCTCAAGACCTGTCTGTCTCAGTATTATCCGCTTTACTACTCTTTGTAAGCGTAAATCTGCTCTGTGGGTATTTCACATTGTGTTGCTTCAGAAGACTGGGGCGGGGGCGGGCAGGGAGGAATTTGTTGAAATGCTGATAATTAAGAGAGGTCCACATATTTTCTGTCAATGCATTTTTCCCATCTCTTCCTGTGAAGATTGACTGTTTTACAACAACATTCTCTTGCTTCTGAAATGTTTTGTCTCTGTTACAACCATGAAAAAGACTAGGCAAACCATTTAAATAAGATTTGCCTGGTCCTTACCAGAGGAAAAGTGCCAAGCCTAACTCATACGGTGCTGATCCTGTGTCAGTCTCAGCTTTGAGGCTAATGTGACTGACAAACATTGTATTGGTCTGCGAAAAACATGAATGGGAACTGGGCAGGTGTATGGCTGGGACTGAGCAAGTAATTAAAAGACAAAGCACAAAAGTCCCCCTACCTAAGGTGATGTTGTCTTTCTACCTTTAGAAACTTAATAAATATGAACTTTCATTGTAAATATGCGTTTTTAGGAAGTGCTCAGACAGAAGAAATAGTAATTTCTTTCTAAAGCATGCATCATAGCTTTCTAATACAAGAAACGTGATTTCAGGAACATTAGTTTAAAAAAAGTTTATGATGCTTCTCTTCCTCAGATTAGCATACTGATCAATACCCGTTATCATCAGCATTTTGGTACTGGCTCAAGACCCCCTGTTACACATAACACTTAGTTCCTCTCAATCTGACAACTACACCGTTCCAGTGAAGCTGCTATCCAACACCTTTTTCCAGGGATGGGAAGGAATTTTAGAAGAACTGGATAACACTGTAATATCTATAATGAAAGTGAAATCAGGTCTGAAGAGAAACTGCTGAAAATCCAGAGGAAAGGTCAATAAAAGGAAAATCTATTTTCCTAAAACTTAAACACACCACAGGAAACAAGTGATCTTTCACCATCTTTGAGTGACTACGCTCTTACCGTTTTGACCTCTAGACAGTAATAAATGCAACATAACTAGTGAATATCAGTAAAGTAGAAGCCACCATTCACTATTCTCTTCAGCACAGATTTTATCCAAGTTAAGACTATTTATAACAAGTAACAAATCAGCATCAGCTCGAAATGTTACACGCAGACAGAGCTCAGTGAATGCATGCTTCCTTGCACAGGTAGCATCCATGCCAGGAAGCATAAGTCATGCCACTACAAATAAAAAGCTGCTTAAATGGGATTTATTCTCTGGAACACCATCCACTGCTGCGCAAGTATGCACAGAAAGATGAAACAAAAGTCACTGGTGATTAACTCATGCAAATACTATTTTAAAACCGTTCTATTTATCTTCTGCTCTACTTTCATCTCTATGGTAAATAGATGTTATTTAAAAGTCTCTCTTCATGAAAGAATTCAGAAAATAGAACACAGCAGCATTTAGAGTGAACTCTACACAAAATATTTGTTATCAGCTTCAGAGTTATCCGGCAAGTATATACCACTACAGCAATCCTGAACAAAACAGCCCCTTAAAAACACTGAACCTTTCAGACACCTCACAAGTTATGCACAGATCTTCTCTTAATACCACAAAAAGAAAACCCAATTTACTAACAAAAAAAATTAATAATAACTGTAACTCCCTAGAAATCCTCAAAACAGATACCAGAAGGGGGAAAAGAAAGGACTGAACAGAAATAACTAGCAGTTATTAGCTTATCATTCAAAGAGTTCTTTGTTTTAGTGCCATAATACAGATAAACACTCACAAAACCCCCCACATAGTTTTCTATCACAGCTGTTCTTCTTGCATCTATCCTTTTTAAGAAGTCATGCTGGAAGTGGTAAGTTAATTCATAAATGCTTATGGTACTGCCTGCTGCTGGTTTTTGTTTTTCTGAAAAACTCCAAGAAGGTATTTACAATCTTGTCCTACTTTCCACATATTTTGAACTAGCTTCATTATCTGACTGAAACAAGTGGGAGAAGTTTGCACTTTGAAACACTCTTAAATGATAGTCTTTAGTGAGCTGCAATTAAGGTTAGACTTTCATTCATTAACACTTTCTATTTTCAAGCTGCACTGTTTCTGGGACATTTCCTCAATTTTTTTCAACAAGACTTGTGGGCCCTTAAAACAGGAAGAAGGTACCTATTGTGAAAAATAAAGAAGTCTTAAGCAATTATCCTGTTTTGTCCTTTCTTAATCTGAACCCCCTTTTTTTCCAAGATGAAATTACTTACTTCCAAGCTGCCTCGTTTTATTGGGTTCAGTACTAGTAGCTTCTTAAGTAGATTTTCACAGTCTGTGGACATATAGAATGGAATGCGGTACTTCCCCCTCAGTACTCGCTCCCTCAGTTCCTTTAAAACAAAGTTTTAAAAGGTGAGCCTTCTAATGACATAGAAGATTTAAAGAGAGTAAAAGCCAAGCTTTCATATTGTAACTGTACCTTTAAATTCTGACCATCAAATGGCAACGATCCACTCACTAGCGTGTACAAAATCACCCCAAGGCTCCACACATCCACTTCAGGACCATCGTATTTCTTTCCTTGGAAAAGTTCAGGAGCGGCATAAGGCGGGCTTCCACAAAACGTGTCCAGTTTATTACCAACTGTAAATTCATTACTAAAACCAAAGTCTGCAATTTTAATGTTCATGTCTGCATCAAGCAGAAGGTTTTCTGCCTAAGAGAAAAACAAAAGAGGAAAAGGACAATTTATGTATCAGAATAACATCAATATATTACAGTGTATCATTTACCACTAAATGCAAAGATGTTTCTTCTTCTAAAGTGGTTCACATCTGTATCCTTCTTGCAGAACAAAAGAAATTAATCCCCCTGAATACATTACAAAGATTGAAAATGACTACGTTTACTCAGGAAAATGTAAGTGTTAAAAGCAGCTAAACAGACTTAAGTCAGCTAGTGAGTCAACTAGGAAGATTTTCTTTTCTGGAAGAAGTAACTTAGTTCAGCTTTAGACAGAAGTATCTAGGCATCTCAGAATAGCAGTTTCAGATTTTGACAGGTTCATGCCAATTTCTGATGCCAAGGAGCATAAATCTAATCCCAAACACCACCTACCATTTTGGTGGGGTAAACGTTAGAAGGGATTTAAGACTTTGAAAGAAAATCTCTTCTGCTTACAAGATGAAACACTTCAAGCTACGTGCTGTATCTTAGCATTCTGTACCAGAAAATTCTCTCCCCTTTGTTATCAATGTTTGCTTTAGCAGTAACACCACCAAGGTGTTTAACACGCAAGTATTACATTGTGTATGAAAAAATGCACGTATTATACATCTAAGAATATTAATGCCTGTGCAGCAATCACCATGTGAATGCAATGCGTCACACAGATGCAAGTATTCCGGAACCTGGAGAATCAGTAAACAGAATCTTATACTTAGTATCAAAGGTAGGTCAGATGATTAAAAGAGCTAGGTCAGAGAAATACTGATACATTACCGGAAAAAACCAAAGTGCATTTCTCACAGCGCAAGGATGCTATGCAAGGAGCGCAGCAGAACTGGGCCATGTTCACTCGTATAACTGGGACCCAGCTCCCGATCTGCTTATCAGCAACACAGGAGCAGCACTGAGCAGTGCAGGAATCCTCCTTTTTCAGCAAGAGGACAGAGACATTTAACCAGAGCAGAGGACTCGCCTAATTGCCAAACATCAGTTTTATAGCAAACACAGACACCTGTCATTGGATGTTGCACTCAGAATTGAGCTCACAAAATAAAAAAAGTCTTAGGTCAGGATCGGAGAAGCAGCAATAAATTTGTTAGTTGCTTTTATTAAAAGGGTAAACAATCTTGTTTGCATGCATTTTTTTTTAAATTTTGTTTTTATTTTTAAAAATTTCACTTGCACTCAATGAACAGAACAGGAGACAATTGGCTACCAGTATATCAAGGCAATAGCTACGTGAGAATTCAGCCTTTATCAGGAAAAAAAACACAGCACATTTTTACAAACTAACTTTCCTGGAAAATATTTTATTTTCTCAATTCATGACCTGTAATCTCAGCTGGTTCCAGCTGATGTGCCTGCAGACAGACTCACAGAGATATTTTCCAGATTTGACAGCCTTCTACATTACTGCACAAAGACTTCATTCTCCTTGTGGTGAAAACATAACTGTCAGTGCAGCTGCTCTGCGATTACAATAGTCCTCCCAGTTCAACAGTACTCTGCTACCCAAGTACCCCATGCTTTTAGGTTTCTTACTTCAAACACACATACCAAAACCCCCTTTTTAATATGCCAAATACAAAGACTGTGCTTTTGTTGGTTACATGCTCAGAGCAAAAAATATTAACAGTCACTGAAAAGGTAAGATAAGTTCTGTGCATCACAGGATAAGCCAAGTTGGAATTGGTTGTAGGCCTTTCTATGCAAGCTGTTTATCATCACAGAAAATTAAAAGGACACAGTTTAAGTACCCACAGGCCTTGCACTCACTCCTCTTCTGCCAGAATAGCCTGGACAAGCTTCCACAATTTCTTGTGCTTCTTCCTAGTTTAAAGTAACTTACATTTGATAGAATTTACCCTTTCTGATATTAAGGCCAAAAAGGCTTATCAAAAATCTCCAAAGTGCTGCCAGACATCCGCCCTGCGATACCAACAGTGTCAATTGGTCGGCATGCTGATAGCATTGAGAAAGTCAACAGAGGCAGATACAAAAGCAGACACAACTTTAAAGTTGCTTCTGCCTTCTCTGCAGCTCCATGAGAAGAGTTTTAAGTAAAACAGAGATAACACATAACATTTGAAAAGAAGAGAAAGTGAGAACACCTCCTCAAAGCCAGATGTTTAGGCCTTTTTTCTTTGGGTAATGTATTTTTCATTGGCTAGGCTGAATGGCTCTCAATCACATCACAGCACCACGCTTAACTTTTCAAATTAGTCTAGCACAACTCCATCCAAGAGAGGACAGAGAGAGAAAAGCAGACAAAGACATTATTTTGGAGCCTGCCTGCCTGTCTTGCAAATAGGAAGGAGTTCAGCAGCAGAGGACTCGTGACAGATGGTAAAAGGGATCCTGTGCGAACACTGCGAAGCGGTTTTGGATAGTCCTGTGACCAACGCGGTGAGCTGTACGCGTGCTATGGAACTAAGAAATGAGAGAAGGGTTGGAGGTTGTAATGGGCTCTGGGAGGAAGAGCGAGATGCAGGATGCTAAATAACTGCAGGGTTTAGTGCAGTAAGGCTCACTAACATAGCTGGGCTGAGCAAGCCGGTGCCAAATAAGCAGGCAGAGAGGGCTAGCTCCCTACTGCCAGCCAAGCACAGGGCTGAGACAACCAGTGAAAGCGGCTTATCCAGCCAAGCCAATAGGTCCCTAGGCGCAGCCTTCTGGAAAGCTCAACAACAGTGGCTGCAGTAAGCTCCAGGGAGCTTGACAAAACATTCATGGGCTTCAAACCACCATGCAAGATGGGGAGGAATTTTTTTAATTAAGATTTCAATGAGATCCAGCCCTTTCCTTCCTTGCATTCTGACTTCAGAGTGGCCAGGCACCTCCTTCATTGTCAGATGACAATGGTCGTGGGGCAGGTAGGACTCCGCAGAAAAAGATGCATTATCCAGCACCATATGCACACGCAGGAGCTGACAGATTGACAGGTATTAGGGAACAGATTTGTGAGAAAGAGGTTGTAAGCATGCTGCAGTTTATTAAAAGCAAGTTAAGACAAAAGATACTGGTGAAAAAAAAACCCCTTAGGAATTATTCAACCTCAGTTTTTCACAAGTATTTAGATACATCAGTAAAAAAAAAACCTACACCAATATCTTCTTTGTAAATGTACAAGACGAAAGCAAGAGCACAAGCCAACTTTTAAGCAGGTGAAGCTCTTGTGTCCACGTCCCATGGTTTCTAAACCTGGCACAAAGACAACTTCAGGTTGAAGGCTTAGGTTGTACCTGCAATGGCTGAACTCTTTAACAGGGTCTGGTACATTTATACAGATAGATATATCAGAAAGCATCAAAAAAAGAAAAACCAGCCAGGAAGTCCAACTTATTTCTGTTTACATTTGATTTATTTTCTGTCTGAATTAAACACTAGAGCATAAACCAGAAGTTCAAATGGATTAAAAACCTAATATATTTCTTACGAATCACGAAGAAAAGATCATTTTAAGTATCTTGCAATATATTTTAACTGAAAATATTTTAATTAAGTAGTGCTGACTGGTATCACCGAACTTCTGTAGCTTCGCAGTGTAGATATCTGCATGCCAGCAGTTATAATTCTCTGGAGAGCAAGTCTTTTTCTTAAAGCCAAAACTGGAATGAAAGTAACACATGTTCTATTCTTGTCTCCCCTGCTCTACCAGGCAAACTACACCATTTTTGTGCTTCAGAAAACTGAGAATAAAATATAAGTCATAATTCCCTCATTCACATGTTTGAGGCATTCAGACAGTAGCAAGGACAAGTATATAGAATGAAATTAAGTCATTAATTTCTGCCAAATAGAAAAATGAAAAATAAGTAACAGCCTACCTTAAGATCACGATGAACTATGCATTTCTGATGACAGTACTGCACAGCAGATACAATCTGAAACACCAAGATGATCAGTGAAATACTTTATTTCAATCTCGGTACAAGTTTTCATACATAATTTAGTAATTTTGGTTCCTGATACGATCCAGTAGGACATAAGGAATTAATAAAAACAGCTTGCATTTTAGAAAAATATTCATGGAAGTTTCATTAAAGCCCAAATAATAAAATTAAGAAGTCCCTAAAAGCAGCTTATTTTCTTATTAAAAAAAAGTTTAATACATACTCCTCAAGGTAATAGGAGAAACATCTATTTTAAATACAGATCACCGAATACCAATAACTATAGAAGAAAATTATTCCATCCCAACCCAACAGCCAGATGTACTGTCTCAGATTTTATCTTCTGAAACATTTGCAGCATACCTCTGCAATTCATCCTTAACAGAACAGTTCCTTCAACATTTTCCTATACATGCGTTGCATATATATAACAAAAAACAAGTCCGAAACAGCAAGTTAAAAGCAGTTTCTTTACATGCTAATTACATAACTTAATTCTGAAAAATACCCAATTTTGTTTATTTATCTAATTAAAGCTTTTCACAGAATAATCACTAAAAACAGGGTAAGAAAAAGATTAAGATGAGAAAGTTTGTAATAAGAACATGAAAACTTGTTATAGAATTCCCTTCATATAAAAAGTGTGACATGACACAGCAATACCTGTCATTGTATCAACATCTCTAGATAGAACATCTGTTAAAATTCTAAAATACTCAGAAAAGGATTAAAACCTCAAGTGAGTCACAATAAAAAACGTGGCTCTTAGGAACATCCACTAAAAAAGAATGTACAACAGTGTTACTATTTTTAGATAGTACGTAGGAAGCAGTTATTTTTCCCTTCAGGGATTTTTTCCATTCTAGCTTTAATAAACATTATCACAACAATGAATATTTTTTTAAAAGTAAAAGAAGTATGCTCACACTCATCTCTATCTGAAAACACCATAAATAGAAACAAAAGGAAGATTGAATGTTAATTCCATACCTGCCTGAATTTTGCACGAGCCTCTTTCTCTTTCATTCTTCCATGTGCAACTAGGTAGTCAAACACTTCTCCTGACCACGACAAGGACAAAACATCAGTCCTATTGTCCTATTGTCCTATTTTATTTTTGACTGTCATGCACAACTGTATCATGCTTGAAAACACCCCCCACCCCCCACCCCCCCCTTTTTGAACAGAAAGGAAATAGAAGCAGCCAGGAAAAATTCCTTTTTACTGTTTGCACTGCATTAAATTTTTCAGACATGTCAAGAAATATAAAAATGGAACCCTCCCTACTAAGGCTTCTTCAATTTTTAAAATTACTTAACACTGCGAAACAAAAAAATAATTTACTTTAATCACAAAAACCCATTCATACTGCATAAGACACACTGGGAAACAGGCAACTTCTTACGTACCAGATTTGTTTCACATCTCTCTAGTGGCTTCACTTAACAAAATTAACTGTATTACTTTTGTTTTTTCCTGCTTCTTCTCTTTCTAACAAAGCTGCTCATATGCCCTTCAGATCCCCATCTTTGTACTGTCTGATGAGTAGCCTTTCCTAGCTGGTCACTAGCCCTGTGGTGGATTCCCTTCCCACACTCAAACATTCCCCATTCAGATGCTAAGCTGCTTCTCAAGCGGGCACCCACTATCCTTTACACTCTTATGATCCTGCTGGTCCCCCTTCCAGTGTTCCTTATTCTCATTCCTCGAGCCTGCCTCTCCAAGTGCTGTGGCACACATTTTCAAAATAAAACAGGGCATCGGTGCTTGCCTAAATGTAGCAGATTAATACTGAGCCAAGTTTTTGCCGGAATCAGTACCAGATTACCTCCCAGCATTCCAGTACAGAATATGAACTACCCTTAAGCACAAGCCTAATAGGTTACAGAACGTGATGCAAGCAAGCAAGTGTGCCCTGGGAGGTCTGCTAGGACTGTTGTGAAGGCCAGACAGGAATAACTGTTTAACCATAAAATCCTTAAAGCATGTATTCCTAGGCATGCAACTAGCACAGTTTTCTATATTGCAGTTTATCCTTAAATCAGAATTAACAATCTACTTACCACCACTGGCATACTCCATTACCAAATACAACGTCTTTTCAGTTTCAATAACTTCAAATAATTTTACTGTAAGAAAAATGAATGAGAGAGAGATTGCAGCAGGGAGCAAAAGCACAGCACAAAACCCCTATACTCATTAAGTGAGTATACTTTATGGCCAGTGATAACACTAAACCATAGGAAAACTTTTAATCCTTTAGGTTAGCATTCTTTTGAGGGGGAAAAAAACAAAATTAATTTCTAAATCACGGTTGACAATAAGGCACATTAATTCATCATTTTCTCAAAAGTTTATGCATACTGTACAAACAAGGTCATGCTGAAATTAGGGTTTAATTTGACACAGACATCTTTAAGATTATACAAACCTTCCCGGATTCACTAGTAAACTGCTCCCAGTTAGAAATCTGAGATTCTGACCAACTGAAAACTGAGTGGATACCAGAAACGTTAAGTCTGAAAGACTTTCCTCAGATTGTAATAGTAACCACTCATTTAAAAACACACACACGCCCACCGCCACCCCCAAGAAAACAAAAAACAGCGGAAGCTAAGAATGCTGGAAAAGCAACAAACAATTCAAGGGATGAGAAGGGAGTGCCTAGCATGTAATAACTTGTACACCTCATCCATACCTTGTATGCAACAAGCCCTCTGGCCAATTCAGGACCATTAACTGTCTCTGGAACAAGACTGTCCAGCCCTCCTCAGCCAGAAGAATTGTCATCACAAAGTAGGGCCCTGAAGCTGTGGGGTAGGTGAAAGAACTAAAGCAGAAAGGGAAAATTACATACTTTGTAATTCTAATTTTCTGGAAATATCAGTCAACGGGAGTCTTTCCTAGACTGAACTAATGGAGTTTTGCTACTTTCACCCAAGAAACTCATGCTTTTTGGCCTCCAGAGTAACTTAAATGGAAGAGGGGAGTTGGGGCCCTCAACAGACTGGACTGCTCAGCATCTCCTACTTTAAAGCTTTTTCGGACTGAGCAGTTTATCTCCTCTGAGCAAAATTCTTGTTTCAAGCACAGTCAATAAAAAGAGGTGAGTGACAATGAAGTATTTACTGAATGCTCATTGTCCTATTATCTCAAAAAAGTTTAATGAACGAAAGCATAGCAGTAAAGTACATTCAAATAAAGCCAAAGAGAATAAAATGTAAACAGGATAATTAAGAAAAAAAAAGACAAAAAAAAAAAAAAAGACTTTGCAGAAATGTAAGGTCCCTACCAATATTGGGATGATTCAGTATCTTCATTATTCGTACTTCTCGAAACAACTGTCAAGGAAGCAAGACAATTTTCTTAGTGTGTTTATTAAGGAAAAGTTACACAAGATATGCTATTTTAGATGGCAAAAAGAAGCAACATAACCCCACAGAAAATGGCATTAGCATAAAATACAGATAAATAGAGTGCAATGAACTTCAGAAAACTTAATCTGCATCTTATAGGTCACATAAAAATAACCACTACCAACTGCGTATCAAAACCACACCGATCTTTAAGCTTTACATAGACACAGGTAAGTTTTATAGCCCCTTCTGGAATTTCACATTGACCAAACCCAACAGATCATTCACGTAAGTTTTTGTTATATCTCTGCTTCAATTTCTTTGGTGACTTCCAAGCTCAGCTAACTAACTACTCCTGAACACAAACATAACTGTGGGTGAAAATACAAGGTGTAGTACTACAAAAAAGTCAAATGCACAGTTGTTAAAACAGAATGGGGTATCAGGAACCCTGATGTCCCCCCGTCCTACCACTCCACAGAGGTGAAGCGGGCAAGTTCGCTTTTCTCACAAATACCAGATTTTATACTGGGTCTCTCACAGTGATGTCCTGAAGATTTATGATTGATGAAAGACCATTTTATGATCCCAAGTCACGTAATTAAGAACAACTGGACAAACTTATAGTTTTAAGTGTATATACTTAAGACAATGGTGGGTTTACTTTTTTTTTTTTTTTAAACCAGAAACAAGAGGTCTTTGCTCTTAAATTTCTAGCACTCCTGGGTTTATTGATTAAATAAGAGGTGAAGCAAGACTAACCTAGGTGCTCAGAGGGAAGAAGGCGAACAAAAGGAATCCAAAATGACTATATAGTTCTGTTACTCTATACTTAAGGCTGTCAATACTGATAAGCTTGCACTGTTTTACTTCAAGTGAACAGCATATCCCCATCGTCAAATCTATTTACTCTGCTGCATGCTCTTTAGTCCCGCATTGGGCTGAAGGAAGATGCTGAAAGGAAGGAAGAAAAGCCCACTGGCTTCCACGTAATGCTTACATTTTGGAAACATTTTAGCACTACAGTCCTCCTTAGAGAGAAAAGGCTCAATGCAGAAATGATGTCTCAGAGACAACTCTCTCCATTTTCAAAATCAGTCCCATTCGTTTGGATGCTACCTTTGCAAAACAATGATGCAAGCCAGAGAGCAAACACCTCCTCAAAGACTAGCACTTTAGTTTCTATTTTATGACAGCTGAGGCTACAAGCCTACTTGTCTAAACAAGTAATTAAAACTCTTGTTTAGACAACATTGATGGTTTTTTACTCCATTTGTACAACTTGGTCATAACAGTTCTAAAATTCTGTGGTTATTCTACAAGATTATAGAGCAAAACCTTTTTGAAATCCAGCTTTTGATAGAGTAATATTGCAGTTATTGTTTTACATTATTTAATTATTTCAAGATAGTTACTAACTACTCACCTTATAATTGCCACTAAAACAATTTCAGAGGGAAGCAAAGACTACAAAAGCATTTTTCTGAGAAAACATGAACAGTATGATGCAGTTTGTTCAAAATGTAACACATGGGTATGTAATACTGTGCACTAGAATTAACTTCAGCAAATTCTTGTTGCCTCATAAAGTCAGTTATTTCCAGGAAAAAAACATCATACCAGGCTGTTCTTTGTGCATTTTTTTTCTTTTTTTGCTAAATATATGAAAGTCTTGCACAAGAAAAAGTTTCTCAGCTAAATCAGTATCAGTTAGTCAGAAACTAACAAATTCAAACCAATAGATGGCACAGCTTCAGAACAGCTTCTAAGCAGGTGTGTGGAAAACTGCAATTTCTGCAGAGGACTGGAAAGTTATTTCATAAATTAACAGTATTAATGCTGGTATAAAAGTTACAGCAATGAGTATGTGTCTTCATAAGCAGGCTTAAAATATTAGACTTCTATAAAAAATAATTTCATATTTAGAAAAAAGATCATTTAAGAAGCAATTTTACGTGTAATGTGAAGCACATAGTAAATAAAAAAGTGCATTACTGTAATCAATATTCTCACAGATTTTTAAGTTTACTATTGGTTTAAGATTCAAGTTGATTTCACAGTGATATAGTTTGTTCCACACAGTATGCAAATTCTTTCCTCCATAAAGGAAAAAAATCTACTAGGAAATGGACATAAAAGTCTATTTTCCTCAAGACAGAACAATACTGACCTCTAGCCTGATGCAGATACTTTGTTATATGAAAAAAATACTTACTTGCTCTGGTTCTGAATAGAAGTCATCACCAAGACCCAAAGTATGGGCTTAGGTTTATTTTGCACAAATGCCAATAAAATTCTTTACAACATCTTGTATTATATATCTTGTTGAACAGACATTTTTCAGAAAGCTGAAGTGTATGTTCTCATATAAAAGCAGGTACGCAGTCATGGTGGTCACCATGGGTACATCAAGAGGAAGTTGTTCGTCAGTCTTTCGAAAGAGAGCAGCTATTTTAAGGCAAATTCTAAACGAACTCGAAGTCATGAGGTGAATTTGGGTATTTTCTTGCTGGTTAGCAGCTCAGAGGTGAGCTGCTGCTTTGGGGATTTTTGACTCAAAGGCACTTTTAATGCTGGTCAAAATGCATTTGCATGCTTAGAGCAAGAACTGGACAAGGCTGAAATAGCTGAAGTTATCTTAGGTGATGCTCATCCACACAAATCATGTCAATCATAAGCTGAATGGAAACTGATTATTTTATTTTACAGAGGGGATGGCTTCAGCCTCCCTACAAACATATAAGAGCAGGGCAATAAAGAAATCAGCAGAGTAAGAATTGAAAGAATAGTTGAAATCTTGGAATCTACCTGCAGGTACCTGGCTGACTAAATCCCTTGCCCTGAGAAAAGATTAAAAAAAAAGACCCTAAGTCTTTTAGGTAAAACAAAATTCGTCTCCCAGCTGTCTGCCCACTGCTGAAACTACAGCACACAAGGCAGCCACCTTCACAGGGAGACCTATGTTCCTCAGAATTTGTATTTTGCAGTTGTTACTGGATTCTAACAAGTTCCCAGCAGCTGCTCACTTTGAAACCGACATTTTCAGATCTTTTTCTGAAGTAACTCAGGTCTAGGCACCTTGCAAATTAGGCATATGTAATTTAGGTATTCCGTAATACTGCTACATCACTAAGTCAAGCAGTTTTGCTAAAGCTGCTTGGTGTAACAAATACCTTCCAAAATACCTTCCAACCCGGGAAGAAAGAAATTACTTGCAAGGCTGAAAGAACTGAAATAATGGAACAGCACTGTGCAGAGACCACAAACACAGCCACATTACACCTTGTGTAGTTCCTGGCCCATACAGTCCAAGGGGATGTGTAAGGGTCTCTAAAATGCAGAGTGGGGAGAAAGATCACAGAAGCCTACTTCAGTACAGATGTTCAGACAGCAGAGGGGGAGTGGGATGGAAATTGGGCAAACTGTGCTCTGGAGTCCTGGTGTATATTCAGGATTTTATTTGGTCCAGTATAAATGCACATTTATACAAATTAAAAAAATGCCGGCATTCAGTCCTCCAATTTTCTCTCACAACAGAGAAACAATCTAGAAAATCCCTGAACAATGGATAACACCTGAATAAAAGCATTAATGGTGTTCAGGTGTCAGAGTACATTATTTTACTTTACAGCTCTGCATTCCGTGGAGCACTGCTTTGGGAAATCACCCGCTGCCACCTTTCCTCTTGTAGAAGCATGCTGGTCATTAACACTGGTTATGTCAATAACTATGTATTTACAAATAGATGTATCTTTACACAATAGCCACTACACCCCTCAATAACACCCAGGATACATCTCTTCCTTTGTGTACAGTGGTATTAAAACAAGATCATGCCTACCTCCTACAAAAGTTTGTTAATTTTATAGAAATCTGGACAGAACAGTGAGATTAGCTCTCCTTTCACGACAAGGCAAACCATAGGATTATAAAATGCTCTATTTTACTGATAAAAAAATAGTGCGTTCAGAATTCACATGCCTCTATTTTCTTGAGCAGCAGCATACTTCTCTCTCTGAAGGTGGCAAGTGCTCCCTGACTATTGTCCCCCCATCCCACCACACACTTACAGGACTGCTCTTCATTCTTAACCAAGTGCTACCATTCAAAAAAGCTTTCGAACAAGTATCTCCTTGTTGCAAATGGGTTGTAGCCTCAGCTTCACTTAATAGTAGAGGACCGCCAGCACCATACTCAATTCATAGAACTTGGACCTATGGAAAAGGCACAAGGCTTGAACAATCGATTCCTGCTTTTCCAGTTTCATTTTCCAGGGCACAGACTGCAGAAATACAAAGACCTTCTGTCACACCATTGCTAACACTTCTAAATGCTGTCAGGTTGACATCTACGTTTAAGATTTACTATTTTAAGTCACTACAATCAAAATAAAAATCTTCAGTTAACCAAAGTTTTTTCTTGCTTTGAAAGATGTGCTTGAATATGTCTCTAGTTTCCAAGTCATTACTGAGAATGGCTGTTGCAAAAAAAGCATAGCTTTCAATAGGTAACATATTGAAGTTGTTCCAAACCTTCTACTTCTTTGTTTCTGTTCTGCTTCTCTTAACAACAGAAAGAACCAAAGTTTGAGGCTTTGGATATGTTTAAAGAATAAAAAGAAGCCTGCTGACCCCTAAAAAGGGAAAATTTGAAATGCCACTTGCTAATAAAACCTATTAGGAAAGCAGCACCTTCTATTCCACTAGCAGTCTGCAGAAGACCAACGGAATGCTATTTCAGAAACAGCCCTAGTGAAGCCAGTACAAGATGACACTGTAAAAGTAGCAGACATGCAGAAAATAGAACAGCTATTTTGATATAAATTCCAGTTATGATAAAACTCCAATACTTACCTTTGGGTAAAAATTACAATCATGACAGTGGAAAAAGCTAACTCAGTACAGTATGTTACTATCAAGACAGCAAGTTCACAAAAAAGCCAGCTTTGTCTTCTAAACAGGTGCTCACCGAGTAAGATGGGAACCACATACTGAACAAATTGAAAACAAAATAAAAGGCAGTGACCTTAATTCAACATTGTTTATCTATTTAAATAGATAGAGGTCCTGAAGCAAGAAATGTAATATAACTTAAGACTATCGCATTGCATGCACAAGGATGCAAAGTTAAAAATTCACGAGGTCAGCTTACTTGTGTTGTCTCCTAACATTTGATGGTTTAAGTTAAAATAACTGCATCTGTGAAGTGCCCTGCCCATACTATATGGCATAAACAACATTGGAGTGGTGAAGAACAAACTAAACACTTTCCTTGCTTTCATACCCGTGACTAACTACAGACCCAGCTTGTATGACACTTGCAGCAACTGACGTATGTGCTCAAATATTTCTGTTTACAAAACAGAACAGTGCATGAGAAGCTATGATGCCTCAACTCATTTTACTTAATTAGGTCAGTAGCAAGTACTATGGCGATACCTACTTGCACTTGGCATCCTTTATATTGTAGTGAGCAGAAAGGGGATGGTCTTGTGAATGACCCTGTACCAAAGATCCCTATATTTGTCTTGTTTGATTAACAATAACCAATAGTGGTTGAAAGCCTAAACATTTTGCTGACCTGCGTACAATTTACCCGCTTTGAAGTTCTAGAGACTGTCCTCTCAACTATGCTAATTTAGATGGGTTCACACTCAGGAGTGGTATTTTTGTGGCAGTAACACACTCCAGTATTCACCTACAGACATTCCTTAGAAAAGTGTCTGTTCCTACTAAAACAATACTACTATTGTAGTATTCTCAACATTACCTCTTGAAATAATAAAAAAAAAAATCGACTACTTAACAATCCTATGTACAGTTAAACCTGATGACAAAATTATAAAATTTCACATTGCAGTGATACTATGTAGAACATGATCACAAACTTTATATAATAGCTCAGTGCAGAAAGAAAAACAGATGACTGCTTTCACAGAACAGAATAAGAATTTTTTTATTGTTTTATTTACAATACACAAATGACCTATCAAAATACTAGCAGAAGTAATTTTAAGCATGCTGATGAACCACCCTCCCACCCTCATTTGCTTTAAAAAACTACAGCTGCTTGAATGACTGTGCAAAAAACTGTGCTTAAGCTTACTTAAAAGCTTTCAGGAAATCAATATTCAGCTTCACTCAGAATTCTCTGAAAATTGTAGGAAGCTGAAGACATTTAAAGCTTCAAAACAAAGATTATTTTTTCTGAAAATTACAATCAAAATGTTACAAAGGAAAACTCTGTACAACAAACTATCACTTTCCAGTGTAAGCAGAAGATGCATGGTATAAATATTTCTATTAGCTATTGAAGAAGAATGGAATTGTGGTTAAATGACTAAATTTAACTTCTGTCCTTAGTTCTGCCATAAGATACTTCTAACTGTACCTAAAAACGTTTCTCGTTATCAACTTCCCACTCAAAAAACAAGTTAACAGCAGCAATGTCCTATTACATGAGTATTTTGTGCGCTACTTGTACAGTGTGACAGCATCTTTTGCAGGCTATGAAAGTTTCATTGATACTTGGAATGATTTATTGAATTATTTAGTATTTTTGTGTAAAATACAATATATTTATCATTAAAGCAATTATCCCAGAAGTAAGGTGTTCATGCTTAGTTTTCCAGAAAGTTTTATTATTTTTTACCCTCTCATTGCTCACCAATGAGACAAACTCACCCAGCTCTCCAAGTGTAAATACCAAGCTAGGCAGGAAACAAGCTACACGAGCAGCAAAGGATTTCCCCAATATGCTCTGTCACGTACTGCATCTGTGGGTCCCTCTTCACTAGCTCAAATATTAGCAAAGAGATTTGCTTAATACGGGATATAGGACTTAAGGATAGCAAAGCTTTTGCATGGACTCTGCACAGCAGGTTGAATTAAAAAAATAATCCTAAAGAACCCACACTCAAACAAAAATTCTACAGAAGAGAAATTAAAGCCAAGTTGGTTATAACTCCCCATAACCAAAGTTACACAATAAAATAAATGCAATGGCAGGCAGAGATAAAAGAACAGCATTAAGCCCTAGCCTCTTTCTCTCATTCTACAGCTACAGACAGCAGCAGCCTAGTATTTGTAAACAAAAAATATCCCAAATTTTTCCAATAGGCACCCTCCAGTATAACATTTCTGTGCTTCAGCTAAAACCAAACATATGTATAGTTAAATAGTAAAAAACTCCAAATCAAACAAAAAACCCCCCAAGGTTTTGTCAAAACACTTACTGTAATGGTTATGAAGGATTCTGAGTTTCTATCTACAGGCATGAACAAGAATGTTCTGATTACATTCAGTCATTTTGTCAATTTAGTACATGAAAAGTAATGCCAAAGGTCCCTGGAGTCTGACAGATGTTTTATTCAAGTTGAAATAATATAAAAACAAAGGTAAAAACCCCCAAACATTAAAGCCATGAAAACTGTCACTCTTACAAGTCCACAAAAAACAATTACTACATTAAAGAAAAATCCAAGAAAAATACTATCTTTAACAGCATTACATCTTGATTTAGTATTAAGACAAACTACTTATGTTCCTAATTAGATACAAATTTTATTGTCTGCAAAAAGTAAAGCTTTTGGAGGAAGGAAGAGCAAAGAAGCAATGCTTAGACAGGAACCACACAGAATAACTGCTCTCAGAAAAACTGCACATGCACACTACAGCAAAGACAGTAGCATACTGCTGTCTCCCAAGGCCATATGTACACAAAGATGGGTGTTTAGCAAAGTAAAGGGACCAAATATTTTTGTCAAGTAAATAAAAGATCACAGTTCAACTGTTTATAGAATTTCAGATATTATGGTGTATTTCTTACCTTTTGCAGACTAGTAGGATTTAGCTGGGTTTTATCTATTATTTTCACAGCAACCTTGAGGAAAAAAACAACCAACCATGGATTATTAAACTCAGAAAAAAGTTTGAACAAAAATATACTGCACCTCTGTAAGCAAAAGCATGGATGTGCCTCTATGACATGCATATATATCTGCTTTTATGTATTTTACCACACAAAATTTCCTCACCTATTGGGATCTACCAGCAGGAGCTCAGAACTTTGCCACCCAATGGTACCACCAAGGAATCAGTTTTATACTTCTGTCAGTGTTTGGACAGAACAATGTTATCTTGTCCACTGCAAAACCAGGCCCCCCAAACACAAGATCAATGTATCAATAGATTTCAATATCAAGGTTCTATAGATTATAAATATCAATGAAATTATCTATCAATAGATTTCTCTTTGGTTTTGGAAATACTTGGGGATGAACAGGTGCCCTCCCAGGCCCAAAATATCCCTTGATATGCATCAAACTTTTTGTTCTCTTCACCAAGAGGTTACATTTTAAAAAAAAGAGGCGAGTGGTTAGAGGGAGAAAACTCGGGCACCTCAGGTAACTTTTCCTATATCCTGAAACAGCCTCTTTGCATCTTCCTTTATGATGACAAAAAATGTGCTTTTTCTATTCAGAAGAGAAAGGTAAAACAATAGCAGAAATACTTATTATAAAGATAGCCAAAGAGAATATAAAAAACACTGTCAGTATTTTTTTTTCTTTTTTGGAAGGCTTACCTCTCTTCCAGTAAGTACATGTCTTGCCAGTTTCACTTTGGCAAAATTTCCTTTTCCTATTGTTTTCAGTAAGCGATAATTTCCAATGTGAGGATGCTCTTCATTGGTAGACGTAATGGAGTTTCTACATCGGGGAATGTTCTGTCTGCTACTTGACTTGATAGGCTGGACATGTGGTTCAGTGTATCCATCCACAGAGGTATGCTGGAAAGCAGATAAAACAGTTGCAAATTTAGCTACTTGGATTTTAGACAGTTGCAGCAGAATAGACTAAAAGCATAACAAGGTGTAAAGGGAAGTAATTTATTTACTTTCACCATATAATTACTAATTTTGGATGGTAGCCTAAGCAGAATATGCTGTCTTTGGGCTGAGTTTGATGCATGTCTCAAGAAAAAAAGTCTGCAGAAAGATTCTATCAGCTCCTAAAGTAAAACAAGGAACATCTAGGCAGTAATCAACAAACCATTGCAGACTTTTTTTAAATATGGAACTATGCCAAGCTACACACTATACCACTATGTTGCAAATAAACTTGTCTAATCATAACCAAATTTAGTGTTTTAAAAATACACAGTACAAAAAAATACTTGTACTTTGGCATATTTGGAAACAAGGGTTCACTCAAATTTTTTTTCTTAACTTTCTTCACTTGAACAACATTACGAGAAAGATTTTTTGAGGTAAGTTTTGCTCCCTAAACCTTGGAAGTCACAGAAGTTCTCATTCAAGTGACAAATAATTTACATCTTTATTTAAAAATAATAATTTATTCTTAAAAAGAAAACTCCACAATATCTTGAAAACATACTTTAAATCTCAAAAAGTCTGAAGAACTAAAAGGATGTTATTTTTAATGCATGCCAACCCATCATCCCACATTAAATGTTAGTCACCAAAATCAGCAGTGCTTCTGTACTCTTTTAACTTCCAAGTATGTAAGAGGCAAGATAGAGATGGGGCTTGGAAATGTTCCAAGGAGAAACCAAAGTAAAGGAAGATGTCAATGGGGTGTTAAGTGTTTCAGTATTTCAAATGCTTTCTATGATTAGCGGCAGATGGGTACAAATGTTTAACAAGTAAAATTTAGCCTCTAATCTTATAGATTTTAAGGCAGGCAAAAACTGTAGGTAGAAACAGTGTCTTCTCAGACTAGTTTTTAGATTTGTAACAGAAAGCCATGCTTACTCCTAGGCCACTCAGTTCCTGCTAAGCATCAAGCACCAACAAAACTCAAGGCACCTTCATATTTTCCCATTATTCACTGCTTCAATCAAAAAGTGGGTATCTCAATATCTCTGTGCAGAGCACTAACTGAGCCTGTTCCTTTACAGACCAAAGATTTCAAGATCTTTGACCTTAAGCTGAGAGCAGAGTCAGAGGAGCACTCAGCGCCTCAGCACTGGGAGGTTCCACTGTTCCACCCAGTACCCAGCCTAACGCTGGTCTATGCTGATATCACCTGTCATTCCTTACACAAGTAATTATTTTCTTACACAAAACACATTTTAAAGCACTGCTTCCAACTTCTATGTGTATTTATTATAGACCAAAGTCAATCCTCTCCTGTAAACACCCATGCTTACAGATAGTCCCACTGAGCCAAGCAGAGTTATTTCAGGACATAAGGACTAGTAGAGTTGGGAAAACTAGCAAACAGCTGCAACACAACCGGAAAAAACAAGGAATATATCACAACCTGAATATTCTTCCCAAATGTAGCACAGCACTGCTTACATCACCTCCAGCATTATTAATTCACTATGCCAGAAGGAGGGTCCTAAATAGAATTTTCTGTTGGTCTTCATTACCCACGTCTCTGCAAAATACTACTTTACCCCCACTGATAAACTGTTTTCCAAATCACTGCAGAACCAAGCAAGCCAGGCATGTTTAGATTCAGCATATCAGACAAATTTATTCAACCATGAAATAACATGCTAGCAATAGTATTTATCCTTTAGAAGCACATAATTAAAATACTTTCTTTGGGCTTGGAAAGAGAGGATCAGAAGGACATCTCCAGGCAAAGAGGCTTTGAAACATTCCTTCAACATTGGACACTAGTCGTACATGCAATAAACCAGAGCCCAAGTAGAAGTCTTGCCTAAGACAACACCCTGCAATATCAATATTTGTATGGTGCTAATAATGAATATTATAGCTGTACCTAGAACCCCATCCAGAGCTACAGCACTATGCTACACAAACAAGTTTTAGAAGTCTTTAAGCCTGTTCATGCACAGAATTAGATCTTCATTATTTGAAATAAAATGCCTACCAGAAGTACTAGCAACCCTAATACCAATTGCCAGTTTCACACGTTTCAGAGGATTAGCCTACTTCCAGTAGATACTTGAAGGTATCTTTCAGATAAACAGTTGGATAGGCAAGCAAAACCAATGCCACAGGCAAAGCAAAAGATGGCTTCACAGGACAGATCATCTTCACGCAGATTTAACAGGGAAAGCAGTTATTTAATCATGATGACAATGTAACACAGAACAAAATCCAAAGAGAAAAAAAATAAAGAAGGTTCATGGTCATGACAGTTCTGGATTTTGGTCTTTACAGGACAGAAAAAATGAAGCCCTCTGGATAGTTTCTTAATTATTCCCTCTTAGACAGACTTATCTTCAGAGTCAACCATTCTCCCCAGCTATGCCCAAGGATGACAGAAAATATGCATAAAGGCAGCCAAGTTTCTTAGTTTGTGAGCCACATATATATAGCATTTCTGAATTTGAACAGCACTGAATGAAATTCCAATTATTATTCTTAAGTCTTGCAACAGGCCTCCCTTTTGCACATAAACAGCTTGCTATTGTTGGAAAGTACAGAGGAATTTAAACTAGAAACTCATGAACTTCTAGAAATCAGCATTCAACAAAATCCAAACATAACAAAGTTAAGATGTTGAAAAAACCAACCAAGTTAGGTCAAATAACGGTATCTCAGAGATTATTTCCAAACAATGTTAAAGCTGAATTCCACAGAAGCATGCAATATCCACACTGCCTAGAAAGACAGGCTACGTAGTTTTAAGATCTTTCTGGTCCATTACAATACATTCATTCATTACACATCAGCTACTACGTGACTATTTAAAAACGCCATTTCAGAAGAAAAAACTCTGAATTCTGAGAAGTTTTTCAGGGTGCTGGAAACAAGTGGGCTGTAAAAACCAACATGCTCCTTGAAGTTCACTGCCATCTAAAACCAATTCCAGCTAACAACCTTCATTTCCTACACAGGATTTTAATTAGGGATTCTGATATTTCTCTAGCTACACTGATAATATATCTTTATATGTACATATGTAATGTAGTGGGAAACGCTGTCTTACTAGGATATCATAAACATGACTCCCTGTATGTTGTTTATGTCACTGTTAAATAAAATGTCTAGAAATAAACACATAAAAATTAGATGTTTCTTAAAATAAAATGCAATTTTAAACAAAAAAAGGTGCAGTAGTGACAAAACTTTAGAGCTGAAACAGTACATTAGAACAGCAATTTAGGTATTTTTCACATTAGTCAAGTGTTTTTAAAAAAATAAAGGAAGAGCACATACAAAACATTTACCACCTTTTCAGAAATCTCAGAAGAGTAATTCTAGTATTCAATTTTAGATTGCGACTGAAGAGAGCTCAATTAACAGTTATTACTCCTAACTAAGGTTGTTTCTGACACATTCCATTAGTGTTATTACAGAAAGTCAGTGGCATTAAAATCACAAGAGATTGACCCATTGCTTCCCGAAGACTCAAAGCTATCGTCTTCCCCAAAGCAGTTTTGCGAAAGCAAGATGACCCAACGCCCAATACATTATCTCTGAGAAAGTGCAGAATAAATACCCGCACCAAGCAGATACAACAAGTGTGGTCTACTACTTATTCAGCGTCCTTTAGTCACTCACCTAGCCACTGGAGTAGTATTCTCACAGATTATACACCATAATTAAACTTATATCATCACATATATTAACTGCTCTTACAGCTTAGTCTGAAATAGTCCCCAAAACCATTCTGGCCACCAAACGACACAGCCTTTCTCAATCAAACAACACCAAACGCCTCTATAGTCCTTCTGAGTAATAGGATAACTTCTACACATTGACCTGCCTACAAATACACCTCATATGATTAAGCAAACATCTTAGTCCTGAATTTTCCCCTTCTTGAATTACTGCAAGGCAAATTCCTTGGTACAGTCAGCCCATGGAAGCAAAGTATGCACATGAGGTGCTAAAAAAAGCACATCATCACACTTCCTCTTCTCAGTATTATCTCCAGTTCTGAACTTATGCTTCTTACAGCCAATTTTAATATTCATAGCTCCAAACATTTTCAAGCATGTGCCATACACATGAGCATTTGTAACAGCTGTCATGTTTTGCAAGGTAATCAAAACAGCTAGCCCAGACAGAGGGAGGTTGAAGAGTTTAGAAGACAGTCTTCTGAACAGCTCTCATCTGCCACAGCTTTGATTCACAATTCAGGGGAAGGAAAGGGGAGAAAGATGAGAAGTAATGTCCTGGATGTCCAGCTGTTTTCATGTTTTAACTGCTTGCTATCCCTAACTATTCCTTTAGGACCCAGGAACTTCTAGCAAACCACCTCAAACAAATATTTTTTTTCCCCCTCTGAAGTAACAATCAAAGTAAAGTAGAACCACCACATTTTTTGAATGATCTCAGTAAACCTCAATGTAGGAACCAACAAAAATGTTCACATCAGCTTGTTCTGCATCACATACCAAAAGCACCCAGAGGGTCAGGTTTACAGGTATGAAGCATCATGCAACTCTGAACTGCACAAGATGATGATGGTACGTGATCCATCAGCTACTGCCAGAAGAAGGGGATTCACTCCTCTCCCAGGTAAACCTCACATCTGCACAAACCCACAGCTTACCCTTGCCACATGTACCCGTTGCATCATACTACAATTACTAAAGCCCCTCTAATCTCAATCAAAACATTAATAGATCACTATCTACTCTAATTTTTTGTCTCTCCGAGACATGTGAAAAGTGCTTTGGAGGAGGCAACTAAAAGTCTGAATGCATGTACGTGTGATTCTTTTCATAATTTTTATCAGCAATTAAAAGCATGTTAGACTGGGAATGTGTGATAGAAACTTGGTTATTAAAAAAAACCCCAAAGCCAAAGCAATCAACCTACTCCACTGAAACAGGATAATATGAAGGACTTGGCTCAGAAAACCCCATGAAACAAGCAAACACACAGAGTGAGTGGAAAAAGTATATATAGATTTTAAATCAGATACCAAGGTCAACGCATGCCAGACAGAACAGAATCAGACAAAACCGTGATGTTTGTCTTTAACTTACATGCATACCCTGAACCTATTCACAGAGGCTTTCCAGAGGTGTACACAGAAAATAATCACACACATGCATGTGCATCTTGCTGTTTCTATCAGATTTACATAATATGTAGGAATTCCAGGCATGAACTTTTGAAAGTGCTTGAAGCTATCAACAACAAGAAACAAAGACTTTGAATAAAGCTGGCCTCAGTCAAGCATATGGAAACATTTAATTAACTGACGCTGTAACTCTGAAAAGCATTTTGTAAAACTTTTTTTAAAATCCAAACTATAACCATGGACTTCAATATATAGTATCAAGTGAGTTATTAAACAAATTAACTTCCCCTTACTCTTCCTTTTTTTTTTATCTCTTTCCTTTTCTTCCCAATTGTAATAGCCTGTATTTAAAAAAAAACAAACAACAAAACATCTTCAAAGCTAATAGTAAAACACTTCTATAGCAAGGTGAAATACAATCCCTTAACGTCAATACACAATGAAGATTCTTTTCTAAAAGCATACATACACACTTGTGATAGGCAAAATTACACTGAGCACTGAGTAAATCTTATCCTGTGCTTGTTACTATGGTACCTAAGCCCCTTAGAAGTTTTGATGGGGTTTTTTTTTGTTTGTTTCGTTTGGGGGGTTTGTTTGTTTAGGTGCTGAACATAGCTTTTTTTTTTTTTGACATATCAGAAATAAGTTTGCTAACTTGGAGACAGAATTATTTTTCTAATCACAAACTACACAGCATGCAATGTTTACAACTCTGTACTTGAAGCAATCTAGGACAGAAAACTGAGCCCATGATCTACCAGTGCAGGGCCAGACACAGCTAATTGTTTCAAGAGTTTACACACAAGGTTCTTCAGAATACTTGCAATTTCCATACAGTGACACTAAGCTGTCAAAAATCCTGTCCATGTTGTAGTAAGCTTTTGTTTTTTGGTTTGTTTTTTTTTTTTTAAAGCACAGCAGTGATGTCTCATGGAAGGGTGGAGTTCATTATCACATAGAATGACAGATACTTTTTATTTCAAGGATAAAAACACAAACAAAAAAAGGCACTGGTCCTCTCCTGAAAAGTCAGTCAAAACATTTCAGAAAAACAAATGCCTTCACAGCATTAAATCAGGTCTGGTCACCGAACTCAGCTAACACGCTTCCTCCTCTGGCTGGGCCCGCAGCCCTCAGCCTGGCCAGGGGGCAGGTGCAGAAGAACAGGACCTTCCTGCCTTTGTTCCATTTCACTCGGAATTGGCACAGTTCTTTCAACCTGGCACTTTCCTTCCTGACTCATCCCAAACACACAAACAAGATTTTCCAGGACTAATTCAGGACAGTCAGCCCATATCATCTCCATTAACTGCTACAACAAAAACTGAACCCTCCCTGTAGCCCTGGTGAAAAATGAAACTGGCCAGCTAAAAGCTGCTGCAGTAAACCACAGGCGGAACTGCGTGGGGGCAAAAAATATATTTATTTTTTTCCTAAAATCCTCTTCCATTTACTCACTTTTGTCATTTGCTATAATACTAGAAGCTACAGTCAGCCCTACCAAGCAAAGGAGTAAAACATTTCCTTTCTTGTCAAAATAAAACAGTTCACATCCTTCACCCATGAAACCTACATGAACCTGTGTTTTTGAAGAACAGCACTTACAGGAGGGGGGGGAAGGAAGGAGAAAAGCTATTCCTGCTCCAGCCTCCTGCATGCATTTGAACACTGCCCTTCACAAAGAGAGAGTTCTTTCAATATTTTTTGCCTTTCCTCAAGAGGTGATCAGTTTAACCTCACCAGTCTTTGACTATTTTTTGTTACATCTTCAAACCTGCCAGCACAGAGCTCCCAGTGCGTGTTCCCAACTGACCCAGGACATCCTGCCAGCACCCGGGAACACAGGCAGCTACAGAGCGCTGCTGCTGAATGCCACAGCACTCACAATTTTCTCAAAAACCCACAGTAAAACAACAACAACAAAAAAGAAATGCTAGTGTTGATCGTTAATTGAACCAACCAAACAAGAACAGGAACACACCCAGAAAGCGAAACTTCTGGCAAAGGAAGCTTGCAGGAGTTTTTATTGCACTTACAAATGATGCAGCCAGGTCATTTTTTCAACTGGCCTGATGAAAGGCAGGAGAAGAGAGACATGAAAAAATTTACAGTTCAGGATTACGTCAAGCTCACAGAGCTTCTCAAACATTTGCAGGAATACAAGAAGTGGAGACTAATATCAAACTTCAAAACAGAGGGAAGAAAAGCTGTTTCTTCAGTCTGGAGACTACAATCAGGAAACCTGAGGCTTGCCTCCAGACGAGAACAGCAGCAAGAGGCAAGGTTTACTCACAAAAGAGTGACCTGATTATAGCACCAAGTGTCTCTGACACTCATGATCAAACAACCAGTCTTCTGGGCCAGCTGAGGTTCTTTCTACAGAAGGAAAGCGTACATGCAGCTAATTGGGACCAGGCTCTGAATTCTAACTCATTCTTTCTCTCAAAGTTTATGAAATGGGAATTTCTTCCTTGCCGACTGCATACCTAAAACAACTCTGGAAGAGTCCACACATGGCATGATGGTCTTGGTGGTATCTAGTTCATTTTCACTTATGACCCCATCAACAATAAGGCCATATCTTTTGTCTTAACGGTACACAGTGCTTTGGTATACACCATGTATGCAATCATTGCACTAGGATTAAATCACAATGGAGCTATACTCCATCCATTAGAACACAGACCACGGGCCCAATGAAACAGAAACAAATGGCAAACTATTGATGTTAATGCCCGCATTGTACAGAACAACAAGGATTTATTTGTGAGAGCAACACTATCAAAGCCCAAGACATTTGTCTTCATACTGAACAAAGTGTCATTTAGAAATACATCCTGATGAAACCCCTGGAACTGTACCTGTATATATTGGAAAAACATGTGCTTGTATGAGAACCCTTTGTGATTTTATACTTGTAGATAACATTACTGTAGATACAAGTAATCACTCAAATATTTGTGTTTGTAGCTTTACTAAAATTATGGGGGGTAAATATTTGTGTTTGTAGCTTTACTAAAATTATGGGGGGCGACTTAATTATTCAGCCCCTGTTGCTTCTTATCAATTATTATAATCTAATTATACACTGAGTCAAGATTTATTGCCTACCCCCATCAGAATGAACCTTACATCGATGAAGAAACTACTGCAACAAGATGATCTGTGTAAACTGCTAGAACATGTCCAAAACAACGGACACAAAATTCTAATCAACATTCATCATGATACAGAAGAGATACACTATGTCTTGGAAAGAGTGAAGAAGGATGGAGAGCACACTGGTGGGAAACGCTTCTTGGATGGTCACTGACAGCAACAGGACTTTTTAATTTCACGTTTCACTCAGCCATGATTTTACTAACTCTGACTTTAGTATGTCTGTTACTTATAAATATATTATATATAAAGATCTGCTACATCATAAAACATATAATCCAACTTCAACCATCCAAACCATGCAAATTAGCACATTACAAAGAGCAGTGCTTGACTATCTACTTACTGTGGGTCTGTAAGTGTACAAACTACGAATATACTATTTATGGCACAGAGGCAAAAGGTGACCACACCACCACTCTGTGAGGGTAAGATGAGTTTACTATAGTCATGGGGTGGAGTGTGGTGGTGTGCTCCCCCCCTCTCTCCATCCTGACCTTTGTTTCTGTGACAATGCTCAAATGATAACCACCTGCGGCCATCAAAATGGATGTGTCTGGTTGGGATGGCTGTATCTGACTCAAAAGTGGATTCAGGGGGACATAGATAACGATACGATAGCTAGCCAAGGGCTAATCTGAACAGTGTGCCCACTTAACAGTGCTGGTCAAGGTCTGACTCAAGCCATGTTTGAAAGAAACTAACTTCTGTAGTCAGTATGCAAAGATGACCATTACTCCATGAACAGTGGACAGCCCAGGGACCATTGAGCACTCCTGCATGGCAGCAGGCTGCAGGCCATGATCTCCCCTTGCGTAGGGACGCCTCCCAAGGTTACTCCTTGAGGCTGAGAGATTCCTTGCCGCAACAGATTCTCTGTAAGTGATTAACAGCATGCTAAACTTTGAAATCCTAGCTAAGTAACATAGAGGACTGATAAACTGTTGACCAAGTCTAAGACTAAGTCTGGACCTAGCCACACCTAAACTCCCCTCTGAGAAGGAGTTTAGAACACAAGGGCGTCCTTTCTGAACCTCATGACTCAACAGGAGGACCTCCCTGACAGTTTTGTCTGACCCTGTCCTCTGTGCAGTAAATAATCAAGTATACCTTGCCAGCAAATCTTGTTAAACCACTGTTGCATTTACTATCAAACTTTGTTGAATCACTGTTTTATACCAATAAATATATTGCTACTTGTCTCTTCTGAGTGAAGTGCATCAGTCCATCCATGACAGCTGGCTGCTGAAGCCAACCCAACACTGCTCACATGCCTGCACCCACTTACAAGCACATTACCACTGGGGTGGCAGGACGGAAAGGCAAACCAGAGAAAACATAGCAACTCCTCTGCCGGGGTAACCTCCAGCTCCCTGAGCATGTGTACCCACAGACAGTTTCCCAAGCACCGGTGCAGGCCCAAGGAGGAAGGGGAACATCCAGTACTGGGAAGAGAGGGCCACATGTTAAGCTCTGCTGGAACCACACTGTCAGGACAGGAACGACATGGGAAAGAAAACTGATCACACCGCTTTTCTTGATAATCCAGAGGCAAATTGACACCAGTAGTGAAACTTTAGCTAGGAGATACTTATTCCCATTCTAAAACAAGGTAAAACCCCAGAAAGACGACAGAAAAAAAACCCAACAAAAACCACCAACCCTCAAACCAAACAAAAGAAATACCACAAACAAGTTAGCAGACTTGCTTGTTTGTGTTGTTTACCTGCACTGGGTGTGTGAGACAGAAGAGCAGACAATGTGAGCTTAAGAAGCTACCTTTTAGAAGTGACATGCATGGGCAAAGCACCTGTAACATTTCCACTACATAAAAGAGAAAATTAAGTTACTACTTAGCAAAGTGGACAGCATTTCCAAAGTCTTTACAGCCCCATTACTGGATTCATCCAATGATACATCCATCGAGACAGATCACCATCTTATTTTGCAGACTATTTTACCTCAAGGTCTTACTAACTATCTGGAGTAAAGCCTGCTTCTAAAAAGTGATAAGATGATCAATTAACATATCCAACCTGATAGCAATATAACCTAATTGATGCACACATGTCCTAGAAAGGAAACTGTGGGGCAGTACAGGACTCTGAGGAACATGTCAAGCTATGCTTCAAACAAAGTTACCCAATATTCAGGAGGATTTTCCAGTATTCTTTTGACATAGGGATCTCGGAAGTCTAAACTAAAGGGTACGGAGACTCATCTTAATTAATATTTCCCTTCATACAATACAGTACATACAACACAAATGTATTTAAAGTAGTTGGGCAACCAGTTAATTTGAGAATTAGAAGAGGAAAAAAAATGCATGGACCTACAGTAAATTACCAGGGCCTCTCTCATCCCTTCCACAGGAGATACGGCCTTCAAGGGAGGGGCAGGGAATTCTTCCTCACCTGGAAAGCACTTTCAGGGATGGCCTCTTGCACTAGAGCATACTAGCTTAGTTTCTTCACCTTCAAGGCTTGATAATATTTTCTATTCCATCTCTCTGCAGCAAGGCCTCCTCATGTCATTAACAAGTCTTACCTCAGAAGGCTGAAGTGCAGAGTGCCTACTGGACCCCATCTGCCAAGGAGATGCAATTTAATATTTAAGCCAGGATACAATCAGACTCAGCATTCTGCAGACATTAGTTTTTTTTTCATAAGCATAGATACAAAGGTTGCCTCTGAGTAGTAACACATATTTTGGCACACAAAACCAGCCACCTTCGTAAGAGGAAGAAACACCTTAAGATGGTGTAGGACACTTCTACCGATGAGCCTGCACTCAAGCAGCATTCAGTTACAATGGTTTTGTCTACCAAGAACAGTCTAGCAGAGTCTGATCTGACAGCAGGAGCCACAGGTGAAGTAAGTTATAAGGACCTCACTAAACTTGGTCTTCTGAAAGCATAACCCATGTTTTACACACAGAGCAAGATTACGATGATGTATCCAAGCAAGCTGATGTAATGGGACATGGTGAACTCAAAGGAAAAAAACCAAAGCAAGATGAAGACAGTCTTCTGCTGAGTGCTCTCTGCCCCGTTTTTGATATAAGTGTTAATTAACAGAACAAATAAAATGTCCTTAGTTGGGCTGTAGTAACTATTTACCTTTATGTGGATAATGCTACACCACATTTCAACTTAGCAAACACATTCCCAGCCTTGCACAGATTTATGCTTAACTTTAAGCTGTCCAAACACTGTATGCCCCTTGGACCTGCTCATATCTTATGATCAAAGAGTGTGCTCTACAGAGAGCTCAGACTACAGTCTCCTCAGAGCCCTATTCAACCACCTATTTTAACCTTTGAGCTTCAATTATTTATGATCACAGACTACCATGATTTAGCACTTCAGAAATATATGCAACTGGGAAGCTAAATTGAAAAAAAGGAAAAGAAAAAGCAAACAGCAGCAACATGCCTCAAAGGTTTTGTGAAGTATGTAACATAGCTAGAAAAAAAGAATATATTTCTTTGTATGTTTTACACCGGCAAACACGGTAATACAGTAGATAATTAACACTGACAATCACACATATACTGCAGATATCTGTCAATGTACTGAATTCAAACCATAAACAGAAATCATGTGTGAGTATAGCTGAGATGTAAATGCCAAGCACAAAAAAAAGAATGAACAAATGAAAGACTCTACGTTATGTAAATCAGCAAAGGAATTGAAAGAAAAAACATCACAGGATACAAAGAAAATCCTAAAAACAATAGATGCTGGATTTCCCCAGCCCATTAAAATAAAAAGGTCAGAAAATATGGAAGAAATAATGTACATGTATATAGATAAAGCTTAAGAATACAAGCAAAAGAATTCATGATTAAAGGGTTGAACAAAAACTAACATGTATTCAAAATATATAGTCATTAAAACAAGCAGCCAATCCAACAGAAAGTAAAAAAAATAATAAAACCAAAAAGTATGACTTTCTCTCTTGAGTCCTTGACAATCAGTGGGTGAGGAATCCCAGATCCCCAGCTATGGTCCTTAGACAGTACCCCAGCCTGCAAGCTGTCAAAGTCAGGCATTTCCAGACTTCTTTACCTACACTGTGAGGTACAGCAAAGAGAATCACAGAATGGTTTGGGTTGGAAGGGCCCTTAAAGACCACCTAGTCCCAACCCCCTTGCCGTGGCCAGGGACACCTTCCACTAGACCAGGTTGTTGCAAGACTCATTCAAACTGGCCTTGACCCCTGCAGGGATGGGGCACCCACAGCTTCTCTGGGTACCTGTTCCAGTGCCTCACCACCCTCACAGTAAAGAATTTCTTCCTCAAATCTAATCTAAGTCTACCCTCTTTCAGTTTAAATTCCATTTAAATTAATTTGATTTAAATAACCAGTAGCAGCAATGGTGGCCTCCAGCCCACCATTAGCAGTGGTAATTTGGTTCTGGCCTGAGCCGGACATACAGTTTGGGTAACACTAAAGCAACAAGTCTTACAGTCTGCAAATCTCAAATTGAGGTGACTTACCTAATCCAATGCTCTCTCATATTAAAATAGGAATTAATTTTATTCAGCCTTAAAGAAAAGGCAGGAAAGCAGAGAAGTCACAGGAACCCAAGGACAATGTCAGCAGGTGACAGGGACTATCAATCTCTGTACCAGCAACTGAGAATCCATCCTCAAAACCTTAAAAGAAAGTCACCCTTATGCAGACTTCAAATGGACATCACTGAATTATTCCAAGTCTTAGGATGGGTCAGACAGCAGTGTTATGTTCTTTCTTCCACCATCAGCCTGCCAAGGGCCCCTCTCAGTCCTCAGATTGCTCTCTGCCTCGTAAGAGATGAGGAAATCCACAGCACTGTAAGAGAGACGATCACATATCCCCTTGTGCCATGTTATGATCCCTGAATTATCACAGGCTCACTGGAAGCTCCGTCTGTAATATTTTTCCTTAATTTACCAAACTAACTAGAACCCTTCTGATCCCAGGGGATGAGAGCTATCGCATTAAATATCCTTCTCATTTCACCAAGCAGCTAACAAAGAATAAATTAATTTTCTACTGTTTTCCTACCACCCAACAGCCGACATGAAGTCAGGCACAGCTTTCTCCTCTTTCTCAAGAATTATCTGGAGGTAAACTTAACTCCAACAGTCTCCCAGTTTGCTTTCTTTTTTTCCTGTTTGTCACCCACTGAGCTAGTCTTAGAAATCTTTTCAATTAAGACAATATTAGGAAAATGGCTCATGCACCATTAATATTTCACTTTATCATAGTAACTTTAGTGTAACAGTCAACCGCTACATTTAATTCAGCTTCAAATTAACAATTGTTATGTGAAGGGAATGAAAACAACAGAGATGGATACAGGAATCCAGTTTCTCTCTTCTATGCTACTCCAGAATGCCTGACACCACTCACTTTGAAAATAATTCTATCAAAACAATATATGACATGCCACAAAGAAAGACGTTTAATGAGTAATGGTGAAGAGCCTTGTACACAGTACTGAAATATAAAGTTTTACAAAAGGTCACACACACTCACAAATAGCAGCAGCAATAATAATATTAATAATCATCATCAATATTTTATCTTGTAGTATTTATAAGCCCCCCAATTTTATTTTTATATAAGTGCTATACTTCTGCAATCACTGGATAAGCAAGAATAATTTTCTTAAGACCTTTAAATGCAGTTTTTATTTTATCAGCCTACTTTGCACAGGTTGAAGGATTAGATTTCCCTTAGCCTGTCTACAAACACTGCTGTAGGCATACATTCTCTAATAATTATGTCTTCCACTGACTAATTCCAGTATCTATATTAGATCGACCCTCATTGCTCATACCAACTTTCTGTAGGTAAGATTTCTCTGCACTATGCAGTAGATGGAGCAAGAGTTTCATTGTGAAGTGCTTTCATAAATGTTCTTTGTTCCTATGCATCTTACGTCCATCACTGGAAGAACTCTAAAATCAGCCAGCCTTGTTCATTTAATATCAAATTAAGAAAAGAAAATTTGAAAAACTATTATTCATAGGTACACCTGGCAAAGACTACTCAGAGACAGTATTATTAATATTTTCTAGTTATATCTCCTTGTGTTGAATGATTACAATTGTTACTCCTTCTGAAGTCTGATCTTACGGAGAAAATGCTATTTTAGTCCTTCACCAAGTAATGACATTTTCCTGATTTTTTTTAAGGACCAGTAGACAGTCCTTATTGTAATAATTGCAAGGGGAAGAAAATCTGATTACTGTTGGGGAAAAAGAAGAATTACTAAATAAAACCCCAAATGCTTTAAGGAATTCTATTACCTTCAATCGATGATATTATCTGGAATAGAGATACGAGTAAATACATTACACACGTAATCCATTTGTGGAGAACAACCATATCCTTTGCAAGAGCTCAAGGTAGCATTTAACAGGATAAGGTAATTTCTATGGCAAAAATCGGACTCTTCTTAACACACCATGATTCTCTAAATTTTTGAGCTATGCCTCTGCTTTTTTAAAGTAATGACAGAAACATCTAAGAATTAGAAAGATACTTCTATACAACTGAAGCCAAGCACGCACTCTCAGGAGGAATTTCAGATATTTACTGTTTAAGCGCAAGTAATTTACGCTGTTGCTACACGTACTGCAGTACACCCTACACCTCACTTCCCTAACTCTGCAATTCTTGCACGTTAAATTCCTTGTGGATCTACTGAGTTTATTAAGACAATCTCTCTCTACAAAGAGCGTTATAAAATTGTATGTCCTTTCTAAATAAACATTATAAAGCTCTGGTTACTCTCTGCTGTTATCTGAGAGAAGAAAGCACAGTAACTTTACCGGGGGAGGGAAGGAAAGGTAGAGTGAGGAAAACATAATCTAACATGACTATTTAAAGTTGTAACAATCCTTTTTGCTAATAATTTCAAGAAGAGCCTCCAAAACAGAAACAGCTCCGCTCAACCCACCCACAGCAAAGCATTTCTTCACTTTCTTTAGCTTTACAGTTCAGATTATTCCCATACTAAAATGTTCATTGGGATTCATACACAAGGGTATTATTTGAAGGATAAACAGAAGCTACAACTACATAGCTTTAGTAAAGCTTTGTATTGGTTTTGCTTATGTCATTAAATGAGCAAAACTGGAAAAGGTCCCAGAAAGAGTGAGAAGCATAAGGAAGCTGGCAACAAGTATGCAAGCACAAGCACAAAAGCATGTTAGTAAGCAAAATGTGGGGGAAAATAAGGGGGAAGAGGGGCAAGAATGTGATAGGCCAGGAAATTACAGACATTAAATGGCCAGCAACTTCACAATGGGTAAATGGAATCTCAGAAAGATCAATATTGTTACGTATATAAGGATAAAGCTGGTGTGGAGGCAGGTTACAGACTATCACCAGGTTTAAAATGAAATTGGTCAAATATTTGAAGGACTAAGTAAGAAAAATGGTCTATGTGATAACCTTTAACATTAAGATTACAAATCAATGGCCTTTTTCCCCTCTGAAAAAGGGGGGTGCCTGGAGACAAGTGAAAGATATTTTACTTTATTTTTCTTTAACTTTCTTCCCAAGTATTGGGTTAAGATGGAAAAGATAAGAACTAACAGTAGGGAAAGGCGGAAGCTGGGAGGAAAGCTTCCAAGAGAGCTGAAAATAGCTCTCTATCACAGTGACTAAGGCTGTGCCTCCACTTACAAGAAGGTGCATGTTTTACTGCATCATGAGTAAGGCGTGGGTCCTCCTACAGAAGCACAGTGGAGCAGAGGCACTACAGGTTTTACCATGAGGTTAGCCTTGGGCAGGAGACTTTACAGCAAGCCCTGCTAAAGCCTAATCTATCAAAATCTAATCTATTTCCTCCAACCACATCTGCCTAATGAAAGGTACCACTTCCCTCTAACAACCTTGCCTAATTTTGTCTCTGCTTGAGATTTTAAAAGTTATCATGCGCTACTATTACTTTATAATACAAAACCAATTAGACTTTGTCACCAGTAATATTATCATTACCTGTTCTTGCAAAAGATTGCCATGGGCTATCCAGTAACTCTGTATGTTCAGTTTTGTGAACATCAATGTACTACACAAGTGCTTTCATCAGAGGTGAAATAAAGTTCTGTCCTATTATTCAACCTATTCATATCACAACTATGTAGCAACACAACTGGACAAAGCTCCTTATGTTGAATCAATTAAAATATACAATAAGTTTGGATATCATCCTCTGCTTTTCTATGTTTTTCTATTTTTGTGAATTCTACAGGCCACATGTTTAAATGTAAAACAGGATTATTACTGTACTTACTGCCAACACACCATTAGGGTCATGGTGAACAAGGCAGACACTTGACGTGAAATCATGAACATGTTTCATTCTCTCCTCAGGTTAACTTAACTATGTTTATCAACCTTTATCTGAGAAATCATTTGAACTATGAACACATATCAAGGTATTATATCTACTGGGCATTCAAAATGACTGAACAATTTAAAGAATGTTTTACTGCTCGTTTTTTTGCAAGTGCTTCTTTAGATTTGGTATACAGATTAGAAATTTAAACAATGAAAATGGCTAAAGCCTGTACAGCTAAAAACTGTAACCAAGAGTCCTCTTTCTGACATATTGCCACCAGTCTTTTGAAGAATGCAAGTGCAAAGAAAAAGAACACATTTTTTTTCCCTTTCAAACCATGTTTTATTACTGTACTATGATTACAGGTTTCTATAACACGTCTTGCATTTTTCTAAAACATTGCAAACTTGAAATAGTTTGCACACAAAAGGACCAAGAGTCATTGGTATTGAGCACTTAAATCTTGAACAGCTCAGCAGGAGTCTTTACAAAAGTCATCTTGATAGTAAGCCACGTTAATGCTAACCAAACAAGTGTAGTAAGGTGTCTCATAAGCATAGGAACAGCAAGATAAGGAAAATTCCTTTTTCCTGGGATCCGTATACAACAAACTGCAGAATACCAGAACTTGAAAACACACAGACAATGCATTCATTCATTCCAACAGAAGAGTGCCTGCTTTCCACAATGATTCAAGTGATGTAAAGTGACTGTCAATCAGCTGTCCTGTTAAGATGGAGAATTTCAGAATAATGTAATGATCTTCTATTCTACAGAGATGCACAGAAAACCTGTGCTTTTGGGTTTTACATAAATACACACTATTGATCAATCATTACAGCCTAAGCCATGGCACTGCTCCATGAGCACGTCCAGTTCATTGCTTTAAAGGTTAATTGTAGCCCAGCTGAATTTAACTGTGCAGACACAGTTACTGTGACTACGAACATCTGTCTTTCAGCATAAGTTGGTGTTTTCTTTGAAAGCATACATAAAGAAGTCCCTGGAAAAATGCTCATCTGAAAAAAACCCAAAACCAACCAAAAAATCCCCAAAAACAAACAACCAAACTTTTCCAATTGCCATCAGTTCAAAAAGCAGCAGGATTACGTTAAGCACAGAGAGTGCCTTTCAGTGCTTCTGCCTCAAACTATTTTACATTGATAGCTATAGTGTGTTTGGTCAGTACTTAGAGAGAAGAGGGGGGAAAAAAAAAGCTGAAACAAGCACAGGGAAACTTGCCTTAACAAGGACCATCTTATCCCCTTGGAATTTTTAACCTTAGATTTCCTAGGATGCTCACCAAGACTAAACTGTATCACCACATACAGCTATGAAGTCTTAAATGGACCTCGAGATCTCACCAATCCTTTGATTCTACTATTTTACTAAACTATTCACAGAAAAACAAAAAAGGAGAAATTTTCTTTCTTAAATGAGATACAATTGGCCCATTTAAAGTTTAATTTAGCACTGAGCAGAGAGAGCACACAAAAAAATGTTAATTTTCAATGTGAAAAAAGGAGAAAAATGTTAACAATTAAACAGGCTTGGTAGTTGATGTTGAGAAAGAGCTTATTAAAACTCAGATGATTGAGTTGCATTATATCCATTACACTGAACAATGTGAATGTTTCAATAGAACTTTCCTGTTTTCATAGCTGTTTTCAGAAACATTCAGCTGTGGAGAACATTTCTTAATTTACCACTACCTAGAGGTAAGTAAACATTCAAGGATGAAGACCCAGAAAATACTGTGAAAAAAAAAGATTTTTTTTTTGTGATTCTGAAATTCCAGAAAGTCAAAAAACCCCCAAACCCAAAGAATGCCACAAAAAGCAAGCATTACATTTCCAACAGCAACAACAACTTAATAGATCATTTCACGACCACAACACAAATAAGCTAAGTTTGAAACATATCACTGTCTGCAACAGTTTACAAGTAGTATATTTAACCTGGAGGGCAAAACAGAGCATAAACACATATGAGAGAGAGAGAGGTTGACACTACTAAAAGATAATCTCTAAACAGAAGCAATAAAATGCTTTCTCTCTGATATCACAAAATCTGAAAAGTTTGCTCAAACTCTGAAGTTGTTAGTAGGTCGATTTGTAAGAAATGTCTTAGGGCTTTAGCTGCATCAGATTTCTAGCTCCACATTAGTAGTAAAATAATCTCTCCTTTTTAAAGGATAGTTTCTCAATGAATCTGGACAATAGTGTCTGAAGTTCTCTCTCAAACATCAGTAAGATATTAAAGGCTAGGTCTATACTGAATTCTGAGAACAAGAAAAAAACCTCTGCAACTGCGAATACAAATAATTGATCAACAACATAATTTAACAGAAATCACTATCTGCACTTAAATAGCTACTTTTTCTGTGTTTAAACTATTGGTGTCAATTAGAAGTTAGCAGGAGTTCGCTCTGCTAAACAACCGCAATTGTGATGATAGAAACTTACCACATTTATAGCAGAAACATTAATTTCAAAATATAATAGGGAGCCATGGGCGGGGGGGGGGGGGGGGGGGGGGGGGGAATCCTGCCTTTACTGATGTTTAAAACATTTTAAGTGCAGACTTAGAAAATTTTAAAAGCTATATTAATATAAACAGTAAATCCACATCATCAGAAAAATGATAGTTGAGACCCCACCAATAGCAGCAAGGCTCCATGGAACATAATCTCCTTGTTCTAGTTCAGCGTTTAACTCCACTGACCGTGTAAGTAGTTTTCAGAACACAAACCACAATCTATGTTTACCTATGAACCTCAAAAACCCCATGAAGTATGAAATTTAAAAAGTACTACAAACTGCATTAACTCTTTCTGAACTTCAACACTATAGTCTTTTATGACACCTAGAAAGAACACTGAAATGTGAAGCTACATTTTCACTTGTTTGTTCTGAAATATTTCTCATTACAGAAGGAAAACGAAACTAAACATCTGTGCCACCTGTTCCGTGACTCTCTATGATTCACACAGAAGATTAACTTCAAAATGGATAACATACTTCATAAGAAAATGAACCTTGCTCTCTCTGCGCACAATACTCTAGCTAAATGCGTTTTTCCCCACAACATCGGAGCTTGCTCAAGACCTGAACCAAACCAAACCAAAAAGTCTGCACAGAGAAAACACAAACCTTCAAAATAAAGATTAGAAGAACATACCCAGTTCATACCATTCAAACAAACATACACCTAATGGTGTATTCATGATCAAAGAAAATAATCTTACAACGAAAAAACCCAGGCATTCTCTACTTTGCTAAGGCCCATCTCCTGTGGATAAGAAAGATACAGCTGTACTCTTGAACCCATAAGGCTTGGAAACTAGGCCATTCTTCTGCTTAAGGCACTGAACGAAAGAATTCTTGTCAGATACTTTCTCCCACGCCCCCTCTGCCCAAATCAAAACCATGTGTTCTTATTGTGCAAAAGCAAATCCAGAAGGAAGAAAAAGAAAAAAAAAGAAAAAGAGAGAAAGAAATTAAACATAGTTTAATTATTACACCGACCTGACCACTCCATTCCATCCTCTCATCTCTTGCCCTGTTCAATTTTTTTCCCCTTTAAAATGCAGCTGTCCAGTAGCCTCCCCTATCAGAAAGTCATCTTTAACCACACCTACTTTAGCTGGCATCCCAGCCATCGCCCTTCCCTCGCTAGCTTGCAAATGGGTGTGCGTGTGTCAAAATTATAATTATTTGTATGATAATTAAGCAAATCACATGATCATCGGTCACTGTACTATCCTTCCTTAAAACTCCCTTTGCCATGACATCTCTTAATCACTCTCATACGGCACTGGCTAGGTAAGACCAACCACAATTCCCACATTCCTCCTCAGCCCTGGCCAGTGTTACCAGCCAGCACTCCTGCCTCGTTTGGTCTTTCTTCCGCTGTAAACATGCAAGATCTCTGCAACGGAATTAACAGACTTTTATGTGTCTGAAAAGTACAAAGCAAAATAATTCCTTAAAACTTAGCTAATGGGTGACATCACAACACAAATAAAGAGTAATACCTTCACAAATAATAGTAATACCTTCAAAAGATTAAACTACACTCACTGTAGGGAAAAAAAAAATAGTATTCTTACGCCAGACTAAGAGGTCCTTATGTCACAAAAAGCTAACTACAACATTCTCATTTTACTAAAGTTGTATGTAGCTGACTGTTGAATCTCTAGTCTTTCCTTATACAGAGAATGTATTACCAGCTTATTTCTTTTCTTTTCCCTTAATTCAGAAAAAAACATTCCCCGACTTAATGACATGATACAACACAGTATGAAAAACATAAAAGCCTCTCTTTCGTCAATTAATACCAACTCAATGAAAACAGAAGAGCTACTCTAGCTCAAAGCTTTTGATTTGTGTCCCTCTCCTTCTCCAGCCTCAGAAGAAATGGGAAGCTCAGTTTACCTAAACTCACCCCAACTGCAAGTGTTTGAATGCACTGAAACAATACCTACCGCAGCCTACTTACAATGTATCAAGAGGAAGCTGTAAATAGCTACATGTACAAAATCAAAACACAGAAAAATTATTATTTTTAATATTACTCTCACCCCTCACTTGAAAAAAATAAATCCAGTAACAAGCATGAAAATAATCTTTACCATACTGCCTCCACCCATTAACTTCCCCAAGTTTCCTAATAAACCATTCAACAGGAATAAATGATTGACAATCATACTCTACTTCATTTCCCCAAACATAAATTTCATGAAAGAGAAATAACATTTTCAATGAAAAATATTTACGGATGTATGCTAGAAAAGTTAAATATAGCACTGGGAGATGTAAAGAATAGTAAAAAGGAAAAGAAAAAGAAGGGTGTGAATTTCTGTAACGCAGACCTATCAGTTATACACATACTGTTTCACAACTGCTGTTTCCCTCCACCTGTTGTTTGTCCATTGTCGGCAAAAAGTCCCTGTACCTTTCATCCAGCTTTCTGATAAGACTTATCAAGTAATCTGTTGCATGATCTTACCCCTCCTAGACTATTTTCAAAGGGTCCTGTGGGATAAAAGGTACAAAGAATTATGGAAATAAGCATGTTTTTCACCCATCCCACCAGGAACTCCTGTAATTCCTCAAGGAACGTATATTCTTATAATAGGTGATATATGCAATTATTGTAATTTTTTTTTCAAAAAATCAGAACATATGCTTGCATACTCACTGAGAAAAGCACACACTGACATTTTTTTTATTTTCTATTATAAAGAGCACTGAAAGCAGCTGCCAAGAGACGGGGAGGGGGGGTGGTAGGCTAGTTTGCCATGATTTCATGCAACGACCTCACGCCACGTGCAAAGCACAGCTGGACGCGTACGTAGGTTTGTACTCAGAACCATCAATCAGCTCTCTCCGGGATACAGAGCTACAGTCTGTCCCTTGAGAGTCACACAATGGAGCAACATTGCTGAGATGGCCACGCGTATGAGATGGAAGAAAAGAGCGATCTCCTGAAGATCACCATTAGCTGTAGAACTTGGGAGAGCTTTGCTAATATACATACTCAGGAACTGCAAATATGCACTATGAAGACAGATTTACTTACCAGGCCAAAACCACTCATACTTACTCTGCTCTCCTCACTCCTTCCAATAACTTCTCCCTTTATTTCCAAGTTCTTACCACCCCAGTTACCCAGAGCTTACTAGCTACACTCTGCGCATCAAGACCCATCAGCATAAACACTTGCCAGTCCATTAGCGTTTATTAGCAGGAGGAAGCATATTAAAAGTAAATTAAGAGTCTCACCTCACCCTGACAGAGTCCATTTTAAATCAACAAACGCTACAACGGACCACCTCCTCCACCCACATTTTGCCACTTTAGCAGAAGGTCTGATGTAAGGAAGACCTCAGGTAGCAAAGAGGGGCTTCCCGAGGCTCCCTGACAGGCAGAACCAACAACCTCCAGATCTCTGCTCCAAAACCCAGCAGATGCCATACTAATAGCAGCACTACAATTACTTTGTGCAGATTTGGGAACTTACTACTGCACAGCTCTTTACTGTTCATCTGACCGGAGGATTATATTCATTAGTATTCGGTTACAGACTAATACCAAGATTTTCAGAAGCAAATGTACAATTTAGAGTATTTTGATATCCTGTACAAACCTGTTTTTTTAGATACCCAACACACTCTCTGAAATAATAAAAATAAAAGAATCCTTACTTATTTCTAGGTATCAAAATAGAGCATTCAAAAGTAGCATAACATTTGCTAAATGAACTACTAACACTGTAGCTGAAGTTTTCATTCTACAGAAGTTAGTGATGTTTGAGAATATTTCCTTTTGCCTTATGTAAATGTACTTTGCGAGTCTTATGTACTATATTACTGGATATGTGCATAAATATTTCCCTTCCTGTCTTCTATCTCTCATCTACATTCCTATACATGCTTGAATGGACACTCAGGAGTAACATGTATCGCTCAAACCTGGCCTTTGTCATTTAATTACATCTAAACTTTCTTTTTCATCTCAAGGACTTGTTTTCATTCTGACAGTAATATAGGACTCATCAGTCCACGAAGAGTAAGGACAGACCAAATGCATCTACTTGCTTTAACTTGTGCCCAGGCTGATATTGCTGTCAATTAAACTTCCACTGAGTGACTGATACTAAAAGCTCATTACAATGAAGACACCAAGGTAGGGTTTCACTTCTTTAACTATATTATCTCACTTGTTACCTTTGTCTTCCAAATTCTCTTCTCATATCCACTTTTCATATAATTCAGTAACCTATTCATCAGGCACTGCTGCTTTGGCTCGTACAGTAACAAACATTATAAGCTCCTACTGTTGACCTCTTCAGATTGATGCAATGCAAGCATACATCTTCTTCAACCTATTTCAACCCACCAGGTTTCTTACTGATCAGTTTCCACCCAAGTGGAAGCTGAGTGTGACTGCACGCGCCAAATCTCGTATGACTTTTTTCCCCTCCCGTGCATTTTGCCAGTTTCCCAAAGGCAACTAACGATACCTAGCACACATTCCAAACATACCTCTTAATACTGGTCCCCTCACCTAAAACAAAAATTTCACACCTCCTATACTACCCTCTCTTTAAATAAAAACCACTGACAGATAGGACCAGATACGGGCCAGGATCTTAAGATTTCTCAGGTACACCAAGACTGGTTATTTTCTGCGGGAAGACCACCACAACGGAGAACACCGCCATGCTCCTACTCCATCAAGTCCGGGTGGAGCAGAGGAAGAGCAGAAAGATGTTTAAACAGCACAAAGGAAGAAACAAACAATCAACTCGGGAGGCACCAAGGGCACACGACGACAGCCCCGCTCAGTCGCAACACAAAGCAAAACCAGAGGAAAACAGCAACGCCGGGGACCACCTTCGAGGTGCAAACAAAGAGCCAAGTACGGCTGACTCCCAGGCGGCGAGCCGGGGTCGAGTGCCAGGCAGCTAGAGAGCCCAGGGGTGAGTGCCCCGACCCCGGCACCGGGGTGCCAGCGCGGGGGCTGGGGGGCCCGGCCCGCAGCCCGCGGGGGCCGGAGGCCTCTCCCCGCGGGGGCCCGACGCCAAGCGCCCGTGCGCGCCCGCAGCCGCCGGCTCCAGCCAAGTACATATAAGGGCAGCCCGGCCCGGCCCGCCCAGCAACGCGGGGAAGGGGCTGCCCGGCCGCCGACCCCGCGGGAGGCCCGGGCCGCGGGCGGGCTGGGGCGACGTGGAGCCCAGCGCGCCGGACCCGCCCCGGCAGCGCCGCACGGAGGAGCCTGAGGCGCGGGCAGGCGGCGGGGACGGCCCGGCGCTGGGGACGGCCGCGGCCCGCCCACCCCTCGGGTACCTGGCCCGGGCGGCAGGGCAGGCCGGGCCGCCGCCAGGTGCCGGGGAGAGGCGGCCGCGGGGGGGGGCGGGGGACGGGGCGCGGCGGAGGGAGGCCCGGCGCGGCACTCACGTTCTCCGTGTCCCGCTCGTTGACGGTGGGCAGCGGCGTCCGAGTGGACATCTTGTGGGCCGCGGCGGCGCCGCGCCCGGCGCGCTGAGGGGAAGGCCGCCCGCTCTGTTTAGGCCGCGGCGGAGGCCGCCGGCCGCCCCCGCCGGCAGCCGGGCGCACACGGCGGGACGCGGGCCTCCTGCCGCGCTGCCGGCCCCGCTAGGCGCCCGGCGCCATGGCCTCGCCCGCCCGGCCGCCCCTCCGCCCGCCTCGCCGCCGCCGGGCTCCGCGCAGCTCGGCCGCCGGCTCCTCCTCCCTCCTGCCCGCTCAGGTGAGCGGCCGGCAGCGCAGGGGGGCCGCGGCGCCTCCTCGCAGCATCCGGCGGCACCGGCTCCTCCTCCTGCCGCTGCTGCCCCGCGCTCCCTTCCCCGTCTCTCCCCTCCTCCCCCTCCTCCTCCCCCTCCCCGCCCAGCCGCGCCGGGCCCGGCCCCGCCGGCCAGGCTCCGCCGCCCCGCGCCGCAGGAAGCGCCGGGCGGTGCGGGCGGGCGCGGCAAACGCGGGCGGGCGGGCTCCGCCGGTGCCGCCGTCCCTCCCGCCGCGGCACCCGTGACGGGTGGCACCGCGCCGGGCCCGGCGAGGGCGGGAGCCGGCCGGGAGGGCGCGCTGGGCCCGGGCCCGCGGTGAAGCGGGCTGGGGCAGGTGTGCGGCTTCGTGAGGGGGGCGGGCGGCCCGGTGCCCCTGCCTCAGGGCCCGCCGGCGAGGCCGGCCGCATCCCTCAGGCTGCCGAGATGGCGGGCCCGGGCGGAGGCCGGCGGGGCTCGGGCGGTCAGTCAGTCAGTCGCCCGGGGAGCCCCCAGCATGAGGGGATGCGGGACGGGGCCCGTGTGGGGGCCTGCTCCATCTTGGCGAGTGGGTTACCACAGGGACTCGGCCTTGGAAGGGGCGGTGGGGCAGCCCAGCCTGTCTCTGTCACAGTGCGGAGGCCGCTGGCCTCAGACCTGGTGGACAGTGGTGAAACCCAGGGTACACGGAGCCCAGCGTACATGGCATGGCTTATCTGCAGGCCCGCACCAGCCTCCCTCACCCGCTCAAAGCTGGGAGCGGATCAACAAGACTATGAGACATGTCCATCTGCTCGTGCCTGACCGGCACACAGTCCTCGAACACTTAAACCGATGACCTCATGTGCTTAAAATTAGAACCATACACATATTTTTGTCTTTGAGAAGTTACTAGTGTTTATATGGCAGCAGTGTTTGCTATAAAACCAGTCGAACCCTTCAATAATCTGTAAAAAAACCAAAACAAACCTAACAAAAAAACCCTCCCCTGCACCAAAACCAGAAGACAAGCAATGTGCCTGGATTTCCACTGCGATACCTTGACAGATTTTTGTAGCTGGGGCTGTGAACATCTTCAGAAATGCTGTGAATGCAGTCCTTGTTCTGAAACACCTTCCTTACGAAAAACACTTTGGAAGGCACTTGATGGGTTGTATGTCTCGTCTCCAGGAAGCCTTTATGTGCTTGTGAAAGGGCATGCACTCTTATTTCTTTTATTTATAGGTTATGTATATATCTCCATATGTGTGCTTATATCTGTAGGTGAACACACTAAATAGAGTATATTTAGTTCTGGCTGTGTTAGCGCTGGCGTGATACAAGAGGTGTCCCCAGCTCCTCAGCACTGGTCAGCTGATGGTGGAGTTTTCCAGATGTTTGGGAAAGCAGCTCTTTCCCTGTAGCTGATGCAGAGAACATCCCTGCATTGTATGAGCAGTGTGACTGGAATCGCTCTTTGCACATTCAGCACCATGTTGCTCTGAGCATGCATGATTTGCCTGTCTGGAAAGGTAGAGGTTCCCAGCTAGTCCTCAGCTCAAAGCCTCCCAAATCCTTGCAAGGGCCTCTGTGAGCTCCTAGTTCTCTTCTCACACAGCTGGCACTACCGACTGCGAGGGAATGTCAGGGTTCTTCATTCTTCTGGGAACAAAATAATCCAAGAATTGGTTTACTCAGGGTAAACAGCCATGGTCTAGCTAGCATGCCAAAACAAGTTTGTTGACAAACTGGATATTAACCCAGTTTGGTTGCTTAGCTCATCAAAGTGCATTCACTTTTATCCCAAATAAGAACAAGGCTGTGTCTGGGGCTCTGCGTGGGGCCTGACTCTGCAACCCTTACTTGGTCAAAACTCCCACTGATGCAAGCCCGTCGTGGTAAGGATTTGTGTACGTGCTAGTGGTTGGAGGAGAAAGGAGTATAAACTCATATGTCTTCTAAACGTGTTTCATGGCACCAATGACTAAGAGAAAGCTTAGAAACACTTCCTGCCCTAGAATTTGAATATGTTTTGGTCAGTAATGCGTAGGAAAATGCTGGCTCATCAGAAATTAAAAACATAATAAAGTAATAATTCTTGTTATCTGAAGATCTGCTTTGCAGTTGTTTTGGTCATGGTTGTTACTGTTATCATCTTTCAGACTAATAAGGTCACTCATTCATTTAATAGCTCAGTTTAATTTTGTTTGGTTATTACTACAGGCCTCTTGTCTCCCCTGACTAAGAAAATGCAGGGATGATGACTGAGGAGCTGCATGGCAGAAAGAGTGGCCACAGAGATTGTCCCATCATCCCCCAGCCGCTCTCCAAAGAGACAAAACAGGAGATAGGCAATGGGCTGAGCACAAAAATGGCCTGCAAGAAGGATGCTCCAAACCCTCTGAGACCTACACTAAAATATACAGAAAGTTATTGCTGCTTCAAGTGTCACAAAGTCCTGCTTGGTGCCCAGCGTGAGTCACAGAGCACAAAGCAGGGCTCGGATGGTGGCGGCAGTGCAGCCCCCGCAGCTGCAGAAGGGTGCAAACAGCAGGCAGCAAGGGGAAGGCTGTCATTTTGGGAAGGCAGGAGCCAGCAGGAGTGTTTTGTTTGGGATCCACGTTTTGAGGGGCTGGAGGAAACCTTGACTCCTCACATCAGAAATGAAAAGGACCGACTGCTGTCAGTAGAAAGCCCTGGGTAGTGGTTGCGATCTTTTACCCTGATCTCTGAGAAACCTGCACAGGCCTGTGCTCATGCCTGGGTGAATACCCAGTTGCTTTGTTTTTTCAGGCAAAGGGAAAGGATGCAGAGCACAAGACTTAAGCTCTTACACCATTATTATTCTGAAATGTGCTCATTCTCTGCATTTTTGCCAGAAATGACATGTTTATTTATGATTAAACAACTTTGTTTAGTGAGGAAACTAAGGTGTCAGTCAGCTTTGTAGGCATTTGTCTCTCCCGAGGGGAGCTCCAGCAGTGAGTCAGCTGCAGCTCCCCAGCACACAGGCAGAACGGACTCGTTGCTTTGTGCCTTGTGGAAGACAAGCCCATATGCCTCCTTCTCCACGAAGCCAGCTGGCTGGTGCTTAGGCCACTTTTCTTCTTGGTTGCAAGGATGTGCTGGGTGGGAGCAGTGCAGCCAGGCAAGCGCAGAAACCCCGAGCCCTCAGGCTCAGCACAAGGCTGGTTTCCCAGCTCCAGCGCTCCCTCCGGACCCACCTCAGATGATCTGTAGTTCATTTAGTGACTGGCTCAGACTTCAGCACTGGGAGGGTGGATGTTCCACCATCTTAAGAGTAACTGAATCCCGTCCACAACTGTAGCAGTGATTTCAGACACTGACTTGAACGAAATCTTTTCCCACAATTTTAAAATTTAAATCTCAACGGCAAAAAGGTGAGAGGCTCAGAAATAATGCAGGAACAGGTGACCATGAGATGGGAATAAAACAGAGCAAAATCTTGGTCTCTATTGCCTTTCATTGCACCAGGACATGTGTTGCGGAAAATGAAATTAAAGACCTGGCAAATATTTGAGAGTAATATACCTCCAGCTGCATGCACATAATAAGACTGCAATAGCATTAAGGACTCCCGAGGTCATTACAAACTACAGATACAGGGCTCCTTGGATTATTTACTTTCATGAGGGACACTGGACAAAATGATATGTACTCTGAATGTATGTAGACTTTGTAAATATATTATTAGTTATAGTCAAGATTCTGATACTGCCGTAAGTATCGTTAGAAAGTAAAATCTTGGTGAAAAGTTAAATAACATATTATTTGGGGGAAATAATTTAAGCCTCCAAACAAATGAGGTTGTTGGTTTTTTTCCATTTTAATAGGGACATGCCTCTTACGAATACTCTTGTCATGTATATTCAAAAAAAAGTTTAAATATGTTTAACAGGCCAGAACTTGTCTCAAGGTCAATTGTACTGAAATTTATCCCTAAATGTAGTTAAGTTTAGGTCTTCACATTTCCTGGGTAGCTGCAGATTTTTATAGTTTTGATGCCATCGTGAGAAACTTCCATAAGAGTGTCCATGTAAGAATTTCATATGAAAACAGTAAATAAAAGCAGCATTTGTCACTGATCAGCCTGGATCTCTGGGAGGAGTATAACAGAATCATACAGAGCTTTACTGCGCACCTCCAAGGCCTCTGAAACGGTATCAGCAAATTTATTTCACAGAAGGAAGACTAGCTCTAAAAATCATAGGTTGCCAATGGTCTGAATAAGCTAGTAATGACATTTGCTTTGTCTCTGAGTGTGCCTCTGATTATTAGGCATTATATATTGGTCCTACATTGCTAAAGATCTCTGTACTGGCTCTTAATAATCATTGCTAAAAATAATTAGTTTCGATTGTTTCCTTCAGCTTTGATATCTCATCTTTCTTTTGACGCCCCCAGTCTCTACAGCCACAGCCAACTTCTTCCCACATCTGAAGAGTTTCAAAAAGGAAACTAGCAAGCCACCGTAGTGCTGAGGTAGAACCACAATGAAACCTGGGGCAATGGCATCTGCATGAATTTCAGCCCTTGTTTTCATCTGCTGCAGTCTTTTTTTGACTCTTGTGGCGTTCAGTAGTGGTTTCAAACTTGCTTTTTAAAAATCTCATTTTCTTTTTTTCCCTTTTTGTAGCTTGAGTTTAGATTGCTAGAGGAGGTAAGGCTTGGGTAATTTTCATGCATCAGCACTGACAGTACCTTTTTTGATACTTTATTGGAAATACCAACGCTCTTAGAAAAGACTACGTATCAGAGGGTAATAGCAACAAAAACATAGTGTAACATGTTGAAAATACCTGTAACCTACTGCAGTATCTTGGTATCCTTTTTACCTGAAAATATTTGTTATGAAGGCATGTTAAAGAGTAAAGTGACTATTTAAATACTTACAGGTACTTACAGGATTCCTATCACAGCTGTATCTGAGATATCACATAAGATGTAACACACCACTGCATTAGAACTGTGAACCTGGGAAGCTTCTCTAGCTGTTGCTCAGCTGTAGACCAGTGGTGCAGAGGGACTAAATATCCTGTCCAGGAACAGAGAGGAAGCCAGGGACAAAGGAGACAGCAGACTCTCTATAAGTAGTCCTTCGGGACCCTCTGGGTACAGATTTAAAACCAGCTTTAGATAACCCCAGGAGAAGGGGCAGGATGGCAGAAAGCCTGCAACAAGATGCCTGGTGTTCTGCCATTGATCTTCAGAGGGCCATCAGAGACCAGGAGTGGGGGAAGAGTTGGGAAAGGCAATTAACCTAAGTGGTCACAGATGTTCTCACTCTGCATCTGCCCTCTGCAGACTTCAGTGGTGTGGTTTCTGTGGAAACAGAAACTGTGCTAAATGGAGCTGCTATCCCTGGCAGGATCTAATTTTTCCAAAGATGTATTCTACAGTAGCGCAACAAGAGCTTGTTGATGCAGAAAGGTGCAAAGCTATGCTGCAGCAGCGTTGCATGTTCTGATGCAAACCAGAACAGCTTTTGATCCAGGAATAATGTCAGGGTCTGATATGAGGTAACCCAATAAATGATTCTGTGACAGGGAAGTCTCTAACTGTTGCAAAGACCCTACATAATTGTCAGTGAGTGCAGGGTCAGTCCCAACAGTCTTTCCTCCCCCCCATTTGAAAGTGACTAAGGAACGAAAGATTTCATGTAAACTCCTGACTGCAACATTTAAGCATATATGTGTGTCTGTGTGAATGAATATTTTTTTACTTACTTCTATTTCATATTTTTATAATATCTTGTTTGGTTCAGATACCTTGTTAAGTGGACTAGGTTGCATTTTACTGAGTCATTCTACCACTTTAGAGGCTTAAAATAGCTTGGGATGTTGGGTACTTTTTTTTTTTATCTCCCCCCCGAATGCCCCCCCCCAAAAAAAATAACAACCCAACAACAAACAAACAAACAAACAAGCAGTCTCCCTGTTTTGTTTTCTGCTGATTGCACTGAGCTGGCAGAATAACCTTAAAGATAATTGACAAAATGACAGGATAGAAGAAAATGTTGGAAGGGAAGAACTGACACAGGCATTCCTGGACTTTTTAACAGTTAAACCACAATGGCCTGTTCAAGTGAACACATTGCTCCCACAAGAGAAAGTAAATTTTATCCCTTCCAGAATTTGTATGTGGAACAAAATGTCGAAGAAACACTTACTGCCAAGAGTTGTACTGACCGTGTTTTGAAGCAGACTGAAGGCTAAGCTGAAATCTGTCCTGCCGCCTTGGAGGTTGTCAGAAGCAAAGAGAGGCCATCTGAGCCAGAGCTGGCCATAACCTTGGCTGCACAATAACCATCAACGTTTACTTAAAAAAGGATGGATTCTAGAGATCTCCTTTAAAGAGTCCTAAGAGGGTGTGAAATGACCAAGGGAGAATGATCGGCAGGAGGGTTTGCTTTGCGTGGACTCAGTGACTGCACAGGAACAACACCCCAAAGTCAGGCGCGGGGGGAGGGGAGAGGAGAGAGGGGAGAGGACTTTACTCTGGGTTACCTGGTCACCCCCGAGATGTGACAACTGAGCGTACGGGGCTGTAGCCTGCCACCATCATCTTGCAAAACCACATCATCTTGCTTTCCCAGCCTGTGAAGGGAAGGTGCCTGGGAAGAGACAGGAGAATGTTGCAAACAAGAAAAGAAGCACGTTGTCACATTTTACTTTTTAAGTTAGCCAGAGAAATAAGAAACAATGTCAACCCAATTTTCAGAATGAGCTAAAAATAAACCGAAGGGTTTATTTTTGGATGTACCAAGTTATCCAGTAGCAGCTCAGCTTTACAGCATGTAGGAATAGGATCCAGATTCTGATTTTGGTTATATTGCTGGAAGTTTTCCATTGGTTTCAAAGATAATTAGTAGTTTCACCAAAGTAATTTGATCAGAATTTGGCCATAGATCTATTGTTCCTTGATGTGATGCACTTCCACGTAAGTTTTAGTGGAAAAATAATTACTAAAAAAAAAAAATAGAAGCAACATACTTCACAGTTTTTTGAGGTTTAAATGATTTTAAGTGTGTGCTATATGTATGCTAAACATTATTATGCATTATATAAATGCATAATATCAGGCACGCTATTTTCGTCTTTGCCCACAGCACAATAATGACGTTTCTGCAGTAGGATGAAATGCAACACTATATTTAATAAAGGTTATGGATTACGTTTGTATTTCATGTTGTTAGGTGATATGCTGCTTCTGATTATCTAGATCACTGTTCAAATCTGGCAGGGGTTCACCATGTCCTCCTCTCTGACACCTGGCATGCTTCTGCTGCTAAAGGGAAAGTTGTTCCCCTCTGTAACTCATCAACACCACTGAAAATGCTCTGTGATGGTGCCAGCATTTACAGGGGTGAAAAAAATACCAGTCTTTATTCTGGGATAACCTATTCAAAACTCAACTAAGCAGTGTTGGTAATAGTGACGTAAAATGAATTAAGAACATATAGCTAAAATGCTGTCAAGTCCAGCACTCCAGCACCTTTTAGGGGCACTAAAAAGCTAACTAAAATATCTGAGAAGAAGTTTAGTAGGCTAATGGATTACTTAATATAATAGTTCCTTTTTTTAACAGAGATCTGGGATGGTTGCAATGAAGTATGGGACAGAAGATCTCATTGGAGTACCAAAACATTTCCCAGTATGGTTTGCAAGTCCATCTTTGAGAACACTGAAGTTTATTTCAGTTGCAAAACTGAAATACATATGTAGAAATTTTTCAGGTTAGATTTGTGTCTCAAGCTTAACTTTTGGCACTGCTCCTGTATTGCCAGTATCTGCCCCACAGAAGTACATTGAAAATCCACCTGATCAAATCTTAAGGCCTTCTGGTCAGTTTTTATTGAGCTCTTACTAGAAACAGCGTGCAGTAGTTCAAATCCTGATGGATAAAATGCAGCTGAGCACTCACCCTTCCCTCTGATTTCCATAGCAGTTGTTGCTGAGTAAGAACTGGATGCGTCTCCTGCTCCTGCGTCAGGACTGCTGACATGAACAAGTGGGAGGAGGATCAAGCTCCAGCAAGGACAGGCTTCAGAAGCTGGTCCATTCTTCTTTCACACGGATGGGAGTGTCACAGCGCACTTTCCTGCCTAATCAGTCTCAACCCAGCCTTGCACAACTCAGCCTGTTTTAAGCTTTTAACCAGGGTGTAGGAGTTCAGAAAAAAAACCACCTCCCTTCCCCCAAGAAAAATGTAATTGCAAGGATTTGTTTTGATGTAGCATGTACAGTAAACTTGAATCGCTGTAAGTGAACCACACATTTGTGCGACTATTTTTTCTTTCCCTAATTTTCATTCCTAGTTAGCTATTCATTTTATTTACCTCCTTGACTGGATCTGACTCCCAGTAAGGCTCGCAGTGGAGCTGCCGAAGCCATGATCCCCAGGGCTGTAAGAGAGATCCTCTCTGTTGACTCCGCTGGGGCTATCCCAGTATATACCAGCAGACAGTCTGGTCCCCATCATCATTAATGCAGACAGCCTTCCATATGACTCATCTTATGGGCCAAAGCAAATGTTAATGCACAGTAGTAATATCAAAATAGCACACGGGGATAGGTTCCACTCTCCTTGTAATTGTGTTACTTATTCTCTATAACACTTATTTGTTTTAATACTCAGAGAGATCAGGAGCCTGGCGCATTTAAGGCGTCCTACAAACAAAAGCCTCAATGTTACATGACCTGCACAAGAAACCAGGCTTATATGCAACTTCAGTGTCAAGATCATGGTCCTTACAAGTTCTCTAGACCTCTGGTGAAGCCAACACAGAGGCTTCAAATTTATTCTTCTGTTAACAAGGTCAGAATATGGATCTTGGTTATCATTATTGCCAGTACATAGCATGCCAAGATGTGGAGGACAAATGGAAAAGCAGTCTAAAATTCAAATTATGCAATAAATGGGCATAGCAAATAGCAAAGCAAGAATGGAATACCAAGGGACAAAGCCAAGAAAATGATTGTTCAGTTTAGGGAAGATGGTGCAACAAAACTGACTAATATTTAACAATTACATACTCACTGTAGAGTCATTTGTTGTGACCAGCAATAAGAAAATGAATGTCTAAAGAAATATACGGCTTGTCCCCCTTAATATAGCTTCAAAACAATACCATCAATGAATATGGGAATTCCTTGACAAGATGAAAAGGAATATAATCCTACCTCCGGTACTTATACAGACTCTTTTACCATGGCACCTGAACATCTTTCTCATAATAGTCCTCATATTCCATGCAATTGGGAAGCTTTAGAGCTGGCCCAGAGCAGCAGGCATCCCTGGGAGGGGGTAGGCTGCCAGGGGTGGCACAGCCGGGATGGGTTGTCCTAGCCTGAGTGACTGATCCCTACCTCCTACTAGCACAGCTGCTGGAACCATCACCCAGCAGCAGCTCTCCAGGGCTTCCCCATCCCATCCCACCCCATGCCATCCCATCCCACCCCACCCCACCCCACCCCACCCCACCCCATCCCATCCCATCCCATCCCATCCCATCCCATCCCATCCCATCTTTCTCTTCATGTTTACTTCTTGTTTCCCTGCAGCAGGACTACGCTGTGATCTCAGCCTCCTTCCGCTCTATTCCCAGAGCACAGAAGATCTGGAGAGAAGGCTGTGAGTGCTGCTTCTCTGGGGAAAGGGAGAGCTGTTGCTTTTTGGAGAGAGAAAGTAAACTCTTACTCTTCCTGTCCCCATCTGCATTTCACTGATCTTACCAGCCCTCCTCACTTCAGACATGCTCAGTGCAACTACAAAATTCTTTTTTACCCAGCTATCTCGGGATTCTTGGGAAATCTTATGCCCTTCATGCTAATGGGAACAGAAGCATGAAAGAATAAATGAGGCTATCCAGAAAGTCTACAGTAGAGAGACCCAAAAAATGAATCTTCTCACATGCAGGCTGTTACCTTAGCTACCGAGACTCTTTTTGCAGAGCTGTACTTTCTATATGTTAATCCAGGCTTCTCTTTTCTTTTTCTCATATTTTTGGGTCTTGAGTTCATTAAGAATGTTTTCTTGCTTCCTCCGACAATGTTGATCAACAGAAATTCATTTGCAAGTGTATCTAGGTAGTAAGAAACTTCTGCAAATATTTGTGCAAATGTTCTTCCAGTTCACTAACTGCATGCTTTGACCATCTTGAAACCTTCCTGTGGGTTGGAAAGACATACAGACAGGGGTTAGAAATGGTGCCATCTGACAAATCAGGCCAAACTATAGGCAGCTGGTATTCTAAGCAGTTGCCCTAATGCATAATTCATGAGTGAGCCGTTGGCTGCAATATGTTTTAGCCATTTATCAAATAATAACAAGCACCAAAGGCTAGATCCTGTGAATGGATTAATGGGGCTGATTCCTGCACCTTGGTATGAGGAATGTGTCTTGAGGCCCGTGTTTATGGAGCTACAAATTTGTTCTTTGATCTCTTACCAATAATAAGACTAAAGGAATGCAATTTTTGTCGTTAATATTTTGCTTAATGTTAGTCCAGGGAAAGGTTGTTAGTATTCTATAGCTATCTCATCAGTCGCAAGGGACATGTCATATACATTAAAGGATACAAATAAATAATTAGCATAAAAACTTCCTAATCCTAAAGTCAAATATTAACATCCTTCCTTATTTTTTTTCTTTTCTTCCTTTTTTTTTTTTTTGGCTTATGGTGAATTCTTAAAGAACCTAAGGCTGAAAGGCTGAGAGTGGTAGAATTTTGGCCAGAGATTACAAAAATAATGAGATAGCCATATGCCTGCCTGTCTGTGCCAGATTTCAGGCATATAAATCCACAGTAAACTCAAAAGTTAAATATGCAGGGAAGTGCTTTATGATGTGACATAGTCCTGGAGTTTGCTCTGAACAAAAGAAAGTTCAATACCTAGTACCTATAAAACAAGAATTTTTGGAGGATAAAACATATTCTTCTCTGGATTAAAGCTGCTCCTTTCTAAAAGTCTGTAAAAAAACCTAATTGCCATTTATAGAAACAATTTGGTTTATATAATCCTTTCAAATATGCCTATTTAATTATTTTTGAAATTGAATATTGTTAGATGTTTCTGAAACTGAGTTATGAACCTGTACATAAAACCTTGTAGCAAAAGCTCTGCTTTCACCTTGCAGCATTAGCATTTAGAGCATTTTAAAAGGTACAATAGTGCCGCACGTTCGAAGCAATTCCAAATTCCAATTAAAGAGTAACATCATGTTAAACAGTTATAAAGTTAAATATATGTACATAATTTATTAGGTATAGCATAAAATTTTTTTCAAATGTCTACACACATCTGAAAATGGTACTTATAACTCTATATTCATACCTGTATGCATAACTGCACACCTGTAGATAGACTAGGTAGAGGCGTATAGATAGTTCAGATACATTCCCAAGTCATCTTCAGTTTTGTAATGTGATCTGAAATGTAATTTCAGATACTAACACAGTGGGAAAGAACGTGATCTTTCATAACAATGAAGCAATTGTTTATTTTCTCCTTCCCATTTTGTTGCAGATATTAGACATTTTGGGTTACTTATTACCATGAGATAATTCATGCCAGTCTGCTGAAGGCACAAGCAAGGCAAAGTGTTTCCTAATTCCCAGAAGGCGTGTGTTATCTTGTGGTGTCACACATTGCAGTGTGACATTTCTTCTTGATACCGGTAAATGGACCGTACTGTATCCAGGATATAGCTTTTTGCTTCCGTTAAAATCTCACTTGTAGTTCCCTGCTTGCAAAATACTTCATCAAGCTGGATAGTACAGAACAAAAAAACCATGGAGTGCATGTAGCACTGCGATTTTAATAAAATCCAGAGAAAGACTAAACAGAAACGTATGACTGCTGAAAAGCTAAGGGGCTGGCATTTAGGTGAAAGTTGCTGTCTTTACTCTTGGGGGGGGGGGGGGGAAAGCATATTGATAATCTCGTGCTACCGATGGGCAACAGTGTGTGGATAGCTGTGTTAAAATAAATTGTGAACATAATGGAAACGTATTATTGCTAACTCTTTTCAGGATGTTGCTGTCGGAGCCTGACTATAACAAGGTTTCCTAATTTCAGTCAGAAAATCAGGTGAAGAGCCTTGTGCAAGTCTTTTCCTCCCTGGCTGCCTGTATTCAGTGCTCTCAGTCAGGAACACATCCAGGATGCATCCCAGTTTTCAGACGGCCTCTAGTACTGTCGGCTCTGCAGTCAGTCACTTAGAAAGATGGGCAAATCTGTGTGGTGGGCAGCCATGTTGCATCACCTCAACCACCCTCTGGGCCCAGAATAAGTTCTGACTTATTTTTCCACACATTGGTTTACTCTGAGGTGGAGATTCTCCGTGCTGCTAATGTCTGCTCAAGGGAGATGTAAAATCTCCCTTCTACGAGATGCAGGAGCAGAAAATAGAGGAAGACAAGCCCCAGAATCCATCACTAATTTCTGATTGCAGCATATTTTTCTCAATTCCCCTTAGCAGAGTCTCATTTCACTACTTTCAGCTCTTCATTTGAGTTTAAAGTCCACTGAGATCAATATACAATGAAAGTGGACATGAGAGTACAGATCAATGATGGAACATAGAGAGTGAAACAAGGATGGAAGCATGGAGAGTGAAAATGATGGAACAGACAGTCAAAAGGGTCTACTAATTATGGCACTTGGGGACTTCTTTCAGAAACTAAGGTTCTTCCAGATTCCCTCTAGAAAGGAATCTGCAGCCACTGGGCACCTACACTTTGTGTCAATAATTTATTGTATACTGCCGATGAGGCAATACAGCCCTTTCTTTATGTACAATTAGCTGTTACACTTGCAAATAAATTCATGCATATCGTATTATAAATGTGATCTTTAAACCCCAAATTCTTCTGTGTTTCAGAATCATCAACAGAGGAACCTCTTTCTTCTGTTAAATGGGGACATTCTCCACAGGGAAATCACATATACCATAGGAATGATCATGACCCCGGTTATCTTCTAAATACGGTCACAAATCATCTTTTCCTTTTTGTTGGTAAAAATCCCCCATATTACTTTGGAACATTAACAGGCAAAGATTTAGCAATAGCTTTTGGTGCTTCAAATGCTTTCCTTCAAGAAAAAGGAGGAAAAGACATTTGGACTGGAGGGAACTGGGGAGGCATGCTGACTTGAACACAGTTAGCTGCAGTAGCATGACCAACATGAAAAACAGATTTTTTGCTTGTGGTTTTCTTTTTCCCCAAAGTTGTCTGTGGGACTAGCTCCCCTACAGATGTATTTCTTAAGATGACAGCCTCTGCTTTGCGTCTGTTACATACAGACCTGAACATGGGCTCTGAAGTTTGAAATTGGATTTCCAGTCAGTCAGAGTTCAAGGAACACTTGGCATTTTGGCTCGGTTTCATAGCTAATTACATGGGGCAAAATCCCAGCTGTCTTGAAGTCAATGGCACAAATCCCTCTGGTTTCAGTGGGGCAAGAATGTCACGCCTTGCAGTTTAGAGGACAACTACAAAACCAAAAGAACTATGATTCTGACCATACTGTGTTTATATCATCTTTATTAATGCCCATGCTCATCATGTCATCAGTCTACTGGATCTATCCATTTCCCTTACTATATATTTGTAAAGGTTTCCCTGCCTGCCTCTTTCTGGAGTTCCTGTGATCTGTTCAAGGGGTGTGATCTTCAAACGCAAGAGACAGAAAGACCACTAGGAAGTCCATGAACTTGGATAAAATGCTGATAGCGTTCTGGAATTTAAATTCCAAATCCCAATGGAGTCACAAGGCAGATTCCATTTATTTTAATTGTCATTACATCAGTTCTTTTTAGTGCTTAAGGAGTACTGGACACCATCAGATAAGATGTGCCAAAAGTGTTCGTCAGAACAATTTGGCAATAAACTTCTGTGTAGCTATAATCTTTATTTTTTTTTTTATCAGCACATCTTCCTCAAATATTCCTGGCTATATATGGTATGAACTTTTTGCCTTTATTCAGCAATCTCCTTTTCAATTTCTCTTTTTCCTTAAGGCAGCCTGTACTAGGACAACATGAAAAAATTCTGGAGTGTGATCCAGTCCCTTGCATTCATATCTGATAAACAGATGGTTCTGTGAACTTCAGGCAGCGGAGGAATATCGTCACATTTATGGTTTTAGTGATAATGCAGACAGTTACTCCAAAACATCATATGTTACACCAATATTTTGCACCAACTGAGTAATGCGGAGCATTCTGCTAAGGCTCCTCAGTGTGCTTTTTCACAGCTGGGATGCTGTCAGCCCAAAGACAATGCCTGCAGCAAGGAGCCCCGCGCTCCCACAGACGCTCAGCTCACTCGAGGCTGGATGGCAGCCAAAAGGCTCCTGAAACATTTTCCATGGGCTACATGCTAATGTATATTGCCTATGTGTTAGTTCTTTCTAATGGCAGGATGGTTTGCAGCATAGCTGCTGGGCTGGCTTGGAGTCCACTCTGGAGGTGCAAAGGCAGAGGTCCCCTCTGTAGAATTAACGGTGTTTTCTATGCCAGCTATGCATTTACACATAGATACTGTGTTGCGTTACTTTGTTTGCTCAAAGCTCGTTAAACTATGTGGTGTTTGAATAGACCCCAGCCGTGGTGGTTTATAGCATCCTCCTTGCTGCCCACTGTTGTAGCTCTGACCTTGTTTGACTGAACAGTGTGGTGTTCAGGGAAGACAGCCTCCAGTGTGATGAGACGGCCCTGTATTCTGCATGCGATGGTTTCTCTGGCAGCATGCCATGGGATGGCCAGCATGAAGTATAGGAGCTGAGGGCCTGGAAATTAATGTCCCTGCTTCTTCTCTAGGTATGGGTTATGAAGAAACTGAGCAAGCACTTCAGAAGAGCATTTACCTGCAACAGCTGTGCCCAGTGCAGCACCACTTTGGGTGCAGCGGTGGGTGCAGCAGGGTAGAGGGGCCATCCTGGGGTCACCAACGAGAGCAGCTATTGCACGGAAGAGCTAAAAGTTCCACTCATGCCTGCGTCAGCAACAGGCACACACACAGAGAACTCCTCTCCAATTTCCACTCCGGACTGCTAATGGCTGTAGCAAGCCAGTTTTGCAATGGCTGATCAACTGTAGAGGTTGTTGTTATATAGGCATCTGTGATTTTGTGAGAAGGTTGCTGCTGTATCACTTATTTTTTATTAGTTTATTAGTTGCGCTGCATTTCAAACAGTTTAGGAAAAGTCCTTACTGACAAATGGGCTTTATCAAATACCTTTAGCAGGTAACATGTTAATACTCTGAGTACTAATAACATAAAAAATAAGATGACCACAAAAAATTAAATCACATACCCCAGGTCACAGGTTCCTTCTTTGGTGAAGAGGTAATTTATGCACACCTAAGTTCCTTTCACGCCCTTCATGCAAAGACATCATCAGTGAGAATGGTTGTTTCTTAGTGGATTTTGACGTATGTCACTTCAGTGCTCCATATCATGACAGACGAAACACCTTGCCTTATGGTTCTCTGCTTTCTAACACTTTTTATCCGTTGGTTGGACAGGAGAAAACAGTGGTATAATTCTGAATGATGTGTTTGCAGAGTGCTATGAATACGCTCTGGAGTAGCTGAAGTCAGTAGGAACACCTGTGTAAAAGCTGATGTTTCTTAGCATCCTGAGTCAGTCATGCCAAGCGCCTGGTGGGTTTTGAACATTTTTGTGAGTGCAAGAGAAAGATGCTGAAGGACTGGGGGAACGGGAATTCAAGAGATCCTCTGGGCATGTGTAAGCCAAAGAGGACATGTTGGCGAGCTGCCTCCTGTGGTCAGGAGACCAGAAAATAGCTGGAGGGAAGGAGTGTCATGTAAGCAGGAATATGTGTTTGCATTTACTCATACTTGCAGTTAATGGCATGGAAGGATATTATGCCATTTATAGGTGGTACTGCAATGAAATTTTGCAGCTGAGTGGTATCAGAATAAGTTTATTTTGTGATAAATAATAACAGAAAATAAATGTAAAAGTATAGGTAGCACATTGTTTCTTGAAAAACAAGCCCCTGGTGAATTGACCTTTTGGTAATTAGGTAGGTAAGTAATAAAACAAGCAGATGGTGTAAATTAATGGAATACAAATCAGGACCTCCACTGGAAAAGTGCTAGAGGTTTGCAAACCACAGACCACTGGTTAAGAATGACCACTGTAGGTAATGCGTTTGTTCTCAACCACCTTCTGCAGGGTGGGACTGCACATTGCATGCTGTGGGAGGCCCCTCCAATCCCCCCCGAATGGTGTATCTACTCCAGAGTGCAGTACTTCGGGATGTAGTCATTCAAGCTGATTATAAAAGAAGTTAATCCATGACATTCCTCCCCTGCAATGCCTGTGTCAGAGCTCTTTCCAGGGCAATGAGCTCCATTTCACTCCTCTGAGGATTCTCCGGGAAATGCTTTAGGGCCTTCTATTGGGTTACGTCCAGTAGCTGCTGGAACAGATCCTTCTCTCGCTCTTTTTACTTTTTGAACTACATGTTGGCCATTCTGCCTGTACAGTACCTACTGCTTCGGGGTAACTGTGGCATCGAAAAGCCTAAAGCAGATTTTAAAAAAGAGAAAGGGATTTAATATTGTGCCTTCTTAATATCAGTCCTCAGGCTAAATGCAACAAACCTGCTCCCTTAACACTGCTTCTTCAGTTCACACTCTGGAGTCCAGATGAGGCAGTGAAGTGTAATACAAATTGCTTTTGCTTGCTGTAGGTCTTCATGTGGCAAAGATGAGATGCTTTGGAACATGGCAAGACAGGGGACAATTAGCTAATTAGCTGGGGTGGGGTGGGGGGCTGTGGTGGTTCATGTAAATAGAGGACATCAGTCAGCAGGTTAGCAATTCTGCTGTACCCCCGGTTCTCTTTGTACAGGAGGATATTGCAGCCTCAGGAATCAGAAAGAGCCTTGCAAGGGTCTTGTGCAAGAGAAAGGACTTTGTCATGATGGTGGCCCAGTGGCTTTAATATTCCTCCCTGTGCTGGGCTCTTGTGCAATTTTTAGCCCTGCTGATTTGTGCAGCATTGGCTGCTCTCATAAATCTCCTGCCTGAATCCCAGTGCATACACAAGATCAAAGGAGCTTGCAGTGGGTTTTACGCTGTTTGTTTGGCTGCCTTCAGTGCCTGCGCTGCAGCCTTGAGTGCTCTGCAAATAGCTAACCACCACAAAATATTCAGAGCCTCTGCCTGCAATACTTCCAAAAAATTGGCCCAGCTTGTCCTTGGGTAGTTCACCTGGAGGTCTCTAGCTTTGCCTTGGTAGAGTGGCCAGCACGGTGTAGTCATTATTCCCTATTTGTCTTGAAAGTGTTCTCTAAAGGTGTCTGCATTCTGGTGGGTCTCCTGAGAGGCACCACAAAGGTCTGTCTGTACGAGTGCCAGTAAAACTTTATCTCTCAGAAAAAGCACGCTATGGTGCTGGTAGTTATTCTCCTTTAAAAGAATAACCAGTAGCAAATTCACACATAGTATTCCAGCCTGGGGTCTTTATAGACCCCAGAACTAACCCCATATGAAGTGCTGACCCCAAATCCTCTAGCTGCTAATCTAAATCTCACCTGGAAACTTGGCAAGTCCCAGCCCTAACCACAACTTGCCAACACTTACACACCATGCAGCTGTGAGGTGTGAGGCTGCAGTGACCATGGCCTCTGCCTGAGCCCACGAGCTGCAGCAACAGTTGTAGGAAGGAGAGGTATGGAATATGGGGTGCTAAGTACAGAAATTCTGCAAGACCATTAAGATTTGTTTGCTTTTGCTAAGTTGTTCCTGATGGTCACTTTCTTATAAGCCTTGCATGATGCCTCTGCTTTCTGCTATGCTAGTTTTCATTTTACCTCTGAAAATTGCTTTCAGATAAGACGTGATGAGGCAATTCAGCTTTGCTCCGTAGCTCCATTGCAGGGCTGCAGTCTATCATTTCATACTGCTGCTTGTGGCGGTCACGAACCACGCACTGCGATTTTATAGTCCGCACTTCTGTTAAAAGAGCAGCTAGTTCTGATTTCTTCAGGCTGAATATTTGCATGTTTATAGCAACCTGCTCCCTGCCTGTCTATGCGAAAATACAGGTTCTGTAATCTTCGACACAGCTGTTCACATGTGGAGTGTTTTCTGGAGACTCAAAGCTATGTGATCAACGCATGCATCTCCTATTCCAATCTGAAAGGTACAACTTTGTTGTTTTGTTAAAATCACAAATGGCCTGTATGCACTACACTTTATAGGGAAGCTGGTGGGGGCTGATAACGAGGTTTCTACCCCCACATCAGCCAGCCTTGCCTGCAACAGTGGCCTGTCTCGCATTCTCAAGCTGGAAGTGATAGTATACCGGTATGTAGGAGCACCTAATTTCATTTTAGCATCCATAAAGGGTTTTGATCTCTTCTGCAAAATTAACTCTGATTGTCATTTGATAAAGTAACTTGATGAACTTATAAAGTAATGGGTACAAAAAACATTGCAGCAGCAATTATCTTTTGCCAGACGATTAATACAGTGGAAAAGGGTTAATTGGGAAGTGGAACAAATAATCACAGAAATATATATACTGTAGAAACATAATTTTGAAGTGTTGTTGATCTCTTCCAACATCATCATGTAGTCAATTTTAACAGAGGAAATCAAGACAAATATAAGCAGTTACTGCTAGAGGTGAGCAACATACCAGTCTCTTAAAAACTTCTTAAAAACACTGACTGACTTCACATTCCAGAGACTCCACAGAGATCATTCCCTGGATAGTGTTATGAATCATTTGCCCATCCCAACGTTTTGTTTGAACAACTACTCTACTAGTCATCTGATTTGTCAGACAACTGGATGATGTCAAATTTCTCCTCTGTGTCTCACTTTGTGCCCCCAAGGCTGAGAAAATGGATTGATTTTAAAATGGGACCTATCGTGCCAAATTTCCTGAGCACTTCAAATGAATACTCTCGCTCAGTCATGACTAATGCCTTCTCAGATTCTGAGAACATGTCCGTGGCTTGCATGCTCTCCTGTTGGTTGAATAACAAAGAACCTCCATTCATAAAGAGATCTTTCAAGAAACTTCTTGTAAATCAATCACTGACAACTGCATAGTCAGTCTTCTTGGTCTTTTTGGGTTTTAATTAAAAAGTTACACCAACAAGTGATGACAGACACCAGCAGCACAGTCCAAATACATCTGAAGATGAGCACGCAGGGCAGGTTACTGTGCCACTCACAGAGTATCAGCTGAAAATGACCTGCCGTGTAGAAATAAAAGCCAAACATTAAAAGACAGATTATTTTTTTTTAGTTCTTTGTGGTTTGTCTAAAGCCAAAACGTGCTCTCTGCCTTTCTGCCCTAATCCAGGCCTACATGCAGCCCCAGAATAAACAAGCTGACTGTACTTAATCCTGCATCATTTGACAGCATGACATCAGCATTCACTCGGTGGTGCTAGCTTACAGGGAGTGGTGGAATGGCAGCTCTGTGTTTCTTTCCATTCGTATATTCCCCTGAAACACACTTTATTTAGTGTTTGCATTTTAAATTAATTAACATGTTGAGGAAGGAAGCCTCTGCTGTAAAGCTATCCAGCACTGAGTGTGTCTTTCCCTTCACATCACCTCCTCCTGGCAATTTTAACCAGCTTGTGAGAAGTATCGACATGCATCCTTGCAGGATGCCAACAGATGTTCATGCAAAACCAGTGAAGACCCAGAATTGACAATCCAGATGATACGAGATGAAAGGAAAGCAAGGCAGTATCATTTAGAGGTTAAAACTTCTCAGGCTGCCTTTCAACATCATAAAGAGGGAAAGGGAGAGAGAAAGGACAAATCAGTTTAAAATTACTTCTTTCAAGGCAGATAACCTTAAAAATAGAGAGAAGAAAGCTGCTGATTTGGGTCTTGTGAAATCTTCTGTCCCTAGACTCATAACGTGTGTAGTTTTCTGCTTGGTCAGGAAGTAGAGATTAAGGATATTGGCCCAGACTCACAAGAAAAAATGAGGCTCATTTGGAGACCTTTTTTATCTTTGACCCCAAATATGAAAGTTTACATTTTTATCATTCAGTTAGTCAACTCCGGATTACCTCAGATATAGGGACTTACTGAGGATTTGTAGAAGTCTTTTCAAAGGGCTTTTGTTGCTACACTATGAAGTAGTTCACGCTGGCAATTTCAGAATTCCCCACTGGTTTTGTTTTTGTTTTATGTCAAGAGGTGCTTCATACAGCTTAATATGAGCGTTATTATTTTGCTTTCCATTAATAATTCAATGTCTTAAGAAAGTGCCATGATTTTGTCTATTTTTATCCTTCCATTCTTTGTAGCAATGTCTGAGATTAAAGTAACTAGAAGAGGGTAGAACAAAAACAGATCAATTTTCTCAACTTTATTTTATCCCAGCACATTGCATAGCTTTTAATTTCTCACTTTTTATGCTATTTCACCTGCATTGCCACTTATGGCGTAGTTCTACCCATGGATCCAGCAGTACTGACTGCTGCAGTTATGTAGTATTTTATTCTCTGAACCCTGTTTTCCTTGCATTCTGAGTACTCAAGGCAGATCATGGCCTTAAAATTTAACTTTCTGCCTATTTTTTCATTACAAGAAGATCCTTTTAGTCTGTGCAGGTTTCCAGGAGTGCTTGATGCTTGGTGCACCAAGTATATGCAGTGAATATATGTGAGGTACATTACTTGCATGGCCCAGCACATTTTATAGCTGGTAGTATTTGAGAAATATATTTCACTGTAGAAAAGGCAGAGCACAATGTTATGCAGGCAGGCAGATCTGCTGGGAAAGCAATCAAAAATATTAAAAAGAAAAAAAGAGGAGAGAAAAGGTAAAAGACCAAATCAATGCTATGTAGTTAACAACTCTGTAACAATCAATAAACCCCTGGACTTCTCAGAGACAGGCAGGGCAACCACAAGAACATTTACAGAAAAAAAATCAGTAGTTACAGATCAAGAAATAACATGCTTATTCATAACTTTGTCATTACAGAGAAGTGATAAATTTGTAGGAGGAAGCCAAACGTATTTCCCTCCTCCCGATAAATGATTTTGCCCCTCTTTAAAGAGCCATAATTTCCCAGACAGAGAAGTACTCGTCCATATCTACCATACATTCTTTTGCTGAGGTTTGCATTATTGCCTAAAAAAACCATATGAAACACTTTGGCTGGACCCATAGCTTCTAGACTTTTCTGTAACATCCCTCATGACAAGGCAAGGGTAGCACTGTGGTTAAGGTATGGCATTTGGGCTCAAAATATAGGGGAGCAATCCTCTACAAGTTATCCCAGGCCTCCTTTGGCAGAGAGCTGTAGGGCTTGTTTTCCAAACTGACTTCTGATTTTCGTTGTGTTTGGGTTTGTTTGCCCAGTTGGAGGCCTGGCCTTCAACGCTCTCAACTCCATATGAAGCCCGTGGGACCCGCAGCTTCCACCATGTGCAAATCAAGGCCAAGATGCTCCCAGAACAACCAGAAGTGGCGTATCCCCAAATTAGAAGGCATGCTTGAAAGTCAGGTTTTTAATCTCTTTGCGATAATTCAGAATACCTAATTTAGGTGGCTGGGGACTTAACTGACTCTGTAAGGAGCCTAAGGCTCCTATGTGCCAAGCCAGAAGCTTAAAGGTTGGCAGTGTGAGTTTGTAATCCCCTGTACAATGGGATACCGTCCCATCGCACACGGGCACTGTGAGGCTGAACCCCTGCATGTTTTTGAAGTGCTCGGAGTGCGTCAAAGACAACATATAGAAAAGTAGAATAAGCCTCTGATGAGCCTCCAGTTATGCCAACCACAGGGACGGAGTGGCGTGCTACCAGTTCCCCCCCCAGCAAAACCCCTTGAGCGGGGCCAGGTTAAACTACGTGGAGAAATCCCACCAGCATCAATGTCCCTATGGCAGGCATAAGGGGCAATGGTGGGCAGCCAAGCAGAAGGTTAATATATTAATATTAGGGGCCTGAATCTCATCCTTTTTATTCTCGTTCAAACCAAAAGCATCTCTCCTGAGACAGATGGATTTGCCTCTGTGAAGTTCCTTCAGTGGAAATTAAAACCAGGCTCTGACTGACAGGCTCCTCACTTTCAGCTGCCGGTACGTAGGCAATAGACGTCGACAGTGAGAAAGGGCTTAAGATCTGTTTAATCCTCTTAATGACTTATTATATGTTCTAGTGAGTTTGATGTCATTTTGGGATATCATCCAAGACTAATAATAATTATGATACTATTGCATGAGGATTGGCTTTTGCCTTTACCGGAGCCCAGTGCAGCAGCAAGGAGGAGAGAGAGGAGGGAGGACACAGAGACCCTTCACGGCTTTTCCCCATCCACATTGTGCACAGGCACCCAGGGAAAACTCATTCTGTCGTCTGCAACACAAACATGCTTTGGATGAGGGTCAAAGAAAGAATAATGGCGACGCTGGCGGCTATAACTCTGCCAAACCCCTTCCTGATGTGGGATTTACAAAGGTTATCATGGACTGGGGAATAATTTCAAAGGACTTCTTTATTGCTATGGCCTGGGGCCAGGGGAATAAACCTGGAGCAGAGGAGGATTCTCTTTACCTTAGGCTATTCGTTCTAACTGTGAACACAGAGTGGAATTGGACCTACCAGCCTCTCCCCTCCAGAGGATCCCCAAAGTCTCTTCTTACAGCACCTGAAGAAAACCAGCTGCTGCTGGAGATGAAAAGATTAGAGCTGAATTTGCCGGTACCAAAAGCACATTGTGTAACACTGTGGAGGGAAGAGACTGGGCCAATGTCAGGGGAAATACGTGCTCCTATAACAGCAGGAGAGAGAAGCCAAGAACTGATTTCCAAAGCCCCATGTGAAATTCCAAGACTATAGAGATCTATTTTAAAAAAGTTAACAGATAAACTCACAAGTTAAAACGGGAATTTTTTAATTCTCTGAAGCCTGTGGTCTGAGGTAAATAGCTTGTCAGCTCTTTTGGAAGTCCCAGCCTTCATTTTTAAAAATGACTTCTATTTCTTAGCAGGTGGTTATTGCTTTCTCTAAGTCGGGCATCATCTAAAGCTCAGGTGAGGCAGTTAACTTTCCTCCTCCTAAAATCAAGGTTTGGGTGCTCCAGGGTAGGCACAGTTGGACTGAGGCAACAAATGGGAAACTCCTGGAGAAGGTGTTCGATGCTGGGAGACCACCACTGCCAGCAGGACCTCCTCAAGGGGTCTGGCCTTGTTTGAGCATTTTTACTTCTTCTTTTTTGCCCCCAGTCCCTCGTTTCTTTGAACTCTGATGACTGCTGGATCACCACAGCTGGTAGGACTCAGCATATGCCTTTTTTTTTTTTTTTTTTTTGCTTTCTAATGGAGATGTTGTGTAATCTTTGTGTCCTAGGCAGGTTGACATAGTTGTGGTTTGTATATGAAAGAAGGCTGGAAACTTTCTCTCTCTGCTGTCGTTAGTCAAAAGGCTACGGCACAGTCACCCTGGTTTGGCTGTGCCCTACCTTGCAGCATGGCAGAGGTGCTCATAGACCAATTTACCTTTTTTTTTTTTTTTTTACTGTGTTTATTGTGGTTTACTGTGCAATATACTAAAGCCCCAATTTCCACCCTCCCCCATCCTTTATTCATTTTCCCAGTCTCTTCTTTCCATGACAATCACAGCTGTCATCATTCTTTGCCTAAAAACAATTCCTAGCCAGTCAGGAAACAGGCTGAAATCCTGGGAGTGGCCATACGCTGCTGGCAGCTTTAATGCACATCCTTCCCATTGGCATTAAAGCTTGGGGTCACACGGAGCTGATCACCATGGACCGAGGGCAGGGCACGAACATGTGTGTGCAATTACAGGACTTACCCCTCAGTCAGTGGGAATTCAAAGCCCATCCCTAGGCCATTATTAATTTGGAATCTTGCCTTTTGCTCAGGTAATTAGGATCTACTTTTGGATGACGCTAAGTACACCTAAACTCCAAGTAACTTCAATGGAAGCTAAGACCGAGCTTTCCAAGCATTGAGCATAACAGAACAACAAGAAAACCTACCCCTGACCAGGTCTCATTGCTCGGCTAGTTCCCTGCTCAGAAGTGAGCTTGTTTCACAGCCCTGGAGCTGATCGTCTTGTCCTACGTGGTAAGACTGATGCAGAAGAGGTTTTCTGCTGCAGATTCCAGCCTGTGCAGCTCCTTCTTGGAATCGCTTCTGAAAATGAATTTACAGCTTCAAGACTACACCTGCACAGGAGATGCCTGTGGCAGTCAGTAGGGAATGTGGCTAATTAAATAGGAACAGATTTTCAAAGATTACTTCATCCAAGAAGCAAAAGCTAATAATTATATGGAACAAGATGATTACCTGGAACAAGATGATAAAACTGCTAATGTTCCTGTTTATAATATGACTGTGAAGTTTCTCTGTTAATGCTGGGCTGCAATGCATTACGGTTTATTTTCTAACAATACAAGAAATAATGCTGCCAGTATTCTGTCAGAATCATGCTTCTCTTCCAAATAAAATTCCACCTGGAATTGACCCATTCAAGTAACTCCCACGTTTTTCTTTGCGTTATCCTTACCTGGGAGGAAGGAACGCTTAAGAATGGAGAACTTGGTTTTGCCTCATATATTGATTATATGTGGGAACTTCAGTAGATGCTGAAGGATTGGTCCCTTCGTTACAGGAGGGAACACTCCCTCCCCCTCCATTTCTATGAGATGGCAAATTGCAGTCAGCAGGGTAGATCTGTGATCCTGTGCCTCCTCTTTTGTGTGATGAAAATGTGCTGACGCAGGGGCCACAGCTACCCCCCTCTCCTGGATTTTGTTTTAAAAGGAGAGCTCTGCCACTGTGTGCGCATGGTCAAAAGCTACCAGAGATCGTTTGTTCATTGTCAGCTGGGGGTGGGGGGTGATTGCAGGGTGTGCCCGAGCCATATATTCAGCCATTACACAAGAAAATACACCAGTTAAAATGTTGATATTTCATCTGTCATTACTGAGTTAACACCTCTGACCTCTCTGTAGCTCTGTGCAGGCTCCACTCTGCTCTCCACCCAGCCTCTATGCCTTTTTATTTATATTCACATTTTTTCTACCTTTCTCTATTTCTTTTCAAGAAACCTGAGGTTCTGGCAGCTGCCAGTTCTTACGGGAGCTGCCAATGTGTTGTACCACGAGCATAGCTCAGTACAAGCGCTGTCTAGACTCAACCACAGTACTCTATATTTTACTGAGGACCCTCTGCAGAACATTAAATTACTGCTTGTCTCAAAACCAACTCTTCCTCCTGCTTTACCATCTCCCACATCTTCCCTGACGCCATTTATAATGACCTCCGCAGGTTAGCTTCAAAAATTTGGAAGCATCTTGGCATCTGCCAGCCATGTGAAACCTGCCCCGAAGTGAATCTTGAGAGTGGGGGTCAGCATCACTGGGGGTTCGATGCACCACTTAAGTCTTTGCAAATTTTTTAATTCTTTCAATTTCTGTGAGACAGGTCACATCTTGAGAGCTAAGTATGACTTGGAAAGGCTTCTTGGATCAGGATTTAAGGCTTTATGTGGACCGTGTCTCAGGGCTGGGACCTGCATTTCTCTATAGCCTTTGGTGTGCCTGCATAAAATCTCCGACAGGAGGGATCCTGGAGTCTCTGTGTCCATAGGGCTGAGCAGCCATTTCCAATTAAAAAAAAACTTCGATAAATAATGGCTGTGTTTCGGTTGCTGTTTGTTTTTAACCATTTGTGCAATACCTCAAGCCAATTGGCAGGATTAATAGGTTAACAATGCTATATTAATTAATATCATAAAATTGCTTTGAAGGAGGGAAGAGCTAATTAACTACGAAGCATTAACACTCCAACCAAGGGAGAACCCAAGGGAAAAAGTCTACAGTGTAATTAAGAGAGAATACATTTTTCTTCCTGCCCTAGAGTCTTCCCATTGTCACAGTCACTAATGACTTTCACTTGGCTTTCTGAAAGGTTTTCTGCTCTCTGTCAACCGATGCCACGCATAAAAATACCCAGAGGCAATTTTTATTATTTTTTTTTCTTTCTCGACCTTTTTTTCTGGTGATACCCTCGATGCAAGCTATGAACTCTCCTCTTTCCTTTCCCACTGTGAAATACTTGTGCAGCTTCTTTCTTACACGGTGGTTAAGACCCAGTCTCCATCCGCCAGTAACACAGGCACGGCAGGAGAACAGGGCATGCCGCAGCAACCCATTCCGTTCTATACTTTCCCTTCCTACTGTACATCCCACATTTTTCCTGTGAATGTCAGATGACTCACTGATTTATTACAGCCTTTTTTTTTTTTTTTTTTTACCTAGTTGGCAGTCAATCTGCTTCAAACCACACTGCATTTTATTCATTTGCCGTTCGCTAGTAACAATCCTCAAGAAACAAACAAACAAAATGACAAATTACAGACAATTAAGGGGGAGAGAAATTAACAAAAATGTGCTTGCTTCTATAAAATTCCAGCTGTCCTGAGATGGGGTTTGAAATGAAAGCTTTCTGCCTTGCTTTTTATGTTTGGACTTCAACCACCTGCGCAGCAAATGTTTGTGAAGGTGCCCCTGAGTGAGGAACTGGGGAAGGGCACAAGGAGAACTCTCAAAATAAACATTGCATAAAGTGAAATAGCTACCTTCTTGCTGTAAAAATATCTCCATGCTAGCGTTTAAGCTCAGTTCACCAATGGCATCCAGGAAACAAACATTTATAAATGTCTAAACCGGAATTTACAAACATGCAATAACAGCTTCAGTGAACTAGCCAGCAAAAACTAAAATCTTTGTCCAGATGAAAATGCTTTAACTACACCAGTACACTTGAAAGTGTAGAACAAACAAACTAATAAAACCCAACTGTAATACTGAGGCATGTACACAACATACAGCTTATTCTCTGGTGAGAAGTATTTTCATGCATCTGCAGCAGTGACTTTGCCTAATTATTCTGTTTAAGAAAAAATAATAATATTCAATTAAATCTATTTTTTTAAAAGCCCAGGACTCCAACCTATACAGTCCTTCGAAGTTATTACGCTCCCCCGAGCTCTGCTTTTGTAGTGGAAAGCAGTTTGTCCAACTATACACCTGAGTCAGGGGGTTCAGGTCTGAGTCCAACATGGCAAATCCAGCTGTGTGGTATCGCCAGGAGAGTGCTGTGTCATTACAGAGTCTGTCTTTCAAAGGAGAGGTTAAATCAAACTCCCTAATCTCTGGATGAATAATCTCATTCTTTTCCTGAGAAAACATCTCACTGAGCAAATAGAGTTGAGTCTTGCCCGGACATGTTTTCTATAGGTGGGAATTGGTAATAGGTGGATGAGGGTGTGGAATGGCCCTTCTTGATGAAGTCTCTCTACATTAATCATTACATGTCTCATACACGACAAAAAGTGTTGATGGAATAGGTTTAGACATACTTCTGAGTTAGAACAAAACCCATGTCACAGCAGCTCAACAAACATTACTTTTCGTGTTGGTGGTTGTCTGGTGTGATGCAATGGAAAATTGCTAATAAAATTCCGATGTGCTGTCAGCTCCTGTGAACTTTATCTGCAGGCAGGAGGGTGTCACAGAAATAGAGCAGCTCCCCAGGTCTCACCACAGACACCTTCTGAGACAGGAGGAGGGGAAGTCTGAGATTACCATTGTGAGAGATGACTTTTCGCACAAAAGGAGGTTTGGCTTTGAGGGCTTTGCGTCTTTATTTTATTTACCCAGGGTTGAATTTCCTTTATCACCTTCTATTAGTCTGTTTAATCCACACGGGCCAAATTCACCTGTCAGCTTTATAGAGGTAGGCAATGCACCATGATCCCTGTCACTGGGCCAACGCTTCATGTGGGGAAAGGTTCTTGCCACCTCTTCTGAGAAGCTCCAACACCTATAGTTTGTCTCACACTTTGAAATCTGGCAGGAAGAAAGTGATCAGCACAGAAAAGTACCTTGGTTTCCTTCTGGTAATTTCTCTTCAGATATTGCCACAATGGAAATGATTGAAAACTTACTATTTCCTCAGTCCTGGAGGAACTGCTGAAAGAAAAAAAATATTGGCAGCACATCAAAATTGTAGCTGATTACAAATATTCTTAAGAAAGGCATTCACGCACCACCAACGCAGCTGCGAGAACTGATACGGCACTGGCAGCGCCTGGAAACTGCCGGAGCAGATGGAGCAGCAGGTCTGGGAAGGAAGAGCGAGTCCAGGCTTCTCCAGCCATCACCTGGTGGTGTTCCCTGCCTGAAAGACACCCAGGATCCTGCAAGAGATTTCCTCGCCCTTCCTCTCCCCACATTATTCCTTGCCATGTCCTGTGGGTGACCTGTAATAGGGTCTAGCGGACAGGCTGCAGGCTCTCCTGCCGGATATTAGTCCTTATCCCTTTTTAGAGAATCCTGTCTATTCTGTGGGTCACAAAAACCCCCAAACTACCTCCAGTCCAGCCCCAGGCTTCTTACCCATTTTACTTTGGGTTGACTGGTTGTTGCCTGAGGGAAGAGCATTGCAACCTGGCACTTACCACTTATCCCAGCTGTCAGCCCAACCGGCAGGTCATCCATAGCAGCCTTGGGAGAGAGCTGGAATAGGTTTGGGACTGTTGCCAGCTTTCCTCGGTAAGGCCAGGGAGGTAGAAGTAGCCTTGATGGTTGAAGTAACTGAAGGTGGAGCTGAGGGTCCCCTCCACCAGGCTGAACAAGTGTCCGTGCAAGATAACGAGTATCCATGGCTCGCTGGGACGTTCGCGCCTCCCACCTCAAGCTGCCTTGACACACAGCTCGCCAGGCATCACTCTGCTCTCCGACGGGAGAAAGGTGGCTCTAGGAAATGCCTTTGCAGTGGAAATCCTCAGGGTGGCAGGTTCAAAACCCAAACCTTTGACAAATCCTTTTGTGATATTTCCTTACAATGCCATTGTTATCATGTACCATTGCCAGTAAAATAATTTACTTGAGTCCTTAAAAAGTGGAAATACAAAATGGGTAGAAATCCATTTAAAGCTAAGGAAACCGGTGGGATAGCAGAGTTCACCTGGACTTTTGGTAGTGGAAATGAAGCAGAGCCTGCACTCAGCCACGAGTACTACAAAAATCATTGCTCGCTTTTTCTTCACAACCCTCCTCCTGGGCTTCTCCAGCTTGTCAAGTTTAGTGCAGTTGCATACTTAACAGCTATGCCTCAAGCATGTTCATTTAAATGTTCAAACCAGGAAGTAATTATGCAAAACCTTCTTGCAATATTCACCCAGTTCTAGGGCTGCTTCTCTGTATTAGAAGGAAAGAAAAACAGGTAGAAAAACATACGTTGCATGCAATGTTCGATATACTTTTTAAAACGTGGGGTTTGAGCCTGAGGAAGCAAGTGACATCTTCTGCTTCTCTTACATTTTTGCAGGGTGTGCATGAGTCAAGTTTGAGTGTATGGCCAAAAAACTGATGCAGACTTGTGAGCCAAAGGTAATATCCCCAACTTATTGGCACAAAGCACCTTCCCTTGCAGATACTCTTCACTGTCGTCATTTGGCTCTTTATTTTTAGCAGCTTCCAAAGCTGATAAAATATATATTGTTACAAACATTTTGGATGTACATTTTCAGGGCCTTACGACCATGAAGTCATTCTTGTGTCTGTCATTCTTTCCATTAGTGATGAGCCCAAGGTGCTGAGCTTATTTCTGAATCCAGATGGGTATTTGGAGCCTGGTTTTTCATCTGGGCACATGATCAGATGCATTCCCTGGCTAAACACATATCAGTATGTGCATTTTTTGAGTACAGAGAAAAATACAGGCAGCTTTATGTTAGTACTGAGTGAGATGATCAGTATTTCATTCCATGCAGAAGGCAAAATATGATGCAATTGTAATGAGTGAACATAAAAAGTGGAATCCCCACAATCTTCTGAAAATTTTAGCCTGTTCTATGTCTGTCTGGGTTCAGCATCTTTTCACACTTCCTTATTTTTATCTTGAGAAGGAAAGAGAGTTGTCTAGACTGGATCCTTAGAGCCAATTAGCAGGCACAAACACAAAGATTCGGATGGGAACCTTGTTATGCATTTGCACCCTGTGTCCTGCAGGATAATTCATTCCTTTGGGAATGCACATAGTACAGACGGCTATATTGTGCTACAAAGTCATACTGAAGTTGGTATTTAGGTCTTTTGAGACTGCCCAGGCTCTGCAGCAAGAGCCTGGGTAGTCTCTTGGGGCTTGTCCTGGAATCAAAAGTTGCAGTTCCTGAAAGCAGGAAGATAAATGCATGTGGTATTTTCTACGTATGCTGTATACATGCCAGCTAAGCTCCCTTTGACCTCAGCTTCAAGATTTATTACTTGCTGCAGAGTGATAGTTTCAGCTGCTACCCAGATCAGTGTTCTGCCTGGTTAAGGGACCCGGAATGGGTACAGGGTTTTTTACGCACACCCCCAGCAGGCAGCACACCAGCCCTCCAGGGAACACGGCAACCTGTCTGTAAAATGGGCATAAATAACCCTTACTTGTCTCCGGTGTAGGAAGCTTAATTAGCAATTTTAGATAATCTTGAGATCCTCAGAGGGATGGTGCATATGCCCATAGAGTGAGTAATTTGGCACAAATGTGTTAGCACACCTACAACTTTATTACCATGTAGATATGCTAGGGCAAATAGAGCAGCATGTGTCCCAAATGCTGTGAAGACAAATAGCTCTGGAATTGCCCAAAGGCCTCTAGCAGAAAAGAGGGATACACCTACTGCGCACATGCTTTATGACAGCACATACTGATATATCACTAGCCCACAACTTTTCAGCCCTATAGAAAAAGACACCCACAACCACGGGCTTTCTGGCAGCACAGGGATACACCTACAGTCCAAAACCTTTCAGGAACCCTTAGGGATATAGTCACAGTCGCTACTTACTGGCAACACACAAAAGATACGTCTGTAGTGTGCAGACTTTCTGGCAACACAGCTGCATCCCCAGAGCCTGGTTTCCCACGAGCAGTGATATACCAACCATACCACATCCCTTAAGGCAGAGAGATGATACAGAAACACCTCACATTGCAAAGGGAAATGCCTTTGAAAAAGAAAAAGAGCTTTTTTAAAAAAAAAAATACACTGGATAACAGGGGCTGTAATTGTTACTTAAGTGCCAACAATGTCAAAAGCAATCTGTGCGTGCAATGAATGCTCAACGTTAAGAAAATTCATCCAAACTGAATAGTCTGTATGTTCTGCTGAGCTGTACAAACCACGAGAACTCCCTACTCTTTGTGGTTTATGTTTCCACCAAGAACCCGTAATAATGAAAGCACTGACCTAGCAATCAGCGTTCTGAGTGCAGGCCCCGAGATTGCTCAGTTGGGTAGAATTTCTTTCTCTAGAAAAAGAGCATGTAATGCAATTAATCCAGCTAGTGCTGCACAGCACATTAGGGGACAGCCACTCCTCCGTTTGAACAAAACAGCTGGCATTCCAGTATTCCCTTATTTCTGAGTACTTGACTGTCAAAGCTGATGATGTTCTTTGACACAGGGAAGACAAAAAGCAAGGGAGGAGTTATTTAGTATTATACAGCAGATACAGATTTGTTGTTATTTAGGTTTATATCTAGAATAAAATACTCTGGGATTTACTTTAATCTCCACAATGGCCTAAGTCTGTTTGGATATGCCGGTGTTTATGCTATAGCTGATCTACTGCGGATCACTCAGACCCAGAGTTTTTCACATGGAGATTGTCCTCACGTTATGCTCAACAACTATTCAAAACGGGGTCCCGATTTCCAGGTGTTTTGCTGGCTGCAGCTGAGTGATGTGCTGGGTATGTGAAGGAGTTTTCTGTTACCTTGTGGCTTTTGCTCTCATCTGGGAGGGCAGCCAGGAGGGCTGGAGGCAAGTGGCTGCCAGGCTGCTGTTTGTTGTCTTGCTCAGTCCAGAGCAGCCATGCCGCTTGCCCAGCACCATGTCCTTCAGGGATTCCAGGAATGAACAGAACAGGACATATCTGCCACTTGCACACCGCCAAAGGCGGAGGAGAGTGGAGCCAGTACTCCCTGTGCAAAGAAGAATATTACCAGAAGTCATTATTAATGACTTGCCAAGTAATAAATCTATATCACTTAAATTTTGTCTATCATGCAGCAATAAAAGACGCCCATTACCCTGTAGGATGTGACTACACAAGGGCTCTGGAGAAATCCAGGTTAGGGCTTAGAGTTTCTTGCTCAGGCTTGTCTCCAGTAGACATAACTCACCAAGAGTGATTCTCTGCCTTCTCTCTAGCTCATTGCTATAGCCCAGTGGTCGACCAGCTGCACTGCACATGTTGGTGAGAAGATGCTGGCTGGAGTACGCCTTCGGGTGAGAGCCTGTGTGTAAGGGTGCTATCCACTTGGGGTAGATGCAGATTTTTCTGCAGCTGAACCTCATTCGCCTTCTTCTGTGGAATGAAAGGCAGAATAAAGGCCCCGTCCGTAGGCATTGGGGAGCCACAGTGACAGAAGGATTGCCCCGTGGAGCCTCCAACACTAGAGACTGAGAATTGTGAAGACCTGTGCGGTTATGAGTGAAAGGTGTTGCTTCCCTCAAGAACCTGCATACACGGCTGGAACCGTGAGATAAGCTTTGTCTAAAGATATTTGACAGGTCTCAAAAATGGGACTCGGCATAGCTGCTTCCAGCGCTGTAGCTTGTATGGGAGGTTCAACATAAAGATGAAAACAGAGGTGGCTGAAAGGAGACTGCCAAGGGACTGATGCACTTACATCCCGACACCTTCTCCTGGACCTTTGTGGGGCTCTCTGTTTGCTGCACCGTGGTTTTGTGGGGGCACTGACAGCATTCGTCGTGTGCTAGTGGAGCTGGTAAACTGCACTAGTGGAGCTGGTAAACTGCACTGTTCTGCTGTATGGTAAAATGCTATCAACAGTGTTTACAAAAAGAAAATATAGTCCATATCTTTATGGAAAGCTTGTAAAATAAGTTGCTGGCACAGCTTGTACTTAATGGCAGTGAGAACTAAAATGTATAACAATAATAATAATAATAATAATAATAATAATAAAGTAAGTCTTAAGGCTGGCATCTTGCACAGGAAATTTAAAATGAAATATTTCCAGCTTGTTGGGTTATGCCTAAGTACAGTATGTCTTGCTAGGCTATGTCAGGCTCCATTCCTACTTCAAAGTTTACTTTGATCTTCCTTTATTTACATTAGCCTTTGCCACAGTATTCACAAAGGCTTTTCAATGACTGCTCCAAGTCATGTATTACACTCTGCTAAGCCAAGATTTAAGTCAGTGTTGTGGTGGTGCACATTATCTGGAATAACGATAATACCCCCCGCAGTATGAAGTATTACCCTTACTCCTTTAACGCACACACGTCAGAATTTATGCCACTTCAGTGGTGCTTCCAGATAATTAGGGACAGTTTCTAACCCAAACTCCCCAAAGTTCTGTGAAAGTTGTCTTATAGACCCAAACCTTGTATTCAATATGCTTTTTCACAGTGTGCTCCCTCAGAATGGTCCATAATGGCACATAACAAGCAAAGTTATGGATTGCTTTGCCCAGGAGAGGTACATAAAAGATTGCAACAGGACAACCAGCCAAGTAAGGATCAAGCTGGCTATCAAGCACAGTGGCAGAAAGTCACTCTATATCCCGCCTATATGTGTCAGGGAAGCACAAAACCTGCAGGGTTTTTGCCTTTTTTGCTTAGCTGTAAGCAAGCTGCATGTTTGAGGGTGACACAAAACCGAGCCCTAAATGCAGAGTCTTTTGGGCATGTCTTGGCCCTCCCTTGCCTGATGCCATGGGCCAGGGCAGGCAGAATGGTGGCTGGCTTGGTCATTGCCATGGAAATCACAAGACAATGTGGCTTCTCTGTATTTCTAAACATCCCAAGGATGAGGTGGGAAGTTTCAGAGTGTTAGCTCTTCATTTTTTTCATTACTTATATCCAGGTCTACTTAGGAAGTATTGTAATAATAACACTGTTACAAGTGTCACCATAAATTTGGTAACATTTTGCATTGTAAAATCCTAGATTTTTTTCCCCTCCCACTGACTTCAGCTAAGTAGCTGAAAGGATGATGCAATGGAGATGACCAAAGCATTAGGCCATGAGTTTTATTTTCATTAAGGCCTTCTTAGATTCCTGTAGAACGAGGGAATCCTAAACCCAGCAGGTAAACTGGCAGTGAGTGTGAGAGGACCATGAATGACTTTGAATGCAGATTTTATTCTGTAATTTACGCTTGTCAGAAGGCTACACTAACTATATCACTCATGTAGGGTGTGGAGTATGAATATTCCACCACATTTTCCAGAAACCAGACAGTTGGTACAGAAGACATTATGCAAACACCGAGCTTCTTGCTCCCATTAAAAATCTGTTGCAATCCAAGTCATGTTCCAGACTTGAATGTGCTTAGGAAAACACAGAATTCTTTAGATTATTATTTTTTTTTTTTACTAGCTATCTACCGGGTTTCCATCACAGTTTAGAAAAACAATAGCAAACCAAAGAATGCAACCTGACAGCCACATTGAAGGGTAAGGGAGGAAAGCCAACCTCATGCCCTGCAAAACACACATAGGAGAATGCCTAGGAAAATATACTATTTTCCATAATGCCATTCTAAGAACAGTTGTATTCTTACTGGTATCTGTTGTTGCAGTAAGTTTAATTGACACCGCATTTACATAATGGATTTTTAAAAAACAACAATTTCACATTAATTACTGCAAAATGACCGAGTGGTAATAAATCAATAATGAGAAGCTATGGCGAAATATTTGGATGGGTTTATTTAAAAATAGACCCGGAATTACTACTTTGTGAGCTGCTGATTTTTCAGTTGATTGCATTATTTAAAATGGAGTGTTAAACGCTATGTAATTCTCATTTGATATAGCATGTGCAGATTGTGAAAGGAATGGACAGACAATTAGAAATCCAGGAATTTAGATGTGGCATTGGACTCAGTTCATTTTTCTGTAATTGTCTTGAACTTTCTGTGTCCTAATTCCTTTGCCTTTCAGTCTGAGGAAGTAATCTTAATAAAACACTGTGACATCACTATGCGTGGTTTTATTCACAAATACAATCCGTTCCCATTTTACAGACAGAAAATACAGTGACGATTTTCAACAAACACTGACCAGTGGGTTTTAACCTTAACACAAGCCTGGGAGTGATGCCGACTATAAACAAAGGTCACACCCTTCCTTGCCTTAGTGGATGGCATGCAGTTTGGGGAAAAGGTTATTACAGTGATGACGTGTAAAACAGAAGTAGGACGAGAGATGACTACCATATTCCAAACTGGAGGTAAAACTGGGGCTGGACGCATTACTCTTGTTACCACTGACACCACTCATCTCTATTGGTAAGGAAAATAAACAAGCGGAGAGATTGCTGTATATTAGAAGGCTGTGTCTGCTGCTTGTTCTGGGTTGACTGGTTATAAAATCAGCAGAGCATCTGGAAAAAGAGGCTGTAGGAGGTATTGTCTGTGGGAAAGGAGTCTGCAAATCCTGTGGAGCACAGAGGCACCACTGATTAAAGATAGGATGTGCTCCTTAAGCTCAGACAGAAACATAAACACTCCTAGACTTCAGGATATTCAGATTCCAGATTTGAATGCTTTCCATTATAAAATGCAGGGCATTTTTTTTTCAGGATCCAAATCCAAACTCCATCAAGTTCATAAAAGCATGAATGAAATGCTTTTTATACTTGAAGGCCTAATCTGAAGTGGCTATAAATCTTTCTAGGTCCTTCGATCTCACTGAGAATCTGACCTAGAAGTTTTTAATGTTCTGTTTTTTTCCTAAACTTCTGTTTAGGAAACTTAACAGCATTATCAGTCATGGACTGGAAATGTTAGAAATGGTTCATTAAACCTCACAATGCTGAAAATTTCATTTTAGAGAGTCATTAGTGGAAAAAATTTAATGACCAGATCTTTCTGTTCAAGAGTGTATTGTAACTCATAACAGCAGGCAATTTCTTTCCTGAGAGATTTTTTTCTAGAGGTTTTTATTTAACGGAATGAAATCCTATAGCTCCTGCTTGTATGATTTTTTTCTCTTTAAAAATAAAAAAGCATCGTAATTGCCATGAAAATTGAATTGCATTGTCAGGTCACCATCCTGGTTGCTGTGACCAACAGGGTGCCTTGCAAAACATTATTAATCTGGAAGGCTTTTCCATAGTAGGATCAAAGCTTTCCTGACCTGCCACAAAATCGTCTTGGGTTACACAACTGTAAAATAACACAGATGATGTGTTAAGAAAAGTATAAAACAGAAACCCTGTTACCCAGTCTGGGTGAAATGCCAGCCCATTTGGGTACCCCCGTGCAGTAAGCCAGCACAGATACAGAGTAAACTTCAACCGGGGAGAGGTTTAGTCAGAGAAAAGACAAAGCTAATAATTCTTAAGCACCAAACCGAAAAGCTTCAAGGGCCCTGTCAAAGAAATGTTCAGCACCATCTTGTGGCATTGTCACTAATTCAGCTAGTTGGTCTTTCTACTGTGGAAGCTACCCGACTCTTGTGGTTTTCTCCCCTGAAGAGACCCAGTCAGAGATTTCTCATTTATAAAGTAAGAGGACAGCTACAAATCTGACAAAAAGAGCGAGTTTAGGACTAGCAGTCTTGTTAAAGGTAAGATGTGCTCCTCGTGTTCAGGTGGGAACATAAACTTTTCAGCCTTGCTCTTACTACTTGAAAAGTGCGTAAAAGCTAAAATTAAGGAGTGTTTATCTAAAAAGACAGGAGCTAGGTGAGGTGACATCACATATCCCCAAAACATGATGGGGCAAAAGGCGAGAATGCCTATACTCAGCATAAAATTTTTCAGTCTTCCTGACAGGGCTGTGATCTGGGTCCTGCCTTCCCTTACGCTGCCAGCATCCAGGAGGAGGCTGGGATTCCATCACTCCTCTAGAAACAGGCTGGGGAACAATGCTCCTTCTGATGGCCTAGCCAACTTTCCTTTCTCCATAAGATGGGGTCAACTTGGTGCCAGCTATTACTGAAATAGAGCTGCTGCCACATTTGCTTACATATCTGATGCGTTACCAGTACCTAAGTCATTACTTGTAGAATGCTATGCAAGATGTTCTGCGTAAATGTGTATATAAAACCACATCATGCTTTCAGCTAAGTTTATAAAATACTCCCACACAGCTTCACAGCTTCAGCCCAGAGTTCAATTGGGCCAAAGAATGGAAAGAATAATTTATGGGAAGTTTTCAATATTTGGGACTAATGCTGCTTTGTCTCACTTTGTTCAAACAACAAAACCACCCAGCTGAATTGCCTTGTTTTCTCCACATCCGTGTGTGAATTAAATTCCACTGTGAGCTGCTTGGTTCACAGATGTGAAGTTTTTATCCAGTTCAGAGGAAACTCTGGAAAGTCATCCTATCGTTGCTTGCAAGCTGACGTTTTTCTGTCTCATCTACCTCGGTGCTTTTCAGCCTGTGTTTGTGAATAGTTTTAGTTCACTCTAGTCTTTGTTCTCTGCTGAGATTGATAAAACATTCCAACTTGAAACAGCACCTGGCAGGGGGGTTGTTTATTTTTAACACAGTTTGTTGCAGCAGAAGTTGTATTATTGTTACCAGATTAATTTCAGAGATCATTGGATTCTTTGGCTTCCACCCACAACTAATGTACACTGGTATAGCTCCACAGACATAGTATCTCCTGAGGATCTGGCTACACTTTTTAGCGTTCATATGCTACAAATGTTGCTAATGCATAATGCACATGTATATAAGTATCCATGCATTTTTCAAAGCCTTAGCTTTAAATCTTGAAGCTCATCCAAATCACTTTTATGAGCCCTTAAGTGGCAAAAAATTAAATAATTAAAAAAAAAAGGCGAAAGGATGTAGTACATTCTTCAATTCTGAAATTATTAGTTAATCAGAAAGCCATGATCACGCCTTGAATTAAAATGATGGAGATGATGTCCTTCTCATAATAAATACCTGCTCATGTTAACCTCTGACAGCAGGGAGTGTCCTTGTAGCTGGTTGCAGCCTTGCAAACATTTGTTGCACTTTGGTTTGCCCTTCCCCAGAAATCAGGAATGGGATTTCAAAGAGAATTAAAGTAGGGCTTTTGAGGCAGCACTTCAGATAGCATCTTTCTGCTCTCTGAGACTGCATTCAGAGCCACAGAGGATGCTGTACCACAGCTGGGAGACATGGAAGCCAGGGAACCAGCTTATGAACTCGTTGTGACTTGTGATACTGAATAGCCTAAAAAGACCCCTGAAGGGGTTGATAAGGGTAATGCTTTGTTTTTTAACAGCCCTTTCAAGCAGGGAGTGAACACAGGTTCTCGAGGTGCACCTTGGTGCTGTCAGCACCTGTGGTCTGGTGCAGTTACCTCTTTTCTAAAAAAAAATAAATTTGGGATAAGCCCAATTTTTGACCAAAGGTGAATGTACAGAGATATTTTTTTGACAAATACAGTGTTAATAGGTGTTGAATCTCAGATGTGCTTGATATTCAGTTTAGCTCTCAGTTTACTTGCTATTTAAGTGAGACAAGGCTGCACTTTGTTGTAAAGCTTCAGTCCGTAGCTAATGTAACTCCTTCTTTGCCTTTCACAATAAATCAGGTGAAACAGAGCTTTGAAATAAGACACATGCAGACACATGATTTGTAGTTAGTGGTCACTGCAAGATATTTTAAGTAGCAAAACAAGTGGATAAGATTACTTTACCAGAAAAATTGAAGTATACCTGGGAATGTATATTAACCAGATGGGTACCAGGAAGACTTCCCCATGCTTTTATGAAAAATTGCTTTACAAACAGATGCCTGATCTCTAGCTGAAGGGATTACAAAATAAATAGCAGACTTGTCCTTCTAACTGCAGCTTAGTGAATCATTGATGGTATGTCAAACTCGATGCACATCAATAAATTGACTTAATGTAAGTTATTGGGTTGGTTGTTTAGTTTTGGGTTTTGTGAAATGGAATTTCAGTCTTTCAGGAATATAGTAATGTGAACTGCAGCAATGGAGTATCTTGATGTACAGGAAATGAAAAAGGAAGAATTATCAAAATTCAGCAGACAAAAGAAATTATCTACTTTGGGCTAGAAGAGCAGACTGTGGCCTTACTAACTTATACAGGATAACTAAATGAATTAATATTCAGAAAAAAATTCTAAAGCTATAAATTAATATATAATAATGATAGATAAACTAAATGAAGAAAAAAATAATTGTTTTATTTGCAAAAATGTTAGAAAAAGATACAATACTCAGTAGTCAGTTACTGAAAGACATGCCCATGAATGCTTTCAATATGTTTTTAAAGAGAGACTTTCTCTCACCGTTGCCTGTCTGAAAACTTGACAAATGAAGACTGTTAGTTTTTAGTGCAGGATTACCGAAAACTTTTTTTTAAATAATATTATTCAGCAGCTATGTTTGTCTTTTTAAATTAAAATAAAGACATGTCATTGGCTTTGACAACAGATTTCTGTAATGCAGCTTCATATCCGTTATCTACCCAAGCCAGCAATTGTGCGCAAAGGGAAGAGGATGTTTTCTTTGAAAACAGAAATACACCAGTCCTGTGGGGCAGCGATGTCTCTCGGCTCTTCCTGGGAGCAATGCTTGTCCCAGGATACTTTAGAAAGAGGGAATTATGTATAATTTGACAAGGAGCAGGCCCATATAACCCTACAACCAACCTTAATAGCAAAGGGGTATGTTTGATTCCTGTGACATTGAAAGGATTAACAGCTGAGATTGAATTCAAACCCCTCTATTAATCCACTGGGCGAGCATAACATCGGTATGAGCACTGGCGGTGCACTCGAGACATTATTCTGTCACTGCCCTCTGTGCCTTAAATAATTTTCAACATCAGTAATCATGGCGTGTGGCTTCCCCACGCTTCTGCAGGACACCTCCCTGAAGGATGGGGCAGCTCCTGCCTTCACCTGCTGCAGCATCGGCATGGCTGAGAGGGCTGGCCATGGGAGGCTGCTGCCAGTTTCATTTCCTTTGTCTGGGAAAAATTCTGTTTTAAAATGCTTTTCTTCCAATTTCCACACCCGTGATCTCCCAGGTGGCTCCTTGAGGTGATGTAATGAGGGTGAGAGCTGCTTTCTCCTCACCACTGAGGGGACTTGAGCCCTCAGTACCCTGTGTCTCCTGTGAGCAGGAGAGGACCCTTCACCACCTCCTGGCAGTCTAAGCAGCGCGGCACCCCTGTGCTCAGGGTGCTACAGCATTGGCCTCCCGGCAGCCTCTGAAGTCCCGTGGCTCATTAAGTGCTCTGAACCTCCATGCATCCAGGGCACACGGTCCACTCCTGCTCGTGGGTGAGCCAGGTGGTCACCATGGCTTGACAGATCTCCCTCTGCAGCAACCGACCAGCACTGGTGGCTGCCCTGTGCTAAGGGAGGGCTCAGGCTGGGAGCCAGGCAAGGGTGACAGCCCTGCAGCCAGGCTGCATGTCACCCTGCGCCCTGCAGCCCTCTGTCCCCACAAGCAGCTCCCCATGAGCCTGGTGTCCCAGATTCAGCCAGGAATGACCACTCCAGCCCTGTGCCAAGGGGCAGCTGGAGGCAGTCCAGTGGTTCCCTCTGACTTCCTCCCAGTATGATCCACCTCCCCACCACTGGAGCAGGGTGTGTCTTGGTTTCATGATAGTATCTTATGGAATCTTAGTGCTAACATAAACATTTTCATGTAGGACCTTGCTGATGGTGGAGTATTCCTGTGGAAATTTTCAGGTGGAAATTTGCTGATGGGGTAATGCTGTTGTGGCATTTTTCTTGTAGTTTGTTGATGGTGGAGTGTTTTTGTGGGAGTTTTCATGCAGGAATGTGTTGATGGTGGAATACTACTGTAGAAGGACTGCTGGGTTTATTTTGATGTGCAATGTTGGGGAGGACAAGAGTGGTTTGGTGTGAGTTGGTGGAACCAGGACTCTTGACAGGGGCTGGTAGGTGCAGCACAGAGGGCAGGGCTGAGGTTGCCTGTGCAGTGTGGTGGGACTGGAGTGGAGAGCTAATGCAGGTGCTTTTCCAGAAGTGAGGAGAGTTGAGACATAGCTGGCTGCTTCACCCCTTCTGCCTGGGCTGAGGAAGGCCAGGTGGAGCTGAAGTGCTTCCCCAGTAATTTGCTGCACCACTGTAAGCCTGAATATACAGAAATCTGAGAGAAAGCATAAAGTTTGTGGGAAAATCTGTTTCTAAGCTAGAACATCTATTAAATAGGCAATGAAGTTTCCTCTGCATGGAGTAGATTTGGATAGAAGTGGCACTGTTAAACTTTATTTCAAGCGAGAATTTTGAAAGATATTGAAGTTTATTTCAAGAGCAGCCACTGTACATTATCAAATAAGATCATTTCTTATAGTGCTATTATAATATAATTAAATAAAATTCAGAAAGACTCTGGATTTAATTAAAGAAGAGGAAAGGCAACACAACTGTTAGCTTTGTAGTGAAAATGAAATAAAACCTGTCTTTCATGATACAGGAGAGTATTTTATTGTAATGCCTTGCCTACTAATTTACTTTGTATAATAAAGACTCAAAGTTCAAAGAAAATCTCACCTAAATGAGAAAGAAATCAAATAAGGTGGGTTTTGGTATTAAACCTGAACTACACCTGCTTGAGGAGAAAGGTGGGGGCTTGAAACTGGGAGTGGAGAATGTTGCAGTCAAGAAGGGTGTCTTCTTTGGAAGAGACGGGCTGTGCTTTTGGGAGTGATGGGGATGTGTTTTGGCTAAAAAAAGAACAACACTCAAGGCTTGCGTCCTATTTCGGAGTGGAGGGCAGTGCAGCTGTAGAGGCGGTAAGAAGGAAGGACGCTAAGGGCTGTATCCTCTTCGGGAGATGTGGGGTTTGTGGTTCAGAACAAGCACAGGTGGGCTGAAAATCAATTTTTAGAGTAAAGTAGAAACATGTTTCCCAGCCCAGGGCTATGCTGAGCCAGCTGCCCAGGCTCCCTCTGCACAGTGACATGATCTGGAACCAGGAGTTAGCGTCGCTGTGCAGAGGAATTTGCCTCATGATGAGAAATGCATCTATACGCTAGTTTAAAAGAAAAAAACCCTCACGCTACTGCATTTGGGAGCTGTTTGAGCAGGGGTTTTCCTATATGTGGCAGAAAGAGAAAGAGTAAATCAGACCTCCAAAGCTAAGGGGGTTGCACAGCTGTATTCCAGGTTCCCCTCATGTGGGGAACGCCTGTTGGCAACAGATGGGCTGTTAAAATGCATGGGAGGTGCTGGCGGCTCTGGAAAACGGAGTTTTGCAGTCTTTGCAGGTAGCTGGGATATTGGCTATGTGAACGTGTGAAGCACGTGCAGGATATTGCTACACTATTTAGATCAATTAAAAAATACAAATCACAAGACCATTGCAGTCAGTTCAAAACCCAGATACAGTGGGCTCCAAGGGAGGGCACTGAACCAGGCTGCAGTACCAGTGCAGGTTGGTTTCCCTGCTTGGTCAAGGAATCTCTAGATTCCCTAAGTTAATCTGTTTGCACTGGGTTTCCTTTTCCCCCTTTTGTTCAGTCACCAAAAGACATACAGAAAGGAAATCTCTAGGAGCTGAGGGGGGGTGGCGATGAAAGCTATCTCCCTGGTAAGAGGAGTAAGTGCAGCTGTGTGATGTACACCTGTCCCGAATCTTTTAATCTTCCCCCAGCAAAAATAAAACCCCAGCCTGCCACCTATAAAGATCATAAGTAAAATTATGGGGCACAAAGCACACGGAGCCACATCTTGCCAGCACCGGGCACCGGGGTGTCCCCAGGGCTCACTGGCTGCCCCCGGCGTGCCCGGGGGGCTGCGAAGGCCAGCAGCGCGTGGGTGGCTAGTGTCAGGGCCAGCGTGGCCAGCAGGCCCGGGGCAGCGGTCGTGCCCCCATGCCCGGCACCGGTGCGGCCGCCCCTCGAATGCTGGGCTCCGTGCTGGGCCCCTCACGGCCAGAGGGACGCTGAGGGGCTGGGGCGCGGCCAGAGCCGGGCAGGGGCTGGGGAAGGGGCTGGGGCACAATCCTGCGGGGAGCGGCGGGGGGAGCTGGGGGTGCTCAGCCTGGAGAGGAGGGGGCTCGGGGGGGCTGATGGCTCTCCACAGCTACCTGACACGAGAGGCTGTAGCGAGGCGGGGGTCAGTCTCTTCTCCCAGGTAACAGCCTACAGGACAAGAGGGAACGGCCTCAAGTTGCGCCAGGGGAGGCGTAGGTTGGATATTAGGAAAAATTTCTTCATCCAAAGGGTGGTCAGGCATTGGAACAGGCTGCCCAGGGAGGTGGTGGAGTCACCATCCCTGGAAGTATTTAAAAGATGTGTAGATGTGGCACTTGGGGACATGGCTTAGTAGGGGCTTGGCAGTGCCGGGTTAACAGTTGGCCTCAGGTGATCCTGAAGGTCTTTTCCCATTTTAAATGATTCTGTGATTCTATGGATAGCTGGAACAGCCTCGTACAGAGGTGAAAGAGCACTTCTGGCTCTGTTCCTTCTCAGATTCCAGATGAAAGGTGTTTTTCAGCCTTTGCTTGCAGAAGTTCAGCTTATGCTCCCTGGGTTGAGGGAGCGTGCTTCATCTACTGGTTTACATTGGTACACTGTAGGCTTTTATTCTGCTGGTGGTCTGCAAAACTCAGCGTCTCTCGTTTTAATCTGGTATAATGACTTGACATTTAAGTCACATTCCTCCCGTCTGCAGAAACACAGCCACAGAAAGCTCTCTGTGACAGGCCACTGTTAGCAGGGAAGTGCAAACAGGTTCATTCCCCTAGCTGCGAGCTGTGGTCGACTAGGACAAAGTAGTTAAAAAATGAAACAGTAAAGTTTCAGAGGTCTCCTATAACTGATTATTTCCAGCTACAGCCTGCTCCTAGGGTGACACTTGAGGAAGTTAATTAGTGGGTGTTTTGGCTGTCTGCTCAAATTATATTTCTACATTCAGCTAGGTCAGAGTACCCAAACAATAAAAATATCTTCTGAAAGTCAGAATGGATTGCTCTTTTATCCTCACTGCTGCCATTTTTCAGAAATCACTTGAGCAAATTTTGTAGCTAGAGGTGTAGGTGGACACCTCGGAAGAGAGCAGCCAGGCCAGGACCCACTCCTGTTCCTGAACCAGCGTGCTCCCACGTACTGTAAAAGAAATTGTATGTTCCAGGTTTTCATCCTCCACTTTCTCTGATGCACAACCAAGCCCAAAACACCTCACAGAAAGTTGTGCCAGGGGAAGAATCCTCTCTGTGTCTGCTGCAGCCCCCCAAAGCTCAGATTGCATGCAGAAAGGGGCCCACCAGAGAAAGCTCCTTGATCTGTCACAAGATAATAAAGCATGTTGCTTTCTTTTTTTCTTTATTTAATATTTATTTCTCTTTAGTTAATATCCTCATTCTGTTCATATTGTTCTGAAAGTGAATAACCTGTGCAGTTCTTGTTTTGCATGATACTGTTTCCTTAAAATGCCCACAGGAACCTGCACACACACATTTTTCTGTTGAGATGTCCGCTGGCAAAAAACGTTAAAGGTGTTGCTGTCTACCCTATTCAGATTTAAGGTTTTTCTTTATTTATACAGGAAGCAAGTATCATCAGTGACATTCACATCTGGGCGCAACTACAAAAATCCAAGAGTGTTTGTATCCAGATTGCAGGTTGAAGCTTTTATTTGAGAATGCATCATTGTTCATTCCCCACCTGTGGGCTCGTCTCAGTGAACCAAATTATTCCTGGACAGCCTCAAACTCCACGCTGAGAAACCTTTTACTTTCTGGAGCTACCCTGTTCTTTCAGTTAAAAAAAAAAAAAAAAAAAAGTCAGCACATTGACATTTTCTCTTCTGCTTTCAGCTGAAACAAATTACTCTTGCTACTAATAGCTGTTTCCACAGTCATGCACTGACTTCTTTAATAAAACTAAATGCATATAAGTAATACAGTTCAGTTGTTGCTGTTACTGACCTTGGTGTAATACCTCTGAGCTGGTGGGGGGTGGGGGGGGAAGTGGATTAGGAAAGAAGAGGACTGAAAAGGTACAAGATTGGGAAAAAGGAATGAGTTCTTAAATTACCACAGGTCAGACAGAAATGCTTAAGAGAAAAGTAAGATATTTAATGAAGTTAGAATAAAACTGGTACAGCAGCCTGAGTCTTCTGGATGTTGGCATATTTAACAATATGATCTGTTTAAATAGGCCATCCACAGAAACGAATCTTGGAAATGAAAGGAAGACAACACTAGATTATATTTTGCTAAGCCTAAATGTTATTATCGTCATTCAACAGGAAAGCAGACAATTTTCACTGGACTGGCTGACGTCCACCCCTGTACCATCTTTACCATTAGAAAAACTTCTCACAGCCCTTTTCCCAGCTCACGCTTTCCTTTGGCAGCCCCTTTGTGTTCCCACTCCAACTGCAGGTCTAGGATTTCACTCAACCCAAACCTGAATTGTAACCCTAAAAATAGCCATAATCTCAGGATTATCCTATATGGGCAACCAGCCATTACCCAGGAAAAAGGTTCTTACAACCCAGGTCTCTCCACAGCCCACACTTCCCATTGGGTGCCCATTTCTAGCCCCACTGCAGCTGCAGCTTTCCAGGCTCACTCTTTCTCTCAACCCTAAACCTAAGTTTTATTTAGGCTGAGCCTGTAAAAAAGCCCCCCAGTTATTGTCCAGATGAAAAATTTCTCATGGCACAGTCCTCTCGGCAGCCTATGCTTTTCTCCACTATAATCCCTTGTGTCATGGTTTTCTTAAATATCAGAGGTGCAAGAGGAAATCTGTGCAAACCTCTGACTTTCTTCATTTTCCTTATGTATCACAAAACATTTTTATTCAGTATCTTTAATCAGGCTGATGTGTTTAGTCAGGATTTCCAAGAGGAGCAGTCTGAAACTAAGCAGGTGTTGACGGTCTCTTTTTTGGTGTGGATCACTAATTATTTGTATAGTACAAACCTTCTGAATAATTCTTCCAAAGAAATAGCAATACCTGAAGTACAAAATCACAGGAAGAAACAATAACTATATTCAAAATAGACTCACCAGGAAACAGGAGAAAGAAGAAATTACTCCTGAACATGCACATTTCCATGGAAGATTTAACAAAAAATACAGGGGAGCCAATTAAATGCCTTTTTTAGAGTAGTATTTATAGATATCAGAGCTAGGTGTACAGACAATTTCCTTTGGAAAGTGGTGTAGTTAAATGGACGAAAGTTAAATTATAGTTCCTGTACTGGGGAATTGAATCTGCTACAGGATTGTCTCCTAAGTCAGGATATGCAGGTTTGCTGTAACTAATGGTTAAATTACCACAATTGAAAGAGTTGAAAGTTTAAAATCTTCCAGAATGCTAGGCCAGGTTTTTATTTGTTTGCTTTTCCTCCTACTCCCAAGGTCACAGATGTGCAATGAGAGCTGAAGGAGAAGGACATGCAGATATCTTGATAAAGAGAGTAGAAGCACAGTACTGATGAGATATCTGCAAGCTTAAAAAGCAGATATTCAACAGGTTTCAGTGGTTGTGTCAGAATTTTGTAATAGAATTTAGTATGTCTATAAAAATTAAAAAAAGCTTTTGAGTCCATCATTACACTTTTCTAAAAATTCCACTCCTGAATGTTGGAAACATTAGGTGATTTGAAGAAATGCTTGGTAGAAATATTTTTGGCATTAACAGAATGACAAGAGTTTAGATTGCCCTCCTGAAGGTGGTTGTAAAACTGTTCAAATCCGCAAGAAAGCCTGAGCTAAGCAAGACAGTGCATGGAAAATATCAACCTGCAAAATGAAAACTTAGAAAATTCATAGCTGACTAGCCCTGGAGGTTGAAATGAGAGCTGGGCAACATTTCTCTGCCATTGCGGATGCCACAAAGCCCTGGCAGAACTAGGTCATGGTGCCCAGAGACCTCAGCGAGGGTATCTGCCGCCCTCTAACAGCCACGCGTCGGAATCACACGGTGGTTTTTACAAGTAAACTAGAAAACACCCGAGCAGATCCTGCCCAGAGCTGCACACCCTCCTGCCTCCTGTCACTCCAGGAGCACGTCCTGCTCCTGGTTCACCATGGCTTTAGTGCATGCTGCTTTTGCCTGCCAGCCATCACTCCTCGGATTTTAAGCAGCCATCAGAAATGTAAAGGGACTATGAGTATATGCATAGCTTGGAGTCTCCCCTCCAACACCATCACACTTTACAACCAAACACGAAGAACCCTTCTAAAGAAGAAAGGGTCTTTTTTGTTGATTATTATTATTATTATTCTTATTATTATTCCCTCCCTCAGAGGCTGTGCCTTCTGCTCACGTGCAAAGTCTGATTGCTACTGAGTGAATGACAGCTGCAGTTGCATTTAAAAAAAAAAATAAATTCTCCCAAACTAAGTTTTAAAGGCACGTAATCTTCCTGAACCTGTAAAAAAAGTGTAAAAGCTAAGGAATCGATGTCCATGCTACAGAACTTAGGATATCTTCTCCCTAGACCCACATGCCTGATGTATATAAAGAATTACTGCTGTTTCGGAGATGAGATTGTGCAGAGGTGGCTCTGTTAGCTACTCAGTTTGTTTCCACTTCATGAATGTAATACTCTGACAGACTCTTGATAGGATAACAGCATAAATAAAAATACAGAAAATAAAATTTTCTTCCCGAAACCTATACAAGTACGGTTGCATAAAAAGGGGGTTAGCATCTTTGTAACGATTTGAAATTAGTATAATAGGTATATCCAGACAGGATCGTCTTGAAACATTTGTTTAAAATGTCAATTTAGAAAGTTGTTTATGTAAGTACTGTAATGGAACTCTCTTTCTGCGCAATAAACACACGCTGTTCTGTGCAGACAGTTTGAAAGGGTGAAGAGAAACTCTTTCCCTGCCAACATAATTTCTTTTGAGAATTTATTTTTCATGCTGTTTAGGTCTTCACATCTGAAGGAGAGGTCTAGCTAAAATAATGAAGCTGAATAAGACTGTTATCCAGTAGTTCAGTTCCAGTTTTAGAAACTAAGCAGCTAATACTAATGGGATTAACTCTTAGCCCACTGGCACACTTGGTGCTTGTGACACTGGCCAATCTAACAAGCCCATGGCACTATGAAGTTAAATAAATTACATAGAGCTTAAAGCTAGCAGCTGCTCTGTCTCCCTTCTTTATCTAGAGGTTGTTTATTTCTCTCAGGAGGCACAAATCATGCAGTTTTCATAGTTCTAGCCAAGGCCTGTACTCCTAACCACTTCATCCAGCCCAGCAATACACAGCTGCTTGCTTTCTGCATGCAGTACATCATCTCAGAGGCATTTATGGATGTTCCCTTTTCCTTATGTCTTCTAACAATGAGAGACTGACTTTGGTCTCTGTTTCTCTGGAGTTACATACAGAAATTAAAAAAGTTAGTAAAATCTCGCTGAGTCGAACAGAAGACAAGAAGATGTAAACGGGTCCTATCTTAACAGACATTAATTCTCCATGATTATAGAAACAAATTGGTTACCTACAGGGATTTAAAAAGCAAATTACTATTTGCTTAGCATTTGAGAAAACATGTTCACAGGTCTTTAAGTACGCCTTAATAAATTGGATTCTGATTTTGATGTGAGTTCCCATCTTGGTTAGGTGGGAAGATGATAGAGACAGCACTTCAACAGAAATGTTATGGCTGCAGCTTTAATCCAGTTTGCAAGTCCAGTCAAACCAACCCCATCCACACTATTTAAAATAATAGTGCCAACCCCGTTTCTGCTCTGGTCATGAATAACCACTGCCATGGATTAAAGAGGACTAGCAAAACTTTTTCCTTTCTAAAATGTCTGTGAGAATCTCTTTGGGTGCTGACTGTAGTTTTGTAACCTTCTGTGCACGTGTGGATAAGCCCCTTGCTACATGGATATTTGTTAGGAAGAAAGATTTTTCTGAGGGTGATAAGAGAAACCAGTTATCTGTTTCCTGCTGATGGGGTGCTTCCTCCACAGGACAAAAAGGAAATAATTTAGAGATCAATGCAGAAACATGAAAGAGAAATTACAGACAACATTGTCTATCTGTGTTCATCTCTAAGATATACTTAGTTTAGTTTACTTATAATCTCCTCTCTTACATTTTCTTTCATGTTTCTGAATGTGTAAAATAAGAAAATGAATGTGTTAAACAACGAATGGTAGTTTGCAGGCTCCAGTTTTGTGAAACTTTTCAGATACTACCACTACCCTGATCTCAGCTGGAAAGGGCTGTGTGGCTTACAAACAACAAATTTTGTGGTTCTCAAAAAATCACTGAAGAGCACTGCTGAGACTCAGCGCTGAGCTCTTCTGTTCTTAAACTGTAGATGAAAATCAAACGTAATGCTGGGCTGTAAAGCTTACTTTGGCACAGATGAGGTTGAGATTTATCTCTGTGTATCGGAAAATATGTCTACTGACTGTTGACCAGATGTATTTATTTCAAAACCACACTATATAAATGTATTTGTCCAGGATCTACTTTTTATTCGGTCTCAAACTGCTTAAATCTATGTAGAGAGGAACCTGCAATCACCTGTATTTTCATTTACTGTTCCATTCATGCCATCATCTAAGCTACTGCAGAAAATAACTAGCTTCACCTCTTGCAGATCTTTAACTAGAATCACCTTTTAAGCTGATGGTTGATAGACAGGGAACCCCATTTTTATCTAAATCATAGAAAGCTGCCTCAAGCATGATAAAAGAAGAATTATTTGCATGCAGAGACCTAGGATAATTTCTTATCACTTTGACTGCCCTCCAGGAAAGATGAAAGCAGATGCAAAGAAATTAAGCGTTTTGCCAAAGCTGTGATAAACCAATTGCTGTTAGAAACAAAACCTGCCCTGGCCCTCAAAATTCCTGTCTGGACACATACAAGTAAAGCTAAGACAAACAGTATGTGAAATTAGGGGTACTGGAAACGTGTATAGACAGTGCAGATGCCACTGCCCCATTTTTGCAGCATCCCAATATCCCTTAGAAATGTTGCAGGAATGCCTTCCCCTGCCCTAGAGGGCTTCTCTAGAGAAATACATGGCAGTAAGCTAAAATACCCAAACAAGACCAAAAGAATTCACTACTTGGAATAAGAATTTTTCTCTTGCTTCAGGGAATTATGGTGATACATTGAACCAGCATGATGTGGATGAATGTAGTTTGGTCTGTTCTATAAAAGAGACTCTGCTGACCCATGTCAAGCTGTCTTGCACCCCCAAGTCCTGCCACACCACTGTGGCTTGACAGCTCAGGTCTGCCTCTGGCTTGCACTCCAGTAGCGATTTCATTACAAGGATTTGTGGGTGGCTATTAGCACTCTAGCCAGTTGTTATGTTACATGTTACGTTATTCGTAAAACTTCTACACAAACCCAATATTCTACACACAAACTTTAAGGAAGCATTTCCCCGACTTCTTATGAATGCTTGGATAGAGACTGGTCCTTCTTTTGCCTCCTGGTGATGATCACAGACAGGGGGCCTATGACAGTGTGATTTTTTATTAACTACTCTTCACTATTCAGTATATATTTACTTCCCTCTTTAAAAGGAAACAAAGGACAAAAAAAACCCAACCAAAACTGAACAAAAATCCCATGTAAGTAACCAGTCACAGATCAGAAACATATCAAAGGAAAACTTGAGAACAGACTGTAGATTGAAAATAATTAATCCAAATAATCCTACAAGTGTTCAGAAATCAGGCCATGTTTGCAAAGAGTTTGCAGACTGAACAACTCAGTAAAATGTTCACTGGATAAGATAGCTGCAATGAATGCTTTGACTACTGGAAGGTATCCAGTTAGATCGACTACAAAGGCTCAATTTCTCAGCCCTTCAGCCAGATTTATCAGCCCTAAATCCCCCAGATGGCACTCAACTCATCCTCTAGATGGTAAATTTGCTTTGCTGACATTCAGGTTTTCTCTCATTAAGGATCATGAAGACTAAGCATCCGTTCTCCTCTATGTTTATCTCTCTTCTTGATATTTCTTTCAGATCTGTGACACCAAAGTCTCACTGTAATGAATAAAGACATTGAAAAGATGAACTTCAAATACAGAGAATGTTGGGGTTTTTTGCTTGATTGATAGCATGTCAGCAAAGTAGGAATGATACAGCATCTATGGATATGTCAGCTGCATTCTTAACAATACTGAAACCAAAAAAGTCCCTAACTTTTAAGCATCTCTCCAGACAGTTCTAGCTTACACGCTGAAAACCCATATATATAAAATATTCTACTGAGACAACCAATTATTTAAAAAAAATGTACTTCAGAGATATGGATTGTGTAGGAAATCCATCTTGTTGGACTCCGTTGCTGAATAAGCCTATGAGATTTAACTATCTTGCTTGACGTAAAACTCAAAGTAGTATCTGAAAGTTGACTGAAGAGATATCTCTGAAGTAAGATCTCTTAAATTCTGTTGCTGTTATTTAAGAGCAGGAGAAAAATAGAACAAATGATTGACTGATACCCACTACGAGCAAAGCTGTGTTGCTGAAAAGCAATCACCTTACTTATTTCTCTCTGCTTTTGTTTTCAGTATTCTGAACACCAGAAACCTGTGTTAAACTTGCTCAGATTTCACTCACATATTAATTGTAAGAATTCTTGGCCTGTACATTTTCCAGTCTAAATATTCAATATTTGAATTCTCATTCATACTGATTTGTCATAGCTAGACCAAAAATTCAGTGGGGTACACATATGCTCCATGACTGGGGGTGGTGTAACTGGTAAAATCACGATCGTAGTACAGGGTTTTTTTGGCAATGTTCTTCAATATTTGCTACTTTTTTTTCTAAGACTGTTTCAGCCTGTGAAATTATGTGCTGAAATATTCATGAAAAGTGAACACAGATGGGAATAAGTACTATTGCAGTGAATTAATGACAAAACATTAATACGCTCAGAAAAACTTGCATATTTTTCCTTGGCTTTTATACCTCTAGAACAATGATGTAAGAAATCAAGCCCAATAGCCAATGTGCTTTTTCATGGAACACTACACTCCGGATTCTGAGGTCAGGGAACTCAGTCAGTACAAAAGAATGAGAATTGGCCATGCTTAGTTAGCACTGAATGTCCTTATTGGAAGAAAAAAAATAATATGGGCTATGCATGAATGCAGTAGTGACATTGTTAGGGTTACAAAAAATATATGGTGAGTCCCCAGTCACTGCGCAGTCACCCAAGGCTGCTGCAGGCTTGATGTCATGCAAGCCAGGGTGGCACAAAGAGTCAGTGGTGGTAACAATTCCCCAGGACAGAAAACTGAACTATTAAATTCCCTCACTTTTTCTTTCCATATTATTTGTCTCCTATTAGAGGTGTCTGTGAGGCTGTGTTTAAATCAGGACCAGCGAGAGGCGGAGGTGGAAGGTTCTGTGGCAGCACTTTTTGTCCACTTGTTTGTGTTATGATAATGTCCTTGAAGATCCTAGATTTGGAGCTTTGCTGTGTCAGGTGATGCATAACTATAGAGACAGCGCTTGCCCTGAAGAACACCTAATTCTCTATTTATTCCTTCTGCTTGGCAACACACATCATTCCCTCTGTGCTTTCAAAACCCCTTTCTGCTTGGACACCTTTTGTTCTCCAGTGCAAATCACAGCTGCTTTTTCTTTTCCTTCTTGCTCCTGCCTGCTCTTCAGCTGTATCTTGTCTTCCTCAAAACTAATTTAGTTAATTCTTCATTTTAAAACCAGGCTGTGGTGCCTGGTCCACAGTTGCTTAGCAACAGCTGCCCTCCGCATGCAGGGATAACAGGCAAGCAGGGATGCCAGTGTGTGAGTCTGGCCCAGGAAGGTGAGAAATAAAGGAGCAAGACAGATTGCCTCCCTCTAGGCTTTGAGGTTGCACATTGTACTGCTACACGCTGGCAGAGATGTCGCAGGGGCAGGGTTTGCTTTCATTTCCAGAACTGGTTTTTCAAATAAAAAATACTGTCTCAGCGCAGGACAGGAATCAAGTGCACATGACAAAGTGCAAATTTTGGATGCATATATAGAAATCTAAAATATTCTATTATTAAGCATTAGGCATGGATTACAGTTAATCAAATCCCAACACTTACAACTTCACATAAGCCCGAAGTATACCAGGGAGGAATGTGATAACTTTATTACACAGAAATTAGAGGACTAAGTGTTTCAATGTCCAACTAGGAGGCCTGGCATTTCCAAGGTGGGTATGTAGGATTTATGGTACAGATCTCTTCTGTCCCAAGACTTGCCTTCCAAAAATGCAGAGGAAACTGTGCGAAGAAAACTTTTCTCCACTGTCTACAGGTATTTGTAGGTGGTAATATGCCTTGGCTCTCTGTTAAAATAGTGTTTAAACCACATCTTTAGGTGAAAATCAATAAATGCAAAAGGGAAGATCCTTGAGTGAGCAACATCAATCACAAACAATCAATGATGAAAAGAGATCCAGATTCTCTTAAAAAAATTACCACCTAAAAAATAAAAACCTGGAATATGAATTTGGGATTCAGGTTATCTACAGTTTGGGTGAAAATATTCTTACAATTGAAGGCCGCGATAGTAAACACATGTCTCCAGAAAGATTTGTGAATAAAATTTCAAGAGTAGTCGAGATACTAGTCTTCGTGCCTTCCACATTATCTTAAGTTGCAAAGGATGAATCTGGGGCAAGGCACAGCCAGACTTTTTTTAAGCCTTACAGGCTGTTGTAGAGAAGTTTCAGCTGGAGCTGCCTGCAGTGGCCCACCTAAGTGTAGAGAGGGGAAAAGGCTGCTTAAATCCAGGCTTAACCCAACTCAGGATGATCAGACAAGATGTACTGTCTGCTCCTCCATCTTCACTTCTATCCTGCCTTTGCTGTGAATCAGAACATCTAGTCTAGGGACAAAATGGAAATAATTTCTTCAGTATGTTGTTTTCCCTCCACAAACTCAGGTCTAGAATACACTTTTTCTACATGCAAGAAATGTAATATATAGGAAAAGAGAAATATGAAGTGCATCTTTCCATTCTCTGTTCTTCAAAGACGTTTACTCAATTTCATAAACTATCTGTAACAGCAGTAATGAATCTTCAGGCTTCTAGCCTTGTACCAGTTCTGCCTGGTGCCTGTGTGGGAGCTCGGGACAAAGAATTCAATGCCTTGTCCACTGGATAGACAGAAAGGTATGTTACAGATCTCTCAAGGCAAATAATTTTGTGACACACAGCTCTTTTTATATCTTTATATTTTTATATAAAACTGAATTTAGAAATATATATAAAGATATAAACATGAAAATTGATGTTCAGAGGTGACAAACCACTGTAATTTATATTGAAGCTTTGGCAAACACGGATATTTGGCATATGTGAGACAGACATCACATACTCAGGCATCTAAGGATGAAGTTCTATGCTTAGCTGTGATTACACAGCAGTGAAAGCGTGGTGCAAACACAAACGTTTGACTGAGATCCTCCATATTCTCTCTGTTCTCTGCATTTTATTGAATGCTTATTAATTCTTACTCCCTCCCCATGAGCGCTAACTGCATTACTTGGAAGCCATTTATGCATGTATTTCATAAGGTGATTGTTTGTATCAAGTTGACATTATGGTATAGAAGTGTCTGCTATAACTATAACTAAATTGCTGGTTTCATTTTTGGTTATTATCAAAGACCAAAGGCAGGACTCTACATATGATAGTATAATCACATTCATCCATGCTAACTAGCATGAAACAATCGGTAGAAATCATCACTGATGATGAAGAAAGCAAGAGTTTTACCCACAGTACTCCACAGATCTGTGGATTAACCCTGAGTGAATCACCAAATATTTCATTACCTTCATTTTCCCGAATGAAATTCCCTAACATCCATAATTATGTGTTTTTGTAAACAGCATTAAGGTCTCCAAATAACAGGACCTATGTAAATGTGAAGCATTGTTGTTACTGTAAATGTATTGTGAATTTTGGGTATTAATACTTTATCTGAACGGCTTCAAGAACTTTGCTTAATATTTACGACAGAGATTTTTAAAAGTTTTTTTTTTCTATAACTTCCCATATAATTTAATATTTAAAAAAGAGTAACTATAGAAGAAGGTATAACAAACAAACAAAAGGTAATTCAGTAACCAAAGCGGTAATGTGAGTTCATCAGGGATAATCCCTGTCTTGAAATATTTGTCTTGAAATCTGATTTTGGGTGGGATGGAGTTTATTTTCTTCCTAGTAGCTGGTATAGTGCTGTGTTTTGGATCTAGTGTGAGAATAATGGCGATAACACACTGATGTTTTTAGTTGTTGCCATGTAGCGTTATACTAAATCAAGGACTTTTCAGTTTCTCAGGCCTTGTCAGAGAGAAGGCTGGGGGGCAGAAGAAGCTGGCAGGGGACGCAGCCAGGACAGCTGACCCAAACTGGGCAGAGGGATATTCCCTATCATAAAATGTCATTCTCAGTATATAAATTGGGGGAAATGACTGTCCTGGGACTGGCTGGGCGTCGGTCAGCAGGTTATGAGCAATTGGGTTGTGCATCACTCATTCATCCCCCTCCCTTGAACTTTATTTCTCTCTTTTTGTTATCTCCCTTTCCATTACAATTGTTATTAGGAGTATAATATTTTACTGTATTTCAATTATTAAAGTGTTCTTATCTCAACCCACGGGTTTTACCTTTTTCTGTTTGACCTGTCCATCCCACTCAGGGAGGGGAGAGTGAGTGAGTGGCTGAATGGCACTTAGTTGCTGGCTGGAGTCAAACCACAAGGAATATTAACTCATTTGCTGAATTATCCATTACCTTATTTTATGCATTAATTGGTTTCTTGGCAGTTTTGTAACTTCTTTGTGTACAGCAAATCAGGCAGGGATGTGACAGTGTCTTACAGTGTTCACTGTTCCCTAAATAAGGAAATTTTTGTACGTGCCAAAAGTATCACTAAAGAATGACAAACCAGGTTGTCAATTTTTTGCATACTCTTTATTTATTCACTTGACATTACTAGTGACTGTGCATGTTACAGATCTAAAATGTCATCATTTCCCCCCCATAGGCTTTACATGTTTAATTAGAGCATCTTCAAAGTCATTAGCCATTCCTCAACAACAGTGCTTTCAACCTTTCCCACACTGTGACCTTATTTTCAAAGAACCTCCTTCCCATTGGCACACAGCAAGCATGTAATTTTATGCCCGTTCAGAAAATCAGGATTCAACAACTCTATTGAATAGGCACAGGATTATTCATCTGCTTAAATTCAAATCTAACCTGCATATTGCCTGAGGAGCCACAGATTTTAAACGTAAAAACAAAATGTCCCTGCTGTTCCTAAGGGCAAAACTGCTAATAGGTCCCAATTACTGCAACAAAATAGAACAGCTGAAGACATTTAGAAGTTGTCAGGGTAAGTTAAAGGCAGTTCTTTCAAAATCTGGTAAGAGATTTTCTGGAGTTTATAGCCTGTTACAGTCTGTGCCTTCACGACAGTCCAACTAGATTTGTTGGGAATAAAAACTCTCTTAGTAAAAATGCATTCAGTTTTAGAAGGTGTTTAAAGACCACCCAAAAACCCCAGACCACAACCCAAAATTTCAGAATGACTTGCTCAATCATTTCTGCTTTTAACTACTAAAGACACACACATACATTGTTATCTACCAAATAAGACGTGCGAAAACAAGCAACCATATTTTACACTAAAACAAAAAGCCCTGTAATAGGATCCATTAAAAACAATTGTAAACACCTGTGGACTGGGCAATTTCTATTTCTTCAGGGCCCAGAAAACATCCCCTGGTGTTCTCATGCATGTTTTTTTTTCTTCTCCTTGCCCTAGGGGAGATTTTTTAGGCTGTGGATCAGCTGTCAACACTATACCGACACCGCTCTACAGCAAATCTCGGTCATCACAATCACTTCCGCCACTCAGATGCCTCAGTTTCCACAGAAGGAACAGAAATTGGTCGACATTAAACCAAAACAAAAGCTCTCTATTCAGGCTGAAAGACGGCCTGTCCTCACTACCTGTTAAAGGTGTACCCTAGTCATCCGGGTGACATAGGCCATTAGGGCCCTGCTGGTTTATCGTTAGGCCTGGATGATCAAATTGTGTCAGCACCTCACAGCACCCTCCTTCAGAGCCGGGCCGGCTGGGAAGCTCTCGTGTCTCCCCTGCCAAGCACGCAGTCGCTGGCATCAGTGCCAGTTACTGCCGCTGGCTGCATAGGGAGCTGGCCCTGAGCAGCCCACACAGCACTCGGTGGCTGCTCGTCCTCCCGCCCCTGCCAAGCCCGGGCGGGCCCAGCCGCTCCCCGGTGCCGGAAGCAGAGCTGCCCCCGAGGCCGCCATTCCCCTCAGGAACGGCGGCGGGAAGCAGCGCCCGCCACCGCCGATCCCGCCTTTGGCAACGGCGAGCAAGCCACGTCGCTGCCCGGCGGGGAGGAACGCGATGCCCGCCCCGCGGCTGCCGCCACCTCCGACCCGGGTCGCTCCTCCCCGGGCCGCGGCGGCCGGCCCCGGGCGAGTGCCTAAGGGACCACGCCGCCCCCGCGGCCGCCAGCCGGGAGCCCGGCAGCTCCCGCGGGGGGGGGGACAACGAGGGGGGTGGGGGTGCCTCCCCGCGCCGCGCATGCGCCCTGCGCAGGGCCGCGCGGCGCCGGCCGTGAGGGAAGTGGGCGACCGCTTCCGGGTCGTGCGGCGGCGGCGGCGGCAGCACCATGTCGTGCACCCTCGTCCCCTTCGGCCACTTCCAGGACCTGGAGGCGGCTCGCGACTTCCTGTGCCCTCAGCGCCGCCCGGGCAGCGCCGCGGCCGGCAAGGAGAGCGGTGAGTCCGCCCCTGCGGAGCGGGGCAGCCGGGGGCCCGGCGGGGCCCGGCCCGTGTGGGGGCGGCGGTGGCGGGGCTGCTCCCCGCGGCCCCCTCGGGCCTCCGTGCGGCGGAAGCCTCGCCCCCCCCTCCCCCCGCGCACGGCCGCCGGGGCCTGGCCCCACGGTGCGTGCGCCCCTGCCCGCTGGCCGCAGCGGGGCTGCCTGGCGGCGGGGCCGGGGTGCCGGCTGGGCTCTGGGCTCGCTCCTCCCCGCTTTCCCCGCCGTCCCTGGCCGCTCGGGGCTGTGCCGGTGGCCGGTGGCCGGTACCCGCCGGTCGCTCGGCGTCGTTGCTGTGGCAAAGGGTGGGTGTCCTGCTGCAGCTGCTCCAGCTTCGCCTACAAGTTCAGACTTTCCTGCTGTCCGGAATTTCAGGTGTCCGGCCGTTCTCAGCTGTCAGTCCTTATGCTGTAGTGTGTAGGTGAAGCTCTTTGACCACAGACCCAGCGTGCCACAAACTTCGAGGTGAAAGTTTGGAGTTTTCTTGCTTCAGTTGTCTGAAAATGTTCTAGTAAAGTTAACAAACCTTACACATGCAGGATTACCTAATAATGCAAAATGTGCTTAAAGCATACGAAAGCTTTAGCTTGGCACTTAAGTTAAGAGACAGTCTTACAGCAACTACAGTGTAAAGTTGTGGAGCAGATCTCTGTTGTGTAAGGCAGCGCTGTGTTCTCAGCAGAGAAGAAGGACCAACAGATCCATGCTCAGGTCACACTATACAGGCAAATGAAGCACTGCCCGGTGTGTTAGTGCCGTGCCACGTTAACTGTAGTTGGCTAATGTTTTGGCTTTCTGGCAACAGCATGGAAGGGAAGGTTTGAAGAGGTTAGTGGGGATGTTTGTAAAGTCCTCTCAACTGTAAACAGAGCTATGAGAGAAAACAGCAAGGTGCTTATTTAAAAAACTTAAAAGATCTTGGGGGAATTAAAAGAGAGGGAGATCATAGGATGGTTTGTGGTGGAAGGGGCGTTGACAGTCCATCTAGTCCAACCCCCCTGCCATGGGCAGGGACATCTTTTAACCAGATCTGGTTACTCAAAGCTATGTCCAGTGTGGCATTGAATGCTTTCAATGATGTGACATCTCTAACTTCACTGGGCAACTTGTTCCAGTGTCTCACCGTCTTCATTATAAAAAATGTCTTACTAATATCCAATCTAAATCTACACTCTTTTGTTTTAAACTGTTGGCCCTTGTCCTGTCACTACAGGTCCAGGTAAAAAAAAATGATGCAATAGTTGTGAAAAAGTTTTAAAAGTACACTGTATGGTCAGCTAGTTAACTTTACCACTGAAACTTCTGTATGCATGGTGTTGTACTTCCTTTTTGTGTTTAAGATTGAATGTAATTTACTTTATGGTTGAAATCACTTGGAAGAAAATACTTCTGTAAGGATTTTATACAGCCAGCCTACATTGTGCAAAACTTTGGTAGAAAATGGTTATGTGCTGCTACTAGTGACTTCAATAATTAAAGCTCTGAAAAGTGCATACAGATTCCGTATGGCTGTTCTTTTTGTATTGTCTGTATCTAAAGAAGGGATTCTGGAACCAGTAGGGTCCTGTTAGTGCCTCTTGAATACTGAAGATAAACGCAAAATACTGTAATGTATTTGTGTCTCCAAAAAATTTCTTGCTGAAAGAAATTAAAGTATTTCTCTTGTATTTGGTGGTACATGTGAGAGAAGTTTGTGCAAAATAACTTTTGATTACTTCTGGAGTGGATTTGTCAAATGGCAGCTGTAAAGAGAGAAAATATTTATTATGTTGTAAAACTATAAAAATGATAGAAGCAAAGAGGGTGCATGTACTTCCATTTTAATGGGTTGGTTGTATTCTGGGCTATTTTTATATTTGCTCATGTAGTCAACAAGGCAGAGTGTTCTAATCAAGTGTTTTTCAAAATATTTCTCATAGTCTTTGAAATCTTTTGGATATGTGCCTGTACATATATATATATATATATTTTATACCACAGCTGTTTTCACAGTTCAGGATAAATGAGCATAAAAGTAAGCATGTGAGAGTTCCCAAAGTAACTTTTATGTAAGATTATAGATCAGTCATTTTTAAGCAGAATTCCTTAGTGCATTCATCTTTGACAGGGAGAAAACACTTCCACAGCTTGCAGAAGTTGAAATAAGTAAGTTGTGGAGGTATCCTAAGTCAGAGAAAACTGAGTTTGGGTGTGCAGAACAGGAGATTCTTTTCCCCTTAGGCTTGTTCCTTCAAGTCTGCTTTGCTGCTGCTGTGTGGCATAACCAACTGAACGGTTCAGCTGCAGCCTTGTTTTGAACTGTGGTTGAGATGAGGTGATACAGATCTTGCGTTACTGCTAGTTTCTTGGCCTTGCATCCACAGTTACTGCTCTGGTTGGAAATACTTCATTCAGTTTTTCATTCATTCTCTCTTCCCTTTTTTTTTTTTTTTTTTTTTGCCTACATACTAATCCATTCCTTTTTCTTTGTAAGCAACTGACTTGTTGCATGGCAGTCCATAATTACTGCCCTTTCTTTTTGATGTGTACCTTGACTTTTACATTGATCACATGGAAGAACTTTTTGCTGTAAGTAAAGTGTAAGTGACGAAGTGTGAGAACATAAACCAAATCTCTGCTTCTAATGTTGTGCACCAAGGAAAGAAAAAAATTCTGTCCAATCAAGTTTTTGTTTTTGTTTTTTTCTAGTGTACACACATGAAAAAATCCATCTTATTTGCAAAATGTGATAAAACTTCATAAGTGTAACAGAACTTTACCACTAAGAAATTAATGGATATTTAACTGAAAAGAGCAGAAAACTGACCAAAAAAGAGACATAACATTTTCTATAATCTTTATAATTTGAGGAATTTAACTACAATTTAATTAAAGTGATGATGTCTCTGTTCTTCCATTAGAGTCTGAGCTTGAACTGTGTGTTTTAAACCATTTGATAGGCTTGATGACAGCAATTCAGTGGCATAGCCAGGTAGGACTGCTCCTAGCTAAACTTTGGGGGCGTTAAGATGAAATAAAGAAATTGGTACTTTCCTGGTGTGTGGATATTTTTAGGTCTCAGGTGTGCTTATGTCCCATTACCTAAATGAAATTAATAAGAAAAAAAAAACCCCAAAACCAAACTTGCCCTTGGGAGTTCCCAGGCAATGTCACCTGCATCTGTGATGTGAGCTGGTCACTTTAGGGTGGTGTGTGGCACAACACAGCTTTGAGATGCTGCTGCTTATTAGGGGGGAAGAAAAAGTTTTCCCCCCTGATTTGGGGGGTTGCCCAGAGCTATGAGTTGTCACTTTGCTGCTTCTTTTTACAGTAGGAACAATGACTTAAGCCTGGCACAGAAACTCTTCTCCAAAATCCAGCCCTGTTAACACTGACAGTGTCCTAAAAAGTGCTCTTGAGCCTAGTTCCTCTAAACCAACATATTTGGAGTTGTGCTTGCACGCTTTGCTTTATCTGGATCAACTAATTAAGTTCAGAAATACAGAAAGCCAAGCTTTTCATTTCAGAATTGCAAACAAGGTTACAAATACATTACAAAATCAAATTCTAGATGGCATTTAGCAGTAGGGTTGTTCTTAACTGTTTCTGTATCCCTCTTACTGAATTTGGTGTGTTCCCATTCTGACAAGCTCTTTTGTGTTGCGTTTTTAATCAGAGTCTCCCTTTCCAGATTGCATTATATACATTTAAGATTCCTTTCAGTTTTCATATAAAATGTCATAAAAATACACTCTCTATCTGAATTGTGTTATACCTGTAATTGTTAATACATTCTGAGTAGTGGGGAAGAATATATGACATGCTCTCAACACACAACAGAATGGTGTCAGAGTACTTTGTCCAAATTACCTTTGCACCTGAGTCTTTTGCTGCTTTAAGCGCCTCCTTTACTGGGTAGACTTCCTTCTTTCTTGCTATAACTTAAGCTGTCACTTGGACCTGAAAGAAAGCTGGAATACGTATGTTTTATATGTAATCGGTTTCATTTCTTCCCTGTGCTATATAGCATCACAAAGCCCCCCTGCCATGGTACCTCAAACTTTGGTTTTGGAGCTGTTAACAACTGTAAGCCATGGGAATTTGCAGCATTACTTGAAAGAATCTTTGTAGTACCTGGGTTACTTTTAATTTGATCATCCTTTATTCTGTTGACAATAATTGTGACCATCTAAAGGAAGAGAAATTGCTCAAGTGGTTCTTTTTCAGATTTGTGAGGTAACTTAGTTTGTAATTATTCCCCCCCACTCCCTTATGGATGTCTGAAGTGATGAGAGAGAACAAGTGTAATACTAGTCTCAAAAGGGGCTTCCTAGTAATGCTGGCAAAATAACCGAATATATTTGTCAGTCCCCATGTTGGAGGAGCTTTGGTAATAGATGGCCTATGATTACTGAATGGCAAGAAGATGCAAACTATTTCTGGAATTCCTTGGCCTGCAGAGAAAAGAAACTGCTTCTATTTCTTCACTAGTTATGCAATCCAATGGTATCAGAATTGCAGTCAATATACGTGGAAAAAAATCTGAAACTCTTGCACTTCAGTAATAATGCAAGAAGTTATTGCATATTAACTTTATACATTCTTGAAGCATGGATGGGAAACAAGCTGGAAGATCATAAACCTGACAAACAACACAAGTGCCATAACTCTGAATGTCACCCCCTCTCCCTGCCCCCTTCTGTCCCACAGATTTTATTGCTGGGCAGGACATCATATTCCCTTTGGTCAGCTGGGGTCAGATGTCCCCACTCTGCCCTCTCCCAACTTCTTGCATACTCGCAGCCCACTTGCTGCAGGGCAGTGTGAGAAACAGAAAAGGCCTTGACACTCTGTAAGCACTGCTCAGCAACAGCTAAAGCATCAGTGTGCTTGTGTGGCGTGCTTGTGTCATCAAAAATCCAGAACATAGCACCATACCAGCTACTATGAGGAGAATTAACCCTATCCCAGCCAAAACCAGTACATTAGGATATGAAACCAAACTATGCATAGCTTGGTTTTATTTATCTTTTTTATACATACAAGGAGTGTAAATATTAGCTTTTTGGCTGAAGTAACTTGATGTTTATGGCAAATAATCTGAAACATGCTGAGGACAGATTGGTGTGAAGATAAACTTGCCTGTTGTAAAACTATATAACAATGTAGGTAGGAATAGTTTGACCTTTGTTGCTTTGGGGGTCCAGTTTTCAACATGTGCTCTTCTGCCTGGGCAAATACAAGCTTTTCTGGGCAGGCCCGTGCCAAGCATGTCCTGTGGTAGGTAACCTGCTGCGTAGAGCTGGAACATAGACCTGAGGGCAGGAGGGAAAGGCTTCTGCTGTGTGCCCCAGGTCATCATGCTGCTCTGGGAGGGAGGGCAGTGGCAGTTCTCTGCACTCAGAGTTATATTCTACCATTTGGGGAAGAAGTCTTAGACTGAGTAAAAACATCATTCATATTGAATTTGACCTGTTAAATGCCTATTAGACCTCATTGGTCTAGGTTTGTTGCTAGTGTTTCTCCTCTGTTGTCTTTAAAACAAAACTTGCTTATCATTAGATATTGTTCTTTTGTGTATGAAGTTTGATAAATATGCTTGAAATGAATTCTGTTATACATTAACACCAGTGGTGCACACGTGCAGCATTTAAAGCAGCTGTAAAGTTTCGGGTGTGCTGCTGATGGCATTTTAATGCTGTATGCTTCAAATTATAGAGTGAAGTGGTTCTTATAGATGCAGTAGATGAACTTGTGTTTTTGCAGTCTCCCCAGTAAAGCAAAATCTGGAATGTTGCTGCTGCTTTATCGAAGTAGGGAGAACTATTTACTGGACATCTGCTAGTGAGAGATGGAGGTGAATGGAAATGTAGATTTGCACAGGAAAGCTTGACTGTCCCAACAAAGGACTGGAAAAAGTGAAGAAGCTGCAAGTCAAGAACTTTTTAGGGCTTGTTTAGGTATTGGTTACTAGATAACGTATGTGTTCTACAGTTGTTAGTTCTGATCTGTAATGTTACTAAAGGAAATGATGGGGTATTTCTTAAAATCTTCATTGTAAACAGAACTTCAATCCTGTGTCATGTCTCAGTTGAACAACCTTATCAGGTGCCGGTGCGTGGGAAAGCCTCTGCAAACTGACAGCTTCTGTGGCACATTTTGTAATTAATTGGCACGGGTGAATAACTGTTTTGAGTTCAAGTATGACAGGTGTATCCATCTGTTGCTTCTCTGTCCATTGTTTCAGAGGTTGGTTGTCCATTGTTTAATACCTTGCTTCACTAGCCCTTGCATAGGTGAAATGTCTGAATAATATGGATGAGGAAACATTAATTTCTTTTTTAGAAGAGGATTAATGTATGGAAGAAAGGAATGCATGCAGGGTTTTGAGGAAGACGTGATTAGTGCATGCAGCAGCTGTCTATGCAATGTAGAGGATGGATCTGAAGGAGCAAGCTTGTAAACCCTTGTAAGCATGAGGAGGTGCTGGCTTTGCAGAGCAGGTCACAGTTCTGGAAGATCTCTGCAGCTTCATGAGTGGGGTGGTGCCTCACCATTACCTCATTTTTCCATCCTTTTTGATTTTTCTAGCTTCATCTGAGGAATATGACAACTATGAAAATGTAGCCATTTGCAAAGAGGCAGCAGGAGTCCTCACAGTTGAAGTTTTGTGGTGGGTGTTCAGACTCAGAATTGAAGTGGCCGAGGTTTCTTGGAAAGGTCGGTCTTTTCTGTGCTGTAGGGAAGGCATTGGCCTTACCTGTGTTTCTTGAATATCCTTATGTTTCTCTCTGGACGGTGGCACGCTGACAAATTTCTTTCCTCCGTGAGTTTTATAGGAAGGAGACTTTGTTGCCTTTTGAGATAATAAAATGCAAACAGAAGTAGCATTTTGTTAGCTATCTTAAATTAAGCATTGAAATTAAGTTACTGTTTTCTTCTTGTGGTTTATATTCAACAGTATTTGCCATAATTTTCCTCTATATATTTGTACACTGGACAATTCCCAAGCCCAAACACAAGATGAAACCGTGACCCTTGGAAGCTTGTTGCTTGTATAGTTGTGCCTGAAATAACTGTGCAGTCAGATCATATTGATGATGACACAGTGACCCTGGCTGACTCACACATTTTATAGATGGTATAAACCTTTCCGTTTTAATAAAGGTTGTTCATGGAGTAGGCGCTTCTGTCTTCTACAGTCTTGTGAAATACCTTCTCAACAACATTGGAGAAAAGTTTCTTTCTTAAGCTAAAATATTTTTTTAAAGTTTTTTTTTCTTTATTATCCATACAAAAGGTGAAAGATAGAATACAGATTTCTGTTTTGTTTTACTGGATTCTGCCTTTGGTGGTAAAGGAACCAGAGTTTTTAGAATAAATAAAATGGGAGTGTTGTTGATAGAAACGTTCTTGTCATACTGTTTGGCCATCCAAAATGGCAAAATCTTCCTTGCTTAAAACTAAATTTAAGCTAACTTGACACATGGCATTTAAACTTCTGAAGGTCAAAGTAGCCATGACATCAGTTATTGAAAAACTTGAAAGAAATTCTTGAAAAGTCTTGAAGTCTTATTGATATTACTGCTTCAGATTTCCTGCTAGTGCCTCTAGATGGAAGTTGGTGCTTGGCTTTTCTACTGAACTACATGACTTATTCAGCGATAGTGGCTTTGAGAATTGTACATCTACTGCTAAATGCCAGTGCAAGATTACCCTTTGCGTAGGCTTTTAAATTCATATCAAATTCTGTATTTTAGGTGAAAGAATTTCAGATGTTTTCTGTATAAAATGAATACATTTTCTCTTGTAAGACAACTGAGAAACAGACCTGACCTTATCAGTCTCCCATCTTCTCAGGTGTTTGAGGTATCTTGTAAGCTTGTGGTTTGACTGAGGTTTCTGAATGACGTAATTGAAATAGATCAGTTTCTTGTTATTTTTCCTCTGTGTTGTCCTGCAAAGGGGTGAATATCCAAGGCCCTTGTGCTCGTTGTCCCCTCAGAGGCCACAGCTTTAGCTGCATTGGGAGTAGTGGTGGGATCTGCATTACACTGGGCTCAGATGTTTTGTTGTCACAGACGCATTTTTATGTACTGTCAACCCCTGTTAAAATAAACTTGTGTTGCTACTGGCTGATCCTGCATTTGACATAAACCAACCGAAATCCACCATTATGGAAAGGAAGATCTTTTACTTATGTATAGAAATACTGTTTCTCAAAATTTTGCATATATGGTTCTTGTGGTGTGTTACAGGTCTTACGCCAGTTAGTAAAACATCTGGAGGCATATACACAGAGACCTGAAGGGTTGGAGAGAGCCTGCTGTCCCCTTACTTTCCCTCTGTAGCTGCCTAATACATACAAGATGGGACTTTTGTTGTCTTTGGAGCAGTAATAATTAGATAAACGAAGCTAAAGTTTAAATTTTGCAGTGGGGTCTTACGTCTCTGTACCTGCTGGAGAAAGTTTTTGTCATGGACACATAGGGTTTCCCCACCTTATGCCCTCAGTCTTTGCTTCAGCTTGCTGCGTAAAACTAGAAATATGTCTTAGCTTTCTTGAAATGTCTGTGAGAAACTGAGAAAACTCAAATTTGTTTGAATAACTTGTTAAAGTGCATAGAGGCCCTGTTGAAGGATCAATGGTGTGTTGTACCAGGCACTGTAAGATGTTAGTTACCCAGAGTTGTAGAGAGCGTGTCAAAATTAATTTGACACGGGTGTCATTACACCTGCTTCCAATTTGTACTTAGGAGATTACAGCTTCTGTTACTACTTTTCCATAGTCTTAAAAATTGAAGTAAATACAGAGAAGACGGCCATTTCTACCACTTCATGGTTCTTTCTGTAGAACTCGTTTAGTATCTGCCATAAACAAAGTAATAATGCATTGGTGGGGAAAGGAAAAACAACCACCAGCAATCCTTTTTGATTGTGTTTTTTGTTGCTTATGCTGTATTCACGTGACATATTTTTTTTTGCTTAAAGCAGGCAAATCAACAAGCTGGGAAGATGGTGGCTGGGGAGCCTGGGATGAAGCGGAATTACAAGAACCTGTAAGTTCATATATGAGTGTTTGTGGTGGGTTGACCTCGGCTGGATGCCAGGTGCCCACCAAGCTGTTCTGTCACTCCTCTCCTCAGCAGAATGGGGCAGGGGAGAAAATGAGATTAAAAAAAAATCTTGTGGGTCAAGATAAAGGCAGTTTAATGAAACGGTGGCAAAATTCCACCTGCACGGAAGCCAAGAAAAACAAAAGATGTTATTCTCTACTTCCCATCAGCAGGTGATATTCGTCTGCTTCCCAGGAAGCAAGGCTTCAGTACACGTAGCAGTTGTTCCAGAAGACAAATGTAAATAACGAATGCCCCCCCCTTACTCCTTCTTTCTCTTAGCTTTTATATCTGAGCAGAATCATACGGTATGGAATGTCACTTTGGGTCAGCTGCCCTGGCTACGTCCCCTCCCAAGGTCTTGCCCACCCCAGCCTACTCTTGCTCCTGAATTGTTTCTAAATATAGCTTGGATGTTACCTATTGTGTTAGTTATTCCTATTCTTGTATTCTGTAGGGCTTTTTTTCTCACTAGAGTATACACACATCTTTGTGCTGCTCCAGCTGGGGACATCTTTTTTGCCCTATAGTTAGCCAGAGACAGTAAGGCATGGTAGTGGAGTTATAATGGTTTACTATGAATGAATACAAATCAGAACCTCCTAAATCATGAACCACTGACACAAGCATCTTTCTAATGATCATGTAGTACTCCTCTTATGTTGTAATGTGCAGATGGTATTACAGCAGGGATCAAATTATGTGTTTAGGATGGGGCAGCACAGTTGCTTTTTAAAGAGTGATAAACATCCTTCTGCCCAACTATTTCAACTAAGAATAATGTGGCTAGTCTAGTATTTTTTGGTGGGGCTGAGACTTCTAGCTACGAGCTGACTTATATAAGTTGTTAGGGAATCTGTGTAGAAATCCTCTGCACCTGAGTGAATCATCTGACCAGAATTGCTTGCCCTGTTAGAGAGAACTAATGGGGTAGATTGAAGAATCCAGACTTCACATTGCTAACCAAACTCTTATATGCTGTATTTATCTCAATATGCTGGAAATATGCCCAAGAAGTTGGGCAGTAGCCTTGTAACTACTTATTTCAGCAGGGAAACAGATTTTTCAGCTGAGATGACAGGTTGAAATGAGCATGATGTTTCCCAGGGATGAATCACTGATGCTGATGTCAGGGCATGACAGGAGTATAAAACCTTTTAAGTAGAATGGGTATGCAGCTCCACTATAATTGCCATGAAATGAGTGTGTTTCTCAGGCCACACCTCTGTTATGTCCTGTAATGTTTATAGCTTCCTTAATGAGGAAAACAAATGCTTTTCTATTTATGTTGTAATTTGATAGAACCAGCGTGTGTTGCTAAGTTGAAATTGTCTTATTTTTCATTCTTTTCTTTAAAATGTCAAACTCTTCTGCTGGGTAGTTCACACCCTTCTTGCTAAAGTCCTCCTCCTTTGCTTACCTGTTTTCCTCCAAAGCTGCTAGTGGTTCCAGGTCAAAGCAGGTCAAAGTCCTTCCTTTTCAGAAGGAAAAAACTCTTATCCACAGCAAACAGGTTGTTCTGTGTAGGAGCATGTAATTATGTGAGTCTGTATGTCTGAACACGCACCAAAATGAGTGCATCAGTCTAGCACAGAGTAGAGAATTGTTAGTACAATATAACAATGAATTCCCTTGTTAAAACTTTTAACTGTTGATTGATTTGCATTATAGCTGGTGTAAAATCCAACTTTTCTTGGAATTACTCAAGTCACCTGGACAATTATCTATATAATGGAACATAGCAACTTTTGAGAAGTCATGGAAAAATTTTTCAAAAAAGAAAATAAAACCCCTTAAAATTTTAAAAGTTTTCTTTTCTTCCGTGTAAGGTGTCTTAATGGAACTGATTAGCTGTTTTGTAGGTATGACGATGTTGAAATCTTGTCTTAAATGCTAATTTAAATCATTCTGTCTTTCACCTTTTAAAGTAGTTTCTTTTGAGGAATTCAGTGCTTTTCCATTTTAACCCTTAGCTTACTTTTGTCACTAATGTGAGAAGGCCATATTTTATGTCTTTAGATTTCAAGTTGTTTATGCATACAGATAACTATTTAAATACTCTGAGATATAATTTTAATTCCTTTTTATCTTTAAACAAGCCTTTAATTTCTCTTTCTTTTTCCTTGGTTTACAAATCATTACATTAAAAATTAGTACAAGGCTTTTCTTTGAGCTTTGATTTTTGTGTATTTGCACATGATACATTTACCTCTGTCATGGGTATCCTAGAAAACTTCATCACCTTTTTGTAAAGTCTTGAAAAATGGCAATTACTGTGGAAAAATTGTTCCTATAGAACTTGGCATCCATCAACAGACAAAAATGACATGAAAATAGGTTGTCCGCTTGCATAATTCAAGAGATAGCATAGACAAAGGTAGTTAGCAGAATGCTTATAGTGTGCTAATGTAGACCTTATTCTTATGTGCACAAAGTGACTGTTTTTACAGTATAGCCTTGTGAAAGGAATTGAATACAATGAATAGCTGATTAAGAGTATGATATGCAAATTATTCCTACAATTTATGGTGTTTGTGGTTGTTGGTTTTTTTAATCTGCTGGGAGTAAATGCGTATATTTTCAAGTAGACGCAGCTTTACTACAACAGAATACATCACATAGATCAGCAAATGATCACACTGAAGTTGTCAGGTTTTTTATTTGTGTATAGCTGCTTTGAGACACTAGAGGATACAGAAACAATTTGGAGAGCTAGGAGGAGGTGGGATTGGATATGCTGCTATGGAAATGGAGACTGATCAGGGGATGGAGCTAAGGAAGCAGGAGTATCATCTCTGAGAGACCTCGAAGCAGACCACTCAAAACCCATTACCGACTTTCTGCTTTCAAACTATGGTTAGCAGGAGCTAGCTACCTTGTTTGTTCCACAAGCAAATATTTGGCTTGTTGCTCCAAGGAAAAAAGGTGCAATCTTGTTGCTTTTATAGCTCATGATGGTATCTAAGTTGTTCATTACCCAGCCTTAAACCCTTAACACTTGCCACTTCTTTGTTTGACTTTGTTTCTTTGTAAAGTTCCTTGTGGAAAGCCATGTGATACCTGTTGCGTGGTACATTACAAGGTTTGTAATTTCATGGCTTTAGTGTGAATGGCAGCTTAGCTACTTTCTTCATGTATGTGTACATTTACTTAATGCTGGTCAGTGTATGAGCTTTGATAAATTGTTAATTTATAACGAGAATAATTAAGGAGATTCTATCAAGTCCTTAATAATAACAAAACTTTAAATCTCATTCTTCTAGTGTCTCTGTTGAAAGAAGATTTTGAGGAGTTGAGTTAGTGATGAGTACTTCTTTGTTTTCCATTTTGTAAACACACAGATCAAATTCGTGCAAGGTTGATGCATTTCTCATGGCTTTTCATGCAAATTGGAGCTCTAGTGAGTTGATAAGTAATAGTCAATTCAGTGCTGGTATTGAGGGCAAGCCAAATTGTTGTGAATTTTTCGAGCATTGCTGTGTTTAAAAATTGTTGCACACATTGACTGAAGGTTTACCTGTAGGAAGAAGAGGAATCTAATTCCAAGAGCCAGAGAAATCACTGGCTTCAGGGCTGTGTGTTGTCCTTGTCACCAACAAATGACCTGATGGTAATAGCTAATGAACAGAAAGCAGTCTTTTTAGTGCGTAAGTATACATTCTACTAAGTATATGTGCTAGTATACTTAATAGTAATCAGGACAAGATTTGTCTCCTGCTAACCTAGTCATGCCTTCAAGAAATTTGGAGTGTTTTATAGTACACATCATGCATTTTCTAGGTACTACTCTATTTTGATCTGAGAAAACTATTATATCATGTAGAATTACTATATACTGTAACTACCCAGTTGCTTGAGATGCTCAGACATATTGACATTAATTGTGATCAATAAGAAAAAAAAAGTTTTGTGTTCACTTTAGCCATTAAGAAATAAGTGACCTTATTTTTATTTTCCCTTGAAAAAAATAAGCTAACTGAGCCAGTGTCACTTGGAGGAGGGAGTACTGAGGTGGAGTATTTTTGAGATTTCCACCTTTGATAGATAATAATTCTCCATCTTGAAGAATGGGTGACTTTATAGTTTACTCTAAAGTAGGGCTATTGGAACCTTTAAAGGTACCCTTAGTAATATATGAACACTGATCAGCCAGCTGCTGTTCACATGTGTGTTCTTGCCTGGGGTGGTGGTGCTATTTACAGCTGCGGTTGGTGGCACCTGAACGTGATGAAGGGAAACCTCCTGATCTGGGTAGTACTGTGCCATATTAAAACAAAAACAAGCTGCTGAAGCTCAGACTTCATAATTAGGCAGATTGCATTGAGTTGTCATGCTGCATTTGTCATTCCCTGCAAAGTTGTGTGTCCCAAACCCAATGCAGATTAGTTACTTATTTTTCACCAAAGATGATGACATAGCAGTACTCCTCGGAAAGTTCTTATTGGATAAAGAATAAGGAGGTGATTTAGCTCACTTGCTGCAGAACTGCTTCTGCTGAACTGTGCCACAGCAACTGTACCACACAGTGGCAGAAGTGTCCCTGTGTCTCAGGTTTTGGGTGTTAGACAAATGGCACACAACAGTTGTCCATTGGCACCTGGGAGATGATTCAAATGTCAGCTGTAACAGCACCCTGTGAATAATAAAGTGTAGTGTTTTCTAACCTTGATTATGATGCGATGATTAAAAATTGTCAGATTTAATGTAGGGTTCCCATGTCCTTCTTGGTGGTTAAAATTAACATTTTCCATTTGTTCAAGCTCATCTTCAGTAATCTTCACAGAAGAAGTTTGCTCTTGCTTAGTACTTTTCTCTTAAGGCTTCCTGTTTCATGAATTGAACCTTTTAAAATTTGCTGAAGTAGATATTATCGTATAAACCTTTTTTACTTAAAACTAGGCATTTCAGAATTTTAGTAGCATGTTGTTCCATGTGAATTTAAAAGAAAACATAAGAGTTCTTCAGAAAAGTCACTAAAATGTCTTGTTATTTTTATGGTTTTCAAGGTTTATAATTGGTACTTAATCTAAGAGTGATAGGATGTATTGTACAGAAAAGAAGGATTAGGAACAGAACTACATTTGTGAGATGCAAAACATTATAGTTTTATAGATGGTGTCTTTTATTCTTAATGGCAGCTAAATGGAAGCACAGTGACAAGGGAAAAGAGGAAATGCAATACGCTGTTGGCTGGAGCGGCTCTCTGAATGTTGAAGAAGGGTAGGTGTTGAAATGCAGCTGTGATTAAAATCTCATATTCATGTTTAATAATTAGTAGCATATGCTTTTTTACTTGTACTTTTTCTTTCATCCAAGTGCATTCATGGTTGTGTGTACTTTAATGTTGAAAACAGAAATGGAGTAACCTGTGTGATCAGAAACATTGCAAAAGTCACTCCTCATGCGTAGTGTGGTATCTCAGGGCAAGTTCATACAAAATTACAGAGGTTCTCTCTGCAAATTGGTGTATTTGCATGTAATTTAGACATCTTAAGAGATCTGGATTATCATGCTTTTTATACGTTCCTGTTCTAGAAGGGAAAAAAATAATTACTGTTTTTGATAAATCTACTTTTATAGTAGAGATTAAAGTTTGTTAGGGGATGTTGCAACTGGAAATGTGTGAATTTGTTTTAGGAATACTTCTTTTCATTTTCAAAACCTCAAGCAAATATAAAGTCAGCTTTCTGGTCAAGGAATGATTTTGGGCTCTAGTCATTTCGGGACTTGGAAAATTTGCTTTGGTCATACATTTGGTATTTATACAATATTTCTGCTTGATCTGCCTTCAAATAACCAGACAGATGCTTTCTTGGGTCTCCCATATGGATGAGGATTTTGCATTTTATTATTAAGTTTGCAGCCTTGAGTTGCTGTTTGCCTTTGAACATGCTTCCTATTGGCTTCAACCTTCTGTTATGCTGCAGGAGGTGTTGACTTAGTCTGCTTCACTCCAGTCTGTAAAAATCATAATCCTTTTTAATAAAACTGCTGCTGCCACACATTTGAACTGTTATGTACATCTCTTTAAGGTTTGTTTTACACCTCCCTCCATACCACCACTGAAAATACTTTGTCATCTTTTATTAAAAAAAGGAAAATCTGTTTTGGGGTGCATGTTTCTTACTACTATTACAGCCCTAGGAGACACTACCATATGGAACAGGTAGCTTTCTTTAGATGGGCGTGGTTATATTCACTGCATCTTGATTTAAGGTTTGCAAGTGTTACTGGTAGATGAGGGTTCTATTTCTGTGTGAGTATGGCAGTTACTGTCAGATTGTCGAAAGACTTGACTACGTTCTAGCCCCCCACTCCGGCAACGTTGCCTTCAACTGATAATGTTTTGGGGTGGTTAAGCTTTGCTATTGGAAGGTGAGATTTCACTTTCATTTTTTCATTTCAACTTAACATTGCTTTGAAGTTGTAACTGAATTGCAACTCATGTCAAACTTGCTTTTTCTTTCTGTTACTGTCTAGCCTAATTAATCACTCCTTGGGGAACAGAGGTGACCTGAAATGCAAATAATCAACAGTACTGTGGGCATTTATGCTTTTAAGTGCTCTTTGGGATGTCATTTTGAATTTATATGCTCTTTTATAAAAACTTTGTACTGCTGCTGTTGCCCCAGACAGTGTACAATTTTCTATCATGGTAACAGATAAATAACTTTTGATTTGAGATGTAGAGGCCTGCTCATCTGCTTGCCTTCTGCGTGGTTTCCTGCCATGCAATGAGCATGTTGAGTTATTGCATTAACTGGAAAGACCATGTTAGCCTTTCAAATGCTCTTCAAATTATAAAGCAGTGAAATGTGATGGGTATAAAGCCTACCTAATTACATAATGTATTAAAAAATATTCTGATAAGTATAGTTCAGTTGTGTTGTTTTTTTTTTTTTAAAAAGTGGCCGTTCTTGTTATATCATTTTTGATCAGAAAAAAAATTATTTACCTTTAGGTATATGAGATTTAACTTGAATCTTTACTGAAGAGTGATGGCAGAATAATCAGTCTGTGAATCATGAAAGACGGCATTAGCAAGGTGCAATGAGCACTCATGCAATCTATTTGGGCACTCTTGAACTTGTAATTGAATGTCTTTAAAATGAAAGGGGTTTTTTTTGCTTTTTGTATGAATTTGTTATATTGTGTGCTGCATTAATATATTCTTAAAATATTAAAAATGTTGACTTGGCAAGATCTGTTGTGTAGGGCAAAATTTCACAACTGGAGAAAAAAATATGCTTACTAGTTTTATCTTTCTGTTTCTAGTGAGTGTGTGAGTAGTGTATTGTGTATCCCATTGGCAAGTCAGAAGAGGTAAGGATTGATACTCTCATATATATATATATATATATATGTGCATCATCAGTCTCACTACATTACACTTTTATAAGTCTACAGCTTAGAGCAGGATTTGTTTTTAACTTCTGGTGTATCTTTGTGAAACAGGAGTTCCACAGGCCGTCCTGACTGGACCTGCATTGTGGTTGGCTTCACCTCTGGCTATGTTCGTTTTTACACCGAGGTACGTTTCTCAGCGTGGCAGGCCCGCAAGCAAACTGTTGTAATACACATCTATTTCTAGAAACCTTTTATTTCAGCAGATGATGTTTTTTGCCTTATCTAAGAAGAGGGGTAGTAATATTCATGTTTATTATTCCTTCTCTTCTAGAGTGGAGTACTGCTTCTTGCACAGCTTTTAAATGAAGATCCTGTCCTACAGCTTAAGTGCAGAACCTATGAAATTCCCAGGCATCCTGGTGTCACTGAACAGGTTTTGTCAGATTATTTCAAAAGCAAAGTGGCAGTGTTAGAGGAGTCTTCTCCGTGAATCCGCTTGTGTCCTTTACTAGGTTTTGATGGGATGGACAATGCCTTAGAACAAGAGACTGGATTTCTTGTTCTAGAAGTATTCATGCCTGTGTAGTCTGAGGATTCAGAATTTCTTTTTATTTTTTGGAATATTTTGTTAGCTCTATGGATACATTATTTTTCTGTTTTTCTCTGTGATAACATTGCAAGGGAAGGCGCTATTCATTTCCTGTTTATTCATTTATGTGCACAAAATATGATAACGTATTGATGAAAGGAGGAACTGTAACTTGACAAGTGCCAAGAGCTCTGTGTACTCATTCATGAGAACTTATCTTAATTATTTCACAGAGAAGATAGCTGAAAATTTAAACAATCTTTATAGGAAATAATGCTAGGAACCTGCATGTTGTTATGAGTATCATGCAGAGAAGGCTCTTGCAGATCTCAAGCTATTTAGTAGAAAAGCCATCTTTCTTTGTTCTTAGCTGAGTTGGCATGCTTTATGCAGAAAACTAACCAAGTTACAGAAATTTCCAAGTTTGCTTCATATAAGTGCTTATGTGATTTAGTAAGACATTTTCAAATCAGTTTTGAAATACAAAATCATTAAAGAATTTTAGTCTTGAATTTATATGACCAGATTATCACATTTATGTCCCCAAGTGGTAAATCAGGTACTAATCCAGTTTTGGAATTTGGCTCATAAAACCTTGATACTTGCATTCTAGATAAACCTGTTTTTCTGTGGCCTTCACAAGCTGCTTTAACTTTTGGGTTTTTTCCATAAGCCGTAAAATAATAAGCAAACGTAACAGTAATTGGAAGAAGATAAAAATATGGAATTGTGTGCCTCAGTAGCTTACCCATGTGTTGGATGGTTTAGTATGGGATTTCTGTAGTTTTGCCTTAGTCTGTTGCCTGTGGCTTGTTAGATATTAACTCTCTGGGTGTAATCCTCATCTTTGTGTAGTTAATAGTATAAAAAGCCAGAAAAGAAGCTGTTACAACAGCAATTTATTTATTTATTTTTGTATCCCTTCTCTAATTTTCTTCCATAGAATGAAGAACTGAGTATCTTGTACCCAGCAGCAATTGTGACAATTGATGGCTTCAGCCTCTTTCAGTCCCTTCGTGCATGTCGCAATCAGGTAGCCAGAGGTATGTTTAAGAGGAAATGTTTATTTCTGATTCTGTTAATAGTACTTTACATTACATTAAATTTACTTATGTTTGTTAAGTATCAAATGAAGGTGGAATTTGTATCTTCCTTGCTTGTCCATCAACATATAGACATCTACTGCATATGAGGAAATTTCTGCCTCGTTGCTGGAGCACAAGTTGTCCAAGTAGCATTGACTGTCCTTGTACATTCTCACTCTAATACTGTATACTGGTTTTGACTGGGATAGGGTTAATTTTTTTCATAGTAGCTGGTGTGGTGCTATGTTTTGGATTTGTGATGAAAACACCGTTCACAACACACAGATGTTTTAGGTATTGTTGAACAGTGCTTCCGCAGCATCAGGGCTTTTTCCATTTCTCACGCTGCCCCACCAGCAGGCAGGCTGGGCATTTGCCTGAAATTGGGAGGGGACATAGCTGGGACAGCTGACCCCAGCTGGCCAAGGGGCTATCCCATACCATATAGAGTCATGCCCGGCATTAAAAGCTGGGAGGAGAGAAGGAGGAAGGGGGGAATGTTGAGAGTTACGGCTTTTTACTTCCCAAGAAACTGTAACGTGATGAAGCCCTACTTTCCTGGAAACAGCTAAACACCTGCCTGCTGATGGGAAGTAGTGAATGAACTCATTATTTTGCTTTGCTTGCATGCAGAACTTTTGTTTAACTGTTAAACTGTCTTTATCTCAATCCGCAGGTTTTCTTGCTTTTACTCTTCCAGTTCTCTTCCTCTTCTCTTCCTCATCTCACTAGAAGGGAGTGAGTGAGCAGATCTGTGGTGCTTAGCTGCCCACTGGGGTTAACCCACATGCTGCTGTGGTGCTTCTTAGCATGTCAGACTGCTGATTTCACTGTCAGTGAAATGCTTTCCTTCCCAGTGAGGGCCTTCTGGGAAGTGATAATGCTCTGATGATATGTCGGTGAGGGTCACTGCTCTTTGTGTTAATGTCTATTGATAGGTGGTTTGATTGTGCAGCCCTTGATCCTGTTCCTTTACTATAGTGCCTGTTCATACTCTAATTTGGAAACAGGGTCAGTTTCCTGGGGTGAAAGGAGAACCACGTAACAGTACTGTGTGGTAAATTGCACGAGTATGGTGCTGTTACAGTTCTGCCAGATAAGATGTTAAACAGGTGCTGCTGAATTGTTCTCCCCAGTTTCCTGATGGTTGTTCTCATTGAACTTCAGAGTTGTCAGACTCCAAGCCCCACAGCAGACAATCATGAGGCTGCACATAGGTGGGAAGCACAGTGGATCTGCCAGAATGACAGCATTAGGAACTGTTGGGACAGCAGCACCCTTAAACTGAGGCTTGACTCTTACGTAGAAGGGGTGAGTGGTAAAGAACTAAGAAACGCTGCTGCCCCATCGTATGGGGATGGCCCATAGGAATGGATTGGTCACTCTTTCTTCCAGTTTGGGATTAAGTGACACAAAATGAAGCTAGGTGATAGTAAATTCAAAATAAAAAATAGATGTGTGTTTGTGTAGCGTGAGGCTGAGTTGTGGAATTCTTTGCCTGAGGTTGATATGGATGCTAAAAACTTGCTGGGGCCAGAGGGAAACTGATAGATTAGTGGAGAAGAAAGCTGTGGAGGTTTACTGAGTGCTTAGAGCTTACCTGTGGTGGGGAAGGTCTCTTCAGAAGCAGGTTTAGAGAAAGCATCAGGTATGTGTCCTTGTTCTAATATTCTTCCCTAGACATCTGGTTTTAGCTCTGCTCAGATCCTGGTCTGCCATGCTAAATGGTTCCCTGGGTCTATCCAACAGTGCCTGTTCTCTTAATCAAAAGGTAGCATTTCTGTGGAATATAAGAGAAGGCAAAACTCTTGTGAATCAGAACTTTAAAACTGGTATTCTGTGAATCATGCAACAAGTACAAAAGGAAACAGATACTGTAACAAGAAATATCCATCTGCTTTCACAACCAGAACATGCTCTACTCTACTCATTCAATGAGATCACCACTTGCAGAGAAGTGCTTACGCCTAGTTGTAATACCTGCAGCCAGAGTGCTATATCTTCTTTCATTCTTGATAGTTTGTTTGTTGTAATAGATACTTTTGAGAAGTTTCAATCTTTGCTTTATCTTTACCACTGTTGTTACCTCATGTTGCTGCATATCTAGTGAGTGTGCTGGCTTTGCAAGTTTTTGGCAGAGGAGTTTCCATTTAAATATGCCCAGACCACAGAAATAAATTTTAAAATTGTACAGAATATTAAACCATAAATGACTAGTAAAACAAAGCTCTCGGCAAGTACAAAATACAGTTGTGATGGAGTAAGTATCATGTGCAATTTTATTCAGTGAGTTTTTAAAAAATGTTCTAATTTCATTAAGGTAAGTATTTCAAAAGGCCATTTTTAGCTCAGCAGGTGTTTAAATGTATGTTAATTTAAAACAATGTTATTTTGTGTCTTCAGATTGCATCAGTTTTTTGCCCTCTTATGTTGTTCCTTTGTCTTTGACTCAGTAGGAATTTTTTTGTGTTTTATCAACTTTTGTCAGCTGCAGCATCTGGCAATGAGAATGTTCAGCCTCCACCATTAGCTTATAAGAAATGGGGTTTGCAAGATGTGGATATCATTGTTGACCATGCTAGTATTGGTAAGCATTTCTGTTTAATTTCAGATATTTGGCTTAAATTAAACCGAATATTTTCGTGCTGTGAAATTCAGAGTGAGAGCACTTAGTGGTACTGGTTGGATAGAAATAAATAGTGGGAGAAGGCTGTTGTAGTGAATGATCTCATTAACCATCATCAAAAATATATTTTACTTTCTCTTCTAGTCTGGTTGGGCCTCCCCTTTCCACTTGAGGGGGACAAAGGATGTTACAGCTGTAGCTGTCCTGTCCTCTCTTGTTTGGTAAGAAACAGCTGAGAGAGACTAGATCAGATGCAGTTACTCCCATTTCTGTCAGGTTAAAGAACTGTCTGGCAGGCAGGGTAAGACTGGTAAGGGTCTGTCCTGAGTCTAGCACATAAAGAAACTAAAATGTGAGATTGCTCCTTTCCAAAAAAGGCAAACTGACTTTTAGGCTCTCAGACTTTTACTCCTTAGGAATTTGCAGAAGCCCAGGTTCTTGTCAAACAGGCAGTTCTGAGGGATAGTAAGCTTCATTTGTCTCCCACCCTTTTCATAAAAGCAGGTAAGAGGGCAGAATGGGGCTAACAAGGCAGGTGAAGTGAATTGGGTAAAAGTGTTTTTGCTGTTAAACTCTGCTGATTTTTTTTTTTTCTTCTAAACAAACCAACTACGCTTTACAATTAACCTATGTATTTCCAGTTACTCTCTACTGTGTTCTTTGGAATTTCTGTGGTTAAAGCTGCTCTGGTCAGCCAAGAAGGCAGGAATGTATTTGGGCTTCTAGAGCAATTGCATGCCTTTGTTCTGAAAGTATAAGACATTCACTTTAATATTTTTGTTAGGCATCATGACACTGTCTCCTTTCGATCAAATGAAGACTGCCTCCAATATAGGTGGATATTATGCAGCTATAAAAAACAGCCCACCTGCTATGTCTCAGTATGTTACTGTTGGATCCAATCCTTTCACTGGTTTCTTTTTTGCCCTGGAGGTATGTACTACAAAGCTGACTTGCTGAAACTTTGAATAATTACTCCTTTTCTTTTCTGCGTGGGTATTTCTGAAGTATTCTTATGTTCATTTTATGCTGACATTTCCCCTTCTTGATCTTCTGAAACTGGAACGATTTGCAGTGGATGTGATAGTAATGTCTACCACAGGTTCCTGCTAATGAGAGATTTTTATTTTCTATCTTAAAATGAATGTGATAGTCAAGTAATTTTTTACGATTTGTTAATTTATTGCCAATTAAGTAACTGAAGTTTTTTTGAAAAATTATGTTGAGATTGTGTAAACATGCACCTTAGGGATTTTTGGAGGCCTTTTGGTCTTTGATCCTGTATACACATGGCCTGTGTATATTTGGGCATTTCACATAGTGACACTAATACTTGTACAAGAAAACTGTGACTTAAGCTGAACAATATCTGTAGGACACTTACGTTGTCTTCTGTTGTACTGGAGGAGAAGGATGGCAATGTAGCTGTGTGTCTTGTACATTCAGACTCTATGTGTGTGCTGTCCTTATCAGGGTTGAAAGCGATTGAAAATGCTAGACTCAGAATTTTGATTTTGTACTTGCTTTTCCGATATGTTTATGAAAAAACTGCTTACGTTGATATTTGCAAGGATGCCAAAGCCATACACCCGGTAACTCTCCATGATAAATCATACACAGGGTTTTTTTAACTTCTGTTGCAGACAAACATACTGAGCTACCAGTGACTTGCAGGAGGATTTTGAAATGGTAAAGAGATGTCAGAATGGCTTTTCTGGGGGCAATGAATTAAAATTTTGCAGTCTTAAAGCTATGCTTTCTGAGCTGAAAGTCCGTAGGAGGCCTGACAAACTATTCTGCAATTGAGTTCAGTGTAAGAACTATTTCTTGGCTTTCTAAACACTTTGTTCCTTCATTTCAGGGTGGCTCACAGCTGACTAGTTTTTGACTTTCTAAACACTTTGTTCCTTTCTTTCAGGGTAGCTCACAGCCACTGTTGTCTCATGTTGCCTTAGCAGTTGCAAGTAAACTGACTTCAGCATTATTTAATGCTGCCAGGTAATAAAATAAAAAATGGCATTAAATTATTTCTGTTGTAGTACCTACATGAATAGTTTAAGAATTTTTAGAACCGTTAGTATGATTCTCCTAATGTGATTTTCTATTGCAAGTGGCTGGCTTGGTTGGAAGAGTAAACATGAAGAAGAACCTGCCCAAAAACAGAAGCCAAAGGTTGAACCTGCAACCCCATTGGCAGTGAGGTGAGTTTTACATGCTGTCTCAATTGCTTTAGATGTCTTGTGTTTTTAATTACTAGAATTATTTTGAAAGGCACATAATTGATGAACGTGTTTTTCTTGACTTCAAGCAGTGATGATAGTTTGCAAGTTTTTAAGCTTTGTTTCATTTCAGTTTATCATTCTGGACATATAATTACCCATCTCCTTCACTTCCAGTGTGCTGGGTTCATTGTGACTGTGAAAGAACAGCATGCACAGTTTAATGACAGCATAAGTATGTAAATGTCAGTCCTGAAATTTATCACTGAAGTGCTTCAAAGAAGCTGTGTAAGGTGCTTGCAACTTACGATAGCGTAAAGCCCCTCACAAAAATTAGGAGGTATCCTGTTTGCCTGTTGATTGCGGAGAGAGGATAATGGGGGCAACAGGTTGTAGCCTAATGTTATCAAGAAAGCTGGTAAAATACTAAATTAATTCCTGATTGTTTTTCCTGATTTTTTTTTTTTTTTAAGTATTCTCAAGACTATTCAGCAATAAGGCAGGGCTTATAAAGTAACCCGCTGCTCTGAGATCCCTGCCAGACAACGCGTGACAAGACAGTCGCTTATCCTAGTTTCTGAACTTTGGTTTTCAGTAGTTTAACAGATCTATGAGATCTCTCAGACAGCACAAGAACTTTTTTCATGATTTGCTCTTAATGTTACCTGTACCTCTATGTTAACTTAAAAAAAGAAATCTTAGTCCTTATAAGATACTCTGTTTACTGTTTCTGAGGAGAAGTGGGTATCTAGTGTTTTTACTTGATTTTTTAATATTTTTTTTTTTTTAGGTTTGGACTCCCAGATTCCCGTCGCCATGGAGAAAGAATATGTCTTTCTCCATGTAACACTTTGGCAGCAGTAACAGATGGTTTTGGAAGGGTTATTTTACTGGATGTGACAAGAGGACTTGCAGTTCGCATGTGGAAAGGTGTGTTATGTACAACAAATAATATTCTTCCAACACTGTGGTGTCTTATGTTCAGACTTAGAATTCCAAGTGATTTTCCATTATTAAGACTTTGGTACATTGTGTTATTACAAACTAAAGGCAGATGTAACATAAAGTCCTTAAGGGTATTGTTGTAGTGATCCCTGAAATACTGATATGGTCTATAGTAAACATTTGATCTGTTTGGTTTAGATTTTGGTGTAGACTTTTAAATTTTTTCCCCACAGACTGTATCCCAATGGAAAGCTTTTGACCTGATTTTTTTGGAAGAGCTTTAGTGGTCTTCTCCAAGATTCTTTCTCTTGATAAGCTCTAGTATCTTCTTCAGTTCTGCTGAGAAAATAAACAGAAGTTTGAGAAATCTGTAAGAGGATACACAACTTGTTAGAGTCTTGTTTCATCATGGTGACTGCGCAGGGAGTGCTCAGTCTCTTCTAAACTGAGGGATTTTTATAAAATAATGCAGATGTTAAGCTCTCAAACTGTAATTATACCTAATGTTACGACACTTTATTTTCTCTATAGAATTAAAATTTTGCAGCTTTTTGGGAGATCAAAGTTTTAAGAACAGGTAGAAAATCTCTAGCTTCTCTTGTCTTCCCCCCCCCCCCCCCCCCCCCCCCCCAAGATTAATTATGAATACAGCAGCTACTTCAGCAGCTTGCTAACAGTGTAATAGCTAAAGTAATCATTTCCCCTGTGCATTCCCCTTCTCTCACATTTTGAAGCTTATTAGCTTTAATAGGTGCTTGCTCATGTTCTTGGACATGTTTTTTTTTGCTCATTACTGAGAGCTTCATATTATCTAGGAATTACTTTTAAGAGTCCCAAGCTTTATTTGATAGTCAGACACATATTTACAATTTGCCAGCCTTTCCCCAGTGAGGCTGTTGAGACGTGAAATAGCTTCTTTTCCTTTTTTTTTTTTTTTTTTTTTTTTTTAGCAAAACTTTCTACTGAATTAAATGTTTTGGACTGTACCTTTTCTCATTGAATTGTGAATACTTTTCAACCTTCTCAGTGTAATATATCTTGTTATAAACTTGTTTTATACATTAGTATTTCACTTGTGGTTTGGAGTCTTCATTTGTACTTGCTAAACCATTATGTAGTTTAGTCATGTCAGTAAAGCATCTCTGCCTTTTTTGTTTAGGAAGATTTTATCAGGGAAAGTATTTTCCTGACTGAGAGAGAAAAAAGATGAGTATGTTTATTGGGTTACTAAAAATTGCATTTTAATGATGGTAAGATATGAATGAAAATGTACATATCCTATTTAATAAGTTATACAAATTTCCTTCCTTAAATCCCTTTTTTGTTGATTTGAAACATGGGACATCTGGACACTTCACTTAAGAGATCTTTCTTCTCTGAGAGGCTTTTGCAGTGGTGTAATGTCCAGAGTCCAGACCTGATGAGTTTGGGGTTTTCTGTGGCTTCTTCCAGAAGAACTTGTTCCTTCCCAGGTCTTTGCAGGAGGCTGCATCTGATGGCCCTGCTCAGAGCCCGTGGACCACAGTTCTTGACAGGATTCTGGCTGCTGGCAGAGTAGCACAGTTTGAAACAAAGCTTAGGACTGTTTGCTGCTGGAATAGTACTTAAGTGGGTGGTGGTGTTTACTAATTGTGTATTAATTTCTGTACACTAAGGAACTTCTGCCTTCTTTTATGAAGGGTACCGTGATGCAGAAGTTGGTTGGATACAGACTGTAGAGGACCTTCATGAAAGGGAAACTGAGAAGATGGATTTTTCTCCTTTTGGAAATGCACAGGGTCCAAGCAGAGTAGCTCAGTTCCTTGTGATTTATGCTGCAAGGAGAGGCATTCTGGAAGTGTGGAGCACGCAGCAAGGGCCTCGGGTTGGAGCCTTCAATGTGGGGAAATGTTGTAGGTAAGAAACAGCTAGCAGGTAGGCATGTTGCCTGTGCTGCTGCCATAAAGTGATATGTGGATATGCCAGTGGTAAAACTGGAAAGTGCTGGCAGGTGCTTTTTGCATTGCCCACAGTGTTTCTACTGAATGCAGCTTGTTGTTTTATACAAGGGGACTTTGTCATGTTTCATCACTCTACCGTCTTTTTTGATAAATGCATTTAGCAGTTGTTAAACTTCAGCTCTATAAAATTTCAGCTCTATAAAATTTGTCAACTTTTTATTCAATGTGTAGAAAGGGGAAGGTTGCTAATTTTTTCTTCACTCTAAAGGCCACAGGGTTTTTTTGTTCGTTTGTTTCAGGTTGTTGTATCCTGGTTATAAAATAATGGGTCTAAACAATGTGACCAGTCAGGGGTGGCAGCCCCAGACTTATCAGATATGCCTCGTTGATCCAGTCTCTGGAAGTGTAAAAACTATCCATGTACCTTTCCATCTAGCACTGAGGTAAGGACTTTATGTGCTCTGTATGACCAAATGAATTTTGTTAGGTTTTTTGGAAACAATGTTTTATGTAGAGAAAGCAATTCTGGTGTTCCTTCTGACTAGTACTCTAGTAATAGTCTTATTGTTTTGTATGCATTGACTTGATTTTTATTAATGTGATGTTACTTAAAAGTAACATACATGATTAAAGGGTTTTTTTTCAGAATCCTTCACTTTAGTTCTTTTCACTCATACAATTAAAATTATTTCCCTTCAGTGATAAGAAGAGTGAGCGAGCAAAGGATATGCATCTAGTGAAGAAGTTAAATGCTTTACTCAAAGCTAAAACCTCAGATCCAGGTAGGTTCTCTTGTATAATTTCTTAAGACGGTACGTTGTCAAGTGGTTCTTGTGTTATCTGACCTGTAAGGATGCAAACCCAGGTCTGATTGTGCTACGTTCCGACAGCTGTATGTGCTATGAATTACGATCTTTAGCTTGTTTTTTTTTTTAATAAACTACCAGATTAAATTTAATCTTGTGCAGGGATCCAGTATAAGCCTTGTCTGCCCTGTAAATCTTAACTAAACTATACTTTGAGTGCTTGCATGAAACACAGTGTGGTTGTGGTCAGTTATGCTGTGTAATGGAGTTCAGCATTTGACTCTATAGGTATCCTTCTTTCTGTCAGTAATACACATATCTTACAAAAGATGGATTTGGTTTAAGAGGTGGCACTTAGCTGTTATTTTGTTTCATTTTCCCCAAGCTTGTTTTATCAACTTCTCTAATAGTGTCTTCATCTCTATAGATGCACGTGGGTTCAAGCTACACTGTGGTGTGGGTTGACTGACTTTTCAGAATGAGTTTGAGAAATATGAATTGAAGTTGTGACTGTATTTCTTTGCAGATCTGATTGAAGCTGAAGCAAAGGAATTAATACTTGATATCAAATACCCTGCTACAAAGAAACAGGTGAATACGTAGAAGCTAGTATACTTCAATATTAGGGAAAAAATTGCATGATCAGATTAAGAGTGCTAAATCTTTTTAAGTCTTTCAAAGTACGTTACTTTTTCCTAGAATTACTTGGAGGAAATAATTGAGCTATTTTGTTCTGATGTGGGTTTTGTGGGTTTAATTTTTTTCTTTACCATTTATTAATTGGAATTAATTTTGACTTGTGACTTCCCCAAGGCATCTTCTGTGCTAAAAGTCAAAGTAATAACAAGAGAGCAGACCTTTCTGTAGGATCAAAGTATGCCACAAGTATATGTGAAGACAAAATATAGATGAAAAATCATTGTCGAAGTTGCGCTATTGTTGGCTTACCTTATATATTTTTACAGTGAAATTAAGTAAATGTTTAATTCTGTTGAACGTCTGCTTAACAGGCTCTGGAAAGTATACTGACAAGTGAACGTGTGCCGCTTTCATCTCTCACAAACATCACTCAGACATTAATGGATAATTTAAAAAAACAGGGTAGGTGGATATTTATTTTGTAAATATGGAGAGGCGTTTGCACCTTGTCTGCAGTGCTGTAAGACTATTGTAGAACTATTCTTTCCCATAAGACTAGACTTGGTCTGCTTAGTTTTGCTGCTACATACTATAGGATGTTGCTTCTACATTATTTATTTCTTTAAAATGCAGACTGCAAATAGCTTGCTAGTAAGTATGCTTTGCTATGCTTGCTATGTGCTTAGTAACTTGTGATTATATTTTAAAAAACAAACCCAAACCCCCAACAACCGGGCTTGGTACTTCAATCTAGTAAAAGTTTCCTTCAGAAAGAAGCTTTCACAGACTTCTGTCTGTAGATGTTTTAGTTTGTTCTCTCTCCAAGGAAGGCAGTAAGTATATGGTACTTTGGATCTGTGAATTTTAATGTACTGGAAGCACAAAATCCTTATTACTGAGGATGTGAGCTCTGGCCAGATGCCTGGTATCTTTTCTTGGGAAGCTTTGCTGAAGCTATATTTCATATGTTAGTAGAGATTTCGGAGCCAGTGTCAGGAAATGTCATTTCCCATTCAAAATCTTGTTGCTGAAAGTCTGCAAGATTGTTTCTTTGAAATTAGACACTTTGATCTTTTTAAAATTGGGAGAGCCGCCTTTGTGCTTGAGGTGACCACATTTGGGAGACCCAGCTGGGGACTGAGGAACGGAGAAGAAGGTGCCTCCCACTTCCTTTGCATGTGTTGGGACTTCTCAGCAGCGCAGCTGCTTTTTCTTTGTTTTGGTTATCACTGGATTTAATTCAGCTTGTTAGATGAGGCTTCAGCCATAGGAGTCAAGAAATCCCTACCACTGTTGTGTGGAAGTCCTGAATAAGCCATTTGTTAATTAGAAAGGCTGTGTCCCTTGTCGTGCCTCAGTGAGAATGTGACAACATATTTTTGTAGTTTCAGAGCCTTGAGAGGATCTCTTTCTTTCACTTGTATCAGTGGTGGGGTTTCTGTTACCATTTTCTTGAAGTAGATAGAGGAGGTTGAGAGCTTCACACGTGAGTTCTCTACCTAATTTTGGTCTGACATTCTAAATCACTAGCATTGTCCATTTATATTGGAACTCCTAAAAAACTGAAGAAAAATGGAAACGTGGCCTTTTACACTGAAGAGAGATTGACAGAACTGTATACCTACTGGGGTCTGTTCGTGTATTTTTAATCTTTAATCTCTTATTGTCATACATAACATTCTCTCCTCACAGTCATAAGAAAGAGAAACTTGGCTGATGTTCTGGCCTTCTAATTTCAGAACAGTAGTGGCGCATCCTTCCACTTGTGCTTAGTAGGTAAAAGATAACGTGAAGGAGATGCTGGGCTCTGAATGCTGTAGTTGCAAAGAAAAGGTCAAGTGACTGTGTGGCAAGCTCTGTGCATTTCTTTTCTGTTTTTAGGATTTTTAATAGCAACGTGTCAAAAGTATTTAAGGGTTTGTAGGGAGAAAATCATGTTTAGAAGCTGTTTCAGCTGAAGACGATATATTCAGAGATATCTTTTGTATAGAAAGGGCCTCTCAGGATCTCTAAAATACTTTCTTTTAAAATAAATAAGTTGGCATAGAGATTCTGTCAACGTTATGTTGTTGTTAGTTTCTTATATTCTGATTGTTTTAATTGTTCCTGAAATTTGAATGTCAATAGATACATGAAATTTCCGACTGAGATTGTAGAAATACAAAAGGCAGTGTCTTGCAGAGGTGAAACTGAATTCATTTCAGTAGATATTAAGCTCTCTTCTGATGCGAGGAATATGCTTAAAATACTGTAAGAATGAATAAAATATTGTAGTCTGGTATTCTTGATAAAAGAAAATATGTTTGAGACTTAATGTATTTCAGTTTTTGGCAATTTCTGGTTTGGCCTTAAACCAGGAAATTAGAATAGATTTGTCTTTTGTTCAGTTCCACATTGTCAACCTTCTTCAGTTAAAAAATGAGCCTGATATCTTTCTCTAATACTTCTCGGAAAAAATAATTCTTGTTTTATACTGCTGTGAATTAAATATAGTAATTGCAGGCAGCAGCGCATCAAAAAATTACATTGAGAGATGTAAGTCTCTGCAGTTGTAATAAAGGAGAAGTTTAATGCAGCTGTGAAGTATGTTTCACTATTCCGGGCTGTATATTCAAATTCAAATGAGGTTTCATTTTTTTCTCAGAGCTTGAGTGTGTGGATGAAGGACTACTGCAGTTCTGCGCAAACAAGTTAAAGCTGTTACATCTTTATGAACTAGTTAGCAAACTAAATTCCCAAAGCATACAGAAAGACACTCCACCCTCGGATAATGTGAGTAACTTCAAAATGCAATTGTCTTATAGAATCGAGTAATGATTTGGGCATAAAAATATGTTTTCAAGGCCTTGGATAAAATAAGGAGGTAAGCAAGTTACATGTTTTTGTGGCTTGGAACTTTTAGTGAAGTCATTGTTTTATAATGTGTTTTTTTTCCCCCGCTGTGTAATTCATCTACCTAATACTCTTTAGCAGTCACAGAGTTGAGACAGTTCAGTCCTTTATCCAAAGCATATTCTTACCTTTGTTTAGTTTTGGAGGGGTGTTTTGGGACCAGTAGAAATAACAAATTCTGATACTTACTTTTATAGCATCATAATTTGGTTTGCTTTTGATAATAATTTGTAGAACTGCTTATACATTTGTAAAAGCCATGTGGAGTGGTGTTATATAGGCTTGTTTGCTCGATGGATGATTGTTATGTTATCAGCAGGATCTAAATGTGGGAAATGCATTGGTTGAAGTCCTTAAATATGAAGCTAGTCAAGGTCTTCCTGTGAGCTGTATGAATAGCTGATTTTCATAATCATCATCACAGAACGGTTTGCTTGGGTTGGGAGGGACCTTAAAGATGATCTAGTTCCAACCCTCCTGCCATGCCAGGGACACCTTCCACCAGACCAGGCTGCTCAAAGACCTGTCCAGCCTGGCCTTGAACACCCCTGGGGATGGGGCATCCACAGCTGCTCTGGGCAACCTGTGCCAGTGTCTCAGCACCCTCACAGTGAAGGATTTCTTCTCGATACCTAATCTAAATCTGCCCTCTTTTGGTTTCGGTGGGTTTTTTTTTTTTTTTGAGATTATTTAATCTTTACTTTTTAAAGACATCTTTAATATTCAAAATGAAATATTTTGCCTCTTCTGACTTTTGCTGTAGTTTTTACTGTGTTTTTCAAAACATCTGTTTACTTGTGGATTTTTTTGGCTTTTGCCTTTAAGGACTTGGCTAAACTGCTTCGACTGGAAGAAAAAGATTTTCGTAGGCTTGAAACTTTACTGGAGAACTACAAGAAAGAAAACACACAAAGTACTGTTCAGTTTGCTGATGAGAAGGATGACTCACTGTCTGTGAAAATGTTCTTAGAATATTTGGAATATGAAAAGGACATGATTAATGTGAAAAATATGGAAGATGGAGAGTATGTGGCTTTAGGTAAGAGCTACCAAACTGTTTGTCATATAACTTGAAGACTGATTATAATCTAAGATGGTATAAATATTCTAGCCTTAATCTGGTTTACCTTGAAGTAGTATGTGACAGTGCTACTTCCAGACTCTCACCTTTAGTTATAGGTCTCTCTACCTAGATGGATATTAATACAAGTTGACTATAACTGTGGATATAACTACCCTAAAGTGATGTTACGACTGTTTATTTGTTTATGAATGCCACTAAGTTGGACAGTGATAACTAGATACTTCACAGAGCAGCTGTATTTTGCTGTTTCTGGGCTGACTTTACCCTCAGAGATGGGGGAGCTGACTAGAGGCAGCATAGGACCATTAGGTGACAGAGTAAGGATTCCACATTTGTTGAGCTGAGACTTTGGACAATGTTGATCTGAAATATTATGGATGGGGAGAGCGTGTGGGCTGTCTGTTGGGTTGTATGATGGGGTTACTGTCTGTAGTCTGCTATAGTTTGCAAATCTGTTCCAGACTGTCCCCTTGGACAAGGTCCCCTTGGAGAATAACTAGTGGAAGCCGCTTGAGCTAAATTTGTCTCAAAGGCACTGTCTTTCCAGAAGGTTTCTTTTCCAGGGAAATTTTGGTGTGAACACGGAATTCTGTGCATAGGTGTTGTATGGCCGTCGCTTTGTAGCCTCCTGCTTATTTTAGCTATAATTGTCAGACTTTCAGAGGAATTGGGATTGAAAAGTTAGGCAGAAGTTTGGCTTTCGTCTGTAAGAAGATGAAAGGCTGTTCTGAAGCAATCTTAGAATTTGCATTTTCTCTACCATAACAATATATTTAGTTTTAAGAACGGGGATAGAAGTACCGTGGTTCAGCCATGGTGCCTGTAGTGGGGGTTGGAGTAGCCACGGTGCCTGTCGCCAGGGTTGGAGCAGTTGTGGAGCCTGTCATGGTGTCAGATCCAGACACCTCTTCCCTTGAGGGTGTGGATTGTGTTGAGCAGGGCTCTCCTGCCGTGTGGCAGTGATTTGTGTGTCTCCAGAATTGACAGGGTGACAGCATACTTCTTCCCAGCTATTTTACTAGTTGTTCAGGATTCTGTGCTTGTTCAGAAGTGAAATTCCAAAACACTGGAGGTGACCACTGTCCTAAGCACTTGCCCACACTATCACTGCCCCCCCCCCCCCCCCCCGCCACTCTCACCTGTCCAGCCTCGATGCAGATCTCTGGGTGGTATTCTTAAACAGCTGTTTAACCCAAAGCAAGACCTGAAACACATTCAGGAGACATAGCAATAGAAACATGCTGGTTCAAGCATCCTGAAGATATTAAAAATTCTGAAGAGCTATTGTAATTAGCCTGGAGGAGATGGGAAAGGTGGAGGAAAGTAAAAGGTGTAATTATTGGTCGTTTCCAATAGATGGCTCCTGAAGTACAGAGATGATGGTCACGCTGAGTAGAAATACCAGAGCAGTTGTGCCACCAGCAATTTTACCATTTTTTAGGCCAGTGTTACAAAGTACCACAGAATAATAACCTTAACCCAGCCCCCAGAGGGGATAAACAGCACATCAGGGAACACGTACGGTAAGTAAGGTGTTAGATAATGCAACTCTTGAGAGCAAATAAATAACATTGTGACCAGCGACTATTAAACTAATATAATGAATGCTTAGAACAAATTTGTTTTAACACGCTCTGGTCAGATCTGTTATGTCAACCCATCGTGCCCCATATTGGGCACCAAAAAGGACTGTCATGGTTTAACCTGGCAGGTAGCTAAACACCACACAGCTCTTCGCTCTCTCCCCCTGGCCCCCAGTGGGATGGGAGAGAGAATCGGAAAAAAAAAAGTAGAATTCGTGGTTTGAGATAGACAGTTTAATAGGATAGACAAGGAAGGGAAAATAATAATAATGATAGTGATAAAAAATTAGAATATTCAAAACAAGTGATGCACAATGCAGTTGCTTACTACCCACTGGCCAGTACCCACCAACTGATGCCCAGCCAGTTCCTGAGAAATGGCCCCTGGCCAGCTTTCCCCCCAGTTTATATACTGAGCATGATGTCATATGGTATGGAATATCCCTCTGGCTAGTTCAGGTCAGCTGTCCTGCTCTGTCCCCTCCCAGCTTCTTGTGCTCCTCCAGCCTTCTTGCTGGTGGAGTGGTGTGAGAATCTGAACTAAGTGTAAACACTGCTTATTGTAAACACTGCTTAGTGTAAACACTGAACTTGGTGTAAACACTGCTTAGCAGCAGCAAAAACATCAGCGTGCTATCAACACTATTCCCATCCCAAATCCGAAACACAGCATGTACCCACTATGAGGAAGAAAATTAAATCTACCCCAGCTGAAACCAGGACATCCAAGCAGTACAATAATCTTTGTTTTGTTGTAAATTCATTTTCTATATGACTCCTTTATTGGTAGGAACACTTGTGTCCTTTGTAATGAACCTTCTCCACTAAGGGTAAACCATTAGGGCATCCTGGATGTAACTTGGTCCTTCGTGTTGCACTCAGTGGGACCTGATCAATAGATGATCTCCTGTGTAAGCGTACGGGAAGAGGCTGTGGCTTTATGTTGTTCATAATGTTGACTAATTTTTGCTTCAGGCAGCTTTTTCTTCTGGAAGTGTTTGTGTGGGGAGAGTTCCATAGAAGAAATGTGTCGTGCATTGGAATCAGCAGGTTTTAGCCCTCAGATCCTGTTGGTAAGATATTTATTACATACTTTAAAACTTTGATGTAGTATTTTGAAAACAAAACATTGAAAGGAAAAATTCTGAATGTTGATCTTTGGATTAATGCTGTGTTCAAATATCCCCATGTTTAGTTCTTTAGGTATTTGTGTCTGTATTTCCCACTAAAGAGATGCCAAAAAAAAAATCTAGTTGCAAATGTGGATATTCTAGTGGGAATTTCTAGATTATGCCTTTAGGACTACAAGTGTTAAAATTTTGCTGAAGTTTTCTTCTACAAAGAAGCAAAAATTATGAGAGTAGTTAATTTCAGGCACTGATACATTTGTTATAATTCCTTTTTGCAAGCAGGGAAGTTTAAAAGGAATTAAAAATAAATTTTTCAGAATCGCTAGTAGTGTTCAGACAATCATCTTGGTCTTTCAACTGCATGTAATTTGTGTTTTGCTACTCTTCTTCCATCCACTACAGTGGAAATACATATTTCAGTATTATTTGCTTGTATTAGGATTTTCAGGGGTAGTATTAATAACTTTTACTAAGCTGAGATTGGTAGCATACTGGTATTAGCTGGCTGTGCCTTCAGAAGAGGGTGTTTCTAAGGTATCTTTCTAAATGAAAGATACAGGTTGTATTGTTTCATTTCAAAGTCTTCATAGGGTGTCTTATGCAATATTTATATTCATATAGTAAGAGTTCATGGGTATAACATTTCTGCTCTCTGCCACAAAATTTTTTAGAGAAAGAAAGTGTTTATATTAGGTATGTTGCAATATTACAGTTTCATTCAATTGCTTTAATTCCATATTCTATTTTTTTTTTTTTTTTTTTGCAGTCACTCCTTCTCAATTTATGGCTTTCCAAGGAAAAAGATATTCTAGACAAACCAGATTCTGTCAGTTGCCTTCACACTATGCTGTCACTTCTGAGCAAAATGAAAGGTGAAATATGCATTTGGGACATGTAAACACAACTGATATTATTAGAAATCTGCTACTCTGACCAGCCTGTGTTACCATTTAGGGTTTCCTCCCCCCCCGACCCCCCCCCCCCCCCCCCAGTTATGTAACAGCTGCATGCTGCATGTTGATCAACTAACCAAAAATGCAATCAAAATCTGAAGAGCGTTACAATTAAAGGCTGCTTCATGCCATGTAGTTTCACTCTCCACTAAGCTGACAAAGCTCTTATTTGGCACCAGAAGGTGACTGTCCTTCCTCCCTTTTTCGGGTGTATATTTCTGCCCCCCCCCCCCCCCCCCCCCTTGTGCTGCCTGCCTCTCAGAAGTCGTTTGAGTTGCTGTAACTTTTTGAGACACCATTATTCTAGCAGCATTTGTATATTGAACATCTCTCTTACTTCAGGGGTGCTATATAAAGTCAACTTGTCATTATTTGGGGTAAGCTATGTAAGGAATAATTCCTGATTCTCCCACCTCACACAGAGGTGCTGTGGATATATCTGTGCCAGGTTCCCTTACGTCTAGTTCACCACAGGGCACCACTGTTGGCTTGAAACTGGAAGCATGATTAAGCTACTGCTGCTGTCTGAATAAATTAGTTTTGCTGAACATGAGGCAGCCTGAAGAGAGACGGCCTGAGGGCGTTGAATATGTGTGGCATCTAGAAATCACAAAAGGAGCTGTCTGCGTTGTGAAGTGTCATTTTGTAATATTCATTAGATCTAGTAAGCACGCAGCAGGTTTTGCTGCCGCGTGATTTAGATCTGTTGCCTGTTTCCTAAAAAGGAAACTTGGAGACAGAGTAATTCACATTATGCTCTTTATTCTAAATTTAATTTATAATCTAGAAATTGTATGCTACATATCTAGAAGAAGATAATGTAGAGTAATTGGAAATTGCTTCTAATAAAAGCTGTATTAATACAAGTGCTGCTTTACTAGTTTGAACACCCGGTGACCCAAGTTGGGTGTCCCACCCTCCCTTTCCCTCCAGTGGCTATAGACGAGTCCTGGGACACTCAGTCCATTTCCCCCTGGTGGCAGCAAATGCGAACGGCTTGTGTTCAGTCTGAAAATAACGCAGCTGCCTTGTTGTCCGCTCACGTTGGACATTCCATCACTGCACAGATCGTTGACAGTGTGACAGAGAAAAAGGTAAGTCATTTTGGATGCCCCCCTTCTGTTTTATTGACTGTGTCAGTTCCATGCAAATTGCTGTCTTTAACAAAATAACATCCTCAACATGGGCACAAGCATGCACCATCTGGTAAGCCTGAAAATTTGTATTTGAATTTGAAGAATATCATGCTGAGGCGAATGAATGATACATCATAATTGTTTACTAAACATATTTATATATGTCGTGGGAACTGTACAGTAAGCTTTTGTCTTGATAGCAAATGATGTTGACAAGCTTAAAGTCTACACAGTTCCCACGTGAATTTGAGAAGTCCACTGAACTTTGGATGTTAAACCTGTTTTAACATAGTTTTCAATATTTTTTTTTAAATACGCTGGTGAATTTTCTTAGCACTTATGTTACTATGTTTTCTTAAGGTGATGGGTGTTTGGTTCTCTCGGTAATAAGTATCTTCTTTACAAAGCTGTGATTGAGACTGTGAAACTGCAAGCAGCATTGCAATTCAAGATGGAAAAGGTTATTCCATTCCTACATAGCACTAGGCATATGTGTGTTTTTCTACTTGACTGAACAAATTAGATGGAGTTTAGGTGATGTTCAGTCTTGTAAGTAGACTGCCTTATAAATTGTAACTAGATTACTGGGAAGTGTTTTAGTATTTTATTGCAATTAACTATTGCAATTCTGTATATTAAAATAGTCAGCGTTGCCCAAATAGGATTGTTGGTATGTTGCAACATACTATGCTTTACCCATGGGCTCTCTCCTGTATCACCTTCTCTTCTGCTCTTAAAAGAATAAAGGAAGAGCTTTATTTCCCTCAAAAATTCCCTCCTCTAAAGCCATTTATTCTGCTGCCCCCCCCCCCCCCCCCTCCTTTGTCCTAAAGCCTAGAAATCTTAATAGCCAGGCTTCTGAGAACTCTAGAGTTTACTGCCTTGGTGCACAAAGCTAAAAATCTGATCTACACCCTACTAGAAAGATTCTTGGGCTTTCTGGCAGGGCATTTGCTGATAAATGTGGGAATTAGCAAAACAATGCACAGAACTGCCATGTGGTATGATCCAGTGTTTCTGGGTGCATGATATGTATTTTTTAATATGGTAGGTAATTGAAATGTAGGTGGATTAATGTGTATATAGTGAAGGATTTAAAATTAAATCGTTTTGAAGGGATTCTAACACACTTCTCAACTAAATATGAACTTAAAAATGGGACTATTAGATGACTTTTCAGGTCCTTTGTTTCCTTAGGCTTCTATTTAAGAATCTGTGCATCTTGTGAGCAATGTGGGATATTGATTGGTCGTTGCATAGTAGTTGATGTACATACTTTGAACTAAATTATTCTTTAAAATGCGGTAGCTCTTGGGATATAGCTTTCAATTTTAACACTATCCATTTTTTTTAAACAAAACTGTGCTACTTTAATTGAACAGACCTAAACCAGTTTGTATGTTCTGTTAGTTTTCCCAAATAATTGTAGGTTCGGACACGGAGTCCTGGGAAGCACTTTCCCTTGATACTGAGTATTGGAAACTTTTGCTGAAACAGTTAGAGGATTGTCTGATACTTCAAACACTACTGCATAGCAAAGTGAGCAGAAGGACAAAAAGAGTGTCGTCACTGCAGACTGAGCCTTTGGGCAGGCTTTCCGTGAAGAAGTTGCTTGAGGCTGGGAAAGGTACGTTTTTTTTTTCTCTTGGAAAGACGGGTGATTGTGTTTCTAGTAGACTTCTGAGCCATCCTTACCTACTTAATGATATACACTGCGCAGGAAATGGTTCTGCTCGTTACTTTTCTTAATTTAAAAACCAATGCAAACCACATAGAATACCGCTTTAAAGTGGTAAAAGGGTATTACTGTGAAGACTGCATTGTAAATGTCTGATCACTTGAATGGGAAGTTTTCTAATTGGTAGAGTTATTATGTAATTAATGGTAGTAGTTAAAACTTGTATCTCTTCTCTTGTCCTTTGATTCTGAATCATAAATCTTGTGGGACACATTGACTATACCTCATACTTTTTTTTTTTTTTCTTTCTGTTTTAAAATGGCCTAGGAGGTATTGCTGACACTGTAGCAAAGTGGGTTTTTAAGCAAGGCTTCAGCCCTCTTGTACTGAATTTGGCCCAGCACAAAACCAATACGGATCGTACTGATGAATCTGTAGAAATGCATACCCCTATCTTTTTTGAGGAACCAGAAGAAGATGCAGGCTTGGAAACAATCCTAGGTAAGGAAATAACACAAATTTTTCAAATTCTAAATGCCTGCAGAGATGTTTTAGTTGCTACTATTGTGAAGTGGCAGAAACCAGAGTGGGAAGAGGTCTGTCCCGTGACTTTAGATTTTCTTTTTCTAGAGCTGCTGCAACTAGCGTATCAGCAGTTTCCATGTAGTCTTGAAGTGGATGTACTCCATGCACACTGCTGTTGGGAATATGTGGTGCAGTGGAATAAGGACCCAGAGGTAAAAAAATTTAATTTGCGGGGAGTAATGGTTAAGACCGGCTTAACAGAAGCCGTTGCACAAGTTTGTAATAGTTCATAAAAACTTTCGTTAAGAAGACTGATTTTGAAGGCATACTAGTTACCGTTTGTTTGTGATAAGTGGCAAGCAGGAGCTGATTTGAGAAAATGAATGCAGGGCCTGCGGCTGAATGGCACCTCACGAAGGTGACATACAGGACTGTAAGTTCCTAAGCTACCAGATTCTCAAAACTGTAAATGTGGAAACTGCATTAAAATAAGCAGTGTGAAGAAGGGTTTTGACTGTATCTTGGGCAAGTACAGAACAGTTTAAGTACTGCAAAAATAGTGATGAACCTTTCTTCTTTTCTAGGTATGTTAAAACAGACCACAGAATACTAGATTTGTTAAACTAGAATCCATTCCATTTAAAGTAGAAAGAAGGATTTCTTGAATATTCTTAGATTCCCTGGCCACTGCTTGGAATTGTCATAGGAGAAAGAAAGAAAAATTTCTTTCTTCCACTGCTGTCCTGTAGCTTCTCTAATATTGGAGAACGTTGTCCAAAGTTCTGATGATGATAAAATTGAAATTAGCATTCCTTAGATTTCTGCAGCATAACACCTTGCTATAGAATAGAAGGTTCCTTTGAGATTGTGAAAAACGTACTCTATTATTATGAAATGGAGTAAAAATTAATCTTCCTAGCACAAATGGATTTTGTATTTGAAAAGCGACTGTAGTCAGTGGAGGTACCTTTCAGCGAGGAGTATGTTAGCAGAACATATACTAAAACAAAGCCATGAAAATGGTGCTGAAATCACAGTGTGTTTGTTACTTTGCCATGCGTGCGTATGTTTGTCACATAATAGCAGAAAAGATTGAAATATCAGAATAACTTACAAGTTTTGTAACTGTCAAAAAATCGTAGCTTTAAACTAATCTGCCTGGGCCCTTTAAGAATCAATAGTTTACATTTATACCAAGTTTTGAATAATCTATTAACTTGCTCTTTTACTTTTTTGTTTTACATAAGGAAGCATGTTTTCTCATTAGGTCCATAGATCATCTAAGATGCATTGTTAACGCTCACGTTCAGCATGGTAAGTATGAAGCTATTATTAAAAAATATCTTTGTTGAAATTGTAAACAACAGAATAAACGACTGTGTTCAACTAGTGTGAATGTATACAGTTCATAGGTAGTGATAGCCATTTTTTCTAAATAAACCCTAACCAAAACAAAAAAAACCCCAATCCCCAACTGCTGACATTCAAGCTTTTGTTTTTCATGTTGAAACGCTGTTTCCATCAGAACCATGAAAATAAGTTGGTGAGATAAAAGTTTTAATGTGTTTAAAACCATTTAAAATAAAATTGCTCTGAAACTATTTTTTTCTTGTATTTTAGTGACACGTGCTTCTTGCAATTACTCTTCATGCATTTCTTGATACTCTTGATTTTTGATGGATTTCTTGATACTTGATACTATTTTAGTGAATGTGATGACAATTGCCTTTTTTGTAGACTGTTTATGTGTACAAATAAGGTGCACTCTATGCGTAAACAACTAGTCTTAAACCTTCTTGCTTAGCACCAAAGTTTGTCCTACCTACAATGTTTAACCCAGTTTACATAATAATTTTAATCAGTGGTTCATCGCATTTCTGACTGTTATTTCATCACCGAGGTAGTCTCCCCCTGAGAAATCTGAAATCTAAAGTACCAAGTATAAAGCAGTGAGGATAACTTACAGTTCCTTCTTGTTTCGTTCACCATCTTTTTTTTAACTGCCCTCCCTGACTTAAAGAAACTTTGGCTTTTCACGCCATTGCTAGTAAGATCTCTTTTCTGTTCCTTTGGAGTTTACAAGCTTGCGATTGTTCTAGGTATTGCTCTGATGATGTGGAACACATTCATAGTAAAAAGGCTCTCTTCTGCTACGTATCTAATGGAAAAGGTGAGTGCAGTGTTGTGACAGTATTTTTGAGGCTGAATTTTTATAATTAACTGAAAAATTAAACTAGTATTTTTAAACAATTGTTTTAAAAAGTCTGGGATATCTCCGATTTAAGCGTCAAAAGCCTGCTTATTTCATTTGTTATGTAGCTAACTTGGAATTGATGAAGGAATGCATATTTTAAAATATCAAAAACTGGAATGATCAGCTATAGGCAGCTTTAAATCACAGCTAATCAGCACAGGCTGATGTATACTGAAGACGTGCAGTGTTAGCTTGTAGCTGCTAAAGAAAAAGTATTTGTGAAACAGTTTGAAACTGTGTATGTGTCTGTTTGTATCATTTTACATCAGAAAACAATAAATAAGTTAGTGTTTTCTTTGTGCCTCTTTCCTGCTAAGTTATTGCCATGAAAGTTTCTGGTTCCCACAAACAGCAGCTTTTCCTAATGTGGTCCAAGTTTTGCGTGTACGAGTGCTTGTTTTTCAAAAGGCAGAACATTTTGCGGATGTTGTGGAGCGTTTCTGTCACTACCTTTGTGTAAATCAGCTTCTGTTCTAGTTGGCAGCTTGTTTGCTGTGGGGTTTAGCAGTCTTCTGTCCCTGCTGAGCTTCAGGTTTTTTCACGCTTAGAAATACAGCATGGATCTATTTATGGGAAGTCAGTTCTGTTTAGGACTGGAAGACAGTTTATGAAGGAAGAGTACTGTCAGTAAGTGATAGATCTGTTTACATTGTGTAAGGGGAATCTGCCTGTTGGTTTGCTGGAGGCAGAGCAGCAGCCAAGTGTTTTTCAGTGTAGAAGTCCAGATGCAGAGAGAGAAGCATTGACAGTGATTTAACAGATGGGGGCACACCCCCCCCCCCCCCCCCCCCAACAAACAAACCAGCAAAGAAAACCCCACAAAACCCAGAAGAATTTGCTGTCTTGTCATCTTTTTTCCTTCTCCTTTGCTCCTCTCATCTTCTGCTTTTGCTTTTTGTTTAGCTCTATGAATTGGGAGACTGTCATCTTCCTCGTTCCTTTCAGCAAACAGGCTCAGTTGTAGTAGGTGTTTCTTCTGCAAAAACTCTTCCAGTTTTTCTGCATGCCTTTATGGAAATCCACCACCATTACTTCTGCCTAGATTAATACTCACAGGAGAAGAGACATAAAGGCTTTTATTAACTGTTTTTGCACACATCTGTTACCTTAAACAAATATCATGTAATAACAAATGTTGCTATCTTTTTTTAATCATTACTTATGTATGCTTGAAAGCTGGGAGTTAGTCCTTTGGGTTTGTGTCATAGAAGCAGTAGCACACTCACCAGCTTCTAGAAAAATAAAGTTTCCAAATCTGTCGGTACTCAGTCCCATAATGGACAGCTGAAAGTTGTCTTGAATTCAGACTTTGAAACAGGATGATGGATCACTTGAATTGGAGTTTAAATAATCCTGTAACTCAGGACCCTGGAATCTCACTTCAGCTGTTGTTTAGACTCTGCCATGCTGTTGTAATTATTTTATTTTTTTGTGCTATGGAAGAGAGAACTTCCACTTACGTGTATGTGCTTTGTCGTGTGCAGCACGTGATGCAATTTACAGAAATCGGACCTCCTAGTAACATTCCTAAACAGGGGATGATTGAGGTGTGTCTTCTGAAGAATTCAGACAGGCAAAGCATGGAAACCCCTTTAGAACTTTGTTATTAGACCTTCTCTATCTCAATGAAAAGCGCTGGAGCATTCACTTTCCTTTTCTTCTTCCCTTGTTCCCTAGTGTGTGTTTCTAATATCACAGAGCTAGAGCCATGTAATACCAAGTGTATTATAGAAATCACTGGGAATTTTTTAGCTGCCTTTGAGATTTGAATTGAGGACGTCGGGGACTTATTTCTAATCCTGGACTTCAAGAGGGATGAATCAAGTATGGGCATCAGCAGTGTGCATTTCTGAGTTGTATGATCTGTCTCAAATCTTTTGCTGAAAGCAAGCTATGCAGTGTGTCACATTATGTAGCTGTAATGAACTATTTTCCCCCTCTGAATTAGAAAAATAGTAATAAAGGGTTAAAACATGGGGTAACGGTTACCTTATGATGAAAATTATTTAATTGTGCTGAATTATTATGTTTTATTAAACAGGTTGGAAAAGCTCCAAAGGACAGATTGTGCAGACGGGCAAGTAATACTACTTTTGTCTAAATGGAAGGAAAGAAATAAAAATGCCTTAATTTTAATACTGGTTTGTGATTTATTTCTGGAAGTTTCAAAAAAATTCAAAATACAGCCCTAGAGAAAATGTTACACATTTTAAGAAATGTAAATTAATCTTTATCTGACTAAGCAAATTAGAACAGTAGTATAACTTCAAATATTATAGAAGATAAGATTTCAGACTATAACATGACAAACTACTGTTAGTTTTCATGCGTAATTTCATTAGTTACTTTTTTTTTTTTTTTGGAAGACACCCAGTGTGCTCAGAAAATGAAATTTACTAGACGTGATTACTTGAGGAATTCAGTCTTCTTTAGAGATACAGTATTATAAATGGCTACATTTAGCTTTATTCCTATTTTTTCCCATTATTTCTAATTAGTTGTACTTCAGCAAATATTTGTTTACCTTTAAATAGAATAGGTTAATAAATTGAGCTTAATGTGTTTTATGTCAACAACTCTTCTCAAACATACAGAGCTAATAAAAGCCTGTTTCAATTCCAACTGAAACGATTTAAACCATACTCTTTGTTAACAGGACGTAGGTATGGGTGACACAGCGATGACAGCTTTTCTCGGCTGCTGTTCAGATCTTCTTCAAACATTGCTGGAGGTAAATTTTTATTTTTCCTGTAGCAGGTAAGGAACTTCACATTTAAAGAATATTGTTATACAAATTTCTGCACTGTTCAATTCAGACAAATGGGAATGAACTTCTAGTCGACGTGAAATTTTCTTCTTAATTTCGCTCCAGAGAAGTTGTGATTAAAGCAGTGTCTTTTGCATAGAAGGCCGATACAGAGGACACTTTGCATGTGACTACTTTTCTGCGTTGCTCTGGCAGGCTGATGTTAGCAGCGACGAAATGCAGGCTCCTGTCTTAGATACCGAAGATGCTTGGGTGTCGGTAGAAGGACCAGTATCGATCGTAGAGCTAGCCCTTGAGCAGAAACGCATTCACTACCCACTTGCTGAACACCAGTTTGTGTTATGTACTATCTTGTATGCCATCATGAGGTTTTCTCTGAAGAGTGTGAAGCCTCTTTCGCTGTTTGATAGCAAGGTATGTCTTTTGAAAGCATACATCTTAATATTGCTATCCTTCCTCTTGCTATCTATAATACATGCTAGCGTTCGCTCTATTAATAGTTCATGCACAACTGTCTGAAAGACATTAGTTCACTGTGGTGCATTAATGAAGTTGTCTCCAGAATTCAGGCTGAGACCCAAACTTGGTGCCTTTCCTTATGAATAAAAGATTTGTAGTGACCTCAGATGCATGAAAATCCGCTCCTTAATAATTAGCTGGCCTGAAAATACTGCTTCCTAAGAACACTGGGTGACTGTTTTTTTCTGGTGACTTTGAGAAGTGCCAGATCAGTCAAAACGTAACATTTCTGACCTTAAATATATATGTTAGTGTCGCTCTTGTATCTGTTATTGCTGGTGATTATTCCAGAATTCTGAGCATCTCAAAGAGAATAAGCAGCTTGTCATTTAGTGCATATAAACCACTTTTTAAATGCAGTGACCTTGTTTTTAATATTCATTACAATATATCTCCAGGAAAGCTTGACCCTGATACAAAGCAGGTACCACAGACTGAGCTTTCCTCCTCCTAGCCTTACCACACTACAATTTAAAGAAAAAAACAACAACAAAACAAAACCCACAGAGTACTGGTACAGACTTTCATTTAATTCCTGCTGTGGAAAAGATGATTTAGTCCTGCAATACTGTGCGGATTTCTTCTTAATGATTTACTGGAATATTAGAAGTGCAGAATATTACTCTGCTTTTGCCATAGGTTCTTGTCTGTGTGCAAGCTCTGATGAAGCAGTTGGGTCTGGTTTCAGCATTTTACCATAGATCAAATTCCATTGGTTTTATGCGCTTTTTTTTTTGCTTATCTGTTAGCAGAAAGCATTATACTACCTCTTGTCATTTAAGAATGCATACTACATCTCAGGAGTGAAATTAGATCCTGGTCCTGTGCCTCCTTTCTTTTACATACAACTCTTATTCTCAGCTGCTGCCTTTTTGCCTTCACTCACTCAAGATTTCCATTTGTTCTGTGAGCTTTATGAGACAATTTCTAGCAGGTCTTTAGAGAATCTTGGCTGATGGCTGAAAAAAGGGTTAAAAGTTCTGAAGGCCATTTATTACCTTATTTCTGACAAGGCAAGTCATTGTCTAGACTTACACGTTCATCACTGTCTTTTAACACAGGCGCTTTTTCGGTCCCAGTTTCCCTACCCCCTGCCTCAGTACGGAGCAGGAGTGCCAGAGATGCTTGGCATTGCACATGGCACTGCTGCAGCGTGATGGGCTGAAACAAGGGCTACCACGTGCCATCACTCAGGGCTTTACCTGAAATTTGATTCGTCTGGAGCTCCAAGAGACCATAAGATTCCTTACGGGTGTCAACTACACCAGTAGGGAACAGATGAAATGCATTTTTCTATCAGCTAGTTTCCATTTCTCTCTACATATTATGCTTGGTATGTTGGTCGAGAGCCAGGGACCGGGAAATAACATCCAAACTTCAGCTCCTGCTGGTAGTATATATCAGCTACCTGTAGTAGGCAGGCAGTCCGAAGTTTGAAAGCAAATCCTCGACATATTATGATTGCACGAACAAAAGTTTGGTTTTGTCCTGTAGCTTTAACTTACAATATTCATTTTTATCCTCGGAGAGAAATAGAAGATGCAGTACAAATTAAATGTAAAAAAATAAGTAGGCTTCTTAGCATTGGATCAAAATGGATTACTTGCATTCCCCTGTATCTCTGAGGCCTGTCTTTGTTTCTCAATTTTAGGGCAAAAATGCATTTTTCAAAGACCTTACTTCAATTCAGCTGCTACCTAGTGGTGATATGGATCCAAATGTGTTATCCCTACGACAACACGTAGGTATAAGTTTTGTACTGAAAGTTCTTAAACTTCTAAAATTTCGAATAATACTGAAGTAACCTGCAATTTTTGCTTCCAAGTTCTTGGTCAAAGTTGTGAGTGCAGTGGTTCAGACACTATGTTCATCACAAAAGGCCAAAGAAGTCTCAGAAGAGGAACTGTTTCCTTTTGAAAAGGGGAAGAATTGGCCAACTTTGGCTGTGGACCTTGCTCAGTATCTTCAAGTCTCTGAGGATGTGGTCAAAAGGCATTATGTCTGTGAGCTGTATAGTTATGGGATGGATCATCTTGGGGAAGAGGTAATAACAGCTTTTAACGATTTTAAGTCGATAACAGCATTATGTCAGATACTCTGCTAAAATTACTTTTTTCACTTACTTAAGATGCCTGGAAGGTTTAGGCAAGTATTATCAGGCTCAAAAAATCCCTAGGCTGAAAGAGCCAGGCTGGAAAAATACTTTTTCAAGACTGATAATTATCTTCATTTTATTTCCCAGCAAGAATCTGTGTATAGCAACTAGCAGAAACACGACAGGGAGTTATACTACTGGTCTAAACCAGTATGGCTTTCCTTAGAAATTTGACTATATTTGATAGTTTCAGGAATCTGCTTTTTTTTTTGCAGATTTTTTTTTTTTTGTTAATCTGTTATTTTAGGAAAAGTTTACCAGTCCTTGGACAAGAAAATCCTTCCCTTTCTTGAGGGGGGAAGCAAACAAGAGATTATATGGAAGTTAGGAATATGTTGTTGAACTTAACATATGTTGTAAAACCTGTCTCTTGTTCCTGCCCATTGCTGTGTACGGAGTAATTCTCTGCCTTTGTTCACACTTCTGCTGTTACGAAGCTTTTAGTAATGTGCTTTATTACAGTAACAGGTTACACAAGAAACAGCCTCCAAACTATTTGTCCTTTTAGTATTGAGAAGCTTCTTTTGATACAGCTTCTCCCTGTTTTTCTACTCTCTACTTCTCCCTGGTTTTCTGTTTTCAGGCCTACCTTCAGGTGGCTGACAAAGAAGTGCTTGCATCCCAGCTGCTTATACTGGCTGGACAGAGACTGGCCTTTGCTTTACTTCATGTGCAGACGAAGGATGGTACGGAACTCCTTGCCAGGCTTCCTCCAACACTGTGCACTTGGCTCAAAGCTATGGTAAGTTAAGCTCGATTTAGGAAAACGGGTTGATTTTCAGAAGCTTCTGTTTCCCAAGACAGAGATGACAGCTGAAGGGCCCTTTCTTACTAACGGAAACAAGATTTTGTTCTCATTTTTCCTGGTGGTAGTTCTGTTTCATGAAGGATAGAACACTTTCAGGGGTCAAAACATCAGCTTGAGTTGATAAACCTTAGTAATCTGTTTTATACAAGCTCAGGAGGATTTATATGCAGATGATCAGCTGTAACATTGCTCCGATTTGTTTATTCTTTTATATAGAACCACCGGGAACTTCAAAACGCAGAAGTGCCAATTGCAGTAACAGCCAAACTCATCAGCAAAGTCATGGAGCACCTACCGGAGAACCACGGGCAGTATAACCTGGCCTTGAACCTGACAGAGGCGGTAGAAGCCATCTCACAGTAGTGACGCTTTCGGTTGGCGCGGTTCTGCTGTGTAGCGGTGTAATGCGTGATTTCACACGACTGAGGCTGAACTTGCACTGAAAGAAACTTCTTCTGTGTGGCTCTTGTTTAACAACGAAAAGAACAATGCATCCCATCCCAGAATTTCAGAAGGTAATTTTAAATTGGAGTATATTTTAAATTCTGCGCTAGTACAGAGATGTTTAGTTTCTAGTACACTTGTTAGCATCTGAAATGCTTTGTTATTTATTTCTGACTTGAGTGCTTTTTGCGGTAGTCTATCTAAATTGGATATATTTGACAGCAGTTTTAGTCCGTTTACAAAATCACATCTTGTGAAATTCTGTATTTCATGCTGGCAGTAACTGCTGCAGTTTCAATGTTCCATGTATGATTTATTTTTCCAAACGAGCTGTAGAATTACACCCGAGGAATAATAATAATAATAATCATGATAAAAAGGAGTCTCTGAAGTTACCATGTAAAGCCAATACTGCTTTTTCAGAAGCTAGAGCTGGTGTTGGGCTCGTGCCTTGTAACTGCATTGTAGGTGACGATGACAGCTGCACTAGACAGGGTGAAACGTGCTGGGGCCTTACGCACAGGGAGAACAGCCCGCGCTAGAAACAGCTGGGAAGGAGAATCCAGTTCTCCAGACACAAATACGGACTCCTCTCGCAGGCCAGGTCTCCCCCAGTATTGTCTCTTAAGGTGCTGGGCTTCAGCTAGAACTGGATTTTCATCTCTCTCCTTTATTATTAACCTCTGCTGAGTTTAAGTAGGTCAAGGAACGTCTTACTGGAAGATTGTTCCCCCATCTTATCGCTGTAGAAGATGCAGTATGCTATAGATCTCTGCACATGTTAACTCGTAGTCAAAACCTGCTTTAAGTAGTTGACCCAACTTCACTGAAGATCTCTAGTACCGAGTACACTTTAGCCTTAAAAACCCTTTTATTTACAGTACCTACAGGGAATCATATAGTGAGTATCCTCACTATTGCGGTGGTATTAAACATGATTATCTTGCATCAGTTAGTACTGTTTACTGTCTACCTAAAGGAAGCCAGGAGAGAAAAATGAAATTGGTGTACACTTTTTGGAGTCAGCTGAAATTCCTAAGTCCATCGTGTAACCTGCTCCTCTTGCATTAGACATAAGAAACAAAGTATTCCGCCTTGCTGGAGACAGAATTTGTTCTTACCTTTCTGAAGTATGTGCTGCTGTCATCTAAGGGTTAGACTCCCCCTAAAAACCAAACTGTTATGTAGGTGGCTTGTTCAACCAGCCTCCTTCACCTATTTGGCATTGCCAGTTCCTAATTACTGCACTTTAAAATGTAGCTGTTGAAGGCTTCTTGAAGTTTTGATACTACACGAGATCATAGTAAAGAAAAGTAAGCGGCCAGCCCTGGTCTATGTTTTAGGTACTTCTGTAGTGACTGCCCTAACTGAGGTTAAAACAGCTGTAGGGGAGAAATGCAAGGCAAGATTATACAGGAGACTTTACCTCCTTGCCTGACAGCACTTCAGACTTCTGCAGAAAGGAGTACGCTAGAGATTCAGTCATCATGAAACCCAGGGAAAACCAAAACTGTTTCTTAGTTGCATTACACTCCTGCATCCTGGGAGAGCTGTGGAAAGGATTTTACTGTAAGTGAGTATCATGTCAGAGCTGACCCACTACACCAATCAAATCTGTAATGTATTGTAAGTAATATTCTGTATATAGTGCTATTTTGTGTCTAATTTGCTGTGGATTTGTGTAAATTGATTAATAAAATTTGAGGTTTCATTGTCTCTTCCTTCCTTTTAGGGAATGGTGGTCACTACCTTTTCTTCTTCTGTTCTGTTTTACAAGAGGAGCAGGCACTCCAGGGTAGAGAGGGACTGGTTCTCTGGGGTCCAGAGAAGCACCTGCTGGCAGTATAGAAATTAAACAACAGCTGTTTTACTGTGCAGTTCCACTTCAAGGGAAGTAAACTTTGAAAGAACACAGGCTGCTAAACCCAAGTAAACGGGTTATTTTGAACGACCCTTTTTATTAAGCTGAAAAGTGATATACACAGGTAGGTATATATACATAAGGTTCCCCCCAAACCAGCAGAAAACTCAGCCGGGGCTTAAGCATTTGGTTCTACAGGTTGCAGCACAGAGACCTTCTGGTTAGCCACCGCTCTGGTATACTACTCGAGACTTTGGAACAGCTTGTGCAGAAGCTTTTCATCTTCACGTGCTGCCTTTTCCAGCAATGACTTTCAGGCACCGTGGGCAGGGAGTGCTTGAGGAAGCGGAAGTGTATCTCCTGCAGCGAGGGCATTTTGCTTTGGCAGCGGGTAGGGCTATAACTTTATACGACGATTCTTCACGGATATCACCACCTGTTAAAGAAAGCGTTATTGCTGAGAGCGGTGTTCACTTCATGTGTATAGTAGTCAACTCGTAGGTGTAGGTGTAGTTAGCAAAGCATGGTGTAGTGCAGAGAAGTACCACCTGCTTAGCGTAGTAGCGTGCCTGGGGTAGTTCTCTTACCTTCCAAGTTTATGAGGAAGGTCCCTTTGATGATGTTTGCATCTGCAGGTGTTTCTTTAGGCAGCTCGCTCAGCAGGGTTGTCTGGGAAGCCATCATTATTTCATTCAGCTGTGAAACACTAGAAGTTTCTTCAGCCTGCAGTGCCTAGGGAAGAGGGTTAATTTTCAAACTTGCAACCTGGTTTTGTTCCTTGACATCCCTCCCATAGAAAATACTAAAGCAAAAGTAGAACCACTGTATGTGGTTGCCACAGCTGTCACAAGGAACACAAGTTTGCTTACGCACACCTGTGCCTGTGTGTGTGTAAATATATGCATATATACAGCTCTGTGTACATCCAGCATCAAAACTGGGGTCCGCTGCTGCAAGCTCTAAAATACTCCGGTCTTCAAAACAGATGCTAAGACACCGGTTCCTAGTCAGCGTGGGTGATTTGAACCACGAGCCTAATTCACTTACTCCTGCCAAGAGGAAGAGTCCAGACTGGAACTACAGCATCTAAGGGTCCCTCTGCAGAAATTTTCAAGTTACTTTGACCCCCAGAGGAAGAAAGCCCATTACTTTGGAAAGTATCGCCGGCGGCACTACAACAGGCGTTCTCAAGGAGTGCAGAGCTGGCAGTCACTACTAGCGTAGTCCAGGGGTCAGCACGGGGTCCGGTACCATCTAACACGTTAGGAAGCTGGATGACGGGGCAGAGCGTACCCTTAGCAAGTCTGCTGATGACACGGTGCTTGGAAAAGTGCCTGACGCAGCTGAAGGCTGCGCTCTTTCTCGGGCTGGAGAAATGGGCTAGCAGCAATCTCCTGAAGTTCAGCAAAGGAAACTGGTGCTCAGTGACAGGAGCCAACAGACAGAAATGGAAAGAGGAAATTCCAGGGAAACACAAACCCGCTTTTTTTACTCTGAGGGGGGTCAAGCACTGCCACAGGCTGTGAAGCCTCCACCCTCCAGTATTCAAAACCCAACTGCGCAGCTGCTCAAGCTGACCCTGCCTGGGCTACACCATCACCAGCCATCCCTTCCAGCCTCAACTATTCTGCGATTTCCTGGCAAGTAACAAAGCAGAAGAAAGTTTACAGAAATTAGTATTTTTTGCACAGACAACACTATTCTTAGTTGCATCTTTTACCTCCATTAACTCAAACAGCAATCCGGGCTCAATTACAATAACGACTTCATATTCCAAAGCATTCTTGCCGGAGATGGACCCAAGGAAAGAGTCTCTCATTGCACATGCACCTTCTATTGCTTCCTCAATGCCGGGCTTCTTCCATGTTGAGCTTGCATTAATCCAGCCAGTACGAAACACACCCTCTGAGCAAACAAAAGAGTTTTTAATTTAGTGTCTCTCTATTCATAAAACCCAATGGTGTACCTCTGCACTTGCATTCTTTCTAACTGTGTAATTAAACAGTGCACTAGAAGAATTGCTTAGAAATTATACGTGCTTTACCTTTCTTATAAGGGAGGTGCTGGAAAACCTCCTCTGCCAAGTGAGGAAGAATTGGTGCAAAGGATCGGACCACGACATCTAAAGTCTCTGCTAGCACAGTTTGGCACGAGCGCCGCTTAGGATCTTTTTCCTCTTCACAATAGAGCCTGCAAGACAGAGGTGAAAGCTGGAAAGTATTTGCACGTTCATGTTGCTGTTCTTGCTTAAGAGCCATAGTTCCAGGACTGCCACTGGAAGTGCAGAAGTCTGACCTAGCTTGCCTTTCTAAGGAAGTTTTCCTTAGCTGCCCTTCCTGGGCAAGCACAGTGGCGTGGGTACAGAACCATGTGCATATGCAGCCACGCTCCCTCATAGGAAAGGAGATTCTGTACGTGGCATGTTAATTTGCCTCACTTGTATGGCAGAGAATCTTTTCTCAGGGAGGCGGGTGAACCTGCAGCTCCGTTAGCCTTTTGCTCTGGTTCATCTATAAAATTCAGCATTAGGGCTTTTTTCTTTCCCCACCCTGCCCTTTACTTGCATTCTGAAAACTAAAGATCAGTATAACCTGCAGTCAGTATCATCTCCCTCCCCCGTGAAACAGCCCTTTCAAAAGTTACAAAGGTATCGGTCACATTCTTCGGATTCTTTACGTGTTTTTTAGATCAGTAAAAGACAGTCGGCTGCCCAGCTCAGTGCTCAAAGCCCTTCCCTCTGCCTTCCCGCGTTCAGATGCACTTGCTTCTGCGTAGAAATACACAACCAAGAATCTATCTCTAAAACTTCAGTTTTAAATGTCTACGCTTGATTACTTTGCAAAATGATTCAGTACCCCAAGTGGACAGAACACAGAAGCACGCTGATGACATTAACACTCAGCTGAGAGCAGCTAAGCTTTTGCCTGTGAGCTTTAGTGCACGAACACAGGATACGCAACTGTGAAATCTCCTCCGAGACACCCGCAGTCACTCGGCATTCGCCTGGAACGTTATTACCTCGATCTCAAACAGATTAACTTGTCTTTTCCCTTTTAAAGGCAGCAGTAATGAACTTACCTGTCTTTGACTGTGGTGAAATAAAAGTTAGACAGGTTTCTGGAACAGAACGCTTGCAATAGTCGAACAACTTTGCTATAATCATATTCTTTGTACGCCTCGGTAACCTGGGGGAGGAACAGTATATCGGTTTTCATCACGTGGCACATAATGACAACCTCTGATGAACCTGAACTTAAACTGTAAGAAGCAACACAAAGCCTTGGGAGAATCTTTTCTTTAAAGGTTGTTGGAGTGGAAAAAAAAATATGGTAATTTGGTTAACAATTCGGACAAAGAAATCATTTCAACTCAAAATTTGAGGGGAGAGGACAGGGGGAATCCCAGAAATTCATGTCTGTATCTTCTCATCCAGCAGAATGGTTCTGAGTGACAGGAATGACTAAATTTTGGACTACAGAAGATTTCCAAAGCTCTAGAAGTTTTTGGTTTTGTTTTTACATTTTTAAATATCTTACTCTGTTTCTATAGACTTCTGATTTCAGGCCTTGGGCCGGGGGAGAGCGGGAATGACTGGTCTATGTCAGAACCAAGTTAAGAATGTTAAAAACAAAGCCTTCCTCTCAAAACTTGCAATGTGCTTAAGGGAGTGCACATTGCATCAAAGAAACCTTTGTGGTAATCATTTGCCTACTTAACACATACTCTTTACTCATACTCTTAAAAGAATTTTCCCTAGAGGTATAACCCATGAAAAATGTTACACATACAGTCATCTAAAGACAATCTGCCCCTACCTTGCTGCCATAATCTTGCAATAAATGCAGCATGTATTGATCCACTATGTACATCTCTGAAGCGGGGATGGAATCGGTTTCTGGATTGAAGCCAGCCATGTTTCCCAGCATGAAGCGTAGTGTATTCCGAAGCTAGACAGAACCAGAAAAATCAAGCGTTAATGGTCTGCACTTGAGATGAAACACAAAATGGCAATATTCTATAATGAGTTAACTGAGGTTGGCTGTTTTTCAAACTGGTTGGTTGAACAGTTACAAAAGCATCACGAAGTACATAGGCCAAAACTAGTCTTTTCCTTAGCACGCTTTACTATTTGTTCCACAGATGCAAAAAGCTGTAGTATCTGCCTAAATGAGTTTGGAAAAACCTTCCTTGGTCTAAAGATTGAAGAGCTTTGCAATGAATCCTGCTCAGGCCACACAAAACCAAACACAAAGAGGACCCGTCGTTAGAATGACAAGTGTTAGCATATTGGGCTCTCACCTTGTTGATATCATCTCTTGCAGCATTAAGTACAACGGGCCCAATCAGAACCTCCGTAAAAACATTGGATTCTGCCACCCACCAGCGAAGAACATCGGCACCGTATGGGGGATCCTTGGTGTGATCCTAAGTAGAGACAAAGTCACATGAGCAGGGCTGCAGGGGGTCCTGCAGCATGGCGAGCAGCGCAATTCCGTGTCGTCAGTGCTGCAAACGTATCCCTACGTGTGCCCAGAAGGCCCCTGTATTTGGAGGCCTTCACCCTATTTTAGCAAGATTTACTGTTAAGCCAGGGCCACAATATACACTCACAGCAGCCTGTGTCCAGGCAGTGCTAGAACCCAGGTAAACTGAGATAAAATCCTTCGAACGCTTAACATAAAAATAGCAGTGTTAATATCTAAGACTACATACATTTTTTTCACCCCCTTCAGACTGTTTTCCACCCTGTTTTCAACCCTGAAAACGGCTTCTCTCCATTTTGAAAGAATAGTAACTATTGTGAGTTTATTGAATCAGATAAGCGAGTCTTTGTAAGGATGGATTCTTTCGTCTAGAGAGTTGCAATATCTGCTTAACAGCCTCAGAAAGAGTGACAGCAGGACTGGGGAGGGAAAAAAATTCAGAGCATCACCTGCAGTGCAACCTCCATGACCAGGGAATGAAGGACGCTTCCAGAGTCAATAAACAGCTTAGGCTGAGAGCAGACAGACTGCTGGGGTGCAGCCACTACTCTGACTGCTCTGCTGCTAGGCCCAGCTTGTGAGTTTCAGTCAGTTTGAAAGCAAAGGTTAATTTTTTTTAAATCCCCCCCATCGCTCCCTCAGCAGTGTTCCCAAGCAAAAATGAACCATTCTACATCCTCTATATAATGTGTTTTCTTTTCTCTTAGCACAGAACGAAGGCGTGGGGTGTGTTTGGCACTCCAGCCAAATGGAATCGCGGTGTAGCTGAGGTCTTTACAAAAGCCTTACAGAGTTCTGCTGTAAACAGGATAGATGTTTAGTGAAAAACAAGGCACAAGACAGCTGCAGAATCTGGCAGTGAAAAACTGTAACTAGGATTTATAAGAATCTCATGAGTTCAACTTACTTCACCTCCATTGATAACTACATCAGGGTCAACCACGTTGCCAATAGATTTAGACATCTTCTCCCCTTTCTCACCAAGAGTAAATCCATGAACTACCAGAGTCCTGAAGAACAAATTTCAGTGTAAAACAAAATCCCAGTGAAAAAAAAATAATAAAAATCTATGTTAAGAATAGGTTTCTAATGAGGGTATTCCTAAGTCAAAACATACACAAATCCTCTATCTTGATAAGCCTAAGACTTCATCCGTTGAGTTGAACCAACCATGAGTATGCTGTACTACTGCCCCAAGTAGTACATACAACTTCATTTTCCTTATTTAATTTTGCTATGCGAGCAACAGATTGTTTGCAGATATCCAGGGCACACGTATTTCAAATGAATTGAAGACCGAAGTAGCGTTTGCTCTTTAAGCCAATACATTGCCCAGATTGCGCAGCCTCCTTGCAACCAGGCCACGTTACCCTTCCCTTCCCTTCCATCTTCCAGGGGACACACGGTACGTCCCCAGCTCCGGTACAAGATGTGCACCCAGTGATTCTGAATTCCTTACAGCCTCACGTTCAATTCACAAGTCAACGATCTTAAGAGATTTTCATACCGCACCTCCCATAATAATCCCTTTGATCACGGGAGTGGGAGGGATGGCAACAGAACAGAGCTGTATCTGATAATACAATAGGATATACCTCAGTGACTGAGAAAGAAAACATCTATTAAAATGATGATGGAAAAAAATGAAGCAATAAATCCATTACCATCTAATCCGAGAAAAACTTTATACTGAAATCAGATACTTAGTAACTGCTTGATTTCTCTTATTTACACACTGCTGCCCACACTATCAAAAGCCCGATACTTAATAAATAAACTGGCAATGTGTTTGCAATTCACACACTTACTTATATGGTGCTTTTTTCCTTGCTGCCACGCTAGTTAATAGAGAGGATTGAAACCAACCTCCCAGCTGGTCTTTTCCTTCAAGGTATGTATCTGCTCTTTGCTCTGCACCTTTAAAACCAGAAGATTTTGTTTTAAGTATCAACCTATATCTTCAAACAATTAATACACTTAACAGAAAATCTTTGAAAGCGATTAGTGAAACTTACTCTGCTCTTTCTAAACCCAGTAGGTAAGTTGCTTTTAGAAATTGTGTAGAGTTACTCGGAAATGACACAAGCGATTCATTAGTATCAGATTTTTTTTTTAAATCCAAGACTCACTGAACCCCAAAATGTATACGCTTGCTTTCACCCAAACAAAATAATAAATTATGAAAATAGAAGCTAACATGCTCAGAGCACTTCATAAGAAGTTATCAAAATACTTCCCAAGTACTCCTAAAGAAACCGAAGGACCCAAGAAAAGATCACATGATTTGGAATTAATAAAAATCTATGCTGCAACCTGAAACTTCACCAGTTGGGAATTACTCAGGATCCAAGTCACAGATGTAACGTGCCTGACTAGCCCGTGTAAGGCATCAGGTATTTTCAGAGGAGACCAGGAAGCTTTGGCAGTGACCGCAGCTCACCTGCAACAGAACTTGTATTTCTGATCACTGGTGTTCCAGGAAAATTAAAAATTTCAGAAAATAAGGGTTAGGACAACACGGGAATCAGAAAGCCTGTTGTGGGAGACAGGGGTGTGGAAAAGCCTGGCTTGTTTAGCTTATCCAGGCGAAGGCTGAGTGGAAATATTACTCCCTATAACTACACAAAAAAGAGGAATGCTAGAGAAGAACAACTGGAGCTAATCAGTACTGCTGGCATCAGAAAAAAAGATAGTGGGCTACAAGGCACATAGTCTGGGTATTAACTGATTGCATATTGCAAACAGAAGAGCAAACCCAGCTTTCCCACAGGATTGAAAGAGGGCAGCAAAGTTTTAATCCCTTTGCTGGTGGCATTCAGCCACTGTACAAAAAAGGTACAAGACTTGTTGACTCAGGAAGTCCTTCCTCATCCTAAAAAACCCCGACAGGTTGCCATCAGAGTCGGAAGAGAGTAACATGGAGCACAGCAGAACACGCAAGTCGAAGTCTACACATGTGCCACGTTACACACATCTTTGGCAGGAATGCAGTTTTGACTTGGAACTGGTGGCGTAATTTTCCAGATATTCAGACAAAAGTAGTTTCTCTACTCAGTTCTTATCTACTAGCTCCTTTTATCCTCTTCCTAGGACCCCTGAGACAATGCTTCTTTCTACTGCTGACACACTGGATTTATTTGTTTAACTTCATGGAAGTTTCGATATTTAGATCCATCCTGCAATAAAAGGAAGTTCAACATTACAAAGGTTAAGGCCATACGGTGCCAGCTAGCTCGGGAAAAACGTGTGGGTGGGTGTTATGGTTTTTAAACACATTTCTTTATTTCTTCAAGAAAATCTACAAAGAGTTTGGGGGTTAAGAATAGAGTAAGTAGGGATCAGCCTTTGCGTTGACAGACTGCAAAAATATTTATAAGAACAAGATTACAAAAAAAAAAAAGGAGTATTTGTGGTGAGGAATAAAATAATAGTGGAAAATCTGTAACACCACATTTGTTATTTACAACTAGTTTACTAGCCACTGGTTTTTAGAGAAGTGAACTTTTCATGGAAATGGCAGTAATTACAACTTACAGGAGAGAAGAATTTAAACAAACAACTGATGACAAACAGCAAACTGTATTGGTCTTTTCTGACGGGAACTACATCTGGCAGGCTGGCTAATGTAGCTTACAAACTTAATGGAGGCCTGATGAACATTTTATCTCTGCAAAATACAAACATGGGTTTTGCCTACACAAAGCCTGCCTTTGAAGTAGCTCCCCTACCACAGTTTCATGAAAGTTGCAATGGTTATATATAAATTAATTAGAACAGTATGCAAGTTTCTTTGTAACTGGAAGAGTATGTCCGACAACCCAGAAGAGACTTTCCAGTTGTTTATTTTACACCGAGGTACAGTACATAGGTCATTAAAGAGAATTACAATTTATGATCCTTCTGGTTTAGATTTCAAGATTCCATATCTTTGATCTCACAGACTTTGACTTTTAGATTAAACGTATTGTATTTTAATGCCAGGAACGAATCAGCTAAGATAAATTCAAGTCACTCAGTCAGCACAAAAATTTTAACTACTTAAAGATAGGTAAGTTGTAAAATAATCACATTCATTCAGTTAAATATTACTCAATAAGATAGGGAAAAATGTTATGATGTTGAGAACTACCATCATCGTGATACAAAACCATGGGTAAAAAAAGCTGTGTGACTTTTCCCAATGGCTTAACACGCCACAGTAGAGTCCCGTGTGCATTTTTACACGAAATATTTTGAAAACTAATAATCTCAAGGTGGTAGTGCAGCTGGCACTCTGCCCATAAGGAAAGCATCAAGACCTGTAGGAGAATTTTAAGACAGAATTCTCTAAAGTGGATACTCCAAAGACAGCTACTGAAATTCAAAAGGCTGAACACAAACTGCACTTCAAAGCAAGCAAGAAAGAAAAGTCCGAGGCACCACAGCGTGGTGTATTCAAAATCAGCAAGTGCTTTTGAACCAGGTTTTGCTGTTGCCACAGCCTCTTTTTGGAGGCAGCGTATTAACACTCTTCTACCTCACAGCAATACTGTGTATTATTATCATACGTTATTCATGCATGAAGCATTCAGACTTAAATTTTAACATTGCACAAAAGAATATGGAAACCCTTCTTTCCAAAAATATCTGAGACGTGTAGCAAGAAACAGGATTAGAGAGCACAACAATAAACTGTTCAGTGAAAACAGCGTTAGGCAAACAGAGCACTAAACAAGCAAACAGAATTCCCAGAAAACTTCAGTAACAGTGAGTTTTTCAGAGCACGTTGCACTTGCGGATCTGCTCTCAATGGTGCGAGTGGGGTAGGTATTTATTTTATTTTACACGTAATCTAGTTATAACTGTACACTTTTGGGTTTGTGACTGCGGTTGCTAAATTTTAGATCTTAGTGTGTAAGTTGCACTCTCCTACCTGCCACCCTGATGATGCAGAACGGTTTGGTTAATTTGCCATTTAGCTAGAAGTGGTACCTTGGACAGACCTAGGCTGGAAAAAGGAAGCCAACCATAACTTAATGGAAAAAGAACAACTTTTAAGTCATTTCCATTAGAACTATCCCCCGCCTCTGGTAGGAAATGCACCAGGGAAAGCGTTACAAATACAACTGTATCCACACAATCTAGGGTTTAGGTCACTGAGCTTGCTGTCACTGGGCAATTCCTTTAACCTGTTTGAAACACTCATATGGCAGAATTTCCCTCTCTCCTTCCTCCTCCTTGTGTCCTTCCCAACCTGCCATATTTTTTGGAAGCAATCTGTGCAGCCATCAGCTAAAGGGGTGAATTTTGTAACTGCTGCATCTTATTTAGCAAGCTTGGGCACAGCTCGCTAAAGTCCAGTGAGAGCTCAGGCCTAAGCTCCCCAAGGTGCAGAGACACTGGAGAGAACAACTTATTTTTGCGAGAGTGGAACTGGCAGGGAAATCTGCAACACCTTTTATTCCTGCTGGTTACTAACAGACAGATCATTAATTTATAATTTTCCATAGCTCGAGTTCACGGTAGAGAGAAACAATTGACCATTATTCTCAGTTTTAGCCATCTATTCTACTCTCCAGTTGCCCTGGACTTAACTCACACGCTGTGAAATAGCCACCGCCGTGCACGACACTGTCATCAGAAGGCAAGCAAGAACCGCTGCTGTTATCGCTGATCTCCTGGCACAAACCCACCAGGCAGCAGTTTACAGGAGCATGCCAGCTTCCATATGCCTCTGTGCTTTCATGAGTTTGAGCCATGGGAAGTTCTTCCTGGTATGACATCCTTTAAGCAATTTTGGATTTGTGTATTTCATCCGTTTTCCCCCCAAAAGTACTTGGGAAAAGAATCCCATCAGTTTGTTTGTAAGCCTTGCCAATTATTTTTAAAGAAGCAGGAAGAAGTTCTGCAAAAAGTTTGAAAAGCTGGAGCATATTGGGAAATATAAACCTACTAATTCAACAGCTTCTCTTGCAAAGTGCATTTTTTCAATAAAAGATAAATTAAAAAAGTAATTTCATATGAATCACTGAGACTGTACTTCCACTTCTGGCAGTGGCTGGGAGCCTCAATTACATAGGAAAAAAGGTAATGCGACTTCCGTGCCACTTCTGAAGATAAAGGGGCTTGCGAGGTCACACTGTTAGTCCTTCCCCCAGCTTTTGAACCTGTGAGGCCACTCCAGTCACGTCAGACAGCAAAAGCAGGCGCCTTACACACACCAAGTTCCAGCAAGTTTCATGAAAATAGCTGAATAGGTAAAGAGGAACTTTTAATGGTTCCATGAAAGAAGAAGTCTGTACTGTGAAAGACCCAACGTTTATTAGACATTACAGAATCCATACGGGAGCCTTACATAAATGAACAGTGAATCTAGAGTATAGATTCTGCTGTTCCTTATAAAACAGGATGCCTTTCTCTACACAGGATTAGAGGTAGTTTTCGCATACTGAAGTGTTAAGCCCTTAAAGCACGCAAATATGTAACTGTGCATAAAATACCACTACTTTGTTTTACCTTTCAAAACCAAACCAGGAACATTTTGAAAAGTTTGAACCTTAATATATGTAAAATATATTTAAAAATACATGTTTGCTGATGGTACTGTTGCCTGAACACGTTGCTAAGAAATAAAACCTCTGGTAGTAACGTGTTTTATAATTCAACAAGATTGTTATCATGCAATTGTGTACTGAGGGATTAAAGTCCAACAGACTTGATGTAAAGGACCAGACTCCTCCTTTAGAAAGGACTCCCAACTTCAGACTACCCTCCAGGCAAACAGTGTATATTTCACATATTTTTATAGATCTGCTGACTAGAAACTACTGGCAGTAGGATCTTTATATAGCATATAGCAAGCATAAATATTTTAAGCCACAATATACTGCTTTAGTTACTGAAAGTAATGAGAAGTGAAAAAAGTACACCTATGCTGTTATAATTATAAAACTCACTTAGATTCAACAAATGATCTCAGTTTTGTTCTGCTTCAAATAGCACGCACAAGCAAAAAGTGAAATTTGTTAACTGAAAATAATTTAAGAGTTACTAGCTAGCAGCAAAGTACCTTGGCCATTTGTGTCGCGAAACTTAAAACAAACATGTTCTGATTAGAAGATATATGGTATACCACATGGCAGAATCAGTCAGAACGGAATATTAGAAAAATCTCAACCTCAACTATGCTGAAAATGCATTTGCCAACATTTAGTCCTTATCTTTACAAGCAAGAGCAGCTACACCAGAAGCCGTAACAGGTTTGCTGTTGGCATAACCTAGTTCAGTTTTGCTGATACTAACACCATCGTGCAAAACAATTATATTTTGTTTTCCAAGTATTTTAAAAGAAAGATCAACATATTAATTCTGTACCTTCCAAAACATGAGCCCAGGAAGTTCCACTGTCAAACCAGATGTCTAGGACATCCTGTCCCTTGACGTAATCCAAAACATCATGACCACCAGCCTACAGGAGAACAATTATTAAATAACGCAAACAGAATACTCTGTAATGCTTGCCAAAACTAGAAATGAAGATTTGGTTTTTGGACCAGTTTTGTACGGGCTCTGCTACCAATTTTGTGAGTGATCCAGATTATTTTGTATCGATTTTTCACAACAGTTTTCAGATAATTACTGAGAAAACCCAAAACAGAACAAGGAAAAATTACCAAAAAAATGGAGATGGCAGAGTAACACTACAGTTTGTGTGCTAGCTTAAGAACACAATTGTTAAAGGAACAATAAAAAGTTAGGAAAAACTAAATAAAATTTCTAATCTATTTTAATGATATTTAAACAGTTGATATATATTTGGCCTCATAATTTGGTTTATTAGGATGCCACTTTCCTCCTGAACTAAAAGGAGGAGGATGGAGTTCTCTGCCTGTGAGAAAATCTGATTGTGTGTATTCTGCCACGCTCAGATTTCACTTGCTGAATAGTCTTTTCACAGGACACCTTCTCACGAAGGTACAAGATTCAGAAGGATCATGGGAGCAGATGAAAGTTTTATATTATTCCCCATGGCTGAACTGTCTTGAGCGCCTTCTGTATTTGAAATTACCTTCAATTCAATTAGCGTCACAAAATTACCTTTGCTACAGCTTCTTTTGATAGTAGTTGTTCGATAGGGAGGGTCCACCATGCATCTGTTCCTTGCTGCTCCACTATTTTGATGACATCTGTGATAGTGTCACTGGGTTAGAAGGAAAAAAGACATTTATGAATTGATGAGTTAATCATACCTTTCTACAAGTATCCCTGATCCAAAGCGGTGAGATATACTGATAAAGAGATAAAGCTATTTAAACCTGTGATTTTCCAGCTTCTAATCCAGACATGACTCCACAGAGCTTTCTGCCTGTATTAAGACTTCCTACTTTGGTCTTCCAAGATGGGTAAGGTTGTGCAAAAACTGGACATATAGAAACCCGCATGTATCCAACGCAGCTTTTTTCTGCAAAAACTCAGGAACTGGGCACTCAGAAAAGATGCCCGCAGCTTAAAACCTAAAATCTACTGCACTTGCTATTTCTTGACCTTGAATTTAAAGAAACTAAACAACTATTGCCCTCCCTAAATATTTGCTCTCTTTGACAACAGGCTTCTTTTCTCCACTGGGTAGAGACTTTGAGAACTCACGTGGAAATGCAGTTAGTAAACTGCAGCATTTTGAGTAACAGGCATATACATTAGACTTCTGGTTGCCTGGATTCCCCTTTTTAGCAATTTATTTTTTAAATGGCAAGAAACACATATATAAATATATTAATTCCAATAATGTGGGAAACTGAAACTTATGTGCCCAGTAGAGGAATGATCATTCCTCATGCAGTCTGAAGGCAATATACGAGTTCATATGGTATAGTGCCAGCCAGGACAAAGGTACTGAAATAAACAGATACTACAGAAATAAGAAAAATAAACCCCCCAAAAACTAAGCGCTTTTTCTGATGTGAAGAGATAATGCAAGCACAAGGCATGCAGTTCTGTGCACTATTTGTGACAAATTCAATCATGGTCCCCAGTAGGTAAGGCTATGGGGAATTGATTTTTTTCTCTCATTTAATGCCAAGCCTAGACATAAATTAAGATAGCTTAAAAACCGAAACAAACCCCACAAGTCTGACTCACAGAGCACTGATTAAAGAGGTGATTTTTAAGGCATCTGCTGTATTCAGGGAGTACAGCAGATCATCGTGAACTGCCAACTTCAAACTAAAACCACTACGTTACCCAAGCCACCAGAGATTTGTTTTTAACTTGAGAAATGAAGACTTAACTAATTAACTAACTTCTTGATACGGTATTGCAAAAGGGGAAAAAGTAAACCAGCGATCTAACATATTTTTCTTGAAACCACAAAAGGCAGATGATCTAACTTCTTTAGTATCATCACTGAGTTTTGCATCTGGACTTCAGCACAGTATTTTTTCTGCGCTGCTAGTAAGTTGAGCTACATCACTACAACATTTAGCGGACTCTTACACACAGAGTTGAAGCATAAAACTCCACGTACTCCAAGAAGATGAAGAACAAATTATTATTTAATTGCATGACATGAGGTGCAACAGCAAAAATACATGCAGTTTTGCTTGTAATTGTAGGAATAACATTGCAATGATAGACCAACAGTTTTGGATTACTCAATCAATCACAAATTAATCAATTTACTTTTCAAAGTAAATTCCTGTAGAACACGCCAGAATGTTTTCTGGAGAGAAAACCCACTAACCAATAACACTCACAAAGCGACAGCCAGCCAGCATACCCCCGCCATTCTGACCCTTTCAGATGAGAACGGGTATCGTTCACCTTCTAGTTTAATTATGATAGGACACAATTTATGGCTTTTTAATATATCTGCAAACATTTATCTTGGTAAAACAACATTTAGGAGCCCTGGTTCTGAATGGTATCTTTTCCTTTCAGAAATATTTGTACAGAGGCCTATTTGCCTGTATTTCCAGCTGTGAAATGTTACTTCTCCAAGACAAAAGCAAACAACAACTCCAGTCCTGATAGATAACTGCTGAATAACCCTTACGCCTTGCCTCCCTCAGGCTAAACCTTCAAATTCAGAAAGCTGCCAGGAAAAAAAAAATAATCCAACAGGCCAAGAAGAAGTGTGTTTGTGCCAGTCAGACTCAACTATTCCACGGAATTTGTCTCTCTTGCATGTTCAGGACCTTCCACTGAAGAGGCTGGCTTTACACCCAGACCTTCAATGATGACCCAGACCGTAGCACCTGGGAACATTTTAGAAAAAGCAATGCAAAACATCATTTTTCACTCCTTGCCAACAGAAGGCTCCATCCTTGATTCTTCTCAAATACACTATCAGTGTATTTTTAAAGACAATTATGGATAACTAGTTGTCTTCAAGTGCGTATTTCAAGGGCTCTTTCCACAGTTCAATGTCTTCCTGTTACTGGCCAAGTCTTACCCATGGAAGTCACCAGCAGAAGACAGGGTAGCTAAATTAAATAGAGGAGTATTTACCCTCAGATGTGCTTATTACTACATCAGATGTTACTGCATGTTGAGTGATTCATGGAAGAAGTTATTCAGTGCTCGGGGCTCTGCCATCAAATTAGAGCCAGAAAATTTTTCTAATCAAGAATCACACCCGTAACTAGTAGAGAAAAAGCTACCAGCATGCCCTGCAAAGCAAGCAGAAAACATAAACGGGAACTAAAGTTGTCATCCACATAACTTTTCCATATTGCAAATACATTTCAGTAGAGGGACATAAACTCTAGTGATGAACTCATTTTCAACCCATATATTTTTCAAGCATTCAACAGGTATTTGATGATATCAACATCAGTAGGGATTTTTAAGAGGTGACAAATCCAGCTACAGACCAGAACTAACAGCTACCTTGGACACATGTAGGAGTATTCTCTTAACAACGTTTTCCAGCAACTGTCTGGATTCAGTTTGATTGCAGCAGAAATCTCAGTTTGTCAGATACTCTATGCTTGAAGTAAACGAGATACAGCCTGAAGGGCCAGACCTATCACACAAATATTTGGAGAAATTAACAACGGGGATGGAACCTGAAACATCTTGTTAGTGCAAACTGTATTACCTGCAGCGAAGATGAACTGTTCTCCTTTCCACTGGAGATGGGGAGAGGGAGAAGGAGGAAATAAAAACTTGCTATCAGTCTCCCTTGGGAAACCATCAGAAAACGACTGCCTTCATTTACAGTAAGTATTGCCAACGCCACACAAGAGTTGTCTACCATTGCAGATACACCGTTACTACAAAACCTACTACGGACTAACCTTTTAGCCAGCGTTATGCAACGCAAAGGCTTACATGATTTTGAAGACACATTTTCATGACACATGAACTAATAGATATGATTATGCTAACAGGTAAAGGTTTTCAGACAGCTGAAAAGGTCAGATTTGTGTTATCAATCACTCAGAAGAAATAAGGAGTCAGTGACTGTGAAGTCAACATTGTATCGAACAATATACTCAAAATTCTATCACAGTTTGAAATCAAGGGGGGAAAAAATTTTTAGCCATCTAAGGGGTTATTATTATTATTTTATTCAGTTTCCCTACAGACTAACATTAACAGGCAAGTGTTTTATAAGAGGAGACAGTTAAGACCAAAGATTTCCAGGATACCATTTCAACAAATACTTTTTCGTCCTGTAGTTTGAAAACCCCAAGACAAACAAACAAAACTTCCCCTCGCCCCGTTCCTCTGACCTTTTCCTAGGATCCTTATGATTAACTATTACCACAAGAGAGAGAAAAGCCTGCATCTGTATTGTAATGAGGAAGATTTTTGCCAAGTACCTTTATGTAAGGTACAAGTGAAAACCACCTTTCTCAAATAGCTACTCATCACTTTATAATCTGCAAGCTTCAACGTGAGCATGATAATTCACCGACTTAGCAATAAACACCATTGTAAAACTTTGCCCTGTATTCATACACTATCTAGAAGAACTTGCATTACGTGTCACTTGTTACGTTTTAACACTGACACCCCTACGGCAATTCACGCTACCACGACACCAGCCAATCACTCTGAAGTCTGATATTGATTATGCTGAACACTTATTTAATGTGTTAACAGAAATTAGGCAGCACTAAGATCTAGTCCGGAGGAGAAGAATACAGTGCCTGATGTTCTCTCGACCTCTTTTCGAACAACAGGGAAGTGGGCAAGTCACCTTCTTTTTTTATGTGACTGTCGATAGTGCAGCAGTAAGTATTTCTGTTACGGTAAGCTCCTATTGCTTGTAAGTCACTGAAATGTCTTAATATTTTAAAAAACATATTAGAGCACAGGGTAGATTTAGTTCAAAAAGTTTGGGGTTTTCTTTGTCAGAAATTGAAGTTACTTGTTAATCAAAGTCACAGAGAAGAGGACAAAAGTTCTCAGGCATTACAATAACCTTAGCAAAAGTACTCGTTATCACCAATATCTGAACCGCGAATTTGTAAAGAAGTTATTGCATGAGTTATTTAAGCCAAATTAAACTATGTATCTCACATTTATTCCTTGGTCTGAGCTACTACTGGAAATACAAATCTCTCATTTTACTTCTGGAGCTCTTTCTCTCTTCCATGACTTAGGGAATTTAAATATTCTCTTTAAATCTCTTAAATTTTGAAAGCTGACAAACAGTATCAGTGTTTATTTGTGCATGTTTTCTATTTAAAGTCTGGTTTTCTCCAGCTGTGCAGAAAAATCGCACAGAGTCTTACCTCTGTTTTCTTAATGAAAATGGCAATAATGAAAAAACATTCTCTCCTCTCTCTCTCATATAGGGTTTTCTTATTTTATATTTTTTTAATTCCTGATTGCAATATAATGTGATATACTCTGCATAAAGAATTTAATCATCAGTAGCATATTACATTTATAACTATGGCCAACAGTGTCATACAATCAAATGTCTTTTAGGGCTATGGGGGCCACAACAGCAAACAGGAAGACTGACGGAGATCTTGCACCAAACTTGTTGCACACAAGATTACAATCTAGCTCTTCGCTTTCACGTTAGAAAGACAGGATTGATGGTGTGGGAAAAATACTCCGTTAGAGACGAGCAGTTGCATCTTGAAAGAGAAGCCTTCTGCAACCTTTCACATGACAAATTCAGGGGAAACTCAGAGGGAAACACAGCAGTTTATTTTAGGGATTTATTTTTCTTCTTAAAAATATGTTTACAGGTGAGACAAACAGGATCACTAAAGACCAACCATTGGTGCTCTCATATGTAACAGCAACTCCATGTGGACTACACTGACTTCCAGTGGAGATGCTGTTACTTTTGATAGCCACTCAAAAACTCCAGACGGCTGCTACGGGAAGCACATTTATCTAGCATTCAAGATAAGAAAACAGCTTTTGTTTTGAAATGTAAGTTCTTTACTGTTGCTTTAATGCTGTTATTCACACAATCTGAATATGTAACTTCTTCAGCATTAGAAGTAAGTCAGCAACCCACTGCGATATGATTTTCAGCTATCACAAATTTCAGATATCACAAAATGATAATGCAAACAATAACAAAACACTTCGGCTTAGCTGTTTATTTCAGTAAGAACTGGTGTCCAGGAAAATGACCTATGAATTGACAGACTGCTTTCTAAATTTGCCTGTCATTTCTATAGGCCAATATTCTGTGCACTTTTCCTACTCTGGTTACTGAAGCCTGCTAAGCTAACTTTAAATACTTATAAATGAGTGGTTTACATTTTTCTTTGAAAATTGCACCTCTACTGTACAATGTTAGAAGTAAAGAGTACCGACTACAAATAAGCATCAAAAGCTGTCAGTCAAATGAAATAAATCTACTTTTCAAGCATATTGGACAGGTCTCTTTTTTCACCCACGCCAAGTGTCTCTCTTTTCCCCCCAGATCATTCCTAACCAGACATGCCATACTGCCTCTTTGTTCCTTCACCTGCCCCCGTGACTGCTAGGGCAACACCTACACACAAAGTTCGAGTTGTTAAACTGTTGCAGTTTATCACACTAAAATGCCCTGATTGCCACATAAGGTACAACCCCAGCAATAATCTCACACAACTCAAGCGCTTACAAAAGACATGCTTTTTAATACAGCTCACTGGCTTTCAAGGTAATTTCACTACAACCTAAAGGAATTTGCATGCAGCCCTCCTTTCCAATGCTTTCTGTACCAACTGGGTCAGCTCCTCGATGTTCTGAAGGAGCTATTGCTTCATGGTGCCTTTCACATTTAACTACCAACTGCTGAACTGTTTTTCACTACACTCTTATTTTGCTGCTAAACCACATATTTACCAATCTTAAGCAAGCACAAGTAATACAGTCAAGCCTACTCTTTAGATAAGCCTAGAACAAGTATTCCCCAGAAACTGTCTATTTTTTATGTGAACACACACTTACTTTTTAATACAGTAACAATTTTTGCCGTAAAATGATTTTACACCCCACAGAGCCTCCATCCATTTATTTCCTGATGTGTGTCAGCATTATTCAGGTACTATAAACGACTACAGTTATTGTGCTTTTTTCTCACAGGTATTGCCTGCTGCAAGAGAGTCAAAGTACGTATCTGTGCACCTACACACCCAGTCGTACTAGGTGAAGCTAAGGGCTAACTGCTTAAAGTCCATTCCCTGCTCCCCACACCCTAAGCCTCACCTCCTACTATGCTTCTGCGCTCAGCCCAGCGGCTGGAAAACGTGCTGGACTCTCTGAGGTGTGTTTATTCAACCCCAGAGTAAAAACAGTTCTGCAACACTACAGTCCATCTCCAGCTATGCAATCTTATCATCCATAATGAATCTGCACAAACGACTGTAAGGTTAAAGGTGTGTAAAATGGAATTACACTAGCATCTCTCAAGACAGAAAACAATTATGGAAATAAACAATTAATGTGGAACTGCACAATACTATTTCTATAAAATCATTCCTTAGAGGATATTCACAAGTCAAAACATCTGTTCCCCTATTACTCCTTAAAATGACAGAATAGCATCGTATTTGGTTGAGTTTTCTTGTTTTAAAGCATAGCTTGGATTTTCTCAGCATTGCATTGTCTGGAATTCCTGAAATGCATTGTTTGCAATATCTGGATACTATTAACCAAAAAGATGGCAGAATAAGGCCAGCATCTGAAGCTTTAGACGTACCAAATCATATAGCTAAAGGCCAGTCACTCGCATTTATCGAGGCTCTAATTTTATTCTGAAACGAGGTGCAGTTATTTATTCTGCAACCGATTTGGTTATTCCACTTCAGATATCTCATTGTCCCTACTCAATTGCCAAAATCTATTTTAACAAAATATCTGTATTGTTCAATTGACAGTGCTACAATTACAGTTGCATTCTATTCTAACTACAACCTGCATCTTACTTCTTGCTTAAATAGAAAGGCCAGTGATAACTGCCAACTCACTTAACTTGAAGATGAGGGGTGAAAGCAGCAATTACTATCAAGGGGACTTTTCAGGTAACTTAAATATCTAAGTAAATTGACTCCTATTGCTTATGTACAAGCCACCTTCAGCAATGAGTTTTCGCTTGTTCTAATTTATAGCTGAATTAGTTCTGTGGATAAACAGCTACAAGTAAAAGTACATATTTGTACTTAAAGAGTTAGAAGTCTTATAGTATTGTGGTACAACAAACAGTGCTCATTCTTTCGTTTTTCAGTACAAAAAAGCTAGACAAATACCTGTTTATCAAGCATTCTCCTGTGTTCTTCTGATAAAAAACAGGAATCGGGACACCCCAACATCTTTGCCGTGATATACACCAAAATGTCCTTCTGTCCAGCATTTCGAGCATTCTGTTCACTGCAGACGTAGGAATAACTTTCACTTTTTTCAGCACTTCCTGTAAAGTAGATAGTGAATTGTTGAACATGCTTCAGCATTCAGACACACACTGTCTGTGCTACCAAGTAAAAAAAGGTATGCGTCTACACTTGCACTCCCAGTACTGAATCTACAGTACAGTTCTTGGGCAACTGTCACATTTACTCTGTTTACTTCACTGCATCTTGCTCTTCAATAACACACTTTGAACGCTGTATACACTGTACCTTTCCCCACAGAGCAACCAACACCTTTTTGCCAGCTCCGATTCTCTAGCAGACACACCCCGAGGCAAGTTAGAAATGGCACTAGTGTCTCTAGCTGAAGATTAATAGCTCAGTGTGCCTTGTGCTCTTGTCTGCTTTGAAACCCCACCTTGATACATACTGCCTGTATTACGGAGTCTGGGGTACCACTCACTGCCAACCCTGATGAGTAACACCATATTTTCCTTCATTCTAGATACAGATGAATACGGAATAAACACCTCATGCCCTAATTAGAATGAAATCACTGTTACCCAAGACAGCCTAAGGTGCTGGTCTGAGTTTTCTGTGTGAATGTACATTATTTCAAAGAGCACTGTATATTAAAAAAAATATGTTTTACAGTTATTTAAAACAGGACTGTGGCAAAATTAACAGAGGAGCAAACAAAAATGTCTGACAATGCAAGGCTACCATAACAAAGGCAATTTTCATTGTAATAAAATTGTGTCTTCTGATATAATTACTTGAAACTTATTTTTTAAATTTTTTTTTGGGAAAAGCTCTAAGAAACTTATACATCTCCTGTAAATACACTGAACAAATCTATCAGTCAGTGCATTTGTTCTGCATTATATCATTATTTAAAAAAAATAACATCCACCACTTCCACAAATGATTAACGCTTCTCAACTACTGTTTCTAACCCTAGAGAATAACATATTCCGGAGTGAGCTATAGCACAGTTGCTTTGCTGATTCTAAATGGCATCAGCTGTCTTTAAATGTCTCTTAACAAAGCAAAATTATATACCTGTGCTGTAGCCTTGACACTTGCTGTGTTTACAAACCACTGTTTGCTGGCACGAATAATCATTGGTTTTTTAGTCCTCCAGTCATATGGGTAACTGTGCACATATTTCTCTTCTTTTAACAAACTCCCAGCTGCCTGAAGCATCTGAATGACTAAGAGAAAACATAAGGCAGGATTAAAATCGAATTTGAACATACTGCTACTGTTGACCTCAATTCATTCCTATAAATGATCAACACATAATAAGAAGTGGTTGTGCCTCATCCATATTCAAAATGGGTTCAGTTTATACAAACCCTCAAAATATAACTGCAGGAACGTAACCGATAAAGTAACAAATAGCTCAGCATCAAATACTCACCAGCTTCATTCCCTTCTTCAAGGACATTCTTGTTTTGAAGTTCAGGACCTGCAGCTTCCGTAAAAAACCCACCTTCATCTACAAGGCAATCCTAAAAATAAATACGTTAATCATGTCAATAAAACACCATGTGGCAATTGATCACCTTTTTTGTGTTCAAAAATGAGTTAAGTGCTCCGCTGAGTAACTACTTTTTTGTTGAATACCAAAGTATGTTATATCTAAGTACACTTCAGATTTAGTGAATTGCAATTCAGTAATCTACCAAGCAAGTGAATTTTACGTATCAGAAGAAGGGAGCACCGTTACATTTGCAGATATACCACAACTGCCTTACATCAAGTCACTGGTTAGTATTTAAATGGCTTCTCAAATTAACAGTGAAAACCAAATCAAACAAACAAACCCCCTCCAAAAAAATTCTACCCCCAAAAAACCCCAACCAGAAATAGAGTATAATCAGGTTTTAGAACATCAAGCTTAACCTCTTTAAAAAGGTAAAAGATGCACCTTCGCCTCCATCAAACCCAAACTGGTCTGCATAACTGAACTGTATTTAAAACAAACTTTACTGAAGAAGACTAGTAATAATGACCTACATAACTGGTGATTTACTGGTCTGCAAGACGCAGCTTTAAAAACAAATTTTGAGTCTGAGAGCCAGTATCTGAGAACTGTTGTCTGTACTAGCCTTTAAAATTAAACAAAAACAGAGAGAGAAGAGAAATCTGATTCTGTTCTACCACTTCCCTGTAAACTTTCATTAGCAGATGGATGAAATATTTCCTTTCATTTTGATGCAGACTTTTCCAAGGTTAGTCCTGCATTCCTGCAGACCATTAGTAATACTCACGTGAACGCTTCACAACCTTTTCAAGTTTTATGCACTAATTACAACAATCGCTTTAAGAGCACATGATCAAACAGTTGCAGGAAATCAAGGGCAACAGCTTAAAAAAGTACCGTTGGTAGCTGATGGTGGGAGGCTACGCTGTAGTCTTCCATACCATGAGCCGGGGCTGTGTGAACTAATCCTGTTCCTTTTGCCATTGTCACGTGATTCGCAGGTAACAGAGGGGAGACTCTGCCAGGAATTGTGGGATGAGCACAAGAACCATCTACCAGATCTGCACCTGGGGGTGGAAAAAAAAAGCCAAAAGAAAACCACAATTCATGCATTCTGCTTTTTTTATCAGAGAGCAGAAATGGAACAATTGCTCAGCAAGTGCACGCACAGGATACTATTCAGATGTACTACTACTATATTTTGTTTGTGGGTCCCTGTCCAAATGCTTTCAAATTCTCTGCCTTATCATCTTGCACAGTTTTTCTTCATTTGAAGTAAAAGCTTTTCTTCTACCTTAGACAATGGTATTCCATATACAGACACTTCACATACACCCATTCCTTGGGGACCACTACCTCGGTGTTCTGGAAACAGATCATAATAATGATTTAGAGGGCTAAAACCCTTGAATGTGGGATCTGTTTCTAGTTCTGCCACTAAGTACTGATATTATCATGAACAATTGATTTAAATCCTTTAAATTACATACAAATAAAGAGAGTACAGCACAAATGAAGCTGGTGATGATTTAGGGTTAAAAAAACAAACACACTACTGAAGAAATCTTAGTAGTAAAGACATCGTCTTCACTGAATGCTTTCTTCCTAGAAGGAAGATGTTTAGGAACTGCTGTCAGCCAGTTAGGTACACAAATACAGAAAGGTAACAAATACAACTAATTACTGAATATATGGGAAGAAAGTAAAAGAAATTTAATATTAGAACTTCCTCTTTTTCAAGAAGGTCCTACTGTTGTATGTTATCTGAAAATCATGTGATTCAAGAAGGTGGAACCTGTGAGAAGAACACCTCCAGGTAATTTTGTCATTAGGTAAAGCCAGGATTATTAAGCAGAGAAACAGAATTTTTTTTTCCCTCTGAAAAAGAAGGCATTGAAAGACATGAAAACAACCTAAAAAGACAAAATAATAGAAACAGACTCCTCACCTCCTTTAGATATGCATATTTCCAGCACTGAATCACTGATAAAGGCAAATGAATGAAGTTCACAAACGACACATCAAATACCAATTCATGACACTGGTTCAGAAGTCTGTCTATTAAGAAATATCACTATGCAGTTTGTCAGGATACAAACTTAACTGCTTCAGTTTGTCTGTACAGACAACAGTCACCTACGATACCTCAATAGTCTTCCTGGTTATGGTGAAGGCTTGAGATACCCCTTAACAATGAAAACCTTGAAAAGTAACATAACATGACAACAACAGCCGATAGTGCTACCGATTCTGCTACACCAGGAAACGTCAATGGTTTTTGTAGAATTTGGCCATCAGGCAGTCAGCAAGCATACTTGTAATTAGCCCTTTGTTCTCATCAGCCACGGATGAGAAAGACAAAATGCATTCAGTGTAATTAAATCTTGATACTGAACAGACTTCCACTCCATGCTTAAGTTTTCCAACTGTGAATCCAGATTTTAAAAGGTACTTGGAAATCTGTGCTACAAAAATTTGAGCTACAATACACCAACAGTAAACCTGATAGAACACTACTCCTCTTTGTATTACTTTAGTGAAATGTGTTCTCAAAACAAAACCAAACATAGTAAGACATCAAATCTGAAGCAGTTTTCAGACACGTACAAGCAGATTTCTAAGTAATTTAAGACTAACAACATCAAAACCTACCTTTACACGTTGACATAACCTCAAACTGCATGTCCAAAATGGCAGCCGTAGATTCAACTCTATCTGCAGCTAGAATGAAGTGTTCACCAGTAGTTGTACATTTCACAATTGAATATCTGCGATGAAAATATCTATTTGTGATACTAAGTAATTAGAGCACTATAAAGCTATAAATTGTTTAAATGCTCTCTAGAAGACACCAAAATACGTTTAAAGATCTACATGTCCAAATCACTCATAAACCTCAAAAGAATTTCAAGATAACATAAATCAGAAAGAACTAACTTAAAAAAAATAAACCTGAAACCAATAATTAATATATTAATAGAGATACAGAACAAAGCTTACGATTGTGTCACTTAAGAAGAAAAAAAACCCCAAACACAAAAAAGATGCCTTAAATAAAATGTAATGATAGTCCAGAACATTTTAACTTCGCTGATAAATATTGATAAGGACTGATGCAGATCACTGAACAAAGTTAAAGACACATACGCTGAATCTGGCATGTAACAAACTGCTTGATTGGCTGGCACAGTCCAAGGTTGCGTGGTCCAGACTAGTGCACTAGCAGGGGATGATCCATCTATAGATGTAAATTAGAAGTACATTACTTACAATTGTAACAAAAATAGAAATTATCAGTCTTAAAATCTAAACAGAAGCCATACCTATCACAGAAGTCAGCTTAGGCGGTGACTTTAAGAGGGGAAATTTCATATAGACAGAACGACTGACATGCTGCTCGTTGTATTCAAGCTCTGCTTCAGCCAGCGCTGTCCTGGGTAGATACCAAACAGAAGTTAGCACACTCGAACATGCAAAGCTGTTGATATTCTCGCTAAAATTTTGAAGACAAAACAGTAACTTGATTCTTACTTTGCTGAAGGGGACCAGAACACAGGTTTATAGTCCTGATAAATGAAACCCTGAAGAGGACAGGGAGGGAAAAAAGAAAGTTAGGAGAATCAAAACTCATGACGAATCAACACAAACTTCAAGGAAGGTTCAACATACCTTATCATACATTTTATAGAAGACTCTCAGTTGGTTTGCTTCATACTTTGGATCAAACGTACGGTAGCAGTTAGCCCAATCTGCCATTATGCCCCAACGAATGAAAGCGGATTTCTGCTTCTCAATTGCTCTTTCTGCAAATTCTCTGGCTGAAGGGAATAGTTCCATTAAGCTCATGGTTTAGGTCACTAAGATCAATATAATACCATTTGAAATATGCTACTGACATTTTTTTTACAAAAACCTGAGCTGAACTTATTTGAACTATGCACTAATTATCGATGTGTATTAAATAGATTATTATGGCTCAAAAAAAAATATGCATTTCAGAGAAGCAGTTACATAAAGTGACTGCAAGAGTAAAAAGATCCAGCAGTGACACTTTTTGACTAATACAGGGGCATAAAGCACAGATATCTCTAGAATAGAAACTTTCTTTTTAAGGAAGAGGGGAAAAAGTAAGTATTGAACATACGAAGAACAATTTCTCAAATAACATAAAATAAAAAAGTGAAAATTAACTACTACTGCTGATGCTGATCCAACCCTGTCAAAACAACATGCGTCTGAAAATAAGTTAGCCCATTTCATTGTTGCAATTTCAAGCTAAAGCAGTTTAAATTGCTCGCTACAAATAGCTTTGCAGCTTAACGTTGATGTCTTCCAATACATAAAATATTTGAAACTATTTATTCAAAACAGTATCCATATAATGCAGACTAACTTCCTCTGAAAGGATCATCCCTATAGTTTTGCGGTATTGCTAAAAACACAGTGCACAAACACATTCCTACTTATAACACTAAGCCAAGCTGTCCTGACGCTTTATTTTTACATGCATCTTTTTAGCTCCTAACCAAATTCAGTCTTTAAAAACCAAGAGGATGTCAATCTGATAAGCATCAGTTTCACGCCACTACACAGTTAAGCAAAGCAGAAATCCAAATCCTCTGCCCTGCCTTTGTTTTTTAAACCCATTGTCAGTGCTATGTATGTTCATTGCAGTAAAAAAAATCAAGCCCATGTTGCATTATCTCCTTTCATAAGATTCATTGTACTCGATCTACAAAAGAGGAGTAGGATGTACACATACTTAGGCCTACTTTTTCTATAAAGCTATCGCGAACAGTAGTTTACCTTTCCGTCGAATTTCCATTGGTGAAAGATTTTCAGCTCCTTTGACTTCTGACAATGCCTTCAACTCAATTGGCAATCCATGACAATCCCATCCTGGCATGTAATGTACTTTATAACCTCTCATCATGTAGAAACGATTAGTGATGTCTTTCAAAATCTGAAAAGACACAAGAGTCTGTTATCACTTCAGCTCCCCCATGTGGAATAGCTTCATTATTAATTATGATCCAAGCAAATATAAAATGCTGCATGATTTGTTTATATTTAAGATTATGCACTTGTGATTTTTCTTGTGCGTCATTTTGTACTTTGACAGAACCTCAGAGGACCTCTGATCAAAGGCATTCACGTTCAGTATAACCGAAATCTATAGTTTATAAACTTGCAAGACTTAAAGTGAACAAATCCTACTCACTCTCATTTTTAAAACGTTGACCTGGATCTACAGCGCTGGCCTAGTGCCTATTACTGCAGTCCAGGCTTTGGCACTAGTACTGCAAGAAGCTGTGGTCTAAAATGTGGTCACGCATTTTAGTCTTTCCCACCTTGTAGAATATGTAATGCTGTCATTCTCAGGACTATCTAAACATGTCCAAATATATTTAAGAGTAATATTTTAAAGCTGAAATTTGTATTTTAAAAGTCATCAGCATTTAGTCATTGCGATTCCATTGAGAATACCCAGATAAAATAAAAATAAATGCAATAGAATAAATTTACAAAATACTCAAAGGAAAAAAGAATAGCAAGGCACAGCTCAAACATGCATTGCAGTAACATTACATATACACACATAGAAATATACATTCACCTATATGTGTATGTGTGATACATTCAAAACACAAATAATCTGAGCATTTAATATTGCTTGGGAACGAATCACAGGCTGGGCTTTCTCTAAACAGACACTCTCTTTTTGCGGAAACATTCTGCCTCATAAATTAACACTCAGCATACAGGTACCACATACTACTATATGGTGTTTATGTCAAAGCATGGTATCTACACAGCCACAGTATTTGCTTTTTAAAAGCGCCATCTACCAAAATACCGAATGCTTTAAAGTGTTCTTGGTTTAAGTGGGAATAGAGAACACACAGGACATTATAGGAAGCGTTTACTACTTCAAAACTACTAGTAAAGAGTATGAACAAGCAAACATTTACTTTATTTAATGCATGGCCAACATGAGGGTCTCCATTGGCATAAGGTGGTCCATCATGCAGACAAAATTCCTGCTTTGTTTTCCTTTGCCTTTGCCACGAATACAGTTCCGAAAAACCGCATTTCTGTAGAGACAACAAGCAAACACCTAAATCATCACAGGTCTTTACGCTTCCAAAAAGCCTGCCTTTTGGCTAGATGATAGAATACTTAATAAAAGCAAACAAAGAAATTAACACACACGGAGCATTAACTTTTCTAAGTCTGTAAGAGGAGATGTTAGTAGTTTAAAGACATTAAAATGCCCGAGACAGGTATAATACTAAGCTGTAACATCATTATTCTGGCTCTCCACTGTCACAAGGGTCGTTCCTGCTTCTCCAAACGAAACCATAACAAACCTGCGAGTGCCCAGACCATCGGTAAGTAGCCGGAGACCCCGAGCTCCAGCTTTCTCCAGCGGCCAGCTCCAGAGGGCCTGGCCAGGCGCCCGCGGGAGCCCAGCCCCACCGGGGCGGCTGAGGCCGCAAGCGGGGCCCTGGCCCGCCACCCCGCGCTCCCTCCCGGGCCAGGCCCCACCGCACCGGCCAGGGCAGACCCCGCCCGTCCGGGGCCACGCACCCCGCGGCGAGCAGGCCCCGGCCGCTACCTGCTGCGTCTCCAGCTCGGCCTCGGGCTGCAGCCGCCCCGGCAGCTGCGCGGGGAAGCGGCTGTGCGGCAGCAGGACGGTGTCCCGGTACCGCGAGTCCTGCCGGTTCTCCTCCAGGGGCTGCCGGCTCTCGGCCTCCGAGGCGACGGGGCGCGCCCAGCCCCAGGCGGCCCCGGGCCGGGCGCGCAGCCCGACCCGCACCCGGGCCCCGGCCCAGGCCAGCGGCGGCGCCCGCCAGGCCCGAAACATCCTCTCGGGCCCCGTGCGACGCGCGCGGGGAACACTTCCGCCTGCGCTACGGCGAGCGGGAGGGGCCGCCCCCCGCACAGCGCGCTCCTCTCCCCGCCGCGGGGCCGAGCCAGAGGGCGGCTGTGCGGCGCTACCGGCCGGCAGGACCGTGAGGGCGGTTCGAGCCCAGTTGTAAAGGCGGCGGCGGCCGCCCAGCGCGATCGGGGCGGGATCTTCCTGGAGCAGCCGGGCCGGCGGAGGAGCGCAGCGGCCGCGGCCGGGAGCGAGGGACCAGCGTGGTTGGAGCGGGTGAGTCGGCCCGGTCACCCGCCGGGCCCTTCCCCGTTCGGCGCTGCCCGGTCACCCGCCGGGCCCTTCCCCGTTCGGAGCCCTGGTCAGCGCCCGGTAACGCTGCCCACGCTGGCCCTCCGGACCGCACTACAGTTCGCCACCGGGAACCCCAATTACAAGAGAATCAATCAGGAAGGAATAGGCTTTTTTTCCACCAACCCCCCCCTCCTTTTTTTTTTTTTTTTTTTTTTTTAATTTAAAAAAACCCGACAAACTCCGAAGGCCTCCCAGCACTTTACTGAAATGAGATTGTACCGTCTTTTTCCCCCTGGAAGCCTGCAGGCGAACCTCAGCGGGACCCTGGCGTTCCTGCTCCGAGTCCTAGCCTGCTTCTGCTGGGTAAATGCTGCCGCCTTCCATCACACAGAATAAATAGTTTATCTTTCGCTAAACCTGAGCCAAAGTTTATTGTAAAGAAACAGGGAGCTGTAGTCACTGGGGCTTTGAGGAGGCCAGAGGATGAAGTCCCAGTTCAGCACTGGCATTTAAAGGCGTGCGCTGTGCAATTGGCCATTTTCTCCTTCCGACAGGTGAAATTATAAATTTGGAAAATGGATGTTTGCAGAAAAGACACTGAAATCATAACATTAACAAATCGTTCATACTTGTTTTGATAAATTAATTGTAGCCATCCTGTGATACTTAAATATTTCAAAATTAACGTGTAACAAGAACTGGAGAACTCACTTATTTTAGTAGGTATCAAAGCAGGCTTGATTTGCCAGGTTGAGACCATTCAACAATTTGGTTACTAGGCTAGGAGAAATGATGGCTGGTCTTTGGAGGTCAAGGTAAGTTTTGAAAATAATACACAAATTTAAATTGAAGGACAGTTGCTGTGAAATCTTTGTAAACTGTACAGTTTTCTAAGAGTCAACCTTGTTTGTCTAAAGCAAGCAATATATTCCTGAATGTATAATGGCAGTATACATTAGACATTGCCCTCATCAGAAAGAATGTGCCATAAACTTATAAATAATTAGAGAACAAAACGTTACAGAGATTAAACACTTGTGATCAACTAGAACACACAGTTATCTAACCAAAAAGGTCCAACACACTAGAAAATGTGGCATGCAGGAGATGCAGCCCTGTAAAAATTTAAGGCACCTTTTGCAGTAGTAACATGCCCAGCGCTTCCTTAGTTTGTTACTCTGTATTGGGGAGAAGGGGTGTTGAACCTCCCATTTTAGTTTCTCTTAATAAAACATGTTTTTCATAAGAATATTTTACTTTTAAGGTTTGATTAGAGATTTCAGGTATAGGGTCACTACAGAAAGAAGGTATAGTTGTTTGCCTTAAGAACACCCCTAAAAAACGTGCCCCAGAAACTACTTGGGTCAAGCTTCAGGAACATAAGATAAATAGTACTTCTGTGTTGTTTCCTGAGTCTTTTGAAACTTTATGCAATCATTAAAAAAATAAAGCCTTTAAAACAATTTAACCTCATTTTACAAAGCAGGATCAAATATGCAGTAAAAGGACAAATTAAGAATGAGAAGCTGAGCATAAAAATCTTAATTATCTTCTGAGCTCAATTCTTTAACCCAAACTTCCCATCTAGTGTGCTTTTTTTTTTTTAACTGTCTCTCAGAAGTACTCGCATTCCAGTATGGAATGAGCTACATTCGATTTTCCTTCCTGTTAACTTGTTTCATATGATGGTACATAAAAAAGTATCTAAATTCCATGTGTTATGACATATTTTCTGTATGACTTTCAGTTGTTTGAGAGCTGGGTTTTGCCACAGGTAGCACACTGAGGATTTCCTCTGTAATCACTGTTACCAGTGCAAGACAGCCCGCGTGTGCGCTTTGGCTATAGACCTTGGCTATTTTACAGGACTCCAGAGCCCTTTGCTCCCATGCATGAGCTGTAAATAATAATTAACAGTAGCAGCTGTGCTTTTTGAATATACTTATACAATCACTCTACTCTTTTAGCTTCAGAGATATACAGACTATACAGATACCCATAACAGTGTTTCTAAATGCTGAAAAAGTTCTTAAACCAGCTAAACCTGTGATTTTGATACCTCAAACATTGCTGTTTGCTGTAAACAGATGTGAACTTGAGGTCGCATTGAGATCATCTACAGTAGCTAGCCTTATCACCTCATTATATTATACTATACCAAGTAGATACCTCAAGCAAGAAAGGAAAGGTATTGCGTAACAACCTATTGCCACTTAAGCAATACTTGCTGCAAATAATGTGAGGGAAGCCTAATATATCATCTTCTATGTGGTGATTAATCAATTCCTCTGTATTTTTTTCTAGCTCTGGGCTCAAGTGTCTACTTGGGGTATATCATTATATCATACATGTGAGCCCAACCCAAAAAAACACGTAATCTACACAGAAAAAACTGACAGGAAAACATTAAAAGCGATTAGCTCTGCCTTTTAAAGAATACAATGTGGTTATCAGTACTACTTTTTCCTGACAGAGAAAAGCTGAGAGGAATGGATGATGTTTTTTGCAAGTGTGAGAGTTATTCTCCTGTTTGGGAGCTGAAGGCATCGTGATTTGCTCTGATGTGTGTTGGGGAACAGATGTAGAAAACAATACAATAGGAAGAATGTCAGGACATGCTGTGTTGAGGAGAGGAAGGAAGATGTAATACATTTTCTTAAATCAAGAGTAGTAAAAGAAATGCAGAAAGGATGGTAAAACGTAAATAAACAGGCTTCTGCATACAAGTGCAGTGTTTGCAGTATCTTGAGTATCATTAGCCTATTTTGTGTCCACAATTAGGCCATCTACAAAAGCCTATTTTATATTTAAACAAATTAAAGTAGTGAGTAAAATTGCTGTTGTCATCCTTTCTTGAGCCTTGTACTTTAGTCTGGGCACCAACCAACTCTGTAGGTTTGATCCTGAAAAAATTACCTTTGTTCAAAATGTACAAAAAATGAGTACTGTGTGTAGATATATCCTTTCTTAAAATTTCTGATAAAGAGTTTCTGCTGCTGTTCTTGTTTAATGCCAGATTTTATTTTAGTGAGAACTAGGTTCACTGTTACACAGAGCATGGATATTTGAAAAATCTTCTCTAAAATGGCTATATATCCCTGTGTTTCTTAATTGTATTTTTAAAAAAGTCAAAGCTCACTTCATTACTACTCACTGGCAGTAACCCACTTTCCCCTTCCTATCCGCTTAAACTGTATCTGTTTTGCAACATTATATAAAATATTTTCTTCCTTGTCTTGAAATGTACAAGTTTGCTTTTTGTTTCTTTTCAGCTTTCAGTATGGCTTCTCCAGCTTTACTCATGCGTGTGGTTGCCTCTGCATATTCCATTGCAGAAAAAGCGGCAACAATTGTTAGAAATGTAATGGCTGCGGGAGATCTGGGGATAGTGGAGAAGGTATTACTTTTACTTTGTTCTAATTTAATTTCTCTTATTAATACTGAATTAGATACAGGTCAAAGTGGTATTTTCAGAGATCAGCAGCTGGGGAAAGAAATACAGTCCTCACCTCTCTTGATACAAGAAATATTCCTTACTAAAGGATTAAAATAGCACTGGAAGGAAATACAGTCCTTACCTCTCTGATACCAGAAATATTCCTTATTAAAGAATTAAAAAAGCACTGGAGAAGTGTTTTTTGACCAATATTTTTAAAGAATGTTCAGACACTTTCAAGAAACACACCATAATTTTGTCCTGATTCCCCTCACAAAACACAAGTTTTGGATAGCATGTCAGAAATCATAATGCAGCATCTTTCTCATTTATTTCCATACCTATGTTTTAACATCTGTAGTACAGCTTAAAGTACTGTGCCTTTGATTAATTTTGGATTAGGATAAATCAGTGCTGAGTTTCTTAAGCTATAAAGAACCTTAGATTTGATTGTAAATCAGTTTTCAATATAAATTTGGAGCTTCAACTTTAATTCTAAATAGGAAACAAAAATGAAATCAGTTATCTGCCTAAAGTTCTTAATTTGCTCTGAGTTAGTAAGATGCACTGATAAGCCAGGACCTTTGTTTTGACTATAGTACTAGAATAGGTGGAATTAACTTTTGAAATTAATTCCAGCTTTACAGGTATGTCACAATATTATGGACTGCATTAAGTATCTATATTTTTTTTGTCTTTACGTTGAAGTAATTGTTGGTATTTACATTCTTTACATTTAAGCAAGCACTTTCAGCCAGTTTTAAAGAAAAGCCTAATCCTTTATGACTTCTACTGTCAGTTCAGACAGTAGATACAAAAAGATTATTTTCCTTTTTCATCAGTTATCTTCACCACTATGAAAACTTTTGCAAGTTTTTCTTACACTCTTTTTTTCCTAAGCAATCAAAATCAGAGGTATGGGGAGAGAATTAAAAAAAAACACCCCAAACTGGAGACTAATGATCTGTGTTTTCAAAATTATTTAGATGCATAGCAGGATTCTCAGACACTTGTATGTACAATTATACTCTCCCACATAATCTCCTTTTAGGTTCTTGGAAAAACTAATGCAGCTTCACTACAAGAAAGCCTTAAAATACTTGCATCCAGAGGTACAAAGGAAGCACTATCTGTACTATGATTAACCTGTTAATTTTAAATGCATAATCAAGTTTCCTTAAGCTTATTTTTTAAGAGTCCAGCAAGTTTAAGGTAATTTTAACTACAACTAAATGCTGGCTTCTATCAGTTTAATTCACTTTCCCTTTAAATAAAATTACATGTATTAATATTATTTCCCAGTAAATCAGAAATGCATTGCTCAATCATATTTTAATATAATAAAACAGCAAATGAACACAGTTTAAGCTCTATAACCAATTAATACTTATAAATATAGCATAACAAAAATGATCAGAAGCAACAGGTGATACTGGTTCTAAACAGGACTGGTTATACCTACTTTCTATTTAAATGAATACTACAAACACACAAAATTAGATCAACAACAATGACCAACAGAAGAGGTTCCTGTTTTAGGGACTAGTGATTTCAGAATTCCTGCAAGCTTATTGTCAAAGGTGGCTGATGAAGAAAGAGGAAAAATGCAAGAGAGAGAACCTGTTATGTGTCTGTGCTTTATAGTCTGGTGGGAAGAGGTGCACAAGAACAGAAAGTGCTGTTTCTTACCATTCTCAGCGAGCAAACATCAAGACCAATTTCAATCGGCCTTACTGAAAGCTTTAGAAGAGCTAGGATGCCAGTGTTCCACCTTCTCCCTCAACACATTGACCTCCCATCCATTTATTTATCTCGATGAGGAATAGTTCAAATACAGTTGAATTTTTACTCTCCTGATATCCAGTTTTATTTCCCCTTGTCAGCTCTAAGCTCTCCATTTATATTGCTTCTCCTTTAGCATTTTTACTTCTTTTTTTCTCTCCCTTTTTTGGTAGGTAGACATTTTATCCAGCCATTCTTGCATTGTTGGTAACTGTTTTGAGAAACTATTTTATACTGGTTTATGTGCTGTGCTGAACAAAGGACATTCTCTGCAATAACCTGATCTTTCTAAGTCTAAGCTTAGTGCCAAATTCAACCCAATTTATTAGGGGACAAGAAGGAAATTCCAAAGAAAAGTACCAAGTTTCATGGAAGTAGGCAATCAGATATGGGACCGACTTGGTTTTGAGCATGCAAAAATTAACCCATAACATGATTTTAAATGGAATATTCCATTCCTATCTATAGCTAACTTCTGTAGTTGGATAGAACACACTTCATGTTGTCACCAAATAAGATATAAGCAGATAAAATTTTTGTTTGATTCAACTAAGATGCAAATCCTTGGGTGAACTGACTTTCTTAATTCCACTGCTAACAAGTATTTCTTACTGGTATTCTGTCCCTGGACCTAAAGGGCTCCTCCATTCATAGGTACGTGAAGATTAAGGCAGGGAAGTATTAATAACTTACCCAATTCCACTATATAACAGGTTATTAATGTTTAAGAAGAAATTACTGTAACCCATCTGGCCACATACATTTGGCTGCACTGCATCTTTTGGGAAGGCTTTCAGTCATTGTTTCATGTCATCTTGAGACACCAAATCCACTGTTTCCTGTCTAGTATTTTTGCTGGAAAAAAGTGTATGGGTGTTACTGTCTAGTTAAATTTCATTGATTAGTTTCTGGCCCTCCTTGGTCTTTCTTTGCTAAACTAAGGAACTGCTCACTACTTAGAAGATTATACATCATAATTGCTTCCAGTTGTTTCTTTTTTTTTAAACAAGTTAGATTAATTGGACCTTTGAATCGCCTTTTACTAACACCTTCCCTATATTGGCCCTCTGTCCTAATTTGCCGTGTCTCCCCAGTGAGCCTTAAAATATTTTTTCCTGTTAACTAACTAATTTTTTGTTATCTCTCCTCTTGTATTTATTTGGGTTCATACTTGTATTAATTTATTCTGTGTGGTATTTGCACAAATACATATTCCGTACAACTGCACCAGTGCATGAGAAGAACACAGCATATAAATATTGTTCTAATATCATACCAGTCTATCTTAGTTCTGGAGCATACAGGGAGTCTCTACTTTCAGTTTTTAGCCTGCCTCTCTCAAGATCACTTACTAGGTTGATGATTTATCAAATTAGACTTCTTTTCTATTACAAGGTAGATACTCAGAGTGATATATGGGCCATTGCACTGTGAGGTTTGTTGTTGTTGTTGTTGTTTGGAAATACAGAAATTCCTATCCATCCTTTCACAGACTGGAGCCAATGACTTGCAGACCAAAGCTGACAGACTGGTACAAATGAGCATTTGTGCTTCCCTGGCACGGAAGTTTCCCAAGGTGACAATTATAGGAGAAGAAGTAAGTACCTGGTTTGTTTCATACTAACAATTTAACTTGCTATAACTTGCAGTAGAATTTGCTTTGGCAGGTTTTAGGAAATCGTTTGGGGTTTTTTTTGTTGATTTTTTTTTAATAGTATTTTCATCCCATTTCATCTTTCCACTGCATTAGCTTCATCAGGTAAGCTGCAAGCAAATCCAGTTCTAAGGCAAATTCAAGTGACTCCAACACCTTTTTCCAAATAATTCTGAGAATCCTTTTGTTAGGAACTACCCACTGATGAGGTAACCGAGGACTTAATTGAAGATGGTCACTGTGAAGAAATACTGAAGAAAACTTGTCCTGCTCAATACATGGGAATTAAAGAGGAGGAGGTAATGCTATACATATGTTTTCCTATTTTACACTCTTAACTACATTACTTACTGATTTTAGCTAAGGATGTATTAAGAAAAAACATGATTTCAGGGTTGCCAGTTTTTCTGTTTAGTTTGAAAACTGAAATGTAGTCACAGGAATCACAGCTCCAGAGCTGGAAATGCTGCATAGCTTTGTGTACAATAACGAGAAATGGAAATTTGATTTTTACAACTTGTGATTCAAATTAATTTGGAAGGAATCTACTTTGGACATAAGAGAGTAATGTCATTTCCATGTTCAGTTTAAGCTTCCTATTAAGATATTTGCTGAGAAGTTCCAGTCAGTTTTTAAGCTTTTTTTGTGTAAAATACTACTGTGGCTTCAGCCGTATCATAATGTTGAAAATTCAAATCTCTATTTCCTTGCTGCTATAAGGAAATAAAAGCACTAAAATAAAATTTATTCTTTGCATGGTAATTTACATTATTTGCATTTGTTAATTTTCCTTACTTTTTTATTTTTAAAGCTTGTAATATGGGTTGATCCCTTGGATGGAACCAAGGAGTACACTGAAGGTTGGCTTCTCTTTTAATTCTGCTAATTAAAAAAAAAATACAGCAATGTAATAAAGTAGCACATACATGCAGATAGTTTTATGACAGAAGTTACATAGACTATTGTTTCTTGAGGCTGATATTGTTTCTGGCTTTGAGTTCTATGGAATTTTTTAATCATTCTATTCAGTTCTAACCAGTACTGAATATTTCTGACACGCTACTGAGTGTCCACCGGTATTCATCATTTCAGGGAGCAAAGGGCTGCCTTTGATTGCTGGCAGGTTGTGTTAAGTTTTCAGTCAGACTCACAAATTTTGCATACTTTGAACTCAGGGACTAAATCTCCCATTTGCACATGAATATGCTCAATTACATTTACATCTTCCTCTTGAAACAACCCAAATACCACAGCTGTATTTGTAGCCCTTCCAAATAAAACATCTTTCCGCAAATCATAATTTTTCAGTTATGGGAAGAAACTTTTTTCAGGAAGGCCTAATTTGTCCCCATAGACATAGACTCTAAAATTTATTAAAAAGAAAAACCTCCAAAATCAATATGCTGAAACTAATCTCCTGCTGCATCTTTTAGTGAAAAAGATGTACCAGTGTCAACACATTGCTAGTTTTGAATACTGTTGAAGAATTCACACCACAATTATAGAACGTCATCATATACTGCTATTTAGTTGTATCTTTAAAGTTTTCTCATTATGTGTTAATTAGAATTCTCTTAATAGAACTAAATTATATCAGGGGCATTATTTTTGCAGACCTTAAGGCTAAAAAAAATACTACCCAACCTATTACATCTGAAAATCCTGATTAGTATTTGCATTTTTATGATACCACCCTGTGTATCAACTTCTGGACTTTAATTGAAGGGTTGTTTTTTTTTAATATATATATTCTTTCTTTTTTTCAAGCATATCTACATTCATATTATTTCTGTACAGGTCTCCTTGACCACGTAACAGTTCTTATTGGAATTGCTTATGGAGGCAAAGCAATAGCAGGAGTTATTAACCAGCCATACTACAACTATGAGGTATTAAATGTATTGATTTGTTTAAAAGTTAGGTGATTTCTAACTGTCACTTCTAAGCCATTTCCAGTTAGTACCTTTCAAATGACAAGCAGTGTGTAGTGGAACTAATGTTGTAATATAAGGTGTTCGGTCTTTTTATTAGATATATACAGTTTTGAGAAACTGAATCTCAGGGACCTATTAACAGCCATACTGAATCCTGAGGCTTGTGTAATACAGTATATATTACATATATACTACACTTACTACTACACTACATATAAAGTACATACTGTAAAACAAGTACAGATCAGTGCTTTGGCAGTCTTTGCTAGATATTCTTTAGTAAATCCATGCAATACGTGAATGTGTGCCATAAATCTCCAGCCCTAAATAAACCAAGAGTACTTGTCACTGACAGCTGGGTTAGAGTGTATCAGGCCAGGTTTCAGGTATAAGTCCAGGATGGCCAACCTACAGGCATTCACACATTTGGAGATAATTTCAGTATTAATCTGTGAGGGGGAAAAAGCTCATGATACAGGCTGATGAATTAAACTTACTAAAATTGAAAGAAAAAGCTCTCGAGCTGATGTAATGCATATCATCAGCTGCATCTATATGTGGTATATGTATGATGAAACATTTAAAATTACAAGATATGTTCAGTTATGGATTGTGCCTGAAGTATGGAGATATACAAATAATAATTTGTCGGTCAATGGAGGCAGGATGTAACGTACCACCACAATGTCACAGATAAATGAGTAAATAATGTCATTGCCTTAGAGGGAAAGAGCGGGTTTCTCACTGTGGGCTCTAGAGTAGTTATTTTTACGTGCCACTGTTTAAATGCATAACCCAGTATTAATATTATACTCCCTGATACGCAAAGATGTCTCTAGGTACTTCTTTCCATTTCTGCTTTCAGTGCTGATCGCAATGATTACCCATCACTTGGACTTGTGTACCTTTTTTGTAGGCAGGAGCTGACGCTGTGCTGGGCAGGACAATCTGGGGAGTCCTGGGCATAGGTGCCTTTGGATTTCAGCTCACAGAAGCACCTGCTGGGAAACACATCATCGTTACCACCCGTTCTCACAGCAGTACCCTGGTCAACGAGTGCATCAGTGCCTTGAATCCAGACAGTGTCATCAGAGTTGGAGGAGCAGGAAACAAGGTATGAAACTCCAAATCTTTTGGTTTTACTGGAAGGTGGTATCTTTGGAATAAGAAAAAGACCTTTTAAAGAAATCATTTGCTTACTTGCATGAATGTACAGCAGACTTCCTCTTCCTTCCCCAGCTCATTTTTTCTTCATTCCTAGCATTCAGTCTGCTGTAAGGTAGACAGAGGTACAGAAACATTTGTAACAGTGGCTGTGGTGGTCATGGCTGAGGTCCATCTTCCCCAGTATTCTGTTTCTAGGGGAGAAAATTAAAAGTTATAACACCAGAATGACTGAATGGGAATTCAATTTAATGACAATTATAGACATTTCCTTCTGTTCATGTTAATACAGTTCTTATTCCAACTACCTAGCAGCACATACAAAAGGATAAAAATAGGAGTACACAGTGATATTTCCTTTGCAAAAGTTTTCTGCATATAGGGAATACTCATTTGCTACAGTTTGTAAAGCTTAGTTTTGTCATGGCTGTCATAAGCAGAGTGTCCAATCTCTTTTCTCCAATGTGTGCAAGGCAAAAATGGCAACAAGACAACACGGAGATAGTTTCCACTTTATTTTTTTTAGTACTCTCACAAGATGGGAATTCTTGTTTCTGAAACTAAAAGTACACACACTGATCTAATCCCTGTTTCCTGGTGTTATTTTTACCCATTTCTAAATGCCTAGATCCTTTGCAATGATTGCCACTCTCTATTCATAACAGATCATTCAACTTGTAGAAGGCAAGGCATCTGCTTATATATTTGCCAGTCCTGGGTGTAAGAAATGGGATACATGTGCACCTGAAGCTATTCTACATGCCGTGGGAGGTAAGTTAATAGTATTCAGAATTCCAAGATAAATTAAATTATATCAATTAAAAGCTATTTATACTTTTCATAGAAAAAAAGAGTTTCCAAACATGGAAAATATTTTTAAATAGTCATGATTCACTAGGAGCTTTGAGCCCTGTGAAATCAACAGTAACTCCAAAGGGACAGCAAATTATGCTCTGGAAAGCATGAATGATCTGTTTTGTCCTGGACTAATATGGTCAATAATTGTTAGATAATTAAAAAAACAGCAGGTCAAGGGAGGTGATCCTCCCTCGCTACTCCACTCTCAAGAGACTCCACCTGGAGTGCTGCGTTCAGCTCTGTGGCCCCCAGCGTAAGAAGGACATGGACCTGCTGGAGTGAGTCCAGAGGAGGGGCAGGAAGATGCTCAGAGGGCTGAAGCACCTCTCCTATGAAGACAGGCTGAGAGAGTTGGGGTTGTTCAGCCTGGAGAAGGCTCTGGGGATACCTTACAGCGGCCTTCCAGGAGTTAAAGGGCACTTGTAAGAATGATGGGTCTGACAGACTTTTTAGTAGGGTCTATAGTGACAGGACAAGGGGGAATGGTTTTAAAGTAAAAAGAGGGTAGATTTAGATTAGGTATTGGGAAGAAATCCTTCACTGTGAGGGTGCTGAGACACGGGCACAGGTTGCCCAGAGAAGCTGTGGATGCCCCATCCCCAGGGGTGTTCAAGGCCAGGCTGGACAGGGCTTTGAGCAGCCTGGTCTAGTGGAAGGTGTCCCTGCCCAAGGCAAGGGGGTTGGAACTAAATGATCTTTAACGCCCCTTCCAACCCAAACCATACTATGGCAAAAGCCAAAATCCAAAATTATGGGTATATTAATTTTAATATTTTAAAAATAAATGTGGTTTTTTTTCATTGGCTTCTATTTTACAGTAAAATCACACTGTCCTACTAACTGGATATAATAGTGTGGACACTGGATTCTTTAAAATAACAAAAGTAGGCCAAATCATGAGGTTGTTCCTTCAATGTACAAACTCCAAAATTGAGTCATTCATTTAATTCAGTGGTGTTCAGCCAACATAAGCCACTTCACCTTTCTAGGGGGTAAGAGATTAGAGAAGTTACAAAAAGTCTCGCTAACAAGTATCTGAATATGTTTTATTGTTATACTACTTCTGCTTTTTGCTTTGATAGATCTTTTACCACTGTATGCTAAAGTTGTGGGGTTTGATCTCCTAAATTCTGTCAAGTGAGGACAACAGTGTTCATAAATAATGACATTATTTAAGTCCTCTGCAGTCTCTGGTGTTGATAACTGGGATAGCTTTAAACAGGTTAGCTCAGGCACAAAAACCCACCAATCTGGGGCAGCAGTGCTGTATTTAGGCTCCTTGATATGTAGGTATCTCGTGGTTAAATTAGCTTTGATAAAGATCTGCGTTGCTCTTGCTAAGTAATTCTAGAAAACTAGTTTAAAACCAGCTGGGGTACTTCTATATTATGTTAGTTTGTTGAATAGATTTACCCTGGGTTTTACTTTAACTGAGGATTCTTGTTTCCTTCTTATCCACCATCAATGTAAAAAAATACTCAGGAAGTATTTTAATTAATCCATGCGAGAGAGATGTTGTTTTCTTTTTCCTGAAACACAAGTTAAGGTATTGTTGAAAGAAAATGAAACCATTACTTGGTTTCAGTCAATGAAAAACTGTCACATTTGAACTGGGAGCAAAGATACTTCACATCTGGAGACAGGCATGTGTACACCAAAGACTGACTGTTTTGTTTAGTTATTATCATTTGTACTAATAAAATAGATCCTCTCTCTCCAACTTTTGCTTGCTGGAATGTTAATTTTTATTTTCTTTGCAGGCAAGATAACTGATATCCATGGAAATTCATTTCAGTATAACAAGGAAGTGAAACACATGAATTCAGCTGGGATCCTTGCCACTTTGAGAAATTACGACTATTATTCCAGTCGTATTCCTAACACTGTTAAACAATCTCTTGTGCCTTAAAGCAGCAAAGCATCTTTGCTTGGCCTGGAAGGCTGAAAAAGTGAGCTTGGAAAAAAAGAAAGAAGATAACTGAGGTTGAAATTTTGTTTTATAGAATCTGAACTGAATTCTTACATTAAGGCGTTCAATAATTTCAAAATTACATAAAGAATCTCTAGGTATACAGTGGATCAAATTGTTTTGCTGCGTTTAGCAGACAACATCAAAACAGTCACATTTCTTCAATAGTTGTTTTCCATATTCTTTGGAGTATTCGTTCTTCATTACTGTGCTTAATATACTGTTAATCATAATACTACTGTCCAAAAATAATCTTGATATTCAGGGCACAAAATCATGTTAAGTCCTTTACCTGATCTTGCTCAATGATTTTTGTTGTATGTAGTCAACAAGGGTTTATTGTGTTAAATACAAATGCACTAAGAATTTGCCTGGATGGATTAGACCATTTATAAGAAAGTTGACAGTTTTGGTTCTTAGAAGTGAATCTTTGAATTTTTCGACCTGCGCTCAGTTTTGGAATGGCAGAGATTGCTATTTGTGGTGAGCTAGGTTGTCTGAGTTTTGCAGGAGCAAGGACACAGTCCAGCTGGGCCTCTGACATCTCAAGCAGGGGTTCTTGGATCACTGATCCATTGAAGATCAGTGAAGCATTAATACAGCAGGGCTCAGGACACCTCAGTCACCTTCTCATATGAGAGAAGTAGAAAAGCAATTTAACCAAGTTTGGTAGTAAATGCAACAGTGGTTTAACAAGGTTCAAGGGCAAGGTATACTTGATTATTTACTGCACAGAGGACAGGGTCAGACAAAACTGTCAGGGAGGTCCTCCTGTTGAGTCCTGAGGTTCAGAAAGGACGCCCTTGTGTTCTAAACTCCTTCTCAGAGGGGAGTTCAAGTGCGGCTAGGTCCAGACTTAGTCTCAGACTTGGTCAATGATTTATATTTAAAGGACACACATCCTGCACAATCAATCCTTTATACTACTTAGCTAAGATTTCAAAAGTTTAGCATGCTATTAATCGCTTACCGAGAATCTGTTGAAGCAAGGAGTCTCTCAGCCTCGAGGAATAACCTTGAGAGGTGTCCCGGCTCCAGGGGAGACCCTGTCGTGCAGCCTGCTGCCATGCAGGAGAGCTCAATGGGCCTTGGGCTGTCCACTGTTTATGGAGTAAGATAACAGGCTCATGGTTGTCATTGCATACTGACTACGTAAGTTAGTTTCATTCCCACTTAGCTCAAGTCAGACCTTGACCAGCACTGTTAGGTGGGCACATTTTCAGTATCTGTCTCCTACAAATTCAGTTTGAGTTGGATACAGCCATCACAACCACCACAGATAGTTATCACTTGAGCGTTGTCAGGGAAACCAAGGGCAGGATGGAGGGGCAGGGGGAGCACACCACCAAACACAGTTGAGGAGAACCTGAGGGAACAGCACCTCTCTGATGATCTGTGTCAGGGTCTATACAACCTCAGTCTTGAAAAGCTTTGGGCATCCTAGGTCACTGTGTTATACATGGGGACAACAGAAATGCCAGAACTTGAAAAATTTCATGTCCAAATTTTGAGAGAAATGAAGTTCAGGTGCCTTTCCAACAGCCCCAAGAAGTGAGGAACCTGACACTACCACTCCCCCTTCCTGTGGAACACAGGCATGTTAGGGGAGGGGAGAGAGCAGGGAACAAAGTTACCCAAGATGAACTTGAAAACTGGAAAGCCTGTTTCAGTCAACTTTTCCATAGGTGTGGGAGTTAGGAAAGCAGGATTCAACTCTTCAGCCCACTTGAACACAAAAGAGAACAAGTAGTAAATCAGCTAAAACTGGCAACCTTAGCCAAAACAGCTGAAGCCTCTTCAAGTTGAATTGAGGATTCTGGAGTATCTTGAACCAGTGGGGCCTGTATGTACTTTGTTTTCTCCAGAATTTGTGACCCTAGTCCCTCACACTCAGATTAAGGGAGTCTTAGGGCCTCCCTTTCCCTAACAAATGTGACACATACTGAGGCATACCATGAAGAGAGATCAGTTTAAACGGACAACACCATAGTTGTGCTTATAGCTGTGCTTTTTTTTCTGTTCTCTGTGTGGATACAAGAGTGGCATATATCAAGGTCTCAGGCTTGTGGTGTCACAGAGGATGCCTGAACTTGGCTGCTTGTTTACATAAAGACTGAACACCTAAGCTCTCTGAGCATTTTTTTAACTTAACCTCTCCTGACACTATAAATGGCAAAGTAGTCTGCAAGTTACACTGCACCCATTCTCATTTCCTCCCCGCCCACAAGATTTAACTCCTGTGAATAACTATACTCTTGGTCCCCTCAAACCATCTTTACGCTAGCAGTGAACTTCAAGATACAAAAAGCTATGTATTTCAAAATTCAGTTTTCAACAGTGTGTTCAAGTTACCTCTCTCATAGAATCACACAACATATTTAACAACTCTAATTGTCCTTCCGTCACAGCAGGGTAACACCAATGTGACTTCATTGGTTTAAACTTGGTTCTATTACCAGCAAGCAGGAACACCTTGACACCAAAAGATACGAACAAGACAACTCCTCCTAAACTGTTCCCAGTCTCTCCCAGTGCACACATGGAAAAGGATCTAAGGAAGTTCCTTCCCTAGTGAGGTCAGCTTATTATAACATTTGCAGACAAATCAGCAAGATTGTCACTTACCTCATTCTATCATCATCAGGCAGTCCATAATGCTATCATGACACTGGATTAAAGCTGCATATATAGGAACAACGCATGCTTTTAATCCTTTCATCTACAGCCTACCTTTCTTGTCCTTCCTCAAGCACATGACTAGTAAGAGCACGCAAGACAGATTCAGCCTGCTTTAATTACAGCCTTCTTCATATTTTGACCCATTGTACATTTATTCATTCCACATATTGATAGTGACTTAAGTTTGAACCACATAGCAAGTACAAGATTAATCTAATTTCACTGCCTAAATTACATGTAATTTTCACCTTTATCTTCTGCAGGATTCTTGGATATAGATGCTTTAGTGTTCACACCAAAGTCTTCACATGAATTTGCAAAGCACATTAAGATAGAACATAGAATGACTTAAACAACACAAAGCCTGCCATAATAAGTCTTTCCATGTAATCATTAAAATACAAAGCCACGTACAGAGTAATCTTCATCTATGTCTCTGCATCCTTATTTTCCTCTGAAATCTGCTGTTTGAAAATTTCCTCAGCACAAGCTTCTTTCTAATTCTGTAATTTATGTGCTTGCTCATTTAGTATTACCTCACTGGCAGCAAAACACAGCATATATCATCAGCTTCTACCTCATGTATAAAGACACTTATGTATGGAACCATTTTCCATGCTTACAGAAACTGTAAAACTGCTAAAACAGGAAAATATTAAGGTAAGTTGAGATAAAATCCAGCAGGAGGAATTAAGGATAAAAGCCAGCACATAAAGTTCAGTCATGCTTTAGCTATACCACGATGCCCACTGCACAAAAAAGCACTGGTCTACCAATCAAGCATTTGGTAATTTCTCTGCTAGCACATTAGGTGCTACAGTACCATCCATAAAATAGACTAGGGAAAAAAGCACAGTGACACTGCAACGTCCTTGCAACAATGTGAACTTGAATCTGTCTCCTGTGAAAAACTGCTGACACAGCATTTTTTGTCATTCATTCCAAGGCTCGCTTGACCCACTGCAAAATCTGTGCATTTGTGAGGAGCGTAACAAGTAACACTCTACGAAAACAGATAGGTTAACCCACTATACTCAAAAGCGTCGGTACACATTGCGCTGTTTGTTTCAGTATATACAGAAAAGGGATCAAGCTATCTCTACAGCTGCCGCCAGACACCTAGCTCATGAGAGTTTTTACGGTTAACGCCCGCAGAGCTCTCAGGACGGCTCTGCCTAATCGCCGGTGCAGCTGTGAGAAAAAAAACCAGCAGCCTCCGGCCACACCGAGAGGCAGGGCGGCCTCCTCACAGCCACCAAGCTCCCCTCCGGGGCTTCACTTAGCGCCAGCCGGCGGAGCCCTGTGCACAACTCGCTAGTCACCTTCCTGCCCGGCTCCAACCTCACCGCCTGTCCCCAACCGCGGCAGCCACCACGGGAACCCCACAGAGCGGCAGCGAGCAAACTACGCCCCGCCTCACGCGCCCCCTCATGGCTTCTCCCGCCGGAAGTGACGAGCCGCGGCTCCGCCCCGCGGTGGTGGGCGGGGACAGGGGCGGGGCCCTCCCGGGTGGCCCTTGCCGAGCTGGCGGCGCCGCGCGCCCCGCCCCACTCTCCCCTTTGGTTCCGGCGCGGCGCCGGCAGCGGTGGCGGGATGGCGGCGCTGAGCCTCACCGTCAGCGCGGGGAGCCCCCCGCTCGGTAAGTGCGGGCCGGGCCCCGCTCCCCCTGCTCCCACGGGGGGGCCCGGTGGGGCGCTGCCCCCTCACCGCCCGGCCGGCTGCGGCGGGGCCGCTGTGTTGCATCATGCGACGCCGCGTGTCCCCGTGTATGAGGACGGGCGAGGCGTGAGGGGAGGCCCGCGTCCGTCCGTCCGTCCCGCCGCCGCCGCCCGGCCCTGCTGCGGCCGGCGCCGTGTGCCCGCTGCGGCCTTGGCGCGGGCGGGGCGGGGCGGCCGGCGGGTCCCCAGGGCGACCCCCCTGCCGCCGAGGGGGCCGGTCCCCGCGAGCAGGCCGCGCTGAGGGGGCCGCCGGGGCTGCCCGCGCGGGGTCCCGCTGGCACCTGAGGCGCCGGGGAGGCGGCGGCCCCGGGGCCCGGCTGCCTGTCGGGCCCGGCCGCGGTGTGCAGGGCCGGGGCAGGGCTGGTCCCGCCGCGGGTCCCCGCGGGCCGCCTGTCGGGTAGCGGTGACAGCTGTCGGCGCCCAGCGCCGCCTCACGCTGGAGCAACCGCGGCGCCGGCAGACCGAGCCCCTGGGGTGACTTGGCAGGCTGGGGCTCGGTTTGCAGGGCAGCCCCGCGTCGGATCGCGGGCGTCTGAGCTCAGCCTCATCGCGGCTGGCTTTCGCTGTCACTTCTCATCTGCTGCTAAGGCTGGGCTCGCCTGGGGAGCAGGGTCGAAGTTGCACTGCAAAATCCTGCTTTTTCAGTTACTCGCTGTTCTTCGGTGTTATCTTACCTTTAAAAATCTGAGAACCTCCTTCATTGCACTTTCTGCCAGCTGGAAACGGCCTTTTATACGTATTCTATACCATTTCTCCATTTTGTTACAATATTCAAAATACATTTTCCTCCCGTTCTTCATCTTACTGATTTCTTTTTCATGCTGACGTTCCCAGGTGCGTTTCAGAGTTGAATACAAGCTGCACAATTACAGATTTAAAGAGTAATAATACATAAGTTTTAAATAACATTTCTTCTGATACTTGTTTGAGCTGCTTTGCTAGAAAAGATATGATGCAACGTGAGCAGTGATTAACATAGGTTTAGGGGCTTTGGAGGATTCTTTTATTTTGATAGCTAGTGAGTGGTACTGGAGATTTAATTCAGGAGATTGCATAATTATGTCAGAAATATCACATATTACAGATGAAACACTTGAGTAAACATTTGTATTGAGAAGGCAAGCATACTCATCCTATTCATTCCAACCTCGTACTATTCACCATAGTTGTGCACTGGGAAAAGTGTAGTAGCTTTTAATATCATTAGTATTAATTACATAGCTTGGTGTGCATAATACTTGTAATTTTCAAAGCACTTCCGTGCATGTTATTAAAATACTTCTATGTCTTACAAACATATTGCATAAGGGATGTCATCCTGACTTTCACAGATGGATAACTGAGGGATGGGAAGAAGAACCTTGACTTACTGTGGATAAAAGCTTAATGCCACAAGAAGGGTTTGCAGCTGAGCAGGGGTGAGAGCTAGGGAGTTCCTAGTGCCAGTGCTTTGTATTTAGGCCAGCGTATTAATAGCTTACAACATCGTCTGCCATGGGTAGTCTGTGCATTGCTCTAGGGAAGATAGTGTGCCGTACACTTCATGAAGACTAGCAGGTTAAATGCCTTTTGAGACCTAGAGTATAGTTCTTTGCCTAGTTCAATTTAAGTAATAGCTGCCTATTCAAAAGCTTGCTGTCTTTATATGTGCTTCTGAGCAAAGTAAAAGAACATGAGCTCCTCTACTTATGCTCAGCAGGCTGAATCTGGACCAGAGCCAATCCAGAAATACAGCCAAGTTAGCTCAGTGCTTTGTTTGAGCTGCTGTCGTGCTATAGAGCATCAAGATCAGAGAAGGTTTGCATCAAGCCTCTCTGGATGTGGGCAGAGCTGTCTTCCAGTTGATGATGTAGCCTAAAAACTTCTATCATTCTTTTACTTCTAGAGGCCATCCTTTATTGTCACTGGTGAACCACTTTGAAAAGCCTGTGTAACCCTCCTGCACTTCTACATGGATAGAATTTCTTGAGTTTTGAATGGCTAATCTTTCCATAAACATTAAATCAGGTTAAAAAAAGTCTCATCCTTGCTCAGAAAGCACTGGTATATAAAGTAATTGATCTCCTTTGATGCATGTATCAGGGCTGGGATAGAGTACATTACTGTTCAAAATTAAAAGCAATTTGATTGCATTCTCTACATATATTGGGGGACAGGACTAATATTATAATACCTTTAGGAAGCAAAATGTACTGCTGCCAACACTTGCTGAGCTCACTGCAAGTTATTGTATGCTGGACATAATCAATTTGGAGCTGTAAGACTTGCCAAGAATAAGAAGCCTTTTGCATATGAGACTGAACATTGATTTCTTCCCTGGGCAATCTTACTTGAAGGAGCCAGTTCAGTCACCTGGTCTTATTTGATAAGAAACATAGCTGTTTTGTTTCTACTATGAAAGATACCTTTCCTGGAAAAAAGTTCAGTATTTTTTTCTCTTGTTTTTTAAAGGAGTTCTGCTGACGGTAGAGCATGTGAAGAATGATATTGAAATTTCAGTGGAAGAAGGCAAAGAAACCATCCTCCGTGTGTCTGAGTAAGTGACTTTGCATCTCTCCTTCTAGCTTTGGGTCAGCAGTTTTAAAAATCACATGCTTGTAACACTGACAATAACCTTTTCAGGTAGAGGAAAGAGAAGAATACGGTTTTATTCATCGCTGCATTACTGATGCCTCCTTGTCGCACAGGCAAAACATTTACAATATATTCTAAACTTGATCTTTGAGGAAAGAGCTCTGGTATTCTTATTTGCATTCACATACCTCTGATCATTTGTGCTGTACCAGTCACTTCAGTGTTTAGATATTTGCCTTTTTGAAGGTGCCATGGATTATCAAAAGTAGGGCCATTTTATGTTAGGCAAGATTGGTATACATGATTCCTTGGACTTATACATATGTGATGAAAGGAATTCCAAAGGTTTATATGGCATTATTTTGGGTTTACTGCTGCATATAAGTGAAGGCATGATGTTATCTTGAGAAGTGCTAATTAACTGTGCCATGCTATCCAGTGTATCCTTCTGCATCCTGTAGGAAGGATCTTGGAATTTTTTGTAGAAATCTATTGTTTGTCCTTCTAAAAACACTCTGCCATTGGAATAAATATTTCCAAGTTTATGGCATGAAGGTTGTTTTTATGATCTGAGTACGATTGTATGGATATCGGAAATGCAGGACTAATGCTGTTGGTTTTGGGAAGCTGCACTGTCATCTTAGATTCCATATCAGGTAAGATACCTGGATATATATCAAGAGGAGATATCCTGATATCTTAAGTACCAGTGACACATCAGTGGAAATTTCCTGATGTCTAGTGTCTACAGTAAGGAGCATATTTTGACCCATAAATATTGCAGTCCTAACTTAAAGCATCTTAACACTATGATGAGTTTGGAATTAGTGATTATAAGTGTAGTTTTTGAATACTGGTTGTTTTTTTAAAGAACAGGGGGAAAATCTGTTGTTCACAGACTTGCTGACAAACTCACATTTTGTAAGCTATTTCAGTAGAAGATGCTGTTAAAGCCACCAGTGCATCATAAATTAGTATTCCTGAATGTCTATAGAATTGCTATAAAAACAACATAGTATTTTTATGTTGTGTTGCAGAGATCCTGACTTGATCCTCGTAAATTAACACAGACTGAGCTTTTCCCGCTGTCTTCTAACCTCAGGGAAAGAGTGCCACTATATATATATTTCTACAAAAAAATCAAAGCACAGGATGATTCACAATCTTCAATCATAAGGATTATTTTACTGGTTGCAAATATTGCTTTCTGTTTAAAATGTTGGACTTGAACTCAGATATGAGTTCTTTCCTTACTGTAATCTCATTTTACATGTTACGTGTTGTCTTTTGCTGTGGCTAGTGATGGCATGGAATTGTGATTTTGAACTGAAGCCAGAGGAATGTGGCATGTTGTACTGGGACTGAATTGGTACAACATTAAAAAATTTCAGTGCGTGTTATGCACATGTGGGATACAGCTTACATAAGAGGGTGAATTGGGTGGTTTTTTAATTGCATGAGAGAGTTTTCCCCTTAAGTTGCATTAAGTCAGATTTTGGTTCCGTTTTCCTTTCGGAGTTCAGGCATTGTGTGTATGTATATACCAAAAGTGCTGTGACACACAGGGATAATCTTGGAATAATACAAATTTACATACTTGGCTTTGAAATAGTATTTTATTAAATGATTTTATAGTACCATGCCTTCTTCCCACTGCATTACAAAAACACTCATTGTAACTGTAATTGAAATTGTCAGAAATGTAAAGCAAAAGCTCTTCTGCATTTTGGCCATGTGTGGATAATATCTAGAATCATGGTTCCATCAGATGGAATTTTTTGTGTGTTAATGTCCTCTCATCCCTGCCATTGGATTACGTTTCAAAAGTTATTCCAAACCTCAATATTGCATTAATCTTCTCTTGCTCAGTTGAACGATAATTTTAAAAATTGATTCTCTATTTTAAAGTCTGTTAAAAGTGTATCTGTAACTTGAGAAGCATCAGCCGAACTCATATCTCAACTAATGCTTTTGGTAAATGGATTTCATGGCATCATTTCTGCTGAAGCCATCTTATTTTGGCATGACTTTGAAATTCACTTAGGATATTTCAGGCTGATTTTTTTTCTTTTTTTTTTCAGGAGACCATTAGTTCTAATGACTTGACTTAAACAAGAGAGAACATTTTATTTATTATTTTTCTGGGTTATATTTTGAAGTTCAGTTAAAATCTGGTGATAATCTTTTCAGCTAACTAGCTGAAACTTTGCTGTCAGCTAGTTAGCTGACAAGATTAATGCTAATTTGAGATTATTAATTTTACTTTAGAGGTTATTTTTGATGGCTTAGCTTCAAAACTTCATGCTCCTAAATAAACCGGTCTGCTAAATGCTGATGGCTTTATGGAGTGTTTTAGCGTAGCTGTATCTTATCAGATAACAAACTGCAGTACAACTTTTCTGGTTTTTGTGAGCACATGCATACTTCAGAGTAGTATTACCATCTTGTCTTTTGCTTCTTGAATATTTGCCCTAGTATTTAATTATGTGGCATTTTATATTGCTTTTGAGAAACTTACTCTTTTCCTGTAACATTACCTTGTCCCTGGTTTATTCTTCCTTATTCCTGGAGTTAGCTGGCGCTAGCTGCAAGGAGCAGCCTTAATGTTTTTTAACTTCTTCAAAGAAAGGAGGCCAGTTAGCACTGTGTTTGGGTGGAAGTAGATCTTTTATTTCCCAAAGAAAATAAACAACTTTTTAAGCACAAGTTAGATTTTAGTCAGAGTAACATTGTTACATTTCATGTATTTATTTAGTTTTGCTGGAGTAATCAAGGGGATGTGTTTGGTATGAACTACTGCAAACAAAACTTGAGTTTTCATACACTTTCTGTAGATGCAGGTGTGTTAGAAATGTTTTTTCTTCTAAGTTTGAAAAAGCTTCATTAAAATCTGATAGAAGTGTGAAATTATAATAAGACATACTTTGTGTATGTTTAGCCCTCCACTGTGGCTTTTGGTTGTAGTTATATTTTATGACTCTTCTGTATACTGGATCCTAGAAGCTTGAAAAGCTAGAAGCAAAAAAACTACAAATGAACAAAGTTCCTTAGGTTTTAGTGCAGTTAATGTGACTGGCTGATCTATTTGTATTAAAAATAGGACTCATTATAATTGTTAATATATCAAGAAGTCTTCTATATCTTCTCCAGAACTTCCATTGATTTTTTGCAAGGCTTTTTGAGGGCTATCAAAAATTCTTTTGATTTTATAAAGGACACAATAGGTGTAATGGGAAGTACGGAACAATGGCAGAACAGAAATGAAACCTTGTTTGGACAAGTGTAGCATTCAGTCCATTAAACTGAGTGGAACAGAACACTTACAGGAATGCTTTTTGTTGATGTCAATGCTTGCTTAGAAGCAATTGGAGCTCTAATTTTGTAATTTACACCTATGTGGGACTGTGGAGATGAGTATTATCTGGAGAACTGATGGTTATGATGTATCTTTCTTCCAAAGCTCTTTAGTAAATATTAATGAAAATACATTTATCTTAGATGAGTTTGAAGTTAGATTTCTGACAGTACGCAGCTTTTTGAAATACTGTATGTGAAGGTAGAAAGGGAGATTAAAACAGAAAGAACTATGTTCTTTGGAGAGCCTTTCGCCTGCGGATCTATTGAGAATTTCCAACAGCAGAATGGGAAAAACAAATTTAAATTAGCCTTTTATTTGGAGAAGACTGGGTAAAAACCAGAAATACAGAGAGCTAGGTTTGTTCAACAGGGGACAGTCTCTATGAAGTGTGAATTGAGTAAAGTGAGTAACAAATAAACATGTTTTTTAACCCTGATGCTAGCCCTTAAAACCGTAGTGGAGACCTCTTGTTTCCTCTGTAGATTCTCTAGGAATCCCCTTCAAAGGCAGCCTTCTTGTATGAAAAGAAAAGAAAACAAATATTGATTTAGCTGCTTATATTCTGGAAAATATGTAGCTCAGGTTACACTTCTGCATTCTGTCAGATGTGGGGAGAGTTTTATTCTTTGAAAGTATAATTAGAGTTTTATTTTCTTGATTTTTCTCTGTCTGACCAAAATTGTTTCATGTTTAGAAGCTTGTTGTACCATCTGGTGATAGCAAATCAAAGATTAATATATCCTTTTGTTAGATTATTTTTTTTATTTTATTCTGGTGATCTGATACCTGTTGATTCACCCAGAAATTATTTTGCATTTGTTTTACACCTGTTTCAACTATGTGTATGATTAAAATTGAAATTGAACTGGAGGTAGTAATTTAATATATCTTTATCTTGCCTCTTTCTTTTTTTAGGCATGTTTCATTTACAGATGTGAATTCAATAGCTCGTTATCTGGCAAGAGCTGCTGGTTCTGCTGGGTTGTATGGTTTGAATCTGTTGGAACACACTGAGGTGAGAAGGAGTCATGCATCTGGGTTTTTTTTTGGGTTTTTTTTTGAATTTGTGTCTGTTGTTCTGCATTTTATTATTAGACTGTTTCCAGCTATGGGATGCTGAGGTTTCATTTTCTTAAGCTTGCTCCTACTTATAAAGAAGAGTTGTAAATCTGAGCTTTGAAAGGGTTGCCCTTTTCCACCCCTGCAAGAGCAACTCCTAACCTGACAGTTCACTAACTCAGGTTGAAGGTGGTGTCTGCAGTTTTCCCTCTTCACTTTCCTCAGCTCTGTTGCCATCAGTTGCTACCTTGTAACACTTAGTGTAACACCAAGGAACACTACTGAATTAGTTTTTGCTGTATATGATGGATAAACCCCTGACCCCAGTTTTATTCAGTGAAATGTGTTGAGACATCACCACACAGATGGACTCTTCCCTCCTGCATGGTCCTGTATTCTGTAACGCTTCCCTCATGATGCCATGAGGGCATCAGAATTTTTGTGCCGAAGAGGGAACTTCTTTGGTCTGCCTTGGTTATACAGGTTACAAAAAGTTATTAGGAACTGTGAGTATGATATGAGAGGGAATTCAGCTTGAGCTTAGCTCAGAATAATCGTATGCTGAATTTTAAGTTGGTAGCTGAAACTTACAGATAAATTGAAATTTGTTTCCTCTGAGATCTGGGGAGGGACTGAAGGTCTTGATTTAGCTCTTTTCTTCAACTACTTGAGGCTAGTAGTAATCATTCTTCAGCCCTTATAGCTGGTCTCAAGGGAAGTGTGTCTTAGTATAATGCTTGTAAGGTATTTAAGAAGTTGTAGGTTATTTTGTTGCTATTTAAACTTTCTGACCAAAACCCTTCTTTTAACTTAAGACCCAAGAGCTCTGCAAACACGCTTTCTAGACTGGTATTTTTGATAAAATACTACTTATTCACTTCTGCATCTTTCAAAAATAAAGTTGTAATTTGAGAATTACAGTGACAGCTGCATTTGTGGTGGAAATATTTTGAAGTATAACTGCAAATGACTGAAATGAATTCTGTGGTGGTGTAATTACATCTGTGCCTGCCACGTTGGCTTGAATGTTGGAAGGATTCCTGATGCGGTTTAAAACACTTGCACATGAAATAGGGACAGAGACATTTAGCCTTTTCCAGGGTTGAAGGATTCAATTTATAGACAGGGCTACATTATTAACCAAGGGCCTGATTCTTGATTTTTCTTTGTTTATGGATCAAGATACATTTCATTTTATAGGAGAAGACTGTTTTGCAGGAGAGAGGGGAGGGAAATGAAACGGAGGAGGGATTCGATTTCTTAAAATCTAGAAGGAGATGAGGCAGAGAAGATAGGGACTGAGGGGAAAATGGTGTACTTATGCAATAGCAGTACCAGGAAAATCAAATAGGTTGCAAATATGGTATCTAAATAGTTAAAGGATAATGAAGATTATTATATACTCTGTGTGATAAAACCCACTGATTATTTTTACCAGTGGGAATAGCTTCAGTAAAGTCAGTATTTTCAGCAGTTTGAATACATCCTGAAGGAAAAAATTAAATTTAATCATTTAGTATAGTTCTGGGTGAATCTTTCAGTATATGTTATTTTAAATGTTCTTTAAGCATATATTGTGATTTATTGTCCAATATAATTATGTTCCAGTTAGTATTTTCTGTTCAGCTATTAAATGGATTGTATATTACTTCTGTTTTGTTTTTTTTTTTTTAACAAGCTACTTTCTTACTCCTGTTGTAACTTTGACTATCTTTTGTCACTTAAAACTAGATTGACCACTGGCTGGAGTTTAGTGCTACAAAATTGTCTACAGACAGCCAGTTTCTTTCGGCAGTCCAAGAGCTCAACCACTGTCTGTCTCTAAGAACGTACTTGGTCGGAAACTCTCTGAGTCTTGCAGACTTGTGTGTCTGGGCTGTACTAAAAGGTATCATTGCATGTTCTCACTTTCACTGGCTTGCAATCGGTGTATGCCAGGAGTCTCCAATTTACCTTTTTCTGGATGCCAGTAGCAAATCTTAGCTGTGTGCCAGACTGTATACTATTGTGCATACTGCTCTGGCCTGTGCACTGCTAGTGATGGCAATAGTATAGGAAACACTAGAATTTTTTTTAAGTGGTTGTTATAGTTGAAAATTTATGAGATGTAATCATTGATGGGAATTTTGTAATTTCTTTTGTGTTAACTCTAAGAGTGTCTTTTTATTACGTGTTGCCTAAATATGAAAATTTGCTGTGGCCCAAAATTTTGGATTAAATATTTAAATTATATTGTAATCCAGAGTAAAATTATATACACAGACCTTTCCATGACGTTTTCTGAATAGAGGAAATTTCTTTGGTGTTTTGTTTGAATTATTAAAAGAGGTTTACGTTACTCTGTGAAATACCCTTTGGAGGTTAAAAGAAACTTTGATGATCTGTTTTTATGGGTTTGGGTTTTATATTCTCTTAGATGTGTATCTAAAGTTGATAGGTGTCAATCTACCATTCATTATAACCAGCTTCCTCTTGAAAGTAAAATGCATGTTCAAGATTAAAAGCTAACATCTTTTGGTATTTTTTCAAAGTTGCTGCTCTTGAGAGAAATCTGAAGGGAGTGTACTTCTTTCATAATTTTTTTTTCCTTTCTCTGTCAGAATCTTTCTAGTGAGGTTGTGTTCCTGGAAAATTAGACTGTGGAAATACAGCCCCTTAGAAATAAAGGGTATTATTGGTACATCTGATAAAGCTTAGAAAACGTCAAATGTAGTCACACTAGAGAGATATCCTACATTTATGTCTTGAATTCTGTCTTGAATAACGTTGTTATTAATTTTGAGGTGGGTGATACAAATAAAAATGTGTGTTCCCCAGTTGCTCCCACCTTCTGCTTTGATGAACCCAAGAAAGAATGCAGTATGTCTTGGGTTTGGGAAGAGTTTATTTAATTTGCTTTAGAGTTACTTGTGTCCCCGTGACTAAATGTCTTTTCAGAAGTGAGCATAAGTAGATTTTTTTTTTTAAATCATAATCTTTTTATTCTTAAAAATTGCTGTTGGTAATCATTCCATTTTTCTAATTTAATAGCTTGAAAAATTATTTGTTTTGTAACAGATAATAACATATGGCAAGAGCAATTACAGCAAAACAAAGCTCCTGTCCATGCAAAGCGGTGGTATGGCTTTCTTGAAGCACAGCACGCTTTTCAGTCAGTAGGAGCCAAGTGGGCTTCTGGTAAACCAACGGCTAAAATGGTAAGATGTACTCAGATCCTCTGGAGAGACTAGCTTTATTTGTGTGAATACACTATAAGAGATTTTTTTTTTTAAGTTAGAGATTTAAGAGCTAAAGAGAATCAGTTGTAGAGTAAATTCAATTTTTGTAAACTCTTTTTTAAAAATAAAGCTGTCACTTTCATGTTTAGAAAGGCATGAGTGGTGTAGTCCAGTGCTTAAATGGAATAATTTAAAAATGGCACCGCACCTCTTAATTAGCACTTCTCTTTAGTTATATTGTTTGCTCTTTCTAAAGAGGATTTTGAAATCCAGATAGACCTGCAAAGATTGCAGTCTTTAGTTGATTGAACTTGTTGATCACATTCATTTTAAGAACACTAATATAAGAACTTGGCTAGCATCTGTTTTCTTCTATGAAACAACTTGGTGGGACTTCCAGTCCTGGATCAAATTTGGTAACAGAAAAATTTAAAACTCCAGAATTAATCTTGTTTTAATGTACTATGAATAATGTGAAAGTTGCGAAGAGATGTATTTGGGGTCCAATATGGCAGCTTTTTGTCTTCTGGTTTGAAAGGAGATTTTGGTGCAAAAGGTGTTATCTAGAGTTTTATATCTGATTATACAGTTAACGCATTCTGTAAGTATGTCTCTTGTTTATTTTCAAGGCAACAGAAAAGAAAGCAGATGTTGGGAAGTTTGTTGAACTTCCTGGTGCCGAGATGGGAAAGGTCATTGTAAGGTTTCCTCCTGAAGCAAGTGGGTAAGAAACACAAATGATTTGAGAAGGTTCTATCTGTGCTTTTTTTTTTTTTAAAAAAAAAAAAAAAGTGTGCTTGTTGAGGATGTTAATCAGCTTATCAGACAAGACTTTTAAGCCAAATGAGTATTTAAAGCTTTGTCCACATCTACATTAGAGCTGAATATTTACTTTTCCTCTATACCTCATTGCACTGTTGCCTGAACTTGGAATAAGGAGGTTGGTTGCCAGCAGCTGACATGGTGCTGCTTGGCAGTGGGACAAGGAGAAGCAGAAGGATGGCATTTGCGTGGATAATGGTGGTGTGTGCGCTGAGAGAAGCTGTGAAGTGTAAATACATTCTTTGTGAGCTGGGTGAAAGGACTCACAGTGCTTCTTAACGAAGCTTAGATTTGAGAAGGGAAAGGAGTATGGGATAGCCTCCCTTTGGGAAGCTTGACACCAGATGTGTGACGAAGGGCTTATGCCCAGGGGTACAGACTGTATGTAGTCCCAAACCACAAACTCCTTAAAAACCACACAGTGGAGATGTGATGAGCCAATTTACTAAATACGAGTTTCAGCCAGCTTTTAATTTTCTGTTTCTTTTTAGAATTGTCTGATGAGCTGTAAAATTTCCATGATTGCATTTCTTCATTAAACTGGCTGTTCAGCATCGTGTGACTTCTGTAGTAGTGTTCCATACTCTATTAGTGCAGCATAAACTGTTGCTCAGATATCATAAGTTATGTATTATGTGCATGTATGTATACAGCATATATTGTTCTCACATTACTTCGTAGCTTTTAGTGTCTTAATTCTGGTGTTTTATTTAAAACACTGTTCTTTAGGGACACTATTTTACATTGAGAGTTATTTTTGTTTTGTGGATTTGTTTTTTTTATATTTAGTTTAAATTGACAGTAGCTTTTTAGCTTATGTTAAACATACACAGCAACCACCATTTCAGAAAATTCCACTCTTCTGAATGTGGTAGGTTCAGGTTATCTGATAGCTACTGAGTATCATCAACAGTTGGTTTAAGTTAGTCTGTAAAACTTGTGATAAGTGGAGTCCTGCCTTTATATCCATAATGACACTCTAATTTACAAATTTAGGTATTTTTAAACAGTTAACTACTAAATTTGTGGTAGAAAAAAACATAATCTACTTTTCATAAATGTAGGGTATTTCAAGAAATACCCTGGGTTGTTTTCTTTGTTAGACTTAGGTATTGCTTTCCATTCTTTCTCATTCCCTCCCTCACACACACAAATATTTGGCTGAAGTAGTGCTGGTGTATATATTAATTTTTTATTTCCTTTTTAGATATCTGCATATCGGTCATGCCAAAGCTGCCCTGCTAAATCAGCACTACCAAGTTAACTTTAAAGGAAAACTTATTATGAGATTTGATGACACAAATCCAGAAAAAGAGAAGGAAGACTTTGAAAAGGTATGATAAGAGAGCAGGGAAATCCACTCACTAGCTAATTCAAAGGTAAATGACATGCAGATCTGCTCTTGCACACTTTTTGTGCACTAGATTATTATATTATTAGTATTATACTTATGTCTTGGTCTTGGAAGAGATTTCTATCATCTTTACCTTAAAAAGCTTAAAGCCTTTTTACTGTTAGCTTATTTCTGCTCTTTCTCCAGTGTTTATTCTACAGTATAAAGATACTCAACTCTTGCAATACACTGTTGTTTTCATTGTATAAATACTGCTTAGTCAATAACAAGTGATTTGTTTCAGCTTTCATCTCCTTTTCTTTTCCTGCCTCTTTCTTGTATTTGTTTGAAGTCTGATCTCCTGTAATTATAGGCTGTGAATGAATGATAAGTGCCCGCCTCTCTTTTCTTTCATGCATGTCATGTTATTCTTACGGTTTATCCTTCCTGGACAATGGAGCATTACAACCATCACATCTGGTACAAAGAGGATAAAATTTTAAGAAAACTAGCTTTCCCAAATGTTAAAGTATACAATTTCACACTTTGCAGGTTATTCTTGAAGATGTTGCGATGCTGCACATCAAACCAGATCAATTTACATATACCTCAGATCACTTTGAAACAATAATGAAATATGCAGAGAAGCTTATCCAAGAAGGGAAGGCATATGTGGATGATACTCCTGCAGAACAAATGAAAGCAGAGCGTGAGCAAAGAATGGAATCTAAACACAGAAATAACTGTAAGATATTTTAAGCTTCCATCTTGCTTTCTTATTTTTTTAATTTGGCATCAAAACTTCATTTTTCTTGACAAAGATGGATGAGATGACTAATTGCATATCTCTACTGACAGGTGTAGTAAACTTGTGTATGTATGAATTCATCACCATTCATTACTACTTTTAAAAAACTGAAATTATAAAATGCATAAAAATGCATGCCAGTGTGGGAATCCCATAAAGTGGGGGGTGACATTGCATTTTTTTACTGCAGTAATAAAATGTGGTTCTGTATCAACTTCATAATACCTTACAAAACGATTTATATTTTTTATACTTAGGTGTTAATAAGAATCTACAAATGTGGGAAGAAATGAAAAAGGGAACAGAATATGGACAAACTTGTTGTCTACGAGCAAAAATAGATATGAATAGTAACAATGGATGTATGAGGGATCCAACTCTTTATCGTTGTAAAAACCAGCCTCACCCACGTACTGGAAGTACCTACAAGTATGTCCGCTTCCTCCTTGTGTGGCCTGTGATTTTTGCTCTTTTCAGGGCATTTACCATTCCTTAGTAAACTTCTTCTAATACTTGGAACCTGCTAGCATCTTTTCGGTCAGAATATGTAATGAGTCTCTTGACTTTCTGAAACTTCTGCTCATGAGGCTTAAAACCTCTGAGTTGGCCATTATGGTCAGCAGTGAATATTGTTTCAGTTTTGTCCATAAATATGTTGTGTCAGTGAAGATCTTTCAGTCGAAACATGAATTAAGACTTAATGGCCCTATCTTGGACAGCAGAGCTGTTTGCTTTATTTCTTGGAGCTTAAATAGAACCATGGCAATTCTGTGTTGCTACAATTTTACATTGCTGCAAAACATCCTTGATCTATTTACCTGAGTGGCTGCTTTGGTTTTCACAACAGCTTCTGTCTTTGTGCAGAATGAAGAATCACTGTGGTGTGCATTGAAGTAAGCCTACCCAATTGTTCAAGGCTATGGTTCAGGGCTTATTTGAAACCTCTGTTTCCAGCTATACAGCTCCCTTTTTGGAAACACTGATTTGATTTAATGTGTGTATAATAGTAGAGCTATTGCTGTGGGTAGGGGGTTGTTTTTAAACATGAAGGCTTTGCTCATTATTCAGTTAACTAATTATTCTTTTTGATATTTAAGTAAGAAACCCCTATAAGTCAGCATTTTATGTGTTTGAAAAGAACAATAGCAGTGTAGGATTTATTTTTTTTTTTTTAGTCTTGAATATTAGGGTTACAATGAATTAATTTCTTGAAGGTTTTCTTGTTTTAAAAAGTTACTGCCCTCTGGATCTTTTTATGGACAATTTCTTGTGTATGTGCTATTTTAGTCTTGATCTGAAAGTTTTCAGGATCATAGATTATGAATATTTATAATATATAAATATAAACTATCCTTAGTTTAAATGTTTACATGTGAAGAAAGTGTTTTGTGCTTCTGCCCTGCTAATTGAAGGTCTTTATTCACAGGGTTTATCCCACATATGATTTTGCCTGCCCCATTGTTGATAGTATCGAAGGTGTCACACATGCATTGAGAACAACTGAATACCATGACAGAGATGAACAATTCTACTGGATCATTGAGGCACTGGGCATAAGGAAACCATATATATGGGAGTATAGCCGCCTAAACCTCAACAACACCGTGCTCTCTAAGAGAAAGCTCACGTGGTTTGTCAATGAAGGGCTTGTGGATGGATGGTATGTTACATGGTTGTAGTTCAGCATTGTTCCTTAAGATACTCATGACTGATGCATGCATGCATTCTCTGTTTTGGACAATGCTTTGACATCAACGCAGCATGAATGAATATTTAAGCAGTATTTAAGAACACTGCTTAATTACAGTGGCTTCTGCCACTGGCTGTGCCACTACTGTCTCAGTCTATTTACTACTCTACAGTAAGTAATTCATATCCTGTAATAAACACGCGGTAGCTTATTTTTGAACTCTGGCTTTTGCCTGTAGATGCTACTTACACATTTTCCAGTCTGAGTCATTGGATACGTTCCTGAGCAATGCCAGAACGGGGCCTGAATTGAAGAACTTCTGGACCTATCCATCTAGTCAAACCTGCCCTGCTTCCTGCCTCCCTGCCTTCCCCCTGCCTTCTTTCTTTTTTTCATGTTTAACTGAATTTCTGCAGAGACTACTTGGTGGTATAGTAGCCTAAGTATTTTCTGGGAAAGGGTAGGCTGTGGTTTTACACTTATGCAAGTAGTTTGGAGTCTAGAGAGGCTCCTTTGTTCATTCCCGTGATGGGCTAGCTGTGGGAACATGCCATCTGAAGTCATCTCTTCATAGTACAGGAGTCTGAAGAAATCCATGGATAATGCTGTCAGACAACTGCTTATAGTGTTTTTCCTGGGCTGGTTTTAGGTTATTCTGTGCTCAGCCTATGAGAGCATCATTTTACACAAGTTCCTAGCTTGCCTGGTTGTCTTACTAAGGTGTGCCAAGTGTGGGGTTTGGGGTTTTTTTTCTGATTTTATTTTTTTATTGTGTTGAAAGCCTGGATTCCTAGCTTATGCACGGAGCCACTCTGCTAGAGCCAAAATTCTTAGCAAGGTCCTCAGCAAGGTTTGATTTGTGTTCCCACCACTGCTTATTTTGCATTTCAGATTAGGCCTTTTTATTTCTTGTATAAGAGAATAAAATAGAATTCTATCACTTATGTCACTGAGAGATAACGTTATTGTCACTCAAATCTTTCTGTTTTTTCTTGGGCAAGAAAGAATCAAGCCATGTTGTTTCAGGTTCCATTATTCAGGTGCCATGAAAAGGAAGTAATGTGATAGGGACATAACTTTGCCTTGCCAGTTTTTGAGAGACTTAAGATTCAATAGGTACAGGAAAAGAGCTACTTCACCAAGAGGTCCCTCTCTGGGGTGAGCTAGAAGAAAACCTGCTCATACATTTTTGTATGGATAAGAGCTCAGTCTTTTCAGTTAGATCTTCTCATCTAGCTCTTATTTCATGCAAGCAAAACACACTGAAGCTGTGCCTTTCATGTGTGGCAGTATTAGTAAAGCTTTTGATCAGTGTAACCCACAGGTAGAACTTAGTATGTGACACTGATGAAACATCTTTTTCTACTAGGGATGACCCACGATTTCCCACTGTGCGTGGTGTCCTAAGAAGAGGCATGACAGTTGAAGGGCTAAAACAGTTTATTGCTGCTCAGGTGGGTGTTCTGTTCTGATTCTTTGAATCTCACTTGAAAAAGGATAAGTTTTTGTGAAGTTTCAGTTAAAGTACTTGTCATCGGGATGTTTCTTCTTTTGAAGATATGCTGCTTTCATGTGTACCACCTCAACAATACGAACACCTGTGAACAGGTCTGGGCAAAATGGGGTTTCTTACTTTAAGAAGTGTTTATTTTGCAAGCTCAAAATGCCTTTCTAAACTGTTTTGATGAATGCAAACCATAGAGGGCTTGTAGTCTTTGAAGGACTTTGGTTTAGGTAAGTCAAAGAGCTGGAATGTTTATATTAATGTGAGTTTCTGGGTTTTTTTTCCAGGGCTCCTCTCGATCTGTTGTAAATATGGAGTGGGATAAAATTTGGTCTTTTAACAAAAAGGTATGTGCTTACTTGAATTTGTTGCTACTCCTGGTATTCTCTTTCTGGGATATGTAAAGAATCCAGCATTCATTGGAGTGCTTATCACAACAAGTAGCAGTAGCAGTATGTTGCATCATTTGGCACACTTTCAGGAAAATGGAATGTCCCCCCCCCGCCATCTAACCTGAACTAGCACTAATGCTATTGATTCTCCTATACCAACACTTACTTGCCTTACTTAGTAGTACGGGAAAGATAACGGTATTTGCTGTAAATCTGATATGAAAACTGCATTTCATTTTTCTGCTTTCAAGCTGCGAGCTATCTGTAAGAAGGTATTACTTAATGCTTTTTACCTTAGCATATAGCTTACAGTGCTGTAAGCATACATAACATAAGCGATCATTTTGCAGCTTCATAGCACAGTCACATTTGCTTATATAACAGGAGCTCTACAAACCCACTGAAAATGCATTATTCCTAGTTTTAAAAGGCTGCCCATTTCTGGTTTGGCTTATTTGTTAACATAAACAGAAATCTTAAATTTGACTTATGTTGGCCGCTTTTCTGTTCTGTGGCAAAAGGACCAATGCGCTGCGTATACTGCCTGTGTAGATAAAGCCAGCACTGCTGATGTTTCTGACTGAATGTCAAATAAGGAATATTGCATCTTGACATGGTTAGTCGCTTTTTGGCAGTGGATGCTTGGACACTATAATAAGGCGAATTGTTATAATGCTGATTGCATATTTTGTGTGATTGTGGAAACACCTGTTATTTTGCATTGGGATTCCTGCTTGAATTTGCTTAGACAGTACCTGGATCTGTTCATTTAAGTAGTTTTTGCTTGTCTGGCATGTGTCTTGTATTTCTTCATTTATTTTGCATTTGGTCTGCTACATACACAAAGGTTTATGAATTGGTTCTTTCTGTTGCTGCATAAATATATTTATGACTAAGAACTGGATTTTGGGGAAAAATCCACAGTGGGCTCGTTTTTTGAATTGGCTTTTAAACTGAGTTTCTTAGACCTCTGACTCAACTCCTTGGACAGCACCATATTTATTAGCCAATTTTGTTTACATGTATCTGTGCAGATAGTTTTCAATTTGCAATATGAACAAAACCAAATGGTTGCGTGCAGGTAGTTCTGAGCTCAAAGACTTCATCAGTGTGAGAGCTCTTACTTTATATGTTATCCTGTAATTACGTTACTGACTTTTTAGCACCTGTTGTCTGAGTAAGGATTGTGAGTTCTAATGAGTGAAATAAAGAGCCTGGTAATAACATTGTAAAATTCAGTCATTTAGTTATCAAAATTATGATATTAAATCACACAATACACCTATATTTTGAGATAGATACACAAGTCCTTTTTTTAAAGTGTATCTAACACTTAGGAGTCTGATTTCAGTGACTACAAACTTAAAAATGTAACTTCTTACAAGTATATCATCGTATCACCTTACTTGCTAATGCCACGTAATTAGATGCTAAATTTCTAAAATTGCTGTGTAGTTTTTCACTTGAGCAGGAATAAACTAAGGAGAGAAAAAAAGTAACTTTATATTAATAAAAGCAGGTGTTTTCCTTTGTTAGTTTCCAGTTAAACTGGTAGATCTCTGGTATTCCTTTTCGACCTAGACAACTGGCTTACTTGAATTATGTTTTTAAGTGCTTCTGAACAGTTTGACAAACCAGTGTTTCAGGTATGAAAATGCTGTGAAAAATTAGGTCAGCTGAGTTTGAAAGTGGGCAATAAAAATAAAGGAAGACATTTTAGTGATAGCTTTTTCTTGCCAAACTCATGTCGTAGAAATCCTGATGAAGTCAGTGTTATGATGTTGCCTTATTATAGTATCTAATGCGTCTGTATTAAAATGCCAGATTTAATTGGTGCTTCCTCTGTAGCCAGGCCTGTCCCTGATGCTGCTGGAGTACTGACCTGGAAAATTAGTATGGGATCAGGTCTTGTGCTTCTGGAAAAAGAACAAACTGCACTGATAAATTATTGCTTTAAATACAGCTACCTAGAGAGAAAGTGGTCCAGATGTAATAGCTAGCCTATGTGCATAGTATAACTATGTCAAAGTACATTTTGCTGTCTTTCCTATGAGGCATTAGCTTGTAATTTTGGTTACTTCTGGTATCAGTAGTGCCCAGTCCATAGTTTTTACTCAAAATATTTCAGTAAAGATGGGAAATTGTGAAGTATTACCACTGTTTTCTCCCTTTTGTCTTCTATAGCTTTGGATTAGAGTAACATTAAAGCAAACATAAAAAAATGCAGTAACATAAAGAATACCAGTTAATATTCCATTTTGGTGGTGGTTGTTTTATACAACATCTTATTTCTCTGTCAATGTCATATATTCATGATCCACCTCATTTGTTTTCTGTAGGTTATAGACCCAGTAGCACCTCGGTACACTGCTTTACTGAAAGATGCAGTGGTCCCAGTAAATATTCCTGAAGCTCAAGAGGAGATGAGAGAAGTGGCTAAGCATCCAAAGGTTCTTGCTTTACTCTCTTGATATTCTTGTATTGCAGATCAGTAAGGTTGGAAGTATCTTGGCTTGGAGCAGTCAGCATGGAGAGTCCTGCTTTTAACTTGCTCAGACAGCATGAGATAAAACCAAGGTGTATTTTTTTTTCACAGAATTGTCAAAAACTGGGCAACTACTGAACATGTTTGTTCTGCAGGAGGATGTAGGAAACTGCTTTTGTAAATAATATATAGAGTGCATATAGACAGTGCATTGAAAGGCCTCTGTGGGAGTTTTCAGAGGAGTGTGGAGTTGTGCTCAGACTGTTTTTATTATTGCTTAATACTAATTTGCACAGAGTAGTTTAAATATAAAATTTTATTCAAGCTTTATGGGTATAACACAGTAGATACTGTTTATCCATGAGAGTGAAGAATGCAAGAGACTTTTTAAAATAGTTAATAACATTAGACTTAATGTGAAGTGACATACTAACCTGTTAATTGCACCAGTCTGGATTTTTTAATGTCACTTTTAAATTTGGATAGCAGATAGTTATCAAAAGTTTGAACTTCCTAATTTAATACTGCTAGTATCCAGTAAACGGAATAATATCCCCGAGAAAGGGGAGTGCATTACTGATAAAATTCTCGTTTGGCACTACTGCTAGGAAGGATGCTTTCCTTTGAGTGTGGCATCTCAAATTGTACTTAAGCTTCACTGAAAGCATCCCTTAGATATCACACTTATACTGAGGAACAAGTGAATATTGCTGAGGTTTTGCTTAATTTCTTTGTTATTATTTTGTCACTCTGAGTGTTCCTGTAGCCGTTTCTTGTAACTGAGAGGTGGGCATCTATTTTGCCCTCTCCTCTGTGGCAGATAAACAAGGAAACAGTTTTAGAGAGTTTAGAGCAAGTGAGAATTGTGACTCTTATTTTAAGAGTCAAAAAGTCTGAAGTTTGGGGAGATGCAAGCCAATATACTGAAACACTGATATTAAAAATGCTGCCTCTAGTATATAATGAAATAAATACTGACCAGAGGAAACCAATTTCAAACTCCTGATCAGTTGAAAAAGTCTGAACTCCCAGCTGTCTGACTTTAAAAAACAAAAAAAAAAAGTTGTATCTCCATTGCTCAGAAGTTTTAAAGCTGAGTGTTTTTAGTGTTATAAGTGACATATTTCCAGTTTCTGTCTTTAAAAATCTATGCAGCTGACAGAAGCTTCACATTTGTTTCCATATTAACTATATAAAAAGAAAGAATGAGAGTTACAAAGTTATTTTTGAAGGGAATTTGCATAGCAGAATGGAAACTTGGGAAAAACTTACATAGTTTTTACCTGTAAGATCTTTAAGATGTATGGACCTTAAGGAGATGGGATATGCTATGGGTTGTGTTGGAGCTAGTATTTGATAGAAGAATTTTCTTTAGCGTACTGTCAGAGGAACGCATGCAACACTTATGAACAGGAAACCTGAGAGAGTTGTGGAAGAATACTGCAGCTTTGCATTACTGTTATTGTCTGTCTTCTATCTTCATCTATCTTCTATCATAAAGCAGTGTTTTGCCTCTACATTAGCTTTAGTCAGCTTCATATAATAACAGTCTCTCCTTTGAAATTAAAATCATTATTCACAGAACGCCGATGTTGGGTTGAAACCTGTGTGGTATGGCTCCAGAGTCCTGATCGAGGGCGCAGATGCAGAGACCCTAACAGAAGGAGAGGTGGTTACATTCATAAACTGGGGCAATATTATCATCACCAAATTGGACAGGTAACCCGTTTACTAGGAGCTGAAATTAATTTTTGCTTTTCAGCTTTTCGTTGATTTAAGATGTAGGTTGTAACAGTAAAATATTAATGCTTGTCCATATAGGTCCATTCTGTGATTCTTTATATAGATATCCACTTTGAAATATGCCACAAAACTGCATTTTAGCATAGAATGTATTTTACTATATTTTCAGGTCTGAAATTACCAGTCAGTCCTTGTAGTGCATGGCCCTCTCATCCAGCATTCTCCATGTTTCTACGGTCTTATTTCCACTGTGAAACAGCTTTTTCAGACAAAAAAAAACCCACCTGGAATTTTAACCAGTTTCACCCTGTAATGCATACTGGTTTTGCATTCTAAAAACCTGATCCTATCACAGTTTCTGTTGCAGAACTGTTGAGGTGGGGAAGGGGAGACCATTCATAATGTCTTTGAAATAGATGGGTTGAATCAGTGGTGGAATGGGGTGAGCTGGGACAGAGAACATAAATATGTAGAGAATTTTTCCCCATGATTTTTACTGTCTCTTGATATTTAAGATATCAAAATTAAAGAACTTCAACAGGAGTGAATACATACAGTCTTTCATTTCCAACATCTCTCAACCTTCAAGACTGAACTCTAAACATTTGTTTTTCAGTGAATCTATTGATGGTCTGTAGTTCCAAATGAGAACTAATCATTTGGGCTTTACTCTTATTTCTGTTTTCCTGTAGAAATTCAAGTGGAAAAATTGTGTCTATCAATGGCAAGTTGAACTTGGAGAATAAGGACTTCAAAAAAACGACTAAGATCACTTGGTTAGCAGAAACTCCACGTGCACCACTCATCCCAACTGTCTGTGTTAATTATGAGCATCTGATCACTAAGCCAGTTCTAGGTAAAGATGAAGATTTCAAGCAATACATCAACCAAAATAGTAAGGTAAGTTATCTTTTTGTCTCCTCTATTCCATAAAGGTTAATGTTTAGAGGGGTGTTTTGCCAAGGTTAATGTTTAGAGGGGTGTTTTGCCATCACTATTTCCAGTTACTCTTTTTGATCTAAAGATTTAATTTCTCAGACAAGTAAATCCTGTGCTGTTGTATCTCGTTTCCATGTTTCCTTTTAACCTCTCATAATTTTAAAATTAAAATTTGACTCATGGTTTTTTTCTCAGACATTACCTGTTTTTTACACATCTGGGACCAATAATCTGAGTTTTGGTTTTGGTACATTCTTACGATATGGCATCTTCTTGCTAGTACTTGTTCTGCTGCCCCTGGAATTAACTAACATTTCAACACTTCCAAAATCAAAAAATCACCAGTATCTTTCTACAGCTCTACTGTATTTCTTACTATTTCTTTGCTCTGTTAGATTTGGATTGCTTTCTTTTAATACTTGCAGCAAGAAGAACTGATGTTGGGTGATCCTTGCCTTAGAGAGTTAAAAAAAGGGGACATCATACAACTTCAGAGAAGAGGATTCTTTATTTGTGATCAGCCCTATGAGCCAGTGAGGTAAGCTACCTAAGAATGGCCTGAGCAGACTTCACAGAGTTTGCTTTAGCTTGCTATGTTCTGATGTTTTCATACATGCGTTGGCAAGAGTAACGTTGCCTGCAAATATTTTGCCCTTTACCGTGATCTTTCTGTGGAATATTTCTGTGGACTGGCATGGCTTTTAGTTTGTACGTTCCTACCTCTTCAGACTGTCTAAGCCAAGTAAGTACATGGCACTTCTGTGCACCCCAGCTAACCCACTCAGTGAAGAGATCATGCTTTCCCTGTGATTCTAAGTATATAAATTAAGAAACCATGTTACAAAATAAAACAGACATTTCCCCAATTGGTGTGCACATACTATTTAATTGTAACAGTTCTTTAGCAAGCTACCAAACATCTAAATTACGCTGCATTTTGGCATAATATTGTAACATAAAGAAAACTTGTGCATAACAGCATTCTATGCAGATCCACAATTGTGTAAATCTGGGTAACTACAGTTGTGTACAAACGTAAACTTGCAGTTGTGTGAGAGCACCTTGTAGAAAGATTTGTTTCAAAAAACATTTCGTATGCATCTTGTGTTTCCTTTATCGTTGTATTTTCTATAAACCATTTTATAGTCCTTACAGCTGTAAAGATGCCCCATGCATTTTGATTTACATCCCTGATGGACACACTAAGGAAATGCCAACATCTGGGTCAAAAGAGAAGACCAAAGCTGAAAGTGCAAAGAAAGAGGTAAACTTGTGTTTTAGAAAAGTGACATAAAATGTATTACTGTACATCTGTTACTGTACAAGATTATTATGCTGAATACTTGGCTCTTTTTTTTTTTTTTCCTTCTCATTGTTAAGGCTGGTTCAGCTGTAAAAGGAAAATCTACTCCACTTGTTGGTGATACCTCTACTCCAACCTGTACTTCATCTGAAGGTCACCTGGTTATGTACAACAGGGTGTCTGCACAGGGTGATACAGTTCGTGACTTGAAAGCTAAGAAGGCACCAAAGGAAGATATTGATAAAGCTGTGAAACAATTGCTGGCCTTGAAAGCAGAATATAAAGAGAAGACGGGCCAGGAGTATAAGCCTGGAAATCCTCCAGTATCTGTAACTGAACAGTCTTCAAAGCTTGAGACCTCTGGTACTCTGAACAGTAAAGCTCTGTATGATAAAGTAGCAGAGCAAGGAGAAGTGGTCCGAAAACTGAAAGCTGAGAAAGCACCTAAGGTGGCTGATTAATATTTTTTTGTTTGGGTTTGCATAGCCCTTTGTCCTCTCTTTCTGTAGATGAATGGGTGCTTATGGATCCATATTTCTCTAGTGATCATCATTTGGACTGGGCTCTGTCCTGTCAAGACTTGTGTTTTCCGATACTTCTCTTTTAGCTAGATGTGTTTGCCAAAATTTGTGTCAATATTCATAAAGATGCAAGTAAATTCCTATATTTCTTAGACTGCTGTTCTGAAATGTGGACAGAATTCACCCCACAGCATAAGCTGATTAAGTATTCACATATGGTCCTTGGGGTTAAAATGTCCTGCAGTATTTATGTATTTTTTTTATTTATTTAACTCAAGATGGTCAAATTATGTGACTTCATAGGATTGACTTGTTGCTATTTAGACCTTAAAAACAAAACAAACCCCAGAAACCAGAAAGGAAAAAAGAAACTAAAGGTCCAAATAGAAAACATAGCTACTAGTACCTGTGTTCTTTCCATCCTTTCTAATGCAGAACAAGAAAAGATGTGAAATAACACTCTTTGCTTGGTGGTTAAATACTGTTCATAGTAGTGTCTTGGTGGCACTGTAAAATCTAAATAAATGGGAAGGTCTGAACTAATTTATAGGGTTATTAGGGTTGTATATCCCTTAACAGGAATTACTTTGTTAAAAGTAGGAAACTAATAGAGAAAACTTCTCTGAACAACTCTATTAAATAGTTAAGAAAATGGAATAGGTGCACATAAACTGCAGGTCTTTTCATGAAAGTATTTAAGATGCACTTCAGTCTTACATATCTATATCTTTGTTCCTCCCTCTTTCTTCCCCTTTCTTTCTTTTTCAGGATGAGATAGGTGCTGCTGTGGAAGTCCTTTTATCCCTAAAGGCAGAATATAAACAACAGACAGGCCAGGAGTACAAACCTGGAAGCCCACCTGTGGTCTCTGTCCCTCCTCAGTCTTCTCCTGTTTCTACTCTTCCATCCCCATGTCCAGTAGACAGCAAATCTCTGTACAACAGAGTAGCTGAACAAGGCGAAGCGGTCCGCAAACTTAAATCGGAGAAAGCTTCAAAGGTGTATTAATAGTGAATACTTCTGAGTGGAACAATGTTTTCAGTTTAGACTAAAACCTCATTACAGGTTTTGTGAAGCTTGGGGAACAAAATATAAGCAAGTACTTTCAAATTTCCTAAAGCGCTTTCCCAAATTCTCTTCAGCTGGTATGACTGACTTAATGAGTTCCGTAATAGTGTATGGAGAGCCCGGAAAATAAACAAACTAGTCCTTTTTGTAGTGATATAAGATAAGTGAAGTAGAATATAAGCAATAACTTGAAAAAAGGGCTGGAACTTGAAAGCTAGAATGGCAATAATAAATTTGGTAGTAATTTGACAGTGGCCAGGGAACCATTCTTTATTCTCTTTTTTGTTTATTAATTCATATAAATTAATTCATATTATGTATATTTATATACATATAAAATAAATTCATATGTATTAATGGGAGAGTATTTGCTTCCATTCTCCAGTGTACAAAGTCATGGACTGCTGTATCTGGAGGGTGCTAAGCTGCCTGAATGGGAAGCTTTCATGGCACAGAGGTCAGCCCTTGCATATACTGCCTGATTCAGTCCTTTTGATGTGCAACTTGTCAGTATTCTGGCTACCAGGTTTTACTACAGAACTCAATAATGACAACTTACACTAACAAGTTAGCTCTAAAAGTTTTATTGTAACAGCAAAATTAGTGCAATTCCAGTAAAGGTTATGTTATCTTACCTATTGTGTTGCATCTCTCTTATTTCTATCTTTATCTGCAACTGTTGTTTTTCCTTTCTTGCTTCAGGAACAAATAGATGAGGCTGTGAAAATTCTTTTAAATCTAAAAGCAGAATATAAAGAAAAGACAGGTCAAGAGTACAAGCCTGGAAACCCACCTTCAGCTCCTTCTTGTATACCTTCTACTACTCTTCCATCTTCTGTATGCTGCAGTAACTTGGCACACTGTAACTTAGTGGATGGCAAAGCACTGTATGATAATGTAGCTGAACAAGGGGAAGTGGTACGCAGACTCAAAGCAGAGAAAGCTTCCAAGGTATAATAGTCAATAGAGTAAGCAATTGTAACTCCTGCCACTTTTTGCCACTGGGGGGAAATCTGTCACCAAATAATGATCAAACTCCCTTATGTTTGGGTCATAGCTTAGCCATCAAACTTGCATGGTCTGGTAACACCACACAAGACTATTCTGATGCTGGATACTTTCTTGACTCAGAGGTGTGAATTCTAAATTCAGCTGGTGTAGAAAGTCAAACTTAACTTCTCACATCTAAATTAATAGACACATGCATGGCAGACGTTAATCCTGCAGAAGTTTTTAATGTATTTTACTTTTTCTTGCTGTATTTGGGACGGGTGAAGATAGAAGTATGTAGTGTCCTGCAACAATAGTAAGACTTCAAAACTTGACAAATCCAGTGATAGTTGTGGAAAAGAACACAAGACAAACCTATATGTTTTCAGGAGCTGCTGGGGGTTTTTTTTGCTTATATTTTACCTTGCAGAATTGGTTTTGGTGTTGGATTAGGTTTTTTTCTGTGTGTGTTTGGTTTGTTTTTTTTTTTAAAAGGCTGTTTTCTGAAACAGTTTCTTGTATTTTTCAGTACAGATTCTGTTGCAGTTTTTAACAGGCTATAGCTGGCCAGGTGGGCTAAGCAAACGTTCCGGTACAATGTGCCAGCTCTCATATTCCTGTTGCTTGGAGAAGAGCTGTTACTTGAGTCCTTGCCTAATTATGAAGCACTGTTTATTGCTAGATGGAAATTTTATTTTCTTAGCCTGAAAATCAATGCTGCTTGTCAGTTCTCTCTAATTCTTATCAGTACATCTTGCTATTTGTCCTCCATATAGGATGAAATAGATGAAGCAGTAAAACTCCTTCTTTCTCTAAAAGCTGACTACAAGGAAAAGACTGGGCAGGACTACAAGCCAGGACATCCACCAGTAGCTCAAGCCGCTTTGCCTCAGGCATTGGACACAGTACCCAGTGGTCCAGACACACCTGAAGCTAAAGCTCTGTTTAGCAAAGTAGCTCTTCAAGGAGATGAAGTTAGGAAACTGAAAGCAGAAAAAGCAGAAAAGGTAAAAATGTACTGTAATCTAAAAATCTATTTTAAAATCAGTGTGATTATGGGAACTAGAAATACACATTTAGAATAGGCAGCATTTGAATTCTGCGATCTGAAATATACTTTTAAAATTATTCCTGTCAGATACAGTCCTTAAAATGGTAATGCATTTAAGTTAAGCATTGGTTTTTGCAGATTTTTTTCCCCAATGCTGTATGGATGCCCACAATGCCATACATAGATCTATTTTATTTCTTTGATAAGAACCACTTTATTCCTGTGATTTCTGTATAAATTTCTCCTTTTTTTTTTTTTTTTTTTTTTTTAATTCTTCAAGGAAAAGATAGATGCAGCTGTTAAGGAACTTCTTCAGTTGAAGGCCCAGTATAAGTCTGTTGCAGGAGTTGATTATAAACCAGTTTCGGCTAGTGGCACTGATGACAAAGACAAGAAGAAGAAAGAGAAAGACAACAAGTCTGAAAAACAGAGTAAGCAACCAAAGCAAAATGATGGCCCCAAAAAAGAACCTTTGCAAGGACAGCGTGGCAATGAGCTGTCCTCAGATGGATCAGGAGAGGGTCAAGGCCCTAAGAAACAAACCAGGTAAAGATACAATCTTTAAGCTATTCTCTAGAAACCTTAACTGTTTACTTCTATTCAGATTTAGAGTTGTGTAGGCTTCTCATTTCACTTGAAAGTGCGGACATGTGCAAAATAACTGTATTTGTATTTAGGATCAAAGCTTATTTAGTGTCAGCTGTACCTTGGCATCCTACTAAGGAAAATCCTGCCTAGCCTGTAGGAAGAATATAAAGCAGTGTGCACACCTAGTAACTGTGGGTATTGTTATTGTCATTGAGAACTTGGTATGCTTCTGCAAATGTGCTGCTGTATCTTGCTCAGTGTGAACCCTGGAGGAAAAAACCACCCTTATGCTTATTTCGTTGTACCAAGGTTTCCAAAATACTTACTGCAAGTACCATGAGAAGTACGTAGCCCAGCCCAGAGCAAGGTACTGCTGCTGTTAATGGTGGAACCAGTGATGATTGCTGTGCATTCCCTCACTAGCTACTACCCTGAATTTTAGAAGTCTTTGCACAGCATGTCTTATGCAGCACTATTTATTTCATCTTTCAGATACACAAATTACATGCTAAGAGACAGAGATGTGGTTATTTTGTATAGAAATTATGCCTGAAAAATGTATTTTTCACCCTTAAAATTTCTCTGTAGAGATGTAAAAACTTTACTTTTGTCTACTGTCATTTGAGTCTGGTGAGTTTAGCCTTCTTTAGAATCATGTAGTTTTACTGGTTATCTTTATTTTGATGGTAGGGTCAGTTTTCTGTCTAGAACAGTGTGACTGATGCTCACGTGAGTACTGAATTCAAGTTGCATATGTTTCCTGAAATTGTAGCCACTGGCTAGGTAAGAAATTTTTAAAACAAAGAGTAGAACAGCTTACACCCAGGTCTGGTTAATCTTAGATTCTTACTGGAGGTGCTTGAGATTCTTAATGCATCGTTATGGTGAGAATTACAAGGGTTCAAGCAGTAGAAAAGGAACTGAGCTCTTTTTATGAAATCTTGTTAGCCAAGGTAAGGAAATAATAGCAATTTGTAATAGGCAATATGTACTAAACTTTCAGGAGGAAAAAAAAAAAAGGAAAAATTAGCTTTATGAAGTAAGATTAAAATATTCTGTTCCATGGCCCATTTTTTCTCCACCCCAACCTGACCCTCCCTCCAAAAAAAAAAAACCAAAAAAAAACCCGCAAGGGTAAATTTCACTGCTAAATACTGTACAGCACAAATGTGGTTCTTTTCTAATACTGTAGGCTGGGTCTAGAAGCTAAAAAAGAAGAAAATCTTGCAGACTGGTTCTCCCAGGTAAGTGCACATCAGTTTGAATTAAAATACTTGCTTTTTTCTGTTTCCTGCATTTCTATCATGGTCTTACGTAGAAGTGCCTGGATTGAAGGTCTGACTAACTTCAGGAAGCTGTAAAAAGGATGAGTGTCAACCATTCCACCCCTCCCTCCTTATATATATATATATCGATACATATATATATATGATTTTCTTAATTCACATACGAACTCCTCTTTCATTAAGAGTACAAAACTTCAGTGAAGTAAGAGTATTTCACAGGCTTGGGAGTTTGATTTCACCTCAGGATGGTGTATAACAAAAGTCAGAATCTGTTGATACTGAATGAATTTGCTGGCTCATAAGGCTCAAAACAACCAGAGTAGGGATGATTAGTTTAGATTAGCCTACTTACGAAAGATGGTAAAGAGATATTAGTGGTGTACATTGCCTCTTGCTGGTATAATTTTAATTATACCCTAAGAAATAAAAATCTTTTCTGACATGAGCTAGAGACATTTGTTACAGAAGTGCAGTTTGTTGGTTCCTGTAAATTAGCTACTGTCTCTTATTTGGATTCTTGAAATTCAGTTTTAGTTAAGTGTGTTTACATTATTTAGATCTATTATTAAACTTAGTGTTCCTGCATAACTTTTTCTAATTACAAGAAACAGAAGCAATATCAAAGCATATCTTTGCTAACTTTTTGGGCACAAAGTTGTAAATAGGAGACTTTTCTTGAATTGCATGCCGCACAGATGAATTACTAAATGTTCTTTGTGTATAAAATTGAAACTTTAGTATCTAAATAATCTTTTGAAAGGTGATCACAAAATCAGAGATGATTGAATACTATGATGTGAGTGGCTGTTATGTTCTTCGTCCTTGGGCTTATGCTATTTGGGAAGCTATCAAGAACTTCTTCGACGCAGAGATCAAGAAACTTGGAGTGGAAAACTGTTATTTCCCCATGTTCGTGTCCCAGGCTGCCCTGGAGAAGGAGAAGACTCACATTGCTGACTTTGCCCCCGAGGTACACTTAAAAACTTTGTTCTAATCTGAGTACAAGAGAACCCAACAACTTAGTCTGTGGTTGAGTATGATAGTAAAGGTTTTTTTCAAACTTGCTTTGTTTGATTTTTATTTTTTTTTTCCCTCTCTTCCCTCACCCCCTTCCTTCAGGTTGCGTGGGTCACAAGATCTGGGAAAACAGAACTGGCTGAACCAATTGCTATACGTCCCACAAGTGAAACAGGTAGACTTCTTTTCATGCAGTTTGGCTGTAAATAACACAGTTAGAGGTATAATGTAGCTGATAGACAAGTTTCCATTTTAAAAAGCGGAAACCTGTTTTTTAGAACGTTTTCTATAACTCCTTACCAAAATTTCCTAAATTTGCTGCTGCTTATAGCAAATGTCACAGCATGTATGTTCCCTTAAATGGACTTTTCTAGGAAATGTGCACTCTAGGAATTTTTCCCTTAGTATCCTGAAGAATGATTTGATTTGACTGAACAACATTTGTTGTTCTATATTGTTCATAGGAAAATTTCTTCATCTCATAATTCACTTTAGTTTTGCGTGTACTTTGACCATGGCTGTGAAACTAGCTTTTACTAAAATTTCCTCAGAGTAATTTAAATAAACAATTTAAGACCTAAGGCTGGATGAGTTTTTAATTGAACCAGGTATGTTATAGCATCCTGAAATCTCTAGGTCAGTGAATTTCTATTTTGAACCTAGATGTATTTACATGCTCAAAGTCAGTGACTCAAACGTAGTGTCATTGGATGTTAAGCTTTGGATTGTACTTTGGCTAGCAAGCAAGCAGTTTTGCAGAGAAACAGGATGACATGAAAGTATTCTTTTCAGTGAAAATAGTATGTGTTAAGATAAAAAATGCTTTGTAAAGAGAATTAAACATAAAAGCATAGTTTTTACAGCAGAGAATTACATACAGCTTGTATGTAGCAGAAAGAAAGGTTTGGCATAAACTGGCTGTATTGTGCAGAGACCCAAAGCTGCTTTCTTTTTCCAGTCATGTATCCTGTCTATGCAAAGTGGGTGCAGTCACACAGGGATCTTCCTATCAAGCTTAATCAGTGGTGCAATGTTGTGGTATGTCTGTACATGATTTCTGAATAACTGTTGTATCTTAAGTGCAGTGTAGGACAATTATTGTATGTGGACGTGGCATGACGATACTGATCACAGCACGTATTTCATGGCAAAAGTGTGAATGTGGTTTGTGTGATTTGTTTTTCTCACTTTCTAGTAAAACGTGCTTTATCAATGTACATTTATATTGTTTAAGTAGAAATCTGTGAATAGTTGACTTTTTGTCTTTGCTGAGAATTTTCTAATACTTATTTATAAACATTATATTTAACAATAATTTGGCACTTCAGCATTAATCATGGTGTTCAATTATTTTATTCCTCCCCTCCAGCGTTGGGAGTTCAAACATCCCCAGCCTTTTCTTCGCACTCGTGAGTTCCTTTGGCAAGAGGGTCACACAGCATTTGCAACATATGAAGAAGCAGCAGAGGAGGTAAAAAGCAAATGTGCTGGTGCTTTTACTTTCACAAAATTACTTTACTCCATAGCAACACAAATCTTTTTACTAGGACCTCATGGAAATCTGTCTCCTTTTCTTTGGGAGTCCTTATGAAAAATGTCAAGTGTACTAGAGCTCACTGTTTTCTTAGATGTAGCCTGTGTCTGAGGCTTTAGTCTCTTCAAACAATATGGGGAGTCTGAAGAGTGCGATATATAAAGAATGCTTTTCCTAAAAATTATTTTCGTTAAAAATCTATATAATGTGTTCACATGTTAACTGCTAGAAATTTTAACACTTCCTTTGCCTGAAATACGGATGTTCCGTTGACTGTCATGGCATATCAAACTTTTAGCTGGAAACCAGAAGTTAATGTAACCATTGGGCTGGCATTTCTGCAGTGACTGTTCTTGTTTTCTGTTGTGGTTTATAGTTGTTGCTATTTGACACAGAACATAACAGCCAAAGTTTAAAGCGATTGAAAAAAATCTTATTTTTCAATCACAATCTTGAGAAAGCGTTAAATTTTTAAGTTTGTAGACTGGTACATAAAAGTATTTCATGATTTAGCAAATGCAAAATACTGAGTAATTCTTAAAGACAATATGTTCATCATAGGTAATGCAGATACTTGATCTGTATGCTCAAGTGTATGAAGATCTCCTAGCAATACCTGTTGTGAAAGGAAGGAAGACAGAGAAGGAGAAATTCGCAGGGGGTGATTATACTACTACTGTAGAGGCATTTATATCTGCCAGTGGAAGAGCAATCCAGGTGATTATCTATTAGAAGCTTTTTTTTTTTTTTTCAGTAAGTACAGTAAGATGAAAGTCTTAAACTGATGCTTGATAGACTTAACTTTCCGTTGAGTAGAATTTTCTGTGTGCATCTGTTTCAGGGAGCAACATCACATCATCTAGGGCAGAATTTCTCAAAGATGTTTGAAATTGTATTTGAAGATCCCAAGAAACCAGGAGAAAAACAGTTTGCTTATCAGAATTCCTGGGGCATTACAACTCGAACTATTGGTGTAATGACAATGATTCATGGAGATAACATGGGATTGGTGCTCCCACCTCGAGTAGCCTGTGTTCAGGTGTGTAAAAATTCCTTAAACTACAATTTTGTTTCCTTTCCTGTTGTGGAATTCATGAGCATTTCATGTTGGACACCTGGAAGACTTAACATAGTATAGGAGCTGTTGAATTGCAGAGCTTGCTGTATGTAGTCAATACAAATTATTAGGGTATTGTGGTGGACAAGCTCCCTTTAATAGTCCATCCATTTCAAGTAATTTTATCTGTACCATTTGGATGAAAAGGGAAATGTATCCTTCACTTCTGAGAAATTGAAAGAAATTACTGTGATATAGGGCCACAACATTGTTTTAAAGTTTTTTATAACTATGAGATAACTTTTTTATAACATAAAGTACATGTCATGTTATATTGCAGGTTGTAATTATTCCCTGTGGTATCACAAATTCCCTTTCTGAAGAGGACAAAGAGGCTTTATTGAAGAAATGCAATGAATATCGTAATAGGCTGCTTGGTGTTAATATCCGTGTACGGGCTGATTTAAGAGACAACTATTCACCTGGTTGGAAGTTCAACCACTGGGAACTTAAGGTACTTCTGTTTTCAGGAGGCGTTTTGAAGCTTGTAGGTGGGGGGTATATATGAGGCATGTTAAGCATGCCTTGTATTCTGAAGACAAATACTTCTCTAAGTGAAGAGTTTCTGCCTGATAATCAGTGGTCACTTTCATTAATAAATGAAGAAAAGATGTTTTGAGACTTGTTCTCTTCGCTAGGATTTACATGTCATTAGTGATTTTTGAACTTGCAAGTCTCCACTTCGTATAACTAGAAAATGAAATTAATAGAGCAAATTACGTGCATGTTTAAAAATGTCTGCTAATACTCAAGTGTCTCCAGGGTCACAACAGTGCTGCACACAGTGGAACAGCAAAGATAAACCTGTATGACATCAAACCAAAACCACCCACCAAAATGCATTCACACCCACTGTCTTCATTTCCAATGAAAAAATGTGTACAGCTTGGGACATGTGTTAGCAGGATGTAGAGAAATTAAGTTAAACTCAGTGGACTCCTAACTTATTAGTTAAATGGAAACTTTTGTTTGATGTTATATGGGAGATGAGAAATTACATAGTTTTTACCACCGAAGTTTATGAATCATAAAAGCTTTACATAAATAAAGCAGCTGTCTGTTTGTAGTCTAATATTCTATGTTGATATCAGGGCTATATTTAACAGAACTTTTGCTATCTGCTGTTCATGCCATTGGAAGTGTTCTGTAAAAACAGAATTAAAAGGTATTATTGGATGAACTAAAACATTAAAATGACTATAGAAGTCTTAATCATTCTTTAAAATTCAAAAAAAATCTTCAAAATCTTCAAAAAACTGGATTTGCACTATTGGGGATATGCATCTTAGTGTAATTTTAGTTGTGGTTTAACTGTCTTAGTATTAATTGCATGTTGGCACAGATGCAGCATCCAAGCTAGTGAAGCAAGGTTGGAGCAAGGTATAATGCACAAGTGAAGAGAGTGTGGATGGAAAAGACAGAAATGCATAAAAGCAGTGGACTATATTCTGATACTTTTCCAAAGAAACTTAAATGTGTAGAGTGATTCCATATTAAGATGGGGCTTTAGAACAAAAAAAGAAAGAGAGGTGGGGAGAGAGAGAAAAAAAAACCAACCAACCCAAAGACTTCTGAGAATGACTTACTCATTGTACCTTCTATAACTCCTAATGTTTTTTAATGAAGGGTGTTCCAGTCAGGGTTGAAGTGGGACCACGAGACATGAAGAGCCAACAGTTTGTAGCTGTTAGAAGAGACACAGGACAGAAGCTGACCTTTTCTGAACATGAAGCAGAAGATAGACTGAAGCAGGTTTTGGAGGAGATCCATGCTAACCTTTACAACAGGTAAATTGAGAAGTACAGTAAACAGCTGTGCTAATCGCAGATGCACTTCACCTGTCAGAAGAATTTCTCCCATTGTTGCTTCATTTGTGGAGAAAGACGAGTTAGGCCCATCTTTGTGACATTTCATTTTTGTGCCTCTGAAACTTGTTCATGTATAGTGATAGAAGTTTCCTGTTGTGCTACATAAAAAGAATATTAAAGGTTTGAAATTATTTTTTAAAATACTTATTTTAATTCATGTGAAGTGTTAATAAACAAATGCACCATAAATAGTTAATGGGATAATAGTGCACAGGATTCGTTCCTGAAAGATGCTTTTGGTAGGGGATTTGGAAAGACACAAAGCTGTCCAAGAAACTTCAGTAGTTGAAGTTCTGTGTTCAGAGGTATATTTTAGACCCTATATCCTGTTGACTTTCATAGGATTGCTTTCTTATAAGCAATCAAATGCATTTGGAACTGTTATTAGCACTTATTGCATGTGCCAAAATCCCTTGTGTGTCTGTCATTGCAAATTGTTGTTTGTAAGTACACTAAGAACAGGCTGCTGATCCAGCACCAACAGCAGATTGAGTTTTTCTGCTTTCTTCTGTGGTGATAGAAGTTGCTTACAAGCAGAATATTTTTACCTGGTGTCGTAGTTTTTAACCTAGTTAAAAAGCATTTTGCTATTTAGTTTTAGAACATGATTAAAAAAGAAAAATCTGCATCTATAGTACTTACTGTTTCTATCTATAGCTGGTTGGCGTTGAACTGACATGCACAACAGTGTGAATTAACACAGTGAAATGTTCAGCAGCCCGGAGAACACCCCATTGGCAATTAATCAAGATTTTGTCTTTGAAGGTGGAAATGATAGAAAGACATAACCTGATTCAAATGAATATGTATCTTCTCTTGTAACTTTTTGTTTTGACTGACTCTGCAAACTTAGTTCATTTGGCCAGTAAGGTTATGTGCATAAATCTGCCCTGACTGAATTTTTGGTTGTTTTGTTTTCTTAGAGCTTCTGAGGACCTAAAAAGTCATATGGTGGTGGCCAATACTATGGAGGACTTTCAAAAAGAGCTTGATTCAGGGAAGGTAAGGAACTTTACTTCATTCTATCCCAGGAAGTGCCTTCGCATATTTTCTGTCCCTTATAGATAATCAGGGGCTAGAAATTTCAAAGCTTTTATATGAATACTGTTGTGGTTTTTATGGAACTTCCCCTCACAAGCAGATGAAGCCTCTCCTATAGAGTTGCACACAAAAATAATCAGCTTTCCCAAAATTTATGATACACATAGCTTTCTTCTTTTGCTAAAATACTGTATTTACTAAATAAAACAGTGTTTCAAGTTACCACCACTCAAAGTGTAGTCCTATGCCAGCAGTGACAGGGTGTCTTGCAGTGACTTACAATGCTACAGTTTGGTAATTTGTATTTAGAGTGTTACATTTTTATCAGAAGGCGCTTTTCAGAGAGATTAATGTAAATACTCAGATTAAGATAAACTTACTGTCATTATCATAATGGTAACAGTGAAAAACACTTGTCAAATCTCATAATAGGGTTCAAGTAGGAGTTTAAAGTACATGCTATTTACGTCATAGAGTTTTACTTTTATGACCCAAGTAGAAGCCATTGGGTTCATTAATAATTACTGCAAGTCTGAAACCTTGGATTGATAGTAAGAATAGCTCATAATGTGGATGATTGAGCTCTACTGATCTAGAGATCTGTGAAAAATGTAAAGTTCTGACAAAGTATTTGTACTCTAGGTGAGAGATTAAAGTCTTCAGTAGAGAACTGAGCTGCGGCTTCTTTTTCAGAGGTCCACTGCAGAAGTTCTTAACCTTGAAATTCTGTCACAAACCTCAGCTTGTGAAATTGTACATGTATTAAGATTAATGTGGTCAAGTAGTAGGTTCTCTGGGATCAATCATTAAGGCTATGTTTTATAAAAAGAGATCAGCGGTTTTTGTGTATCAATTAGATCTACTCTGAAAACGTCAAAATTTCTGATGGAAAATGCACAAATACCAAGAATTCATAGTACTTTTGTTAACTTGCACTTCTGTTGCACTTAAATTCAATTTATAAGAAGATTTACAGAAATAATTATGAAGCGAGGAGGGACTGATTTAGCATGCTTATGAAGCTGAGGATGTAGAATTTTCAGATATTCTGTGTGCAGGTGCTCTAATAGTAGTACTACCTTTTTTTCCTCTGCATAACTAAATACAGGTGTGAAATATTCTGCTTCCAAAGAGCTTTGGGCTCTTTCTGCTGACCGCACCATTTCCTTGGTGCGAGTGTGTCTACAGCATCTGGTAGTCGATTTTAAAACCCAAAAATCTTTACTCTTGGCTTAACAAATAACTGTGCTCTGCATAGACGTTCAGCTGGTACTACTGCTCTCATGTGTTGTGATTTCAAGATGGCCCATCATGTACCTTTCACTTCTGAATTAAACAAGCACACTGAAACTATTTTTGACTGTCTTCAAGACAAAGAAACAGTTAAGGAAGAAATAAGCTCTTAAAAAAATCTTAAAAATTACAGTAAACTTGTACGTAAAAAATAAACTGAAATGAAGAATCAAGCTCATTCCAAGGGCAGCAGGAATGGAATGTGAAGCTAATTCTGTATTTGTGCATGCACATAAATTGTTGTTCTTTAATTTTGATGAAATACTGCAGAAACCCCTTTCTTCTCCTGCCATAGAGGTTCCAGATGATACCCTCTGCCTGTGGAGAGGGTAAAATGCCTCGTCTTCAATGTCCAACATTCACCATTGTGTACAGCTAGATTTTGGTACTTATATAACATAGTTTATTATAATCAGCATCTCTGAATTGAAAAAAAATTACATACATCATTTTATGACTGTTTCACTCTCTACTTACATATGTCGTGTGGACAAAATTTAATAGCATATGTATTCTGTAATTTCTTGAAATTACGGTGTTAACACTGACTGCTATTTAAGAAGAAAATTTGTAAGCTTAATTCCTGTTGCTGCTCTCCCCTTACTATAATTGCAATGTAGACTGTTAGCTCTTTAAAAATGCTGACTGCTTCTGTGTTCTTTTAAGTTGCTTGCAAAGCTTAGTTGAAACTTTAAGAATAATTGCATAGATATTTTTTAAAAAATCATCTACCTACAGTTTAATGCAAGAAAAGTGTAGTAGGCTGGTAATAGTTCCTTTTTTCAGTTGCAAGAAAGTGAAGCTATAAAATGAAGTCTAGTGAAGGTGTCTTCCAGTTCAAGGCAAATTGAGAATTTTGCACTAAGAATGCAATTTTGGTGAAAGCAAGCCACAGATGAGCAAACCTTATTCACAGTTTGGATAGAATTAAAATGCCTGAAGGCTTAATTTAGTAGCTGTTGTTGCCCTTAGCTGTTAGCATTACATAAGCGTTCATATGTGTGTAAGGGGTGTTTTTTTAACAGTAATCCTACTTTTTAGTAGTAAACAGAATTTTCACTGTGAAAGCCCTATAAAATGAAAAAAATCAGTGAAATAGACTATGAGACTTGGGAAAAGAGATTTGCTACAACAATTAAGAGTAGTACTGAGAAGAGTGTATGGGATTATTATTTCATCTTTCTCAGTTTTCTTCAGTTAAGCTAACGAAAGGAAAGAGCAGGAAAATAGTCACCACTTCACCCTGCCCCCAAGAAAAATGTGCTGTTGATGATTGTTTTCTTAAAATATGTATGTTCTTGTCTTACTCAGAAAATATGAAAATTCATAGTAATGGAATTAAAAATGAAACTTCATCATGAAAGCACTGTCTTGCAGTATGTAAGCAAGCATTTGTTCTGCAGTCTGAAAGTATTAAACTTTTCCAGGAGAAAACAGTGATTATAGTTTGCACAGAAGGAAGATATATTGGGTTAAAAAAAAATAAATTATAAAACCAGTACCCCGACTTGATTTAAATGCTGCTGTGGGTTGGTGTAGGTTTTTCCATGCTGCACTGTGGAGGGATGACTATGCTTATCTATTTCTCTGACAAGAAAGAACTACTAAAATTTTATTGTGGCAATTGGAACTTTTCCGGTTTTGACTGTATGTGAGATGTTAGGGTTTAGTAATCTTCCATAGGCAAGGATGACTTTTTTTTTTTTTTTCCAGACGTATAACTGTTGTTCTCTTCTTCCCCTTCCCCCCGTCCCCCATCCTTCAGATTGTACAAATCCCTTTCTGTGGGGAAATTGAGTGCGAGGACTGGATCAAGAAGACCACTGCCAGGTAAAATATAACTGAACTGGAGAGTATCACCAAAGTCAAAATCAAAATGTTTTGAATATAAAACAGGGATGTAAGATGCCTCTGGGAAAACACTGATGTACAGTCCTCACCCTTGACTCTTGCTGTCCTGCATAATTCAGTGTATTTACTCTCTTACTTGGGAAACTTTCAGACTGCTTAGTGTGCTTTTGAGGTTTATGTGTAATACGCTTTATTGCATCTTTATTTTTAAATGAAAGTATCTATTTATGAGTATGCTTTTATTTCAGGGATCAAGATCTTGAGCCTGGCGCCCCCTCCATGGGAGCAAAAAGCCTCTGCATACCTTTTCAGCCTCTCCGTGAACTACAGTGTGGGGCAAGATGTGTCTGCGGCAAAAACCCTGCCAAGTTTTACACCCTATTTGGTCGTAGTTACTAAATTACTAGTGAAAGCACCTTCTCCTTTATCTGTGAATTGAACTTTTTTTAATAAGACTGAAATAACCCCCAAACTTAATCAGTTTTGCGACTTTTTAAATGATTTAAAAAACAAAGCCATAAACCATAAACCTGCCCCAGTTGTCAGTCTTAGGCTAGCAGTAATTCACAGACTTTTCTGTAAACATCTCTAATAATAAACATGTATTGTGAGCTGTAATGTGCTTTGGTGTTTTTTTCTGTGTGGCTCAATGGGGAGCATAGGTATCCTTTGCTCGTCTTTTCTCCGTTGTGATGCATGTGTACATTGAGAAAATGCCTGAAAGACTGGAGAGAATGCCATGAACACTGTACAGTACAGTTTAGTGTGCCCACATCAACTTTATAGATAAAACATCTGCTTTTAATTTTGCCTTCAAATTTTTCAGTTTTCGGTACAGACTTGCTGCTGACTTGTAGGCGTGGTAAACGCTACCCTTTTTGAAAACTCCCCCTGGAGTCAGGCGTTTTGAGGAATATTTTCACCCACTTGTAAACAAATTTGAAAGCTCTCTTGCTTTAAATGCCACATTGTTTGCAAGATGCACGTGAATGGCATTCCTTGCAGGTATTTAGCAAAGCCCTATTTCTCTTACCTTATAAACTGGCATTTATACTTGTCTGTCAGTGATACTGCAATGAGCAATGCAAAGGCAATCCAAAGACAGGTATTTTCAGTGCTAAAGGTTTTAGGCTGTGGTTATATATGTGGTTATAGGCATGTTTCATAAAACCCTTTCGCTTCTCCTGCACTTAATATGTGTTGCTTCAGCAGAGAATGCTGGATGCTGCAGTTAGGAAATTATTTTAAAAATAAAATTACTTCCACTTTCCAATAAAGTTACTCACGCTCTGATTGAATTAAAAAAATAATAATTAGATAGCCCTGCCTGGCACAAAATAACTTTTGGATGACACATGCTTAATTTGTTACATTTTTCTCCTGTCTGTTTGAAGGCTGTCTACTTAAATCCCTTTCCCTGAAAACAGTTACGTGAAAACTGGGCAATTAAAAAGCTGGACCAGTAAGAACCTCCCCAGACTCTTCCTGGGACAATACTCCATGGCTGCCTGTTTCCAAAACCCTATTTTTATGTAGCATCAATAGTCTAAAAGTCTTTTAAGTATACAGGCAACTTACAATGCTATTCCCAGATCTTCACACTTCTCTGCTTTTCAAAAGCATGCAGAATGTTTGCTTTTGCCCAGATTCCTGTGGTCAGCCTTCCTAATCAAAATTCTCATTATTAAATCTGAATCAGTGGCATGTCCATTTTAGGATCATGCACCTTGGGGTAATACCCTGATTCTTCACAGAAAAGTGTGAAAATTATTAAACACTTCAGCTTGCTGGGAGTGCTTGAGCACTTGGAAATTCTCTGTAATATTCCTTTCCTGATGGTTAGTCCTGAAGGGTTTGCTTCAGTTGCATCTTAAAATCGTCTGCCTTGCATTCACCTGTATAGGTATTTTGTATAGTAGGTATTTATTAGGTATAAAGACGGTCGCGGAGGTAGTAATGAGCAAAGGATTTGGGGAATGATATGTCAGTGCATGCAGTCATCTTTTGTTTTCAGTTGACAATACCAGAAGAGTTGCCCTAAGGTCTTTCTACCCTGGTATGCTGTCTCTAACGCTGACTGGAATTACACTTTGAGAAAGAGAGTAAGTAGTAATATTGGAGTGATGTTTTTCCAGCCTCAAATGCTGGGTAGCTAAGACAAGTCTTGAGAGGAATTGCCTGCTGCAGCGTTCTCATGCTGGGGGCGAGGGGAGGCAGCAACCAGCAGTTTCAGTGTCCTCAGGCATAAGACAGGAGCATGCCGAGATTTTTTTGATGGAGCAAAACATTATTAAGAATAGATGAGCACTTTCAACTCCCATCAAAACGCTCTACAACACCGGTGTTTTAAAAATGAGATGTGGAAGCAGTTAATAACGTGGAGCAAAGGGAAGGCAAGACAAAGTCAGTCGCCAGCACTGCTGCAACTTTATCAGTTTGAACAAACAGCAACCTCTCAACCAGTTGACTGGACCAAATTCATGAGCAAACATGTTGACAACACTGTTCTTAGAAATGAGTTGCTCTCAACTTACAAAAGGGTTTGTCTGAAGCCAGGGATTTCACAGGTCAGCCCTTCCCCCCCCCCCCGCCCCTCTCTCTCCCCGCCACCCCCCCCCCCCCCCCTTTCCCCCAGCATGTTTCTTCCTGATCATAGTTGGGCTTGAAGTGTCTGGAATGTGGACGAGTCGGCAGCAGATCTCTCTGAGGTGATCTTCTGCAGGGAGGCTGACGGCTGCCTGGGAGAGGCACTTCCATCTGAGGTGTCCTTTCACCAGAAGTGCCATCCGAGCTATCAGCAAAGCCTTATAGAAACATCCATCCTCTTAACTGTACTGGGGTGAAGGCTTTCAGACTCTCAGTAGATTGTGTCTGTTAGAAAATAAGTATATGAATCAGAATAATGCACTACAGTTGATAAATGATAGGACTTTGTGTTTATGAGAACTGTAAATCTCTCGGTGTTCCTCGGTTCTTATATATGGATAAAACTGGGTTAAATAGCATAGTAAGGTGGGAGGTAGGGGATCTCCCTTAACATGGTGCTTCTCCTCATTGACAAAATAGAGCACACTTGGGCGTTTTAGCCGTGCTGCAAAGGGAGTGCTTCATTTAGCTTGAGCTCTTGTTTTGGCAGTCAAAACCTTGCGTAAGGCAGGACATTTGAGAGCTCTGAAGTTTGGCCTCGGTCTGTTCCCGTTGAAAGATGAATAACTCTTGAAAAAAATTTTCTCATTTTGGATGCTGTGTTGTTCAGGTAACAAAGTAAGCAGTTGAAAAGGAAGGAAACACCATAGAAAAATAGCTGGAATAGAAGTAGTAACACAGGTGGGAGACGATGGAGAAGAGCAAGTACCAGTTTGAATGTTGTAATTAGTTCTACTAATTCACCCTACCAGGGTTAGTGGTGGTCTTGAAATAGCGGCGGGGGGAACCCTCCGGAGTTGCAGCTGCAGTGTGTAGGTAGACAAATAAGTAAATTGCATCTGTTGGCAAGCAAGGCTTCCAACGAACTGGACTTTAAACGTAAATATTTTGGCTATTGAAATCCTGTGAGCAAAAAAATAAAAATTGGGGGTGGGTGTTTGAGTTTTTAAGTTAATTCACTTTGGGAAGCCTAAGGCCAGCAGGGACGGTTGGTCAGCTCAGGTTATCAATGTTACTATCTTATCTCTCGGTGGCTGTACTGCATGTAATTTCCTTCCATTTTTTCTTGTAACTAACCGTGTATATATGTGCGCAGGTGGGCATTTCAAACAAAAACTGGATCGTAAACTTTTCAAGGAAGGCACCTGGTCTTATCATCCATATTGCCTAGTGTGCTACGAGCAGCTAGATTTCCTTGGCAGCGGTTTGTGAGTGTGCCTAAATTAGGTGTACACCGAGGAGGAGCTTAACAGATGCTACAGTAAGTGACCAAAAAAAAGTTCACTGCTTCAGATTCTTACTCTGTTCTGGAAATGACACCAGGTACAAGCCAGGACGTCTGAAGCTCTTATTGCCCCCTTAGCTTCTGGTTGTGCTTTCCCCAAATCTGGCTCTTTCTTGCAAGTGTATGAGGATTACTTTGGGATTATGAGATAGACAGGGCTTTCTAAATGGGAAATAAATAATGTGCTTGGGGTTTGTTGTGAAGACTCAGCCTCCATGTCTACTGCCTGCATGTTTAGAAAGTGGCCTCCAACTCTGCTCCATTTCCACGGGCAACGTTAAAAAGCGCCACAAGTACAAGCAGTGGAGAACTCCAGGTTGCTAAAATGGAAGATCAGTTGTCTTTGAAACTTGCTCGGTGGACAACGAGTTCAATGACACTTACAGGCAGTTCACGTTTACCATGTTCTTAAAAATAATGACCACCCATCGTGTCTTCATCTGCAGGCAGGTCGTAGTATTTTCTCAGTACTAAAGTTACTGGTAACAGAAATGGTTGAAATAGACCTTAGAGGGGAGTTTTATGCAAAAGAAAAGCCTCAAACTGCTTAAAAATTCGAGCTGCCTTCTTTGGCTCTCCTGCCTGGGCCTAATTCATTTTTTTAGGACAGTGACATTAGGCAGGGTAGCAAGTGCTGGTGCTCCCAGCAGTGTCCCGTGGTTTATTTTGGGGTTTGTAGTAATAAAAAAAAAAAAAAAAAGCTTTCTGAGGGTGGAACCCTTACAGGACTGGAGCCTTCAGGCTGCCTTCATATGACAAATCTAGCTAAGCTGCCCTTTAAACTGATTTATTGCTTTACTGCTTCCTATAAAAGTGGCTCCTGCCTGTGAGCAGCCCTGACAGGTGAAGGGCAGAATCGCAGGCAGTGAGTTGTTCCTTGCACGCTGCGTCTCGCAGAACCTCGGAGTAAGGGGAAGAGAGCAGCCGCAATGGGCCGCTACTCGGGCAGGAGCAGCAGGCTCATCCTCATGTGTGTGGTGAGCCTCATGCTTTTTGCCGTTGAGATCTCGGTAGCCTATGTTGGCAATTCTCTTTCCTTAGCGTCAGATGCCTTTGCTGTTCTCTCTCACTTGATCTCCATGATCATCGGTTTGTTCACCGTTCGGTTCAGTCGCATCAGGTGGCACAAGGCTAACACTTTCGGCTTCAGCCGGGCAGATGTGCTAGGAGCTTTTGGCAACTCTGTTTTTGCCACCGCTCTGATGTTTAGCATCTTTGTTGAGGCAATCAAGAGGTTTATCAATCCTCAGAAGACTGAGAAGGCACTGCTCGTCCTCATTGTCGGGATTGCAGGTCTGCTCTTCAATGTGTTCAACTACGTTATCTTCATGGACTGCTGTTACTGTCACGCACCCCAAGGAGACACCGAAACAGGTAAATAACCTATTGCAGTTGCTCAACGTTCCCAGCCCTCTGCGCTTCTGCTTAATGACTTTTCTAGAGACTATTTACTGCTCCTCCGAGATGGGTGAGTATAATGTCGTTTTCTTCAGTCCTGTGTTAGCAAGGGCAATGGATTTTATGCCTGCACCCATACATGTTTCCAGCTATCACCACATGTGTTTCTCAGTACGTAATGTGTAAGTAGCGTAAGTGTTGACTTTCTAAAGCCTGCGGTGATCCCCAAGGGACATTTTCTCCCTAATCCACTGGCTGGCCAAACACAGGACAAAGTGTACTACCACCCTAAGGAGATACTTATCAGGAAATACCTAATCCTGAAATACCAATCATCCACAATCTCCTCTCTCAGCGCTTTAGTAATTCTGCTGTATTTTTTGTCTAGAATGTAGTTTTATTTGGAGAAGTGTTCCCAGTTTGCATGAGACAAAAGAATAGGTGAGGGCAAAAGGAGAGTCTCGGTCTTCCCTTAATTTGGGGGTAAAAACTGTTTTGGGACTGTCTAGATGCTGACTGAAGAACCTGAGCTGAAGTTTTCTTTGCTGAGGTTTGTTAACCTGTGCTTGGGAGAGCAGGCGGGGGAGAAACTCTGCTACATAAATCTTTTGCAGGAGGTTCTGCTGAGTGCACAGAGGTTTAGCCTTTCAGCCTGTTTTTTCTTAGCATAGGGTTTTGAAAAGTCTACATTTGGGAGGAGGGATGGGGGCTGGTTTTTTTATCCCTGCGGAAACTATCTCACTTTATTTGACATAAGACACACATGTGAGTTCTCTTTCTTTCTCTCTGTACGTCTGTATATATATACATATCCAAATATATTTCTTAAAAATAGAAATATTTCAGTTGGGATAGGAACCAGACATTTGCAAAGTGTTAACTGGACATCCTGGGGGGAAAGCTGAGAGAACCCGTCTAATAAAGCAGCTGCTTTTATGTACTGCTCTAGGTGAGGTAAAGTAAGTCTTATATTCGACTTTCAGGGCTTTGGAGCTAGAAATTACAAGTTTTGTTAGTTTACATTTCAACGTTTAATGTGTTTTCTGTAGGACTTAAAGTGGAAAAGATTTCTGTTCATTATTAAAGGTACCTCCAGATGGTATCGAAACTTTAACTTTACTGGTGTATAACACTACAACCAGATGCGCAACTTACTTTGCTGCCTGAGTTTAGATGCCTAACTGTTCAAAATCTGAGCTGCTGTTAGGCTAAAGTTGTGGTGGTACATGATTATCACAGGGGGTGACTGGAGTTTTTGTGAGGAGCCGTCAGTAATTCCTGACAAAGTCTCTGGTTTTGGTGGCTTCTTGGAAGACAGCTTTGAAATTATGCCTGTGGGTGAAGTCAGGGAGGAAGGAGACATCAGCACTTAAAACCAAAGGCAGAGAGTGTCAGGCAATTAGGGAATTAACTGATGTTAATGGCAACTGTGTAGGTAAGTGCCATTCTCACTGGATTTCCAGGATCCTGCTCTTAACAGCTCTCTGGGATGACACAGCCATCCCTCTCCTTCCGACAGTCTCTCGTGTCCAAATACCTGGCAACTCCACTTTGCTTTCAACTGAATTTCCATAAGCCAGGGATGAATTTTGTACCATCCCATGAACACAGTGTGTAGATTTGTTGGTGGGTTTGCCTCTCTGTTTCTGATACGGTGAATCTCCTCTGCTTGCCGTAGCGCCTACAGACAAGACAATGCTATTTTATACTGTAGAGGGGATGCTCCTCTCTTCTGGGCTTGATTTTATAATCCCCACTTAGGTAAAATTTCACATCTATTTCCTCTAATTCTCTGTTCAACCAGGGTGGGATTTCTATTAAATTTGTTTTAAAAGAAATGCTATTCCCCAAATAACTGTTCTCCGAAAAGTATACTTATCTGCTTTATATATATTTTATGTATATAATAAAACATGGAAAAAGAGGGACTCCATATCTCGTTCTCTTGTTATCCTGTATACGAGGAAAACATACTCTTTCCTGGAGGGAGAAGTGAAGGCAATATTTGAGTGTGCCAGTGCCACTAGCGGAAATTCGAGTGGATGGGCATGGTCTCTGAATCCTGCTGGTGCAGTCAGCTGTCCGCAGGCAACGCCCCAGGGACACCTGAGCGAACTCCTGGCATCAGTGATGGTTCACTGAAGGGTAAAGGTTCGTAGAGCAGCCCTCTGTCTCAGGCTCTCTGGGAAAGATGGAGAGCTGCTTTCAAATCTCTGTTCCCCCAGCAGGGAACCAATTTGGACAGCCCTCTCCTCTCTTGTGTGTGATCATTTGCATCGCTTTGAAAAATACAAAGCAAAAAATAAAGAGAGAGGTTCAGTTGTCTACTGCAGTATTGCGGGAACAACTAAATCCACAGAAACAAATACTTCCACACGTATTAGTGCCACGATTATTTGCAACAGCCAACAGTTCATCCAGTTCCTCTGTCGCATGGTCTACGGTTAGGGATAGAAACATTAGCTGGCGGGTTTCCTGGATGCTACTGACAGCAAGGGCAGAGCGAGCCATACCTGCAACAGGTGTGCTAGCCAGGTCTGAGATCCAGTGGACACAGAGGGTGATGTTCACAGATGCCAGCCCAGCTCTCTGTCCTTTTCCCTTGTGCTACTTCTGTACTCCTCATTTAGCACATTGAAACATCCACACCTCAGGTTGTCAGTACAAATATTCTTACTGAGCAAGTATAAATGCATTTTTCCAAGTTGCATTCCCTGCTTACCTGGGCAGACCCAATTTTCCTCCTCCACCCATCAGCTGGGTTTGGTTTGCCTCTCACCCCTTACCTTCTGTCCCTCCTCCTTCCCTTTTTTCTGGTTCTTGTTACCCTGTTGCTCTGTGTCCAACTCCCTGTTTTCATCTTTTGCTGCCCCCCCTTTGCCCCTCTCTCTCTAGCATTTGAATCCACATCTGTCCCCTCTGCCAGCTGCAGGCACCCATCTCTTCCCACCGGCTGAAATGGAGGTCTCCCTGCCCTCTAGGTCTGTCTTTTGCACTTAATTCAAACAGTGCATGTAGCTTCCCATGCTCCGCTGGGACTAAGAGCAGAGGTTGGCAAGAGTACAGGGAGGACACGCCCCTGGTTCTTTCATTTGATGCTGGCCCGGAGCCGCTCTTACAGGTATAAAATATTTCCACACTCTCTAAAGGAACTGCCATGTAGCGGGACTCGGGCCAGCTGGGCCATCCAGAGCAGTGTGGAGGGCAGAAAAGACTAGCTTTTGCTTTGACTTAAAATTCAGGAAATACTTGTTAAAACATAGAAATATTAAAGTTTCCTCAAGAAACTTTTGCCAGAAGTTAACATGAACAGAATGCTTTTCTTACTGTTGCTGTTGGAAATGAGAGAGCAGCTTTAGCCTGAGTTTTCTGTCAATTTTGAGGTCTTGTATCTTACGCAGAAAGTTTTGGCACGAAAATGAAGAATATGGCAAAGTAATAAGCAGCTGAAAAAAAAAAATAAATCAGGCTCTGATAATAAATACCAGACAGCTTTAATACTGGCCATACCCTTTATGGTCAGTCATAAAAATACAGAAGCCTGTTTTACTGCACACAGAGATCAGATTAGTCCTGTGTAGTTCGGTGTAATTGTCTCTCCTACTCGTTTATGTGCAGTTTTAAACTGTTAAGGGGACCACAGTCTGAGAAGCACCAGGTTAGTCTGATTATAGTAAGCCTCTGTTGTTTGTCTTGAGAAAATGAATAAAGGTTTCACACAGAGAAAACGTTTGTTCTGTCATCTTGTGATCTGTGGGGGGGAAGCAGGACATGAAGAAGATGCCACCCAGCCCAACCCGTCTGACACCGAGCTACCTGTAACGTGGCTGGGGCTGCGAGGAACAGCTCTGGTCTTCTCTTGAGAGACTTCGTGGTCTTTGCACAGTTCACTACTCGTTACATAAAGCACGTTCTGCGTTAGCTGCCAAGCCGCTGGCTTTTGTGTTGTGGTAGGCGCCGTTTGGCAGGCGTGTGTGTGAGCTTTTTATGTGGTAACGCTGCTGGGGCTTGACTCTCCTATCTCACTCCTCACTAGCAAGCCGGCCTCTCAGATAAGAGGTGGCATGCAAGCTAGCAGTCACATAAACCAAAAACATGCCTTCTTTCTCCTCCTGGACCTTATGCAGAGGGTGTTTGTTTATTCAGAGCCTTGCCGTGGGGCCTATCTTCTTCTCCAGGCTTTTGTAAGCAGGAGAGGTTTGGGGGGGGGATGTGTGGGGGTGAATGAAGAGAGGCACTAGCTTTGACTGGCTGGGTGGCTCGGGAAGGCACTTTTGCTATAATATTCTGAGCTAAACTTTGCATCTGTTGTTGCAAACATTGATCCCAGGGGAAGCAAGAACATTTATAGGCCCAAATAAGTGGGTCAGTGGCTCTTTGACCCATACCTTAATGCCACAGACCCTCCCAGCAGAGTCCTGGTGAGCAGAAGCGTGCAGGTAGGGAGAAGCAGTTGCATTCGTGGCGATGCTCTGCGATGCCACAGACCCAACAGGCTGCACTGCGGGAGACAGGAATGCACCAGGGATTAGAGATCCAGAAGAGAAGGTTTCAGTCCCTTAGGTTGTCAGTGTGAAGAATTTCATGATCACTTAATATACCTGCCTTTACAAAGAGAAAAATCAGTTGGCCTGGATAGGTTTCTCCCTGGAAAGTGATGCTGAAAGGGTGCCAGGCTATGCCAGCCTGATGGCTTGGAGACCTTTGTAAAGAACGGGAAGGAACCCTGGGTGTAACACCTGTAACACCAAACCTCTGGCTTACTGTGCTTTTCACACCTGAAAAACCTGAAAGCTTGTCCTCACAGTCAGCATGACTACCTCTATTTTACCTCTCTTTTGAGTATATCTTCAGCCGGTTGATATATTTTTCCCTGAAAGCACAAATCCTTCAAGCAAACATGCCAACTCATCCCCTGACTGCATTTGCAGACAGATGATTGTTGAATGCGCACACACTACATCCTCATCCTTACAGATTTATGCTGCTTGTGGAGTGCGCTGTGGCTTCCACCTCCTAAACTCCTAAAATCCCAGAGGTGCTAGTGTGTTGGCACGCAGGTAACCAAAGCCTACTCTAACCAAATATTTATGTTTTCTGGCTTTGATTTCTACAGCATTATTGGACATTGTCCTCTCAAATGGAATAAAAAAAGCCAAGAGAAACTCCCAAAGTAATTGTGTTTATCAGGGACATAAGACTGAACATGTATCTTTTCCAAAGGTCTACTTAAGTTTAATATGTGCCAGGTAATACCCACAAAATTCTTCCAGAGCTTTTCTGAGCAGCTACCCCCAAGGTAATCAGATCTGTGTTAACTTATATTACCTGAAGCTCTAAGCCAGAGTCTTTAAGAAAGACCAGACAGATGGGAAAGGACCGTGAAAGGTTTTTTAGCAATACGCTTCACTAAATTATCTTCAGATCTGTTTAGAATGCTTCACTTTCTTAAAAGAAACCTCAGAAGACAACCCGAGGGAGAGACCTTTTACTTTCCTCAATTGTTTTCAGTGAGAAAGTCTTGCATCAAAACAAGTGAAAGCAAATGTTTCGGGGCTACTTTTTTGGCCAAAATGGAAAGTGTGGAATGAAAAGTTTAAGCCTATAAGTAAAGCAAACACAGCATCCCTGAATGGCTTTTGCAACAGCATAAAGGTAAGATCAAAACTTCTGAACCTAGATTCCAACAGCACTGGTACCACTGAACTTTGGGTAACTGCATTCGCTCTCAACCTTGAACCAATTGAATAGTAAAGGGACAGACTGAGTTACATCACGGTATCTGTGGTGAGTTGTAAGGAAATGAAAGGACTGTAAGATAACTGAGTTCAAAGTCATGAACAGTTTCAATACAAAGGTTTTTTTTTTTAAGGCTAACATGCTATATGTTAATTGCAATTGGTTTTTTTGGATGGTGTTCTGCACAGAGTTTGCTACAGGCACGTTTGGTGTCTGCTTCAATCTAGAAATGCTGCTGGGATAGAAAAAGAAGTTTTTGCAGAAGGACTTAGGGTAATTTACAAAGATGAAATCAGTGAGTGGCTTTCTCCTCTTCATGTTCTTTGCAACATGCTGTGCTGCCTCCTGGCAGGAAAAGGTGTGTGTATATGGATATACATCCACATCTTTATATGGGAAACTTAATAGAACTACACTTTTTAAAAAGTGAATTATCAAGTAGCTGAAATATTCAGGGAAGCTCTGTCCAGGTGCTAGAGCAGATACTGACCGGATACATCTTTAAGTATGTAAAAGGTCTCTTTGTGTTAGATATTAAGAACAGGGAATGGTGTTTTGTAAGTAACAAACTGAACAACCATCTTAAAATAGAAAACAAATCTAACAAAACAAAGGCATTCCAGGCTAGGGATTAAATAATCTCACAGGTTCATCATTTCAGATTGACCTACCAGTGTATTCAAACCCTCTTTGGAAGGACACAAAAAATCCATTCTCCATGTCCAGCTAGCCTGTGGTCTGTCTCCGGGACAGTTTCAGGACCATCACGAAGAGTCACAGCTTCAATTAAAAAAGCCAGGGACATTCACACCTCTGCACTCTGCCAAGGACACTGATAAAACTTTCCCCCAGACTGCTAAACCCTTGCAGGCGTCTGCTCCCCGGATTGAAGCAGACCCCATGAACTGATTTCCCAGCTCTCCCACCCTTAGCACATGCCAAGAACCCCCGCCTCCCTCTGCAGGTAATGTTATGAGCACGATGGGAGGGAGGTACAAATAAAAAGAACAAAGAACGAGGGACCAGCCACCAGCAAACAGAATGCTCCTGTACTAACCATCTCCCACAACAAGGTCTGTGGGTCGGTGTTTATTTTGTGGTTCCTTTTGTGGTCATATTTATCTGTGGCGGACGCCAACCACATTGTTTCAGTTTAGATTTGCTACGGATCTGGCCCAGCATTCCTGATTTAAAGAAACAAGCTTCACAAGCTTCCTGAGAGCCTTCAGGGCTGTCACCAGGTCTTGTTGGAATGAAGCTTAAAGGTCCACTCTCACCCACCCGTTGCGTCTCAGGCTCTTGCAGCCTGGGATGCTGCCTTTAAATGTAACGCACCTTGGGTCAGCCTTTGCTTTTTAGTGCAAATGTAGTATTTTTCTCCCCACAGCCTTAAAGCAGCACAACTCCTTTATCACGTACAGCAATGTGTGGATGTTTGTTTATTCCATTCTTTAGTTTCTTCCAGATCATTCCTGAAATATCTTTTGTAAATCATTTTTATGATGGGTTAAAAAGTAATCTCTGCCAGGACTTTGATAAGCAGGATGAAGAGTGATCTCTCTTACTTATAGTGTTCATAATTAGGTCTTTATTTTCATGACTTTTTTTTTTTACTATCCAAATTTTATAGCACCACAAGGTTATGAGTGATCTTATTTTTATTCTTCATTCAGCAGCGGAAGAACATTACCATTGTTATTGCTGTTACTGTTGCCATATTTCATACTAACACAAAGATACGATATTTTCAAAGGCCGGTAATGGCTTCTCTGCAAGGAACAGCTAAGCAGATTTTAACCCATCACCTTGAAAATGGATAACTTGAGGAGGGTTTGACTGAAGTCTGCAAAACCGACAGTGGCGTAGGGAAGGCCAGTAGATGAGTGTTTGTTCTGTCCTCTGATAGAAGAACGTGGACATACTCAATGAAACTAGCAGGATCCAGGTTCAAGACAAAAAGAAAAAGTGATTCTTCACACCATGAGTAGGAGGTGTGTGATGCTTGTTGCCAGGCAATGTTGGTCTACATCAGTGAGTGAAAGGCTGGACTAGTACATGGAAGAGAAATACATTGAGGGCTACTAAATGCAAATATCTAGCTCAGAAACTCGCTGGAGGTAGAAATACTTGAAGGATGGAAGCATATTATGAGAAAGTATCACGTATACTTAACCCTGCTCTTACAGTTACTTAAGCAACCCCTTATGGCCACAGGCAGGGGTAGCCTGTTGGCTAGAGGGTCTGACTGCCAATAGCTAAGTGTTAAAAATTTTTGTGTTAGTAACTTTAGAAACTTGGTACTTGCACCTTACAGGACTGCTTTGCATCTTTGGGGTTCAGAAGGAAAGTTGTCTTGTTTGCAGTAATTTTACCAGTTTGTAATAATTTTACCAATTTCTGCTCTTGATTAGGATGAGGAAACTGCAAGAACAACTTTTGCAGCAGTATCGTAGCTGAAACTAAAGTTGGTAAATAATTCAGAAAACTAAGGTGCTTGGACAACCCTTTCTGAACCTCCTAAGAGGGACTTGTTCAACTCAGCATAGTTAGACTGGGATATCCAGGCTGATGGTTTTGTTTAATAGTACGGAGCTCGCTCAGGCAATCTCAGTCCTGGGTGGATAAGTGGAACTGTAACGTTATGTTGTTGAATATCTGCAGTCAGTGTAAAACACACAAGGATGCTAAGCATGCTGCAAAACAATCAGAAACATGATTCCTTTCTAAAAGGATTTGAGATCAAATAGTGGATAGTGGAAGTGGATCGGCACAAGCAGGACGGTAGTGCTGCAAGGGGGAAAGAGCCTGAGTGAAACCCCTGGTTAATGGGGTCGGTGCCTCCTACGTGCAGGATCAAGACTTTATTTTGGACTATGTGGAAGAAGATCAAGGTGCAAAAGAGCTACAGGGATAACATGCACTTCATTCTGAAAACAGGAATAAATTATTCTTGTTATTGAAATGATGACTTCCTGAACAAGAAGATTGGTGTAGCTTTTTTTGGATGGCAGTTTTGGGAGTTGTTTGTCTTGAAGTGATGGTGGGACCTGGGTGGAGAGGGCTGGGGAGGCTTGTATGCATAGTGGGGTGAGCAAAAGCTTGGATTTCCAAGAGGCTTTCCAAGCAGCCATAGTGTGAAGGGAAAGGCCCTTGTGTATGTAAGCAAGTGGAGAGAAGACGAGTAACAGAAAGCGGGAGAGAATGATCAGTTCCATAAAAAATGTTCCCTGAAGTCAGAAGACAAATGGGAATCAAATGTGAGGCAGTACTGGGAAAGGAGTAAAGGAAGAGTTGGGACCTTTGCCGTGCTTCTCCCTGAGTCTGTGGCTGACCTGTGTCCTGAAAACTGTGCGGCTTTGGTTCCCTCATCTACAAAAGATGTAGATGGGAACTGGAAAAAGTTCGGAGACAGAGCTGGACCTCTGGTCTAACCCAGCACAGACACTGCTCTGTTCCTGTGCAGCGTGTGGCTTGCAGACCGACGCTGTGCCGTGAGAGGCAGGCTGAGGTGCGTGAGCCTGATGGGCAGAAGGAAGCCTCCATGGGTCAGGGGCAGAAGGAAGCCTCCATGGGTCAGGGGCAGAAGGAAGCCTCCATGGGTCAGGGGCAGAAGGAAACCACCATGGGTCGTGGGCAGAAGGAAGCCTCCATGGGTCGGAGGCTCTGCATGTGCACTGCTCCTGACTTCTTCAGTGAGTCATCTGCAATTGTGCTCCACGCCAGCGGACTTAGTCACAGCCTCATTTGCTGAAAATAGTATTTTTAGCACTATTTCTTCAAAATAACTGATATATTTTGGTTTTTGAAGTGAGTTCAGGGCTATGATGTGTTACTTTTTCTCAAAGAGAATTAATGTATATTTTGTACAGAAGGAATAACGATGTTCCAGCTACTGTGTCATATCACTTCCTAAAATAAGAACCCCTGGAAATTCTTTTCAGTTCTATGCAGGTGCAATGAGCTGGGCTGCAGTGATATTTTTTCATTATTATTATTATGAGTGAAGTGCCAGAGGCAGAATTTTCTATCATTAATTACAGTAAAGAAGATACAGTCTGTCATTTTAAAGTTTATATCTAATAGTCTAGTCAACTTCCAGTAACTCTCATGTATTTCTCTTCTTCTTGTTCAACCTGTGTCACACTGCTTTTTATTTGGCACAACTGTTTTAAGATCTGTCATCTTATGTTGGTACATGTACTTACAGAGCTGAATGTGTATCGATATAAATTATCTGCTTCCACTGTTGTGTTTGTCTTTATGGTAAGATTATTTTCCAGACATTTATTTTTACGCATTTGTTAATTTGAATACTGCAGGGTACTTTGACTGCTCGGGCATTGAATATGTGAAGGAGATGTATGAGAATCTCCAGTTAACTGGGAATTGTGCGTGTGAATCCTTGCAGTTATGTGGGGGATGATTCCCTGAATGGCTGTGCAAGCCCACTCCAGAGGTTAAGATACATCTTGGGTTACAGCAAGAAAGGCCTTGGCGGTGTACACAGAATTGAGGTGGAATTGAGAGGCCTCATTTAAAAGATGTATTCAAGCGAGGGCTCAAACTCGATTCGCAGTCAAAATACAATTGCTCCAGAGTTAGAATAAAGAGGAAATTCTCAAGGGCTTTAATGAGTTTCCGGCTGTAGAGAACACCATCTTTGGGAGGGGGGACATGCTGGTGTTCCCTGGCTGTGCTGGCTGATTATCTGATAGCGATGTATATATATATATGTACATATAGAGAGATAGATATCTCTGATAGCTTTCGTCAAGCCTGGCGATATGTTTGATGTGGCACTTCAGCAGGTGCTGCTGTTGCTGCAGCAGTAACTCTGGCACCGGTGAGCCTCTTGCATACTTGCAATGCTCCAGACTCTTGCAGAATACCATTTTAAGGACATTATTTTATTTAGGTCTTATGTCTTTTATTTATGTTTATTATTTTGGAGTCCAGTCAGGTTATCAAGACCTCACAGTTGAGGATGACTTAATTTCCCAGCACCTCCTTTGATCAGTCAGTTGCTCCCATCATCTCGAGATGCTGTATTAGCAGCCTGGCTCTGTCCTTTTTCCATTTGCACGCAGGGGTGTCACATTCCCGAGAGCCATCGTAACAACAAAAAATATCTATGAGTACAAGACAGACTTACTCACTTGTTACACTTCTTATAGACTATCCTGTAGGTTAAAGAAAAGGCATGACATGATTTTTCTCACAGGGTGATGGTGCACGTGTAGGCACTGTTTTGACACCGGTTTCGACAGGCTGGCGGCGGGCAGTGACTGGCTCAGTAGATGGCACTCTGTCCTTTCAGTTGGCCACTAAGCCACCGGGGAAGCATCCCGGGGCGCGAGCGCTGGATCCGGCACCGATCCTGCCCCGGCGGCGGCGCGGCGGGGCCCGGCGGGCGGCCAGGGGCAGCCGGCGGCTTCTCTGCGGGCGGGCGGCCCAGCCGTGCCGGGGGGCCCTTCCAGCGGGGGCTGCGCCTCCCGTGGCCCCTTGATCTCCGGTTGGTTTCGGGTTTGGATTGTTTGGTACCACCGGCAGGTGCTCCCAGCGCCCCGGGCAGCGGCAGGGCGGGCGGGGGGTCCGCAGCTCCCGGCCGGGGGCGCGGTGCCGGTGGGGCGGTGCGGGGCGGTGCCGTGCCGGTAGGGCGGAGCGGTGTCGTGCGGTGCCGTGCGGTGGGGCGGAGCGGTGCGGTGCGGTGCGGTGCGGTGCGGTGCCGTGCGGTGGGGCGGAGCGGCGTGGTGCCGGTGTGGCTGTGCCGGTGTGGCGGGGCGGTGCCAGTGAGGCGGAGCGGTGCTGTGCTGTGCGGTGGCGGTGGGGCGGTGCGGTGCCGGTGGGGCGGAGCGGCGCCGTGCGGTGGCGTGTAGCGGTGCCGTGCGGTGCGGTGCCGGTGGGGCGGTGTTGTGCTGTGCTGTGCGGTGCCGGTGGGGCGGAGCGGCGCCGTGCGGTGGCGTGTAGCGGTGCCGTGCGGTGCGGTGCCGGTGGGGCGGACCGGTGCGGTGGCGTGTAGCGGTGCCGTGCGGTGCGGTGGCGTGTAGCGGTGCGGTGCGGTGCCGGCGGGGCGGGCGGCTGCCCCCCGGGGCAGGGCGGCGGGCGGGGCCTGTGGCGGCGGCGGCGGCGTTAAGGGCCGGTTCGGCCGCCCTCGCTGCGGCTGGCGGCGCTGCTGCCGGCGGGGCATGGCCCGGCGCTAGCGGGAGCGGGGCGGCCGCGGGGCCGGTGGCCGCCATTGCCGTCGCCATGGGGCGGTACTCGGGGAAGACGTGCCGCCTCATCTTCATGCTGGTGCTGACCGCCGGCTTCTTCGTGGCCGAGCTGGTGTCGGGCTACCTGGGCAACTCCATCGCCTTGGTGTCCGACTCCTTCAACATGCTCTCGGACCTCATCTCCCTCTGCGTCGGCCTCTCCACGGGGCGCATCGCCCGCCGCAGCCACCGCGGTCCCCGCGCCACCTACGGCTACAGCCGCGCCGAGGCGGTGGGCGCCCTCAGCAACGCCGTCTTCCTCACCGCCCTCTGCTTCACCATCTTCGTGGAGGCCATCCTGCGCCTCGCCCGGCCCGAGCCCATCGATGACGCCCAGCTGGTGCTCATCGTCGGCACCCTCGGCCTCGCCGTCAACCTCGTGGGGCTCCTCGTCTTCCAGGACTGGGGCACCTGCTGCCGCCGCCGCCACCCACCCGCCGCCACCACGGCCCGTGGCCCCCTGCCCGGGGCAGCCGATGAAGCAGGTGCCTTTCGGCTGCATCCTCGCCCGCCAGCCTTCCTCTCCCATGGCGACCTCTCCCCATCCCTTGCACCCTTCCCTTCCCTCCCCGTCCGCCCTCTCCCTCCCGGGGGCCCTCAGGACCCACCGACCTGCTGCACCCCTGGCTGGGCCCTGCCAGCGCCCCGAGCCCACCCGTGGGCCATGGGGGGTTTCGCGTCCAGCGCTGCCTCCGTCACCTTGTACTTTACACCCGGCTGCTGGGCGGCTGCTTGGGCGGGGGGAAGGAGGTGCTGCTCGGAGGGTGCTGCATGGAAAGTGTTCTGGCTTCTTGTATGTCTGCTCGTCATCTTTGAAATAAGTTGGTTTTGAGAAGGTTGATGTTTTTTCTGTTTGTAGAACTTATACACAACACAGCGTTTCTTCTTTGAATGCAGGTGATTCACCAAATGACCAAAAAAGCCCTGAAGAGGGGTCTGAGAAGAAAAAAGAGAAAAAGTCCGAAGCCTTGAACATCAGAGGTAAAGCACGGGAGTATAGTGCTAATATTATATTCACTTTAAACACTTTCTGGTTTCCATTTCAAACTCCCCCCCCCCCCCCCCCCCCCCCCAAATATCAGTAAGAAAAGAGCAAAAGCCCAGGACTCTTCTGTGTATATGGACCCAGTTATCTTTAGCAGAAAGGTTTTGGCTGTATTGATGCAGCAGAGATAATGACAAAATAGCGTGGTGCCGAATTGGCTCCAAGTGTGCTCACATTTTGGTTTTAATTCTTTAGAAAATCGCAGCTGAACTTTTTGGAAAGGAGGCAAAGCCTGCTGCACTAAGTTCAAGTCGCTGGAGGCTTTATGGGAGGGTAAAGCAGGCAGATATAAGGCGCTTCTTGGAGCATCACTGCTGTAGTAGTTGAACAGTTTTCAACTTCCAAAATGCTTTTGGGCAGAAAACAGAATTTCTTTAAATCCCAGGGTTGCTAATGTTTTACTGTCAGCAACAGGAAGGTGCTGAAACTGGTGCTTCTGCACGTTGTTTTTCCAGGTCCTTGAACTGTGAACCTGTCCCTCTGACAGGATCAGCCCTTCTTACATTGTAATGCAGCAGGTCGCCGGGTATTTGCAGAATGAAACAGTATAGTTACTTCTAGGAATAAATAAGTGTCTCATTCTTTCTGTATAGGTGTTTATATGCATACATGTTTACATATGTATTCTGAGCAGAACCCAGAGTGGGTGTCTTTGAGTATATTAAACATTGACTTTGTCCACAAAGAAAGTGCTATCAGAAAGTTGAAATGGAATGGTAGGCTTCTAAAGGTCACCTGTTAGCATCTGTTATACCTCCAAAGTCATGTAAATTGGCATCACATCAATTCAGCTTAAGAGGTTGACATGGCAGTCAAGCACCTGAGTTTGTTGTTGAGTATTTTTTGGTTTGTTTTTTTTTTTTTTTGGTGTGTGTCTATCAACCTGTCTTTCAAAAGTATTTTCAGAGTGACACAAATATGGCTGTAAGGAAGGACACTTCGGAAATCAACCCATGTGCTAGAGCCACAACACTTTCCTGAATGTCTGGAAATCAGTGTCACTGGATATTGTGGCATTATAGTGGTGAGATTATTGGAGCAGGAAGACCAAACTCACTTTCAGGGGTGGAAGAGAGAAGAATAAGAAACTGCTGAGTATATTTTAGAGAAGGCCTTGCCTGAGCAACAGTGCTTAGGCATAATGATGCTAGAAACTTTTGAGGATAAGGAGTTTTATGTCAGTTATTTTAAGATACCTGTCATCTCTGATTTTTAAAAAGAGAATTTTTCTTTAAGTGCCACTTTAGCATGTCATCTTTGCAAAATCTATTTTTGTTGTTCTTATAAATATTCCTTGCTTCTGTAGCCGCTGCTACGTGTCTCTCAAATTCTGGTTCAAAATCTGTTTTTCCTTTCAAGTTAGTTACATAGCTATGCTTACTTCATCATCACTTGGCAAAAAAATCTGTGCATTATAGAATTGGAGGGTCCCTGAAAAACATGGCTGGACAAAATGGATTGGCAGAGGAGCTGCTTCCTTGATTTTAAAAGTGGTGGGAACAGGAATCCATACATTCCGCCTGTGACAGGATTAATTACTAGTGTAAAACTATTCTTTTTACTTCTGGAGCATATGCAGAGTAGTTCAGACTTTCCAACACAAGCTGTTGGAAACTATGCATTACCTATGCCATGGTCTTACCATACTGACTTGATTTAATAAAAAGTTGTGTTCCTCTCTGTCTTATAACCATAGCTTTGGGGACTGATAGGGAAATGGGTTCGTTTCTGCGTAGGCCCTCATTATGTGGTGCGTAACCAAGACGTAGGTATTAATGATGTTAGTAATGTAAAATAAGCATTTTCCAAATTCCTTATTCTCCATTCATAATTTATGAAAATTCTGACATACTTTTTTCTTAATTCAAGGGAAGACTTTCTGAGACCTTTTCCTGTTCTTTTTAAGCTGTGCTCTCTAGTTAGTTGCCTTGGCAATTGCATCCTGCCTGTCCCTCTTGTTAGTGCAATAGCTGATAGCCCATGCTGAATCAGGATTATTTGTAAATGAAAAGGAAACACTGCAACTCTGTTAGGAGGAGTAAAACCCTGTGGGAGTCTGCCAAATGGGGCAGAACACGCCTGACTCCAGCAGAAAGAGCTGGGCTCACTGGAAGCTTGTACTTTCTTATCTGACCCAAGTGATTCGGCAGAACTCCAGTGGTTATTGCCTTCACTTCTCACACTGAAGATCAATGTTCGTGCACGGAGCTGGCAAGAAACAGCAGCACAGGCACAGCTCTAGGACTTATCCAGCACCAAGCATCACCAAAGAGTCAAAACTCCTCACTCTGGTGCTAATGGGTTTCGGAGGGAGCCTTTTACGGCTTTTCGAGCCAGGAGGAAATGATTAAATTGGAGTGAAGCTCTTGAAAGTGCTTGCCATAGGGATGTTGAAAGGAGATGGTCCATTTTATTCTCTTACAGGCGCCAAATAGAAATTATTTACGAAGAAATTAAGTTCATATATTTAGAAATGTTATGAATTAGGCATGGAGTGGAATGAAATCTGAGTCCGAACAGTAAGGACTGACAAAACTGGAGTGCATTTGAGCAATGACTGGAAGAGGGAAGGTTTTGTAGAGTAGTAAAGAAAAAAAAAGGAAGAGAAAAAGAGTTCTTCGATTATTGTAACTTTATAGCAAGAAGACTGCTTTGGTCAATGTAGTTGAAAGGGCAGCTAAAAACATGTTATTACAAGAGCCTGTTTTGTGTCTTTATCTTTTGTACAAAAACATATTTACAGATGTAAAAAGCGGTACCCAGCATTCCTCTTAATTCGGAGTAGTCCAGGCACATACTAAACCGTGGCATCCATGTATGACTGTCAAACCAGATTCTGAATTTCTGGGGTCTGAGGGCTAGTAGAGTTGGTGGGACAAGGTTTAATTTGACTATAATCAAGCTTGATCCAAAAATTGGAGTCTGAGGGCGTTTGGAGCCGTAAGAATAGATTTCAACAGCGTCATAGAAGCTGATGGAGGGGAATAACTGTTACTGGGGGTGGTCTGTGGCTCTCTCTGCTTCCAGGGTAGAACGGATGGATTTAGTCATCAATTTTTAATTGAGAATTGAGATTTAATGTGCCAGGATCTCTTAATAATCTGCAGGCATTTAGGCAAACACATTTTACGTTGCCATGGCATTGCAGTTGGACTGCAGTTGCCAGCGTACCCTACATGTTTAATAATGCATCCCACAATAATGCAGCTGTGATTCAGAGTCAGTATTTCACTTTCTTTTTTTTTTTTTTTTTCCTGAAAGCTGTTATTGAAAACTTTGCTTATGATGTTAGTGCCTGGAGTAACCGCATTTTTTCATGTCAAGTAGAACAGACTTGAAAAATGCAGCATTGCTTTCCTCCCCTCTCAAAATAAAAACTCACTAATGGAAATCGTGCCATTTGTTTCAGGTGTTCTTTTGCACGTTATGGGAGATGCACTTGGATCTGTGGTCGTGGTAGTTGCTGCTACAATATTCCATGTACTTCCTCTGGGGAATGCTCCATGTAATTGGCAGTGCTACATTGATCCAAGCCTGACAATAATTATGGTGTTCATCATCTTGTCTTCTGCCTTCCCACTTATCAAAGAGACCTCAATTATTTTGTTGCAGATGGTTCCCAAAGGTGTTAATATGCAACTACTGAGTAAGTCAAATTTGTTGTTGAAATGCGATTAATTTTAATGATATATTTCAATGCATATGTTATTTCTGGAATGACATGTTTGGCTTATTTACTCATAATAGCTCTAAATTCTCAAGGACTGTGAGAAATAGTCACATGCCTGTGTCCTAGCAACATGACTCAAATCTCTCTGGATTAGTTAAAGCATGCATTTTGAGAATGTGGTACTCCAACAATACATTAAAAATACCAGGTCTTGAGCTATGAATGCTTTGTTTGGGGTGTTAGTGAAAGAAACACCACCAAATTACAGCATTTCCCAACCCTGCAGCAGCTTCTTCTGAAAGGCTTCCAAAACAGCTTAGAAATTCCCAGTGGGGTTGGTTAATGTTGTGGCATTGGGGCATTGTTCACACTGGTTAGTTGTGGGGTAGCACTGGTTATTTCTGGAGTGTTACCATGCTCAGGGCTAAAGAAACCAGCAGTTGTGGAGCCTTTGGCCAAGGAAGTGGTGCTTTAACATTGCTTCTCTGAACAGCTGCTAAACTGCCATTAGGGAGCCTGAGGGATGGGTGAACCCAAAAGGAAGGGTGGCCTGCTCCTGTGGTCACCTGGAGGCTGAACTGAAAGCAGCTGGGCATAGACCTATTTTACAAAGTACAGCTCTTTCCAAAAGATAGTTCAGAGACTGCTGCCTTCGGATGAGGCTCTTAATGAGAAAGCTAGTAATTAGCCAGTACACCAAAGCCTCTAATATCTTTCTTTCATATCTTCCAGCTGACAGACTAGCTCGTGTACCAGGGGTTAGCAGCCTGCACGAGGTGCATGTCTGGGAGCTTGCAGGTGGGAAGAATATCGCTACTCTTCATATCAAATGCCAAACCCCTACTGATTACCAAGATGCTGCTTACAAAATACGGAAGGTTTTCCACGAAGCAGGGATCCATTCTGTGACCATCCAGCCCGAGTACATCGACCGCAAGACCTCCCAGCTACTGTGCAGCTCACCCTGCATCTCAAAAGCCTGTGACTCTCAGCTGTGCTGCAGCCAGCGGGAGCCCCCCCTGGCTAAAAGTAATGGCTATACCGAGAAAAATGATAGCTGCCTTTCTGCACCGCATAAAGACAATGGTTCATGTAAAAATGATATTGAAATCCCTATTGAGTACCCACTGGCAGAGGATAGCATTAAAAATGTGAAAAATTGTGATGCATCCGATGACAAATCGCAGCTGAGCAGTACACGACTTTAGGCAGTTCCCCCTACTCCACGTAATGTTTTTGTGGAACAAGCGTATCTTGGCTGGGAAGGGGGGCGTTGGTGGCTGTAGCTGAAGTTGGTGTGGCTAAAAGATTTCTGTGCTTTAGCTGTAAACCAAAATACGCCTGAAACCCCTTGTATCTGAAATAAGGGTTAATATTTCCACGAAGGATGTTGCGTGCGTCTAACGTTTTTTCTGATACAGCCTAATCCAGTTCCTTACCAAACCATGTGTGAGTTTCTGTCGTTAGAGTGGGTGGGCTGTGCTGCCCTCTGCACTGATGCTTGCAGTTAATGGCCAGTGGCACTGGGAATGAAACGCTGGCCTTGTCTGCTGAAGTGAGCTGTTCTCCTGCAAGCCCTGTGGCCAGTTAATGATTGTACTGGGCTGAGTACTGTATATTTATAAAGGACTTCAGTGGAGATGCTTTACTGATCCTTAAAACCCATTTTTGCATAGACAGTTCGTGTTTAACAGTCACGCTTGTGCTTCTGGCCAGTGGGGTTTGTGAATGAAATTAAGAGTGCCTAAGGGGGAGGGGAAGCACTCGGGAATTTGAACTTGCATTGTTTTCTTGATCGACTCCTGTATTTAGGGACAGAACAGAAGCTGGTCTTGTTTCTCTGCTGGCAATACTGGAGTCCTAGCCTAATCACAGATAAGTATCCTAAAGAATAGACTTGTCACGAAAGCAAAGAAATACTAACATTGTCTGTACTGATTCTAGCACGTGGAAGTGCGGGCAGTCATCCAATTAACTTTTATCTTGTTGTGATTGTACAACTCAGTCATTTCTTTTTTTTTTTTCTTTCCCCTCCTGACAACGGAAGCTATAATAGCCTCGGTCTTAATTCATCATTGTGTGGGATGGTTGCAGTATCTTAAACACTGAGTGTCTGTCTTCATTCATGCTGAATAAATAAGCTAATGTGTTTATTATGAACATTTAAAATCCTGCAGTTCTATGATTAAGGCATAACTTAAGATCATATTAACTAAGAAAGCCCCTTTGAAATTTTATGTGCAGTATTATCACTTAGAGGGAGCTTTACAGAAAATGACAGGGAATTTTTTCCTGGTTTAGTCTCAATTATTTCTTTAAAGTTCTAAGCCCTTCCCTTTGCCCTGTCTCTCCTCCCCCTGCACAAAGGTGTGTTTGGTAAAGCAGTTCCGTGGTCCTCGTGCTGCTTGCTCTTTTGAAGGCATGCAAGGGTGCTCTAAGGAAAACCAGATGATGTGCCCTGTCATCGGTGCTGGATTTAGGTCAGGAGTGTTCCCCAGGTTTCTGGGAGGGGGAACCCACTCCCTAATCCACACCGAGTATAATGTTTGGCCTTACTGGCTGTGCAGCTCAGATCCAGAAGGTTTCCAATACGTTTTTCTGTCAAAAGCAGCCTTTCAATGGTCCGTGTGGCCTGGGCAGGCTGTTTCATTCATTTATTCATGGAGACAATTTATAAAATAGTGGTCTCTTTACCTCAGTGACACCTTAACAGAACGGGCAAGTGGATTTCCTCCCTGGGCTGGGAAAGCACCAGTTTGAAAGCAGCCAGCTCCTTATTAATAGAGACAATTACATTAAGTCAATGAACATTAAAACATGCAGCAGGATATTCTGCTGCTTGGGAAATGGTATGTACTGAAGCAGTGATTGCAGTCTAAATAGCACATTTCTAGATTTGTAGTTAACCCTTTTAAACAGATTCTTGGGTGAATTAATATATTTTATAGCCTTCCATTGTAGGTTTGTGTTATTTAAATTAAGCTATGTGTTAGTATAATTAAAAGCTTGATCCTCCAGTCTGTGATTCTGTTGGCAGCAGCAGAAGTGAAGGCAGCAGGATCTTGCTTGGCAGTTATTGCATGAATTAATGTAAATCAGGAAATGTTTTGAGAATTGCTCTCCCTTTTGAAAGCGTGTGGCATAAAGTAAGACAGCCCTTTCTTCTGGGTATTTTTTTGTCCTTATTTCATCTATAATGATGTTTAAATGTCAAGGTTTAGATGTAAATAACAAATATATTTATAGGGGTTTTGAGAACTGGAATAGAAGGCTCCCAAAATAACAGCAAGTTCTATGGGAGAACTTGCTTCCAAGGTATCCTCTAAAACAACCACCCTTTCATAATTATGCATTTGTGTCTTAAATCAGGTATTTTATATATATATATGCATTTTATTAAATGATTGAAGGATGGAATGGCAGTAGTTTACTCTGAAATTAGAGAAAACTAGTATGTGTAATGTTGGGGCATTTGACAAAATGGACCATCTTTATCCTTCTACTGTTTGTTAAAACTGTGGGGTTTTTTTAAGCTTTTAAAAGTGTTGTAACCTGAAAATACAATGAAGTAATATTCTTAAACTTTTTTTCTTGTCTGCTTGAATGTACTGTAATTGTTGCCTGTGGATAAATATGAAAATACCAGGGATTATAGAAATCTTCAGGTCTAGAACTCAAGCAGATTTTAAATTTGCTTTATTATGTAAGCAAGCAAACCCAACAGAGCTATGTTATTGAGGAGATGAACTTTGCTTTTTCTGTGTAGCAACTTTCAGGGTATTCAGCTAAGGTTTCTGACCCGGTATCCTTACCTGCATTTGAGTCCTGCAACAAAATATTGTTCTTCTCTGTTTTAAGTGTGTCACAACTAGGCTGTACTGGGTGGCCCCTCTCTACTTCTGTAGAAGACCTCGTTCCAACCAGTGTGTATTTTGTATTGGCTTATTTCCCTTCAGTTCTTGCCATCTCACTTCTAATTCTCTTGAAGTAGGCTTACCTCATTTTGAAATACAGTATATTTCAGTATTTTCCCTTATCTGTGGGCACTTGTTCTAAATTCAGTTTTGTAGCCTATTGCACTGTCAGAAAATCTCCTTTTGGCTTCTTTAGCTTTTTTCCCCCCTCCAGTTCAGTAATGTAAAATTACTGATGATCGCAGGTTGATTGTGCTGCTTTGTCCTCTTCAAGTACTCCCTTATGATTGCGTTGTGATGGCATTTGGGTTCTCTTGCAGTGGTTACCCCTATCTGTTCATCACTGTCTGTAGCAAAGGAAATCTGCTTAAAATGCAGGTGAATTTCAACAGGTAGTCCAGTTTACGTGGCCCTCCGATCCATAACCAGTCATATGTGACCCAGTTGTATGACAATGAAACATTTGCTAGCCTTGCCAGATAGTTGTGGAGTACAAGTGAAATTTGCAATAAATTAACATGGCATTGAATACAAAAGCAATTTACTAGCCCTCATCAGTTATGGGTCTTTTCTTAAAAGTGAATCAATTTTTTGTCACCTTTTTGTATGCACCAAATGTGCCAATTTGATGGTTAACTTCTCCTTCTTCTGCAACTCCCTAAATGCATGCCTTGCCTTTGCTCTTCTATGTAAAGAAAAATATCTGATGCTATTTTTAGTATTGCCTTTTTTCTGCCAGGTTTTCAGTTCTCTTCCTTTTCCTTGTGTTCTTCGCAATACTTATTTTGACTTGTAATGCAACCAGAGGTTTTTTCCTCTTAATGTTTCCCTTATTCTTTGTCTCTTCAAAATAAGCAGTATGGTTTTGCTAGCCCTCTGGCCATGGTGATGTACCTATAATACAGTTTAGAAATACCTCTTTTATGCACCGGTTTAATTTTTGCACTCTGTTTTATTAAAATTCACCCACTTTTTGCTGCGTGATACACTTTACCATTGCAAACCACTTTTGACCCTGTTTAGCTCTTCTTCTTTTCCCCCCTCCCCTACCTGATTGTTACCCTTACTCTTCTGAATGCTCTTTTATTCTGAACTTTGAAGGGGATATGCCAACAACTGAATTTTCCCCGAAGTCAAGTTTACCACCCAAGGTCTATGGATGGCTTGATGTGAGCTACTCCAAGGACTATTTTATGTCCTCTGGTCTGTGTAGAAGTGTTGTTTGTCTAAATAGTCATCCTGACATGTAAATATATTTATATATACTCAAATTCTTTACAAACACTCCACCTGAACCAACTTTTTAAAGAAGGTTGGTCTGTAAACCTGAGAAGGTATAATGAAATCAGTAGGGTTCTTTAGTTGTTCATTAACACCTTAGGGGAAGGCTTGGCTCACTAATTGGAAAGCAGGTAAAAGGGATGTTTCTGAAAAGGTAATTCAAAAGCTATGAAGATTTCTATAGGTTCTACTACTTACTCTGCTGTACAGCGGAAGCACTTTCTATGTTAAATACTTTATTTGAACAGCGATACCTTGATATGAGGATGTCACTGTATAAGATTGTTACATTTACGGAGTTGTGTTGCTTAAGTTTCCTCCAGTTTTTCTGTTCATTATGTCATTTAAATAATGCGCCAAAATGTAATTTCCATGATTGCTGAATCAATGAACTGTAAATCTCACCGTGGTTTTGTTAACTCTAAGTGAAAAATTACTTAAAGTTTTATGTACAGTTATATTTTTTTCAAAATGAAGTTTGAATGTCTTATAAATAAAGTGTGTTTTTAAGTAAACCTGTTGTTCTGAGTTTGATGTATGTTAGCAATAGGGAGCTTGTGTCAGTTCACATAACTTTAAGACCTTTGTGTGAATAAGGTTTGTTCTTAACCTGTGAGCTTATTAATGCTGCAAATATTGTTATGGGTTTGGAAGAAAAGGGGACAGACACTCAAAAGCTTTTTCTCTGCAAGCAGCCTGGCGTTTCCTAAGCTGGAGGTGAATTTAGAGCCCATAACTCCGGGGTGCTGGGCAAGGATCTTGGCGGCAGCAGGATGGGCTCTTTGCAGAACGTGGGTGCTTTGCTGCTGGTTGCTGGTTCTGGGTTCTGCCCGCTTGTCTGGTGTTTAGCTTCAACTCACCAACCCTCCTGCCTTCTCTGTCTTCAGGCATGCACCTCTGTGTGCGTGAGGGTGCTGACGCGTGGAGAAAGTTGACTGTATGCATAACACCAGGTTCAGGAGAGCTTTGAGATTCTCACTTCGGGTTTTACGACCTGAATGTGCATATTAGAAACGAGATGAGGCCTAACACTACAAGTTTAGGTGCTGTTTTTGGAGCAGCAGTTGTGGAGGTGCCCTTATATGTTCCTCTCTCCTTAGCAACAATATCAGGTCATCTGCCACCTGGGTTCTGCCCCATTGTGTCCGATTCCCCAGCTGTCCGTGTACCTACACATTTTCGTTAATAGTCATCAATAAGGAGGCAGTAGTAGTTGTTCCTGGCTTTTTTTTTTTTTTTAAATCTTTTGAGTATGTCCAAATTGCAGAAACTACATCAATACTCCATAAAAAATTCAGTTCAGTTTCAGCCAACATGTTGCCTGTGGCCATGTGCTTTGTTGATGTTCCTCAGCGTGTAGCTGGTGGACCACTAGTGATTTGGGAGGCAAAAATGAAAAATCTATAAAGCAATTCCTCACAAATAAAATAATACATATACTCAGGAGAAAAAAAAATTCAGAAAATAAATGTTGAGAATTCAACCTGTTACTGGTCGTATACGAGAATGACCATAGCAACACTGCCCAAGTGATCCTGGAATTGCTTTTCAAAGGCATAAGATCATGTTGAAAAATACCATCTCAGGACAAGAAGAACAAGGGCTGATAGATTTGGAGCACGCAGTTTTAATCCTGACATTTAATGAACAGTTTCCCTGCTGCACGGACTGGCATAAGGCCCTTGAAATTCCCAGATGCAGAGGCCCTTGTTTTGTATCTGGCTCCTTCTGGAGCAGGAGGTATTTTCTGTATTGGAGGGCTTCTGCTATTTTGATACTTACCTACTCTCTGAGAAGCCATAGAACCAGGATGACTTTGGGCTGGATGTAGTAGGTTGCATTTTAAAAAAGAGCTTCTGAAAAAAAAAAGCCCAAACAACTACAATCTGTATTCTTTCTTATGCATCCAATGTTTATGTTACCCAAACGTTTATGCATTCAAGTTATAGTCTATATTTGCAATCACAGTTTGTTGGGCTTTCAGATGTGTGGTTTTAAACCCAACCCACATCCTTCTGTAAGAATATTTTAGGAGGGTGCTATGGATTCCCCACAGGTGGGTGCACAATGTCTGTCTGCTGTGGTGGAGATCCTGTTCTGATCCAAGGTTGCAGCAAGAAGTGGGGAAATAATGGTGGTCACAGGTGGGTGACAAAGGGTCAGCTAAATTCCCTGACCAATTTAGACTGTAGTTGGGATGAAGTTAATGAATCTTCCAGTTAGGGCAAGGTGGAGGTTCAGTAAACCTGGGAGTAGAGGGTGTGCAATGAAATGTTGAGGGACGTTAATGAGGTATTCAGTGGGGATGGGGAAGCCTCTGTCTCTTCAGGGACACAACCTTTGCCTTCTGATGCAAAGATGGAATTTATCGTTGAGTCCTAGCTGTGTTTTACAGGCAGAGAGTTATTTCGCTATAAAACTCTAGACGGTGAGGCAGAATTGTAATGCCTACTGCCAACTCTTCATAGGAGTCACTAGAGCAGCCCTGTAGGTTTGTGAATCAGCTTGTCTCTGCTAAAGTGATGCTGGCTGTCTGATGGAAGAAGCACGTATCTTGGTCAATAGACATAGCAGGCATTTGAATAACTGTGAAATGTCACTGACTACTTCTATATTAGTAAATTAATTACACCTGGAAATATTCCCAGGCACAGAGACCGGTCAGCATAGAAGAGCTTGCATCTATGCTAGTAAAATACTATCCACTTCCAAAGAGGGCGGCTCCGTGGTGATGGCCAACTGAGATTAGGTCCTTGACTCTGGACTGTGCCCGGGAATGGCTGGGGAGAGCAGCAATTGTCACGGGCTGTGAAATGCTTGAACAGCTTACTAATACAGACGATCATAGTTCATCCCCAGCTGCTGTTTAATTGATGAGGCCCTTGGTCCCTGAGCTTCTGCGCTGTTTTCCAAGGTAGCAGTACCTCAGTACCTGCAGACAGAAAAGGAGATGAAGCTGGTGGTGGTGTTCTTGGGACCTGAGGTTGAAAGGTTTCTTCTTTTTCCACGCCTGTGCCGTGCTGCATCGGTGCATGGGGTGAGCTGGGAGGGGCAGGGCTGCCCGGCTCAGCAGTGCAGTCAGCAGATAACGCTATCGTTGCGGCTGCTTGCATGGCTCTAAAAACAAAAGGCACAAAGCAAGTGGCACGTTCGATATGGTGTTGCACTTTGCTTTACCTCCTTCGAGTCCTAGTACGTTCTGCCCCCGCCCCCCGCGTAGTGTTCATCCATGTTTAATACAGCTCTGTGTCTGTTTAACAGCGTATCGCTGACCACCCCGTGTAGAGGAGATGGAGACAAAACTACGGCAAAAGGCTTCAGGGTAAGTGTGGGAAAATAAACCCGTGAAGACTTTATGCAAGTCATTGAAACAGCACAGTAGGGCCACAGCCGAGGGTAAGGAAATTTTTGTAAGTAAAGGATTGCATAATTTGAGAGGTAGAAGACAACCCTTTTTTCAATATACACCTTAAAAATCAGTCATGTAAAAAGCATCTGATGCAGATGAACCTATCCCCCGAGTTTTAAACCAGGCAGTACAACAGGTGGTGGGACATCAGCACAACAAATGCCATGTCATCCTGCAGAACAGCACTTGCTTTAATTAGATATTTCTCTTCTAAATTGCCGTATGAAGTAGGGATGGTAGCCTTTCTGCATACCCCAGTTTCCCTCATCCAAATGGTTCACAGAAACCATTTTCTTATGGCTAGGCATAAGAGCCCAGCAGGGTGCAGGGGCTACCCTGCGACAAAACACCCCCGGCAGCACGGAGCCTGCAGCTCTTGTGCTGGCTGCTGCACATTCGCACCCAGATGATTCTGGGGATCTTGCCACCTGGGGAACACCTTTCTACTTGTGAAAGTCTCTGGCACGGTGTAATTTCTAAGTGTGAGCAGGTGTTTGGTCAGCCCTAAATTATCTGGGTGTAGCTTGGTAAGTCGTGGCAGAGGGAGATAATCAGGACCCCCAAAATAATTGTGCGCCTTTGCACGGTGCTGAGAGGAGCTGCTGCCCAGCCCTTGCTGAGGAGGAAGAGGGTCCCGCTTGTCCCCCAGGGCCACTCCAGCTCAGGAGGAGACCTGTGGTGAAGCAGACCCGTGCCTGTGCTGTGGTGAAGGGGCATCACGCACCCCCCAGGACAAACAACTTCAGCTGCTGCTGGGGAAGAACTTGGCGAGGCTTTTGGGGAGGGAAGGGCAGGAACCTGCGCAGCTCCCATGGTGGCCCCCGCCACCCTGTTTTCTGAGCACCAGCTGTGCTTTCAAGCACTGTTTCTGAGGGCATCCAGAAGCGGGCAGAGGCGCGTACGTCTTTCTGCCTCCTACTCCTGGATGCTTTTTACGTGAAGGGAAGAGACTGACTTGGGTTGAGGCTTTTTTACAAATTCCACTAATTCCCATTGCGATTCCAGATGCGAGCTTTTTCATTTGTTTGCAGTAACTCTGATTTGCCTCTGTGCTTTAGTATCTGAAATACGAAATCCGATCTTAACCGACGAGCTCCTGACACTCACGGTCACAGTAAGTCCGTCTACCCCTGACAGTGACACCGGCTCATCCTTTATGTGAATACCCCGGTGCTGTATGTCTGCACTGGGAAGAAAGGAAAAGGCAAAGGCGGAGATCCCGAGGTATAGTTCTCCAAAGGGCTATAAAGTTCTATAAACGATGGAACGGATTATGCTTCCTCCTGGTTGTAAGGCAGGGTACTGCTCCTCCAAGAGGCAAACTGATCATTTGGGGTTAGTGGTGGGGCTGATGCGAGGGCTGTCCCCAAAGCCTGCCCTGGGCAGACTGGGAATCACTGTCCGTGCCGTTCCCTCAGCTTTGCCAGCCCAAGAAGGAAGGGATTCGGCCCCCGATGCAGGAACACGGCAGCAAGTTATCTGCTGGTGGAAGCAAGCACAAGTGTGCTGGCTGGAAGAAAGTTCTGGCTGTTTTCACTCGCTGAAAATTTGGCCCTGTGCTCCGCTCTCCTGCATGTGGCAGGGAACTGGGCTGCCGGCACAGCGAGGAGGGGTTACACAGCCACTCAGCGGTCACCTTAAGGGGATGGAAATTTATTTTTCTGGCTGCAATAGGGATCTCCAGGGGCCATGGAGCAGGATGGCAATGACCCCCCGCCCCCCTCCTGCTGATGGTGGTGCTTGTTCACGTGTATATATACATATACACCCATCTATATTATTTCTGGCAGAAGACAAAGGCTTCTACTAATTATGTTATATTTGCAGCCCCCCAGCTAACACTGGTGTTGTGTTTCCTTCTGAAAGACAAATGTTGTCTCTCTTAAGCACTCCGTGTTCTGGCCAAAGAGTGATCACGTGAGGCGGCAGCAGCGGGAGGCCGAGGGGAAGAAAGCGGAGCCCGGCTCACAGGGCTCTTTCAAAGCGGTTGTTCACTCGGCCAAGGAGGTCGGCAGCTTGCCTGTGCCCTCCTTGAATCCAGCATCTATCGTGCAGCCCCATGTCCATTGCTGCATGGGTAAGGGTAACCTCCTTTGTATGGGGGACATACACCACCCCCTCCCCCCCCAAAAAAAAATACGTCTGGGCAGATGTGGCCTCAGGACAAGGAGCTGTAAGGAAGTGAGGGATGGAGCACATCTCTCTCATAGGACAGAGGTGGTTTCCACAGCAAGTGCCAGTAGCAGTGGGTCTGATGAAATGGAGAAATGTCTCATATATAACACACACTTGCACCCATGTATGTGAATGTACTTATTTTTGCACACACACACACACGTGCGTACGCACACACATGTGATACTGACTATATATGACCATATTTGTTATTGTTACCATTCAGCAAATGAGAGTTTTTGCTTTAGTCACAGCGCCGTAGAAATGCCACTCGCTGGGTATACCCGATATGATATATCCTTCCAGCTTATCATTTTGAAATTGGACTGATTTAGTGTGTCAGAATTGCGTAGTTGCCTTTAAATTGTTGTGTGTCTGCCTGGTAGAAACTGCCAAGGTCTAGTGGCGGGGGTTTGAGTGTGTTTGGTGTCTTTTCTGTACCATTAATGAGCGCTGCCGTGTGGGTCCCAGCTGTGTGAGGAAGCCTTCTGCTAGGCACTGGAGTTGTGCGAAGGGCAGAGGCAAAAGAAGTGGAGTAGACTTGTGAGGCTCACTCTGACTTTCCCTGCTGTGTGATCTGGGCAGAAAGGAGCACAGAAGTGGTCTTTGAAAGGTAGCTAGACATGCATGGTGAGGAAAGAAGGCGGCATGGATGGGCAAATGCAACCAGTCCCCTGGGAAAGTCCTCCTGCTGCTTCTTGCAGTGGGTAGTTGCTACTGCACCATGTTTTTTGGTTGGCAACAGCAGCCATAATCTGACCAGCCTTTATCACCCCTCCCCAAGTGTGCCGGGTCCTGCTCCACCCTGGCTCTATCTGGAGACACCAAACTCTGGCACCTCCATTCCCTTCCATTATTTTCCTTCCACTTGCTTTTCTCAGATCCTTTCTCCCTTGTCACCCAGTGCCTCCCTAATCTCCTTTCTTCCTTGCCCATCTGTCTGGGGCTGCCAATCTCTCCCTCACCAGCGTGCTGCTGGCCACCTTGTGCTTGCTATCTTTCTGCTTGGAGTCCTCTCTAGTTTAGTCCTGGAAAAAAAAATCTTAAAAAGAGGTGTTCACAGTGGCCAGAGCCAGGGCTTGAAAGAGCAGCCAGCTTGAAAATTAATTTGCTCTTTACAGAACTGCTGCTCAGTTTTATATCTAGACCTGGAGGTTGAAAATACACTGCTGGCCATTTTTCTTTTTTCTTGAAAACTATCAAGTGGTGTGTTAAAGGTTAGAAAATTTGAAGATGTGAAAACTCAGCTCAGTTACCATGTCTAAGTAGAATTGTCTTTTACTACTACTACTGCTAACAAGAACATAAAAAGGAAAGGCTGTGGTGACTAGTTTCAAGCAATTCAGAGAAGGGGATCAATGCAAAGACAGCCTGCAATATTGCTACTTAAGGAAACAGTTGTGAACCCTCAAAGCTTTTGTGGGAAGCCAGGTAAATTCAGGGGTACAGGAAGAATTTGGCCAGAACCTTTTCCCCATCCTCCTGATGTCCACGCAGTGACTCCTGAGACAAAGCTCCCTTCGGCCACAGAGTGCTCACCCATGGGCAAAGACCACAGACACTCTCAAGACCAACTTTGAGGTCCTGTCCATCCACAGCACTGGCAAACCACCCTTTTTTGGAAGGTTTTCATCTTGTTTGAGACCAGGCTGGCTAGGCTGCAGCCAGACGGGGCTGCCACAAGGCTGACTGAGCCCAGCCCGCTCCCGTCGGCCTTTGCCGCCTCCAGCAGCTGTGCTCGGAACAACCCAGAGCATCCTGCTGATGTGTGATGGGTCTCAAGACATCAAAAGCATTTTAGAGAGCTTGGGGTGAAAACAAAATCGAGAAGGATGTGCCTGTGTGTGCCTCTTGTTTGTTTGGGGTGGGGAAGGAAGGAGGGTGTTTTGGGTTCAGTTACAATAGAAATTTATATGTGTTCTTTACTCAGCACTATGTGCTTTAGCATAAACCTCCTGACCCCTAGGGAACTGCTGCTGTCATGATAACAAGCAGGCATTATGAGTTAATGCCTGTTATAACATTTCATATGGTAAAAGATTTCCAGGGTTTACGACTTTGAACCTGTTATCCTATACCAGATTAATACAACTGTATTTACAAAAGTGATTACAAGGGCACTTCTCTCGAGATAGGCAACTTTTCTTGTATGAATGATTAAGCAATTCTGACTGATTTGACTGCCGTTACACTTTTTAAGCAAAGAAGTCTAACAGATCTTGACCGAAGATTCCAGGCACTTAGCCTTTTAATCTGGTTAATTAAAAATGGGGTTCTGCTGATTTGGAAGACTGGTGATTCTACCTTCACTGAGACCACGGGTATTGCAGGAGCCGTGGGTCTGAACCTCATGGCCCTCCACTGTGACACTCGCCACCGCTGCTTGTTTTGCCTGGCTGAACCGGTGCCTCTGTCCTCACAATCTGCCCCCCTGCTCCAGGCTTTCAATGATAAGACTATGTTAATAAGGCTGATTTGTGTTTGCCCGGTTGAGCATTGTAAAGAAACCCTCTGAAGTCTTGTTTGACTATATACTGAGGAGTAAATGTTTAAAAATGTTAATCTATATAGAAATGTCCTAAAGTTTATTGCTCTTAATATTACTAATCATTCCTTTACTCCTAATAAAGCACCTGAGAACAGTCAAAGGTCAGAGCCCTTTTTTCGCCAGATGTACTAGAAACATAAAATGAGTGACACTTCTGAACGTGAAGAGTTTAAAACGTACAGCAAGTTCTCAAACTTCCTGCTAATTTGGGGATTTTTTTGATGTGAGTTTTACTTTTGGTGGGGTTTGGTCTAGCTGTGGTGAAAGGGGTGTCAGGAGCTTGTGTAACTTTTGCTTCTTGCTTGCTTTGTCTTGACTTTAGGAGCCGAGTCCAGTTATGAGCTACTACATCAGGATTTATGTGTGTAGATATATTTTAATCAGTGAACTCATTGATTTCAGTAGCTCAATAAATAGCTTAGGCTTAGTAAAGAGACTAAGTTAATGAGTCCATTCTTCAGCTCTGACAGGAGTGCTCAGGCTGGCTTCCAGACCTGGTATCTATGCCAAGCTTCGTGCTTCACCTGCAGATTCCAAAAGGAAGGGATTTGGTCCCTGGTGCAGGCCTGTGGCATTCGAGGGATGATACCCTTCTGCAGGTTTTGAGTTGCCAGTATAATTCAATTAATGCTTTTCAAGAAATATTTCATGAAGTCCTATATGAAAGGCAAACACAAGCAGCCAGGAAACAACCTTTACTTTTGTGGAAATCGTGCTGAGCTGGAGTTGTCTGAGAGTATAGGCTCTACACTATCAGGAATTTTATTATCTGCCTGAAACAGATCCCTTTTTTGTTATCTGCTTACCACATTGTGTAGCCTGAAATCTGCTTTGGATGCCATACACAGAATAACTTCAGCATTTATTTCAAACAGTGGAGGTTTCTTATTGAGCTAGTAATCATCTACTTAGCCTGCCTTTTGAAAGCACACACACCTCTTCTTTTACACTGCCCAGGGACCTGCTGGGTCTGACCCTGGGGTTTGGGTTGGATGCTCAGGGCTGGGAACCCCAGTGCTGCTGTGGAAGTTTCTAATGGGCCTTGAGCTGTCTAGTCATATAATGGCTATCAGTAGGGCAGCAAAGAGCATCAACAGGGCATGGAACTATACCAAAGGTGGGGAGCTTCTTCAAAGGTGGGATGAAAGAAAAACTTTAAAATGAAGAGTGTGGCAATGCTCTGACAACCTGTTTCTCTGCTTTGATGTCACTTGTTGAAGATGAGCCTGTTGAAACAAGTGGCAGCTTAGTCCTTATGTGTCAGAGTAACGCTAGGAGGGTATTTTGTGAAGACTTCTAAAGAATAAAAATCTTTGCTGCTCCTCTTTTCAGTACAGCAAGGACTGGTACAGGGACTCCTGCTGTGGGAGGGGAGGGGCAGCAGGGAGTCAGGAGGACTCATCTGGTGTGGGTCGACTTGACCAACAGACAGGCTGCTCTGGAGAGCTGAGCTTCTTCACACCACGAGAGGTTTTGGGAGACGGCAAGAAGCAGCAGACTGCTGGCAGCTGACAGTTCCTGTTAGACTTGCTTTCCTGATCAGAAGCTGCTTCATGGCGAGAGAAACATAAACTTTATGTGGTAATTCCTTGGCAGGCTTGCGTGGTACTTAAAAGACGTGTCCCTGATGAGCTGCTCTATACTCGCTGTATGGGTTCAGTCAGACACCTACATCTCAGAATGAAATAAGCTAATGATGTAAACCAGACCACGCTTTAGTTTGTATTCAATGGAAAAAAAATCAGAATGGGTTATGGTATCGCTATTATTTTAGTGATATCTTTGGTTACACATGCATCTGTCAGGACCTGGTGCAAATAAGCAGAAAATAACATGACACACAGGATCTGATGTATTTGCCCTTCTGTAGTTGATATAATAGATTCCTCCTCATCCCCAGGTACTCAGGCTTTCCTTCTTAATCATTTTTTTCATGCACCAACTGTTGAAAGCCTGTCTTTTTCTGACATTTTTTTTTCTTTTAACTTACCTTTAGTGTATGATTTCCTAGGGATTTTGTTTGTTTACATAGGAACAAACTGAACTGGCAGTGCCCTCAGGGGGCTGGAGACACATACGGCAGTGGGGGGACCTCTGGCTTGAGCAGAGACCCTCTGCGTGTGCCAGCACTTTATTAGGATGAAGGTTTTTTTGATGGTGAGTTTCATAGACAGTCAATGAAGATGCTTGTGGGACATACGCTCCTGCCTGCAGTATTTCCATCCTTGTTTCTTTCTCATTTTCTTTCTTTTCTTTCACATCTCCACCATCAGGAGCTAGCCTTCCCCCCACTGTATGCTTTTATGTCTGTGTGACAGCAAGTCTTGTATCCTCTGCAGTTTCCCTATCCCATTCCCAGTTATCTCCTTTCACTGTCTCTATTCTAAGTTCATCTAGTCACAATCCTCAAGCGTTGGATTCACAACCCTGACAGTTACAGCCTTGCTCAATGTAAGTGCTGTATATATGTTTTTAGATTTACAAATAAGCTCAAGCAACATGCTGGGATTGTAGGTGGGAATCCCACAGCTCCAGCCTCCCACGCCGCACAGCAAGGCTTGTCATGATACAACTCCCAACAAACATTGTTTTTATAGGGTGGTGCTAAATATGCTTATGCCAAACACAAAAGGAATCTGTTTCAGCACATGGCCTCCCACTGTCCAGTCAGCCTTCAATTTGGTGCTTGCCTCCAGACATTTAAAGCAGCCTGCTTAGACTTTGGGTTCATTCCTGGGGAATGGAAGGTGACCCATACGCCTCCTCCCCACCCCACACCTATATACAAAATCCCCCAGGGGAAGATGACGTGTCAGTAAAACAGAAAAAATAAGTGGGAAATACTAAATGGTGGGAAGAACTAGGGCTGAGTCAGCCTTCTTCACCTTTAGACTGGGAGATCAGCATAATCTCCAGAGCCATGATGTAAGGGCCTGGCTCCAAGTGCTGCTTTCTTTGCCTTGACAGAAGTCAGAGATGCAAGCCTGATAAATACTGTACTGGGTTGGATCTTTTGCTTGCACTGGTTTTGTATTGGTGTTGCAAATGGAATTAATCCTGGTTTATGCTGGAATAAATCAGGGGAGAGTCTGTGCCATGGTATCCTGATGTCTCAGTAAGAAGTCTAATCTGAAGTGCAATAGATTTAAAATCCTAGTGAACTTACTAGGCGCTGGATCACGGACAAAGTTAAAGTTTACGATGACTCGTGCAGTTTTTGTATCAAAAGTGGGTTAGTTCTTGAGTCACTAACAAATAGCAATAATTACTCATGGAAGAGACAGAAATTGGTGGTCAAAGGTGAGATGAATCATGCTGCCAGTGAAGCTCGGTTTTGCTACCGACCTATGTCTTCCTAAGCCTTTTCCTGAAGAAATAGCAGTTCTCTGAAAAGCAGCTGGGAGAATGGCTTCAGGGGAGCCTACATCTTTATACGACCAACATTTTGCAAACAAAAGCATCTTGCTCTTGTTTAAAACCAGCATTTTTCTCTCTTTGTTGCCAGACCCAAATATACTTGTGGTTCTACATCCTTACACATTAACTTTGCACGGTGTGAAGCTTGTAACCCCAGGCTGTGGACCATCAGGGCTGTTCCTCCAGTGGTGCCCGGGAGGACCTGCAGCGTGGAGCAGGTTGTGAGGTGCCACGTTGGCTGCTGTCCCTCTGCCAGGAGGGGCATGGCATCGTATTATTTCCTCCTTGCTCTTCATTTTCATCACTTTATTAAAGGTACTGCCGGCCAAATTGTCACCTGTCACTTTGCCACCTGCAGCACTTTAGCTACAGGTAAGCTCTCTCCACAAAGGCAGCACCAGGTCTTTGCCAACATCACCCGAATTCACAGTCTGTTGAAGATCCGAGTCCACTGAAGTCCTCACAGGGAGTCACACACCGCGGACCCTGGGGTCAGGAGCCAGCTATATGGGTTCTTCGATGTGGGAAGGACCTCTTGCTGGATTGCTCACTCATCCTTTAGTTCAAGCCAGTTGTTTGAGGGAGAAGATAAATCTGTTTAAAGCACAGGCAGGTTAATATGTGCTAAGACCCCCTCTCAAAACAGCAGCACTTCTGTGGGCTCGGCACGCACAGTCCCAAGATAATAAATCCAAATGTTTCAAGATGTTGTTAGACAGAAGCAGATGAAACAGCGCAGGGGAGGAGATGCGCCGTGCTGGGTGACTGTAAGCTGGCTGGCACATTATCTCATGGCATTCCTCATACAATATTCCTCGTGTAAGGAAAGTATAATGAATAAACCAGTGACCTTAAGCGCAGCCTTGAGGTGAAGCAAGCAGCAAGGCTTGAAGCAGTACGTGAAGGAAGCTCTGTGCACAGGACTGATCCTTCTCAACTTCCCTTTCCCCCAAAACATGATTTAAAAACCTATGTCGTGAAATTTCTCCCGCAGAAAGAGTATCCTTTGGGAGTTCATTTGCAGTATTATGAACAATGCCACATATTCATCTAGCAAGGAAAAGCATTACAAGATTACTTATTACAATATTTAATAAGCCACTGTGATTATTAGTGGGTAATACCGAGAATGGGTGGTGTTAAAATATTTCTTATGGAAAGGAGAGCAATGCTGCTATTATCTCAGATGAATACAACAAATTTCAAGTGTGAAAATCTTAAGAAATGGATCAGCCAAGGTAATTGTTAAATTAGGTCTTTGTCTCAAAGAGATAGCCTGAGGGAACACATTTTCTCTTTGCCTGGGGAGACAGGTTATTTTCAGGTATTTGGCCATTTACCACTGAATGCTGATGTGGTGTGGAGATAAAAGCATTTTCAAGATACATTTCTGCATGATATCATTGAGGTTTGGGAGACGTAAACCATCCCAGGAAGGCTATTTTAAATCTAACTGCAGCAGATTGATGATCTTTGTTGACAGATGTAGATTTTTTTTCCTTTACAGTTGTTGTTTTCCTTATTCTGATTTCTGAGAACGTGGGAGGTTTTTGTTCGGTCTCTGCCTTGGAACACTAACAGTCTTCCTCAGGTGAGCTGTTTAGTAAAGGATTGAGCATGTCTGGTGGGACAAAGTTTGTGATGATGGAGGTGCCACCAATGTGCAGGGATGACTGAATATTAAGAAGGAGCTTCCAGAGGAAGTTAGAGCTCTTCCACAGTAAAAATGGTAAAATATGCCAAGTACAGCAGTAAGTATTAGAAAGCAGGACAGCGTAGAGAAAAATATTTCAAAGTCTGGGAACTATCTGAGAAAAGAGATATAAGAAATATTAGTTAAAGGCTATTCCATTCCCTTTCATCTGAATCCTTTCCTCCAAAACCTTTTTGAAATTTTTTTTTTTTGAACACTCATCTTCTTTAGGACTGTCTACCTCTGAGCCGGGAGAAAACTTTGCTGTTTCTAAAGGCTCAACACAATCACGAGTTAAAAAATAAACCAGACCGATCCACCACCCCAAACCCAGTCCCTTTAATTAAAGGTACTTCAAAAACCTTTTCTTACAGTCTGTTGAAATTAATTTTTAATCGTTTCTTCCCCAATGTGCATGATAGTCCTTGTTTCTTCTCTGTTCTGCAAACTAGAAAATCGTAGGTTAGTTGTTATCACTATTGCATGCAGCTGACAGTTGGCCCAAAGGTAGCAGTGCCCATGACGCAGGCACCCACATGCATTTTGACGTTTTAGGCATTTTAAATAAAAGCGAGAGAGGTGGCGACTAAAGAGATCACCTAGCGTGATTAACACTGAACCCAATGACTCTCATAATTTTAATAGGCAAGGATTTTCCATTGCACTTTCGCCTCTACAACGGGCATATCTGTTTTTCCTGCGGAAATGGTTGAAGTATTGCTAGCCAGACGTAAGACATGGCCTCTGTGTCCTGCAAGGAGTGGGATGTCCTGGACACAAGTCACGTACATCTGATCGCAGGGCGAGCCAACACTGATGAGTTTTCCATGGAGGCTGGAAGGTCACTCATTTAGCTCCTCTTTCTGCCAGTGCAGGACACTTCCCCACGTTAAATCTCTCTAGTGTGGTATCAGGGCAGGTTTCAGGTGGAAGTGGTTTCCCTTGCAGAAACCGTGCTTTACTTGACTAGATAAATGCTGAGAAAGGAGAGAGAATTGCTCTCCCATAGCCAGGAGATACGGTGTGGGGATCTGCAGCTAGAAGTCGATGTCACAAGACTCTCTCAAACCAGAAATGTTACTGTTTACTGAAAACCAGCAATAAACCAGAGGAAGAATGGGACACTTTCTACCAAATAGCAAAGGCACCATGGCAAAACCTCTGCCTACACAGCAGTTTTCACACTCGGATGACGCAGATGCTGGAACCCATTTGTGCGAGTTATCAGGGCAGTCTGGTGACAGTGAGTTTGCTCCCCCGCTATCAGCCTTTCCTAGTAGCCGTTGTGTTCACCTTATGGTTTGAGTTCACATACGAAGTGGCTAACAACCCTGTAAGAACTTGCTCTTTGTGTGTAAAGATGAATTGTATAACCTGAACCCTCCTGATCTCTGGATGCTATAAATGCTTCTATGTCCTTGGCACACATATTGCTTTTGCAAACAAGGCCCATTCAGTGCTCACCTTGAGCGAAGGCACCAGTCTCTGGGCTATCTGCACCCACAGGCTCTTTTCACCTTCCTAGGAGAGAGGTCACCTCTGGGGCACCGGCAGCATCCACTCACCCCATTCCTGCCTCCCATTTGTGTCATTCCCCAGTGCCCTGGATGAGCTCAGCCTCTCACTGTATAGACAAACAAGAAGTCATTTGCTCAAGGGTCAGTGTCAGCCCTCACAAGTGGTCGATTCATCTCATTTTTGAGCTGCTTTCAACCAAAGCTTCTGAGCACAGCTCCTCAAGAATCAGTAACAGTAGCAAAGCCACTAGCAGATTTTTTGGAGTGTCTGGCTTTCAAAGCTCTCCAAGAAAACACATCCTTTTGGATGAGTTTTTATGTGCCTTAGATTTCTTTCTTTCTTTCTTTTTTTTTTTTTTTTTGGTAGCTTTCTCATTGATCTCATTTTTTGAAAGTATTTTTTTGTTTTGAGATGATTCATACTTGGTTAGCAGTTTGGAGTGTGGCATGCTCGGATATATTGTGAGCATGGTTCTGAGGGGGAAAAGGCCATTACTTTATGTTAGAAAGAGAACAGATGGAGGGGAGGAGAAAGTCAGGGCTTCTACCCTGTGGGTGAACGAGGAAACGGATGCCCAGTGAACTCGTGCTTTGCTAAAGACCCCAGCTGCACTGATTGCACTGCTGGCAGCAGGGGTTCTCAGCACCCTCCTCTACCTGGGACCTCTCCGGGTGGGCTGCGGGCAGGGAAGGGCTGTGAGGGGTGTGTAACACTTGTGTAGAAGGACAAGAAGGACAAGAAGGACCCTCTCGGTGCCAGCAAGGGTACGTAGTTAGAGGGGAGAGGATCCCTTAGCCTCCAGGATACGTGTGCTTCAGCTTTTCCATTTGCTTTCATCCCTCACCCAGGAGCACTAGGAACCTCCTTTCTCCCGAGCGAGTGCCACCCACGCTTTCGTCAGGTGGGTGACTTAACAGACCCGTGCAACAACAGGAGGCTGGCCCTGGTGGTACGCCTGCCAGCGGCACTATGTAAAAGCCCACCAGCCAGCCCAGCTGCCCCCGCAGAGCTGAGGGGTCTCTGCTCCCAGAGCTGTGATGCCGGCGCCTGGTGCTGCCCTGGCCTTGCCTGGGTGTCTCTGCCAGCAGCAACCAGTTTGGGAGCTGGAGCTTCTGGGGTGACTGGTGGCCAGCTGGCGTGGCCGCAGGGTGGGCAAGGTCCCCAAGGGCGGTTTAACCTCCAGAAGCTCTGTGACTCGGTGGGAGGGTCACTGGGGCAGCGAGGCTGATTTTTGTGGTTTACACTTCTTGAAGGAGACGGAGGATTTTACAAGAGGACGGACTACCGCTTGCGTCGTGAATTGTCACTCCTCCCTCAATCTCAACTGAATCCCACTTTGTCAGAAAAGTCTTCCAGCTTTAGACGTATATATCCCACCTTTTCTGTTTTAATTTTCTCATTCAGTCGTGCTTTGATGCCGGGTTGTGTCAACCTTTTACTCAGAGCTTCCTTTTCATTGCAGACGTGGAGTACCGGCACGGGGGGCGGCAGGTGCCGCGCTCCGCCGCGGCCGGTGTTAGCGCGCCCCCTAGTGGACGCACCAAAAATGACCGGTGCCACTGCCTGGATGAGTGACAAAAATAGCCCCAAATTGGGGGGGGAAAGGGGCGGGGGGGGGGGGAGAAAACAAACAAACAAAACCACCCCCACCCCGCCCCCCGCAAAGGACGGCCACGTTTTCTTAAACTTTGCCACTGAAAGAAGATTTTAAGGTGATTGTTATGAGAAGGGATAAACATGGGCAAATTGCCTGTTGGGTGTCTTTTGCAAAACTCTTTAAAGCCCTTTTATTTAGACTTTTTTTTTTGCACTGAAATAATGAGATTGTTTTACATATTGTCACAAGTATCATCTTGGGAGAGAAAAAGATTTGACTCTTTTTGAAGTACCTTCTGGATGTTCAGGAAGAAAAAAAATAATCTGTTGTGATTTCTTCCTCAAGGAGAAGGCATAAATATTTTATTGAAATGACACTTCTTAATTTTTCAGTCTATTTCAAGAGATTTCAAGAGATTTTTCAAGAGATTTAAACAATTACAGCCAGGAAACAGCCAGGCTTTGTGCTCTAACAGGCATTGCAGGTACCACCTGCTTTGGGCTGGGGACAGCATGTGCCACTCATTACTGTCATTACTCATAATTAGCACCTCTTGTTAGGGGCAGAGCAGAAAGGATCCGGGTTGGTGGCCCCTCCAGCACAAAGGTGCGTGTTGAAGCTGCTGTGTGCTCTGCCTGTGTGTGAGATGCCTGGGTGTTGTCTGATGGAGGTCTGCTGTCTTTAGCTGCCCTGAAGAACTAATTTATAATTAATGTTTTCTTGTTGCTGCTACTGTGGCAAGTCTTTGTGGAACAGCCTGCGGCAGCCTCCGCAGCGAGCTCCTCTCTGCGTGACTTGGTGGTCTATTACTCCACATTTTCCTGTAGGATCAACAGTGTAATCCTGTGTGGCAAGAAGTGCTCCTTTGTGTAAATACAAACATCTATGAAGTTTTGGGGGTGAACCTCCAGGAGAACCGATGCCACCAGTGGGGCATACCTCCTGTTGCCAGCCCCTTGCTCAGTTTGTTGTTAGGAGTGGCTGCAGGCAGGAGTTAGACTACTGGAATCTGGTTCCTTATGGATTTGTGCTGTATCTCCTTTCATCCTCTCCCATGTCTAACCACTACGCAGAAGCTCTGTGCTCATCACGTGTCT